>NC_037350.1:47764924-48441165 GCF_002263795.3 Bos taurus | reverse complement strand
AAATAGTGGTTTGATTTTTTTGACCACTGTGAACTCTACTTTTTCTAAAGATAGAATTTGTTTTTCAAACATATTTTTATGTTTTAGTTTCTTTCTAGCCACTAATGGTTTATAAAATTAATTATTTCAAGGATGCCTTAATCATCAGAATGGCACAGTATTTTTTTAAATTTATTTTAAAGTTGATGCATCTGTATTATATTTCTGGCAGGAAATTAGACATATGCCTACAGACTATGTATTTCAATTAAATGTCCCCTGCCTGCCTGCATTTGTGACTTTGCCAAGAGCCAAAGAGTCCTTACTAGGATAGGAATTAAGAGCAGGAAGAGTTTATGCTTTTGAATGAGGCCATTAGAAACAGTGCTAAACTCCTAATTTATTCCAAATTAGGAATTTTGGATTGACAGATGCATGCCACTTTATATAAAATAGATTTTTTTTTAAAAGTGAAACTGAAAGTCGCTCAGTAGTGTCCGACCCTTTGCAACCCCATGAACTATACTGTCCATGAAGTTCTCCAGGCCAGAATACTGGAGTGGGTAGCCTATCCCTTCTCCAGTGGATCTTCCCAACCCAGGAATCGAACTAGAGTCTCCTGCATTGCAGGCAGATTCCTTACCAACTGAGCTATGAGGGAAGCTCTAAAGGACCCGCTATATAGCACAGGAAACTATATTCAGTATCTAGTAATAACCTGTAATGGAAAAGAATCTGACAAAATGTATATATGGATAACTGAACCACTTTGCTGTACACCTGAATCGAACACAACTTTGTAAATCAAGTGTACTTCATTTTTTAAAAGTAGTGTTAAAAGCACAAGCGTTGTAAAAGACTCTCTTGGGTGTAATTCCTGGTCACTCCGCTTAATAGCTGTGTGACTTGGAAAAGCTACTTACCTTTCTGAGCCTTGGTTTAATCCCTACAACAGGGAAGTTATAACACCTAACACTTGGGGGATTAAATGAGATAATATGTGAAAAGCTCCTAGACAGTGCCAGGGAGATTAGAAAATTCTCACCAGGTGTTGGGACCCTTGCCTTATCCCTCAGCCACATGTGGTCCAGGCTCTGACATCCTCTGTCTACTGAGGAGGAGAGCAGAGGGCTTGGCACGTAGATAGCACTCGATAAACATATGGACGCTGATGAGTTAATTAACTAATTAATCAATACAACCAAGACTTTCCATAAAAGAACAGCAAAGTCACAGTATTTCATTTCTGCAGAGGTTTTACAGCCTCTCCCATGAATGAATCATGTCTAGAAGATCATGTATTGTGCAAGGAAGGATGGAGGCTAAACAGGCCCCAGGGGTCATGAGTTCTGGGAAGAGATGTTTCTCTCTTCCTTGAGACCAATGTGGTCTTTACCCAACTTGCTTTCAACCTGTACTTGTTTAATTGGCTGCCCACGGCGGTCTCTTAAAGGGGCAGACCCACAAACCCCGGGATTCCCACCACCAGCCTCCCACTTCCCTATCTTATCTCCTTCCCCCAACCCCGAGCCCACTGGCACCCAGAGTACTGGACGACTTGTGCTGGGCAATGAGTTCACAAGCTCGCCAACAAGAGTCTCCCTCAACACTGTAAGCTGAGAGATGAAGACACAGCTTCCAAATGAGGATGGACCCTCCGGCTGACAGAAGTCACTCCCGCGGGAAAGTGCAGGTCGGTGGTGTTACTGAGCCCTGCTCAAGTGAGAACGTGGAGATGATGCGCCTGCCGCAGGCTGGGACAGCACAGCTGGAGTGAACCTTTCAGATCCTCACTCTCTACTCACGCATCCCGTGTTATATGTGTCTTTAAGCAAGAGATTTTTTAAGTTTACTTTTAACAAATGGACTCAGATAAGAAGAGACAGGGCAGGCCCAGGACCTCTGTTTTTGCACCCCCACCCCTGGACATAGAACACCAGCCAAGTAAAGCCACGGCCAGTTAGAATCCAAACAAGATCAGTGGATTTTGTTCCTTAAACTCCATATTCCTCTTCCTCAAACTCCTCTTGGTGTCCGGGTCTGCACGGTCGCCAGGCCTCCATCCAGGCCTGTGCTGAGGTCTTGGGCATGACCCAGGAGGAAGCGTCTCTTCTGCCCTGTGGAGAACATTGCCCAGTGGGCAGGTGTCATGCAAGTTTTGTTTGAGATTATAGAGTAAAATCTGACTTAGGTACACAAGAACTTTTATTAATGAAGGGCTTTCATTTCTTTCTGATGGGCCAGTAGTTTATTTTCATTTAGTAAAGGCGGGGAAAGGATTATAAATGTGTGGGTTTGCTCTGCCATCTTAACCCTGAATTTCCAGTCATGTATTTCCAAACCCCGGAAACGCAGCCAGTTAGAAGATGTTACAAAGACGGGGCAGAGGTGCTGAGTCACTCTCTCGAGGTGATTACACACTCTCACAACAAAGAATGGAAACAAAGACCAGACATTAAACTCTCACGACGTAACGCCCTGGACTGGCTGGCTTTCCCCTTGCTCCGAGTGCTCCCTCTGAACAGAAGACTGGCCCCCTGGCCTGTTTCACAAGATGCTTCAGGCTTTGCCCAACTGCCTGAAGGTCGGCCTCCCTGGTGTGGGTGGCAATTAGGTTGGCAGGTTCTGTCTCTGATCCACTAGAGCTGCCAGTTCTGTGTTTGTTCCTTCACTCTTGGAACAGAATGGTATTTCTGCAATCCTGAAAGACCTACAGTGGTCTCCTGAGCCAACTAGATTACCTCCAACCCAGGATCCACACAGACTTGAGCTCAAATCACAATCCCGATAGAACAGTCTTAGGCATCCGGGTCGATGGACCGGGGCGAGATGGTTCACAGACCCTGACTTACAGAATGCGGCAGTCGGCATTGACACTGAAACCAGAGAGTCCTTCTCCCAACAAGCAGTCACTTTGAGCACGAAGACCCTTTAATGTAAAGAAGCACATAAAGTAGTAAGTGGATGTCCTCTTACTACACGGTCATCATCACCACCAAATGTGCACGCCCACGGCTGCCGAAGAATGTCTCAGTGCCTCCTGTCCTGTCGACAGAAAAGCCCCTTAGGTAGGTTCATCAAAACTCAAGTGAGAGGCTTCCCTGGTGGTTCAGTGGCTAAGACTGCAGGGGCCCAGATTCAGTCCCTGGTACAGGAACCAGATCCCATGTACTGCAACTAAGACTGATGCATCCAAATAAATAAATAAAGATCAAAAAAATAAAAACCCAAATGCCTCTGTCACCCAATTCACCCCGCTCCCAACATATATACATCTTCCCTGGTGACTCAAATGGTGAAAAATCTGCCTGCAATGCAGGAGATGCGGATTCAATCCCTGGGTTGGGAAGATCCTCTGGAGAAGGGAATGGCAACCCACTCCAGTATTCTTGCCTGGAGAATTCCACGGACTGAGGAGCCTGGCAGGTACAGTCCATGGGGTTCCAAAGAGTCAGACATGATTGAGCAACTAACACTTCTACTTTCTTTTCATGTATAAAATAGATAACTGATGAGAAACTACTACTCTGCACAAGAAGCTCTACCTGATGCTCTGTGGTGACCTAAACAGGAAGGAAATCTAAAAAAGAGGAGACGTGTGTATACGTATAACTGATCCACTTTGCTCTACAGCAGAAACTAACACAGCATGTGAAGCAAATATACTCCAATTTAAAAAAAAAGAAACCTCAAATGCCTTTGAAAGCACTTTCAAAATGAGGAAGAAGAGATGAATGGGGGAAAAGAATGATGGGTGAAGGAATGCGGCTCCCACAAGGGCTCCCACAAGTCCAGGGAAGAAAACCGTCTGGACTGAGCCCAAAACAAAAAGGATCCTGGGAGCCTGTGGAGGTAAAAGCCAAGCACTGGATTTCATTTACAAGGGTTAAAAAAAAAAAATTTATCCTCCAGCCTCAAGGTCTGTCAGTATTCATGTCGTAGGCTTTCTCACACCATATGGGTGGAGAGCCCAGGCATCATGACTGCTGCCCCTAAATGCTTCAACGTGCACCACCCAGAAATACAGACGTTCTTCTGAAAAGCCTTGTCTAAGCATCACATCTAAGAAAATTAACAAGTCCCTACTATCATCTAATACCCATGCCAAGTTGCTTCAGTCCTGTCTGACTCTGTGACCCCATGGACTGCAGCCTGCCAGGCTCCTCTGTCCATGGGATTTCCCAGGCAAGAATGCTGGAGTGGTTGGCACTTCCTACTCCAGGGGATCATCCTGACCCAGGGATTGAACCTGTTTCTCTTGCATCTCCTGCATTTGCAGGCAGATTTTTTTACCACTAGCACCACCTGGGAAGCCCCATTTTGTCTCTGTTGTTCAGTCACTAAGTTGTGTCCAACTCTTTGAGACCCCATGAACTGCAGCACGCCAGACTACCCTGTCTTTCACCATCTCCTGGAGTTTGCTCAAACTCATGTCCATTGAGTCAGTGATGCCATTCAACCATCTCATCCTCTGCCAGCCCCTTCTCCTTTGGCTTCCAGTCTTTCCCAGCACGAGGGTCTTTTCCATGAGTCAGCTCTTCGCATCAGGTGGCCAAAGTATTGGAGCTTCAGCTTAGGCATCAGTCCTTCCAATGAAAATTCAAGATTGATTTCCTTTAGGATTGACTGGTTTGATCTCCTTGCTGTCCAAGGGACTATCTTATGTCTCTTTACACTCTTTTAAATCCTTTCATCTAGAACAGTCCCTCCCCACTTTTTATTCATGAAGTGAAGTGAAAGTCGCTCAGTCATGTCCAACTCTTTGCAACCCCATGGACTATACAGCCCATAGAATTCTCCAGGCCAGAATACTGGAGTGGGTAGCCTTTCCCTTCTCCAGGGGATTAGTATTGGTGTTTCTCAAGAGTCCAGGACAGTTTTATAAAAGTTCCCAAATTCTGGCTTGGCTGATGTTTTCATCATACTGCAGTCTACCTTGTCCCTAGCCTCTGCCCTGTATTTCCTGTCAACTGAAAGCTAGGTCCAGAGACTTGATTAGATTCCTGTTGGGAGGCTGCTTTGCTACAAGTGCTCTATCACATCTGATCACAAAGAATAAAGTGGTGACCATCAGCTCTTTCCATCGGGAAGGTTCCTCTCCTCCACTCAGCAGGTAGCTCTGGAGCATACTTTAGCACATGTCCTGTCCCCAATAACCTTCCATCCAATGGTTTGACATCTATTGATGACCCTTGCTGATAACAATTATTGCACAAACAGCTCATCAATTATGAAATGCCTAAAGAGTGACTGGGAAGAAGAGAAAGGAATGTCTGGGAAGAAACAGACAAGGTAAATAGGGGATAGAAAGCTGGAAACACAGCAAGTAATTCCAAGAGCTTTGCCAAACCCTTCCCAATTTACATTCAACTGTTTCCAGGGTCATAAACCCTGTAAGGAAATGCTGGCAAAGAGAGCCCTGAGCAAGGTGCTGCCATATGGTAAGAAGTCAAATGCATTTCAGTGTGTCTTTGCCCACCTCATGCGAAGAGTTGACTCATTGGAAAAGACCCTGATGCTGGGAGGGGTTGGGGGCAGGAGGAGAAGAGGACGACAGAGGATGAGATGGCTGGATAGCATCACTGACTCGATGGACGTGAGTCTGAGTGAACTCCGGGAGTTGGTGATGGACAGGGAGGCCTGGCGTGCTGCAATTCATGGGGTCGCAAAGAGTCGGACACAATTGAGCGACTGAACTGAACTGAACTGAGGCATCTACATTTTATTTGAGCTTCCCCCCCAACCTTAGCTAAGAAAGGGCTAGTCAATGAAGAGGAAGTATGCAGCTATGTCCCTAATCAGATCACGGATTTCCGTCTGACCGAGAAGAGGCAGTACCTGCTCAGGGCACCCTGTACCTCTTCGTCTGGGGCCGGTTTACAAGATGCTTCCAACAATAGACATTTATCCAGAATTCTCAGTTCCAAATCTTTACTTCTTTCCAAACAGTACCTGCTGCAGTGTCCAAAAACAGGTTTCTTAGAAAGAAACAAGTAGTCTCTTTACCAATCTGTTGAATAAACGCATTGCCTTAGGTAAATTACTCTCTTTTAAACTTTCAGAAAGCAAGTTCTTCTCTAGGAAGAGTTTCGGTGAACACTTGCATTGAAGAATATTCCATATCTATTCAGAAATTCAAATCACATCAGGTTATCTCCCAACACACGTCTCTTGTGAGACATCCAATACTGAAAACTTTGTTCTGAAGCTAGGGCGTTCTGTCTCTGGTTATGACAAGCAAGAACCCTAACCCTTCAAAACAGTAATCAAAGTTTACTTCAGTAAACTCCAGGGGCAAGCATAGACCCTTCAGCAAAGAGTCTGACCTCTAAAAGGAGAGGTGTGTCACAGCGACATCCTGCCATCCGCAGACAACAGAACGTGGCTGGAAGTGACAAAAGGCTGCCAGGGAGGCAGCACAGAGCACGCCTCTGACTCGCATGATCAGAGAGGGTGTCTCCCAGGGGACTCCCCCCCAGGAATGGAAAATTATTCCCCACGGTAGGAACCACCTCCTGGGAAGTCAGCCAGTGCTGACTCATCCAGTAATTATTAAAGCCTAAATGTACACTGCTCCAGACAAGGTATGGTTTCATGGCTCCCTAGAGAAGACTGTAATTATTTCAAGGGGAAAATGTTTTTAAACTTATGCAAATCTAAATTCACTTTAGCTGCACTTTAACATATGCATGATTTTTAAGACAAGTTGAGAGAAAGGAATTTGGAAACCTTATTCCTGACAGCAGATGCTAGATAAATGACGAATAGACAAATTCTCCATTTGCTTTTTTTCAAGAAGGAATATAGTGTCCCTTGTCAGTATTTTGCCCTACCTGGCCAGCTAGGCCCCTGGGTAAATCATCTCTTGGGTCGTGTCTTGTATGCTACTCATTACCAACAAACTAAGTTCACATGAATGTTACATTTTCCTCCTTCAGAAAGGATAGCCCGTTTCCTAGAGACTAGCAACCCACAGAAGTATTCCTGCCTGGGAAATCCCAAGGACAGAGGAGCCTGGAGGCCTCCAGTCCACGGGGTCACAAAGAGTCAGACACGACTGAGTGACTGAGCACACACATATAAATAAAATACTGTAGATGAAGAGAAGGAAGCCACACGCTCTTCGTGGGGAAATGCAGGTGGATCAAGAAGACTTCGAAGCTAATATGTGTTTGGACTTCCCGGGGGCACTAGTGGTAGAGAATTCTGCCTGCCGAAGCAGGAGATGTAGGAGACGTGGGTTCTGCGTCCAGAACCCAGATGTTGGGTCCAGAAGATCCCCTGGCGGAGGGAAGAGCAACTCACTCCAGTATTCTTGCCTGGGAAATCCCATGGACAGAGGAGCCTGGTGGGTTACAAAGCTGCAAAGACCATGGGGTCGCAAAGTCTGGGACACAACTGAGTAACTGAGCACGCGTGCACTTTCTCTCTCTCTTTAAAAAAAGAGTTTCGGTCTAGAAAAACTGCCCTTCTGTGAGGGATGACAAATCCTGTTCAAAGGCTCTATTCCTGTCCCTTCAACCACCTTCTCCTTTGCTCTCCCCTTTCATCATGAAACAAAAAGCCAACCTGCATCATCTCTTGTTATACACGGCTGTTTATTACCACCATTGCTGTGTGGGCATCACCTCGCACTTGAGAGATGCCAGCTAACTCCTGAGCAGTCCGATCCTCCCGGCTTCTCAGGGAGAGCTCTGTAGCAAAGGAAACTCCCCCTCTAGGGAGTCTGGCTGCGAAACAAGTGCTGAACAATCAATAATTAAACAACAATTTAAATAGAATGCAGACATTCACACCACGGGCAACCAAATGCAAAACCTTTGTCTTCTCGTGGATAAAAGATTCCCCTAGCACTTAGCTGTCTAGAGTCACTTACTTTCCAACCTTAACCAAACAGAATTCAAAAATACTGTTATTCCATCATTCCCCTAGAATCAAATTTAATTCCGTTGAAGGAAAGGAGGGATGCCTCGAGGCACTTGATTGCCAGTTACAAAGCAGAGAACATTCTTGGATTAAAGATGAGTCTGCTGATCCAATCCTTACTTAAGTTTGTTCCATGTATTAGAATTTTTTGTTTCCTCGTCTGTTTTTTTTTTTTTTTTTTTAACAGTAAAGTATTTTAGGTTAGTTGCAGGCTTTATACGGAGAAGGCAATGGCACCCCACTCCAGTACTCTTGCCTGGAAAATCCTATGGATGGAGGAGCCTGGAAGGCTGCAGTCCATGGGGTCGCTGAGGGTCAGACACGACTGAGCGACTTCCCTTTCACTTTTCACTTTCATGCATTGGAGAAGGAAATGGCAACCCACTCCAGTGTTCTTGCCTGGAGAATCCCAGGGACGGGGGGGCCTGGTGGGCTGCCGTCTGTGGGGTCACACAGAGTCAGACACGACTGAAGTGACTTAGCAGCAGCAGGCTTTATATGCTTTTTTGCCACAGAAGAAGCAAGGGGACATCATCTGATTCTTTTTTTTTTTGTAATTTATTTATTTGGCTGTACTGGGTCTTACTTGTAGCATGTGGGATCTAGTTCCTTGGCCAGGGATCAAACCTGGGCCCCTGCTTCAGGAGCACCAGGTCTTAGCCACTGGACCACCAAGGAGATTCTCCCTCTGATTCTTCATTCTACATAGATTCACCAATCGAGTCTTTGGCTTAGACGAAAGGACAATGTTACAATAAATGCTGAGACAAGAGACTCTCCTATTTATTAGTAAGATCAACTACTTTCAATCGTTGGTAGAGAACCAAGCTCACCGAGGCCCTTCATGTCCCCACCCATCGTGAAACCCTGTCTCAGGGATCCCAGAAGGCCCCAGGGGGTTCTAAGCTCCAGTGAAAGCTCACCTGAGCTCCGCCTGACCATCTCTCAGGTCTGCACTCTCCCAGGGCTCCAGAGCCGTCAGAGCCTGAGTTCTGCTCCCGTACAAAACTGAACTGGGAAGGCTCTGGGGTGTGGATCCCTCTAAATCTCGGCCAGCAGAATTCCTGCAGACGTGCTGGCCACAGGGTTTCCAATGGCCTTGTGAATCCTTATCCTTCTTCCACAGAATCACCTATAGGATTCAGTTCAGTTCAGTCGCTCAGTCATGTCTGGCTCTTTGCAACCCCACGGACGGCAGCACTCCAGGCCTCCCTGTCCATCACCAACTCCCGGAGTTTACTCAGACTCAAGCCCATTGAGTCAGTGATACCATCCCACCATCTCATCCTGTCGTCCCCTTCTCCTCCTGCCTTCAATCTTTCCCAGCATCAGAGTCTTTTCCAATGAGCCAGCTCTTCGCATCAGGTGGCCAAAGTATTGGAGTTTCAGCTTCAACATCAGTCCTTCCAATGAACACCCAGGACTGATCTCCTTTAGGATGGACTGGTTGGATCCCCTTGCAGTCCAAGGGACTCTCAAGAGTCTTCTCCAACACCCTAGTTCAAAAACATCAATTCTTTGGTGCTCAGCTTTCTTCACAGTCCAACTCTCACATCCATACATGACTACTGGAAAAACCATAGCCTTGACTAGATGGACCTTTGTTGGCAAAGTAATGTCTCTGTTTTTTAATAAGCTGTCTAGGTTAGTTTTACATAGATTGTGATTCCAGAAATCAAATCTTGCCAGTTATCCTTTACTGCACAATTCCCCCCTCTCACCAAGAGGCAATAAAAAGTTAAATCAGGTTCTCTTCCCTTAGGTCCCCAAGATTGGAATAGATATGTACACATTACTATATATGAAAGGGATAACCAGTAAGGACCTCCTGTAGAGCACAGGGAACTCTACTCAACACTCTGTAGTGACCCATATGGGAAAATCATCTAAAAAAGAGTGGATGTATGTATGTGTATAACTGATTCACTTTGCGTTACAGCAGAAACTAACACAATATTGTAAATCAACTCTACTATAATAATTTTTTTTTAAAGTCTACTTCCTAGACCAGTGGTTTTCAGACCTTACTGGTTTCACCTTGACCTTGTATCCAGACACAGAAACTGAAGCAAGGTTTCCTGAGTCAACACTTGCCTCAGCTGCAGGCAATGCACAATTGTGTTCTCTAACCTACCCGAATTCTTGTTTTGAATGTTGATTGTGACTAAGCAAACAGGTTGCAGCTCACAGTTTGGAAGAACCATGCCCTGGAAAACCACCTTCTGTGCTCTGTGCGTGCAAGTTCAGTCGTGTCCGACTCTCTTCAGCACCGTGGACTGTAGCCCTCCAGGTGCCTCTGTCGGTGGAATCTCCCAGGTAAGAATACTGGAGGGGGTTGCCACGCCCTCCTCCAGGGGACCTTCCCAACCCAGGGAAGGAACCCATATCTCTTGCGTCTCCTGCGTGGGCAGGTGGATTCTTTACCACTGAGCCACCTCCATGCCACGTTTATAGGTCACTGAAAGCATTCTTAAGGCAAAACTGGCTTTTTCATGCCCAGTTCAGCCACTGACTGAATGGTTTCTTGAAGGCCAATGTTAAAGAAAAAATTATTCTGGTGCTTGTTAAAATGGTAAAGAAATGCAATTTAAGAGGAAAATGAAGCTCAGCTCCAAATACAGTAAGGAGTGGGGATGTATACCCACGGAGCAGAGTGAGGGGTCAGTGGATGGAAAATCACTCAGAAGCCTCAGGGGTGGCAGGGTAAGGATGGGGGAGTGCTTGATAATTCAACCTAACAAGATTCTTGCTGAAGGTAGGCCAAGGACATAGACACTGAGGCAGATAGATAGAAAACGAAAGCATTTTTTAAAGGACACAGTTAAAGGCACCAAAACCAAAAAGTTGTTCAGTAAGGAAAAGTAATTCATAACTCACCACTGGGCTATGCAGTCAGCACTGTTTAAACAGTTTCAAAATGTAAGCGTTGTAGTAACAGCGACAAAAGCAATATAGCCCGTAGGGGTAGGGTAGGGCTAAATGTATTAAAATACAATACAGGACCTGTTTACAAAGGTGTGAGCAGTGGTTAGGGAAACAGTGAAGCATCGAGCTAACAGTAGCAGGCAGTCCCTGCCACCCTCAGACCTGAGAGTTCAAGGGCCAGGTGAGGGGCAGTGATCAGAGCAGCAGTTAGGGCAGCCTGCCAGGAGGCGGGGGTGGGCTCTTATCCAGAGGAAGAAATAGCCCCACTCCCCGCCTTCCATTCCCTTAGAATCCAGTCACCTGCTGAGGCCTCCACTAACCAGCACGAAGCCGGAGGAGGAGGGAGGCTGTCCACCTCATCCACAAAGGTCAGCGTCCCGAGGAACACCCAGGGTTAAGAAGAAGACTTCTGCAGGAGACAGACAGACAGCGTCCAGCAGAGAGAGCTAGAAGGTCAGGACTGGAAGACAATAAATAGAGTTTAAAATTAACACATCAAAACATAGCAGCACTATCTTTTTTTCTTTGGCCAGCCCTCGTGGCTTGCAGGATCTGAAATCCCGTTACAGGGATCGAATCTATGGCCCCTACATTGGAAGCATGGAGTTCTAACCTCTGGACCACCAGGGAACTCCCCCTCCGAGCCCCCTGCCACCTTGCATCCCACACAGGACCCTCCCCTTTCTTAGCTCCGCCCCTTCCCACGCTGAGCCCACATGTCCAGCTCACCTTGGTGACATCCTCCAAGGCTCTCAGCTAAAATTCTCTCTTAAGTCTGAATTTATTTATTTAACCATTTATCTATGCTTAGGACTCCAGTTATATTCCGTATCATCGTGTGATATTTCGTGCATTTCCTGTGTGCCCCACTAATTACAAAGCCTTGAGGCAACCTCCTTGCCCATGGAGCAAGCCGGTCAATATGGAGCACACGATGACTCAGCACTCAAGCCTGGCTCTGCTGCATGTGATTCGAGGGAACCTCCACTTCTTCGTCTCTAAACTGGAGAGCGTGGTGCCAGCTGCTCGGGGTGGTGGTGAGGGGAGCTCAGCTGTGCAAAGTCCTTGGGCTGCGGTCATTGATTAACAGGTGTGCACAAAACATCCGTCCAATGGAGAACCTCGTGAATGACCAAGTCAAAAGGCAAGACTTTTGAGGCCCAATACAGGATCTCACTATAAATTTAATATTTGTATGTGATGGCACCCCACTACAGTACTCTTGCCTGGAAAATCCCATGGACGGAGGAGCCTGGTGGGCTTCAGTCCATGGGGTCGTGAATCGTCAGACACGACTGAGCGACTTCACTTTCTCTTTTCACTTTCATGTATTGGAAAAGGAAATGGCAACCCACTCCGGTGTTCCTGCCTGGAGAATCCCGGGGATGGGAGAGCCTGGTGGGCTGCTGTCTATGGAGTCGCACAGAGTCGGACACAACTGAAGCGACGCAGCAGCAGCAGCATAGTGTTACCATCCCGGTTCTTGGACTCTTTGATCAATGGAATTGATACGAGGGCAGAGGAGAAATTCAGGCAAGGCTGTATTGGGACTCATGCTGCAGAAAGAGAATGAAAACAAGTAACAGGTTCCCTTGCTTGTTCCCTAAGGGGAGCTGATCTCTGAAATGGGGAGGAGATAGAGGCAGATTAAAAAGCAGAGACATCACTTTGCCGACAAAGGTCCATATAGTTAAAGCTCTGGTTTTTCCAGTAGTCATGTATGGTGAGAGTTGGGCCATAAAGAAGGCTGAGTGCCAAAGAATTCATGCTTTCAAATTGTGGTGCTGGAGAAGACTCTTGAGAGTCCCTTGGACTGCAAGGAGTTCAAACCAGTCAATCCTAAAAGAAATCAGTCCTGAATATTCATTGGAAGGACTGAGGCTGAAGCTCCAGTACTTTGGCACCCTGATGGAAAGAGCCAACTCATTGGAAAAGACCTCGAAGCTGGGAAAGATTGAAGGCAAAAGAAGAAGGAAAGGGCAGAGGATGCAATGGTTAGGTATCATCACCAACTCAATGGATGTGAATCTGAGCAAATTCCAGGAGATGGTGCAGGACAGAAGAGCCTAGCCTGCTGCAGTCCATGGGGTTGCCAAGAGTCGGATACAACTTAACAACTGAACAAGTCACACCAGTCCTGGCCCCTTTTATGGAACAAGAAACTATTCATCTCTTTGGAACAACTGCATTTTTCAAGTCACTTTTGAAAATAAAACACTTGCATTAAAAAAAAAGCAGAGGAGTTGCATCTTTTTTTTTTTTTTTTTTGGTGATGTTTGACCACATTAATGTTTCTGGTACTGGGCATCATCAGACTGAAAAACAGAGATGCCTTGGAGAAACACCATCCACTCTGGCCAACATACAAGAGTGGAAACCAGGGCCGTGAAAGACTCGGTGGCCTGACCACGCTGGCTCAGCCTGGTGGTGGCCAGGCGTGGGCCCCGGTCCCTGACTCTGCTCTCTGATTGGCTGGGAGATCGCTGGACAGTGGTTTCTGTTGGGTTTTCTGTTTTAAAAGCAGAAGTGAGCATTTCAAGTTGCCTGGTCCTGTCCAGCCTCAAGGATCAACTGGTAAAACAGGAAGAAGAGACTGGAACCGGAAACATCACTTCCCAGGCCTAAGAGCACCGTGGCCCTGGGCGTTGGCAAGATTGAGGCCATTTGGGCCTGTCCCCCACCCCCGGGCCTGTTGCCTTCAATCGTGTCCGGGGTTTGGACGACTGTGCTGTGCTCACAGGATGTGCGGGAGATGACACGTGGGAGACTCCCGCTCTCTGGGGCAGAAAAGGGGAAAGAGGCCATTTGATGCATCTCGTCTCCACTTGGCAGGCCGGCGATGCTGCCTCCTCCCGGCCCCTGACCAGGAGCAGTGAGGGAAAGAAGAAAAACCGCACGAAGGCACCAGAGTGTGGCCGCAACCCATGCAGAGCAGGAAGGAGGTGGTGGGAGCAGGAGGGGCTGCAGGGGAGACAAGAAGGGTCGGGGGGAACTGGAAAGGCCACAGCACATGCTGCCTCCAGGAGCCAGCCGAGGCCGGGGCAGACATGAGCACGTGACGCCCCCGCCTCCCGCCTCCCGCCTCCCTGGGCCTGGGGTGGTTCCCCCCTTAGCCTATCCACCTGAAAGCCACAGAACAAGGCGTGTCATGGAGCAGAGCCAGGCCGGGCATGGCTTGGGCTGTGGCCGGGCACACACCGCACAGATGCCCAGACCCAACCCCGAAGCCCCTCCCTGAGTCTCACAGCCCTGCTGTCCCCCACCCCCCACCTCGTCCCCTCGAGCTCCCGGAAGACTGACTCAGCCGCAGCCTCGTCACCCGCCACACGCTTCTCCCTGCGCCCCTGGGATGAGGCGACCTCAGTGGCTCGCCTCACCCCCACTGTCTCCCCACTCTGCAAACCCTGCTCCGCTCAGCCCAGGGGGGCATCACGCTGCCCAGCCCCACCCCCTGCCCTCTGCACCCAGTGCCATCACCCCATCCACACGCTGGGCTCCCTACCCCACACCCGACTCCTTGGGACTGTCACCCTGCCCCCTTCAGGAAGAAATAAGGCAGCCACCTCAGGAAACCACGAGAGGTCCTCACCTCACCAGCAGGTGGATAGCAGAGCCATCATCACTCCCTGCAGGCTCAGGGTGGCCTTTATGCGGGCCAGGAACTTGTTTCCTTGCTGCGGGGAAGCAGGTGAGGGACATTCTTCTTTAATTTAAGGGTTTAGGGACTTCCCTGCCAGTTGAGGGGTGCAAGTTCGTACCCGGGCAGAGGAACTAAGATTCCACGCGCCTCAAGGTCAGAAAATCGAAACATATAACAGAAGCAGTATTGTAACAAATTCAATAAAGACTTCAAAAATGGTCCACATCCAAAAAAAAAAATAGTTTAAAGGGAAAAGATTTGAGGGAATGCCAAGGAAAGCAGTAAAGGAACGGGGTACAGGTCGGGGGGTGTTCTGACCCAGGCTCGCTGCTGAGATGGTTGAGGGGGGCTGCTCAGAGCATCTGAGACCAGATGCTCTGGTGGGACCAGGCTGTCTTGGGGCTGCAGTCTGCCTCCCAGGCACCATCCTGGGGTCCCCACACCCTCTGAGGGGAAGCAGAGGCTCCCGGAGGTGAGGGAGTGGCGGACGGTGGGGTCAGCTGCCCCAAGCCCCTTTCTTGTGCCCAGCACACCTGCCCTCCCAGCTGCTGGGGTCTGTAATCGCCACACACACAGAAGGGCGCTGCCAGCTGCTGGCCCCGCTGAGCACCTGGGAAGCCCGTGGTCCTGCACACTGGCTGTGCCAGGGACCTTAGCACGTGCGGGGTGTTGCAGGGTCTGACTGTATCTGATGGGGCCCCATCAAGCTGCCCGCCTGCAAGGAATCAGGCCACGGGGGCAGGAAGAACCAGACATTACTCAGGACGAGCCGGGGCCTCTCCTCCAACCCCGTGTGGTCTACATCACCCTCCTCCTACAGATGTGGAAATCGGGACTCAGAGAGTTTGTCACGGGCAGAAGCAGCTCAGTGACGGGGGACCCGGGGTCTGAGCCCCTTCTCAGCAGGCCGTGGCACTGCCCTCAGGGAGCCGATGATTCAGTGTCTCCTGTCACTTCCTGCTCACCGGCCCAAAGGCCCCTCCCTGATTCCCACAGCCTCAGGCGGGGGACCCAGCGAGAGCAGAGGCCCTTCCTGGTGCCGGACACACCCCGCGATGCAGCCCGGGGCTCAGTGGATGCTTCTGCTGTGACGGCGTCACGGCGTCCTGCTGGGCTGAGGTCGGCGGTGGAGCCCCGCTCCTCCTGGGGCGGAAGGAGGATGCAGCTCACCAGCAGAGGCTGGACTGGCTGGGATGCTGTGCGGATTGGGTCCAGGCAACTCCGGGGGAGTTGGTCGTGATGCATGGAGGGGAGGGGGCACAAAGCCAGTCCACCCCCAGGGAACTGTATCTCTAACAGGCTTGCTCCCCTAGGAGACCTAATGGCCCAAGGGGCTATAGATTCTTGGTTTGGCCTTAATTTCCAGCCCACCTCGTGGCAGCCAAGGTCATGGTGCCTAACTTTTTTCCTTTTCCTGCTGGGTGGGGCCAGACCCATCGCAGCAGAGGTTCCGTTGCTCCAGGCCCCTCCCCTCCTGCCCCACAGCTTTCCCACTGCTGCTCACGAGACTAGGAGGTCTGCTCTCCAGGAGTTGTACCTGGCCAGATCTGTCGGGGTGCAGATGGACAATTTCAGGTCAGGAGTCCCCTCGGGCTGCCGCTCGCTCTCTGCCTAGCCCCACATGCCTTCATTCACACTGAGGACACTTCCACTGATGTACAGGCCTCGTGCTTTCCTGAGCAGGAGATGCAGACAGCTGCTGCGAGGAAGGTGGGGTCCTGACACCCTGTGGAGTGCATGTGGACCAACAGGAAGGAGGCCCTGGCCCACAGATTCTTCTCTCCTCCGGGGCCTTTCAGGAAACCCTCCCATGACACAACACCTCTGGCTGCATCTGCTGAAAGCTGAACGGCATAGCCTCCAGCCCTGCATGTCTCCCTCCCTCCTCGGCCTCATCGTCCGCCTCCCTTCCTGGGGTCACACTCACCACTGAGCACGGATGCATTTGCCTCGGCCTCAAGTTCTGGATCCCAGGGAACCTGGTCTGAAACAGGAAACACTCAGGGGATGGCAATGAAGCAAGGTAGGGGGAGCCAGAGACCCCAGAATCTGGAGCCTTCCTGCCCATCCTGGGCTGCGAGCCCCTCAGCTCTGAGAGACCAACGTCCAGCCTATTGAAGCCACAGCTATGCTGGCTTTCCTGTCACCTGAAGCCTTATCCTGGGCTTCCCAGGTGGCATACTGGTAAAGAGTAAAGAGTCCCCCTGCCATGGCAGAGATGCAAGAGACACAGGTTCCATCCCTGGGTCAGGAAGATCCCCTAGAGAAGGGCATGGCAACCCACTCCGGTATTCTTGCCTGGAGAGTTCTGTGGCAGAGGAGCCTGGAGGGCTATAGTCCATGGGGTCGCAGAGTCGGACATGACTGAGCATACATGCAGCCTTATTTTAAGCACGAAGCTGCCCAGGACAACCTTGGGGCTGCAGTACCCTGGTGCCTTCTCGGCCGTCATGAAAACGCTTCTGCTGCTTTTCCCTCCTGTTTCACTCTCTGGGCCTCATCTTATTTCCAATCACACAGCATTACCACGAGGCAGACCAGACACAAGGGGGTTTTCCGTTCCATTCTCCATCCCTCCCTACCCAGTTCCCCGCTTTAAGGAAAAGGAACGAGATCTCTTGGAAGTTATATGATTTACCTACAGGCAAGAGTTAATGACACAAAATCACTGGCCTTCTGGTTTCCAGGCCATATCGTCACTGCATCCCCACCTTTCAGAGGTCGCACGGTTTGAGAGTCACCGAATTTCCAGTCTCCTTACCCCATGGTCTACCACTCTTGCCCACTGTAAAGTGAGAAGTGGCCTGGGGTCTGGCTGAGACCAAAGCAATGCACACAGAGGTGACCTGGGTCCAGACAGGAGCCCTAGGAAGCATGGCGATTCACCAGGATGCTCTTTACGTCTGGCCTGGGGAACAGCAGACCTGGGCTCGGTGCTCGGTCTGGCTGCCCCAGTCCTGGGGTGAGGCTGGCATGGAGAAGAGCCCTGGTGCCCACTCGTAGTGGATATGTAGTAAGAAAGAGAAGTAAACCTTTCGGGCTTTAAGCCATTGAGACTTGATGGGGTGGGAGGGGATTTGCTGTAGGATAACCCAGTACATCCTGACCATTAAATAGTACCCTGACTAAGAAACACGCATTCAACGGGCAAGTCTAGTGCACAGATATGGGCTTATTTTGATTTCTTTCAAAGGAGACACATGGAAAGCAGTTTTATCACGTATCAAAGATGTTCTCAGATTCGGACAACTTTGAGACCCTGGGAAGGGCATGTCTCCTTGGCTACAGGCTTCACCATGAAGGCTCTGAAAAGGCTTCAAGATGAAAGCCAAGGACGCCCTTCACTTCCGGGCTTGCAGGCTCCAGGTAGATGTTCCAGGTTTCTGCCACTACACGGTTCTTCCCAGGGCCCCAGGTGACACCTGGGAGATATGCAGGCCAATCAAAATGGGTTAAAAATATGGTTTTGAACCTGCCAAAAATTCATATACGTAGGGAGAGACAGGTGACCCAGTAGAGGCAGTAACTACGTCTCATGCCGTCCGTCAAGGAAGCCCCGGAGTGGAGAGGGCTGGCAAAGGCGGAGATAAATCCCTTCCTCCTTAAAGTCCCTCAGCCTGTCTGGACACAGCAGAGCTCCTGGGAAAGGACGTGTCTCTTTTCAGTGGCTCTGGACACGCATCAGGATGGGAAGAGGGGCTCTTCCTCTTTGGGGGACAGGGGAGCCCCCTACAAGCCTCCCTGTCTCTGTGAAACCGTGCCAAGACCAGGGCTGCATTTCCTTTCCAAACTCTCAGCCCAGGAGCGTTAAACACTAAACACTTCAAAAGGACGTGGAGTCATCACTCAAAACAGTATACTCTTTGCTTAAGAAGAGGTTCCTGGGCTCCTTCGAGCCTTCAGTCTCCTCTTCTCCATCTTTGTGCCCTGCGGCTCTGTCTGGTGGGAGCACTAACCTGGTCCAGAGCACTCAGGATGATGCCCTCAGTCCAGCCCCGTGTGCTCCCCACCCTCAGGGCTCGCCCTCCCCGTCTTCTCTGGAGAGGTAAGAAGCGCGGGTTCAACCCCTGTGTCAGTAAGATCCCCTGGAGGGACATGTGGCAGCCCACTCCTGTATTCTTGCCTGGAGAATCCCAGGGACAGAGGAGCCTGGCGGGCTACAGTCCATGGGGTCACAAAGAGTCAGACACGCCGGAAGCAGCTTAGCACACACGCACGCACAGTCATTCTGAGCTACTCCGAGCCTACCTCCTCCAGGCAACTCCAGCTACTCAGCTCCCTGCTGGCCATAAAGTATCACTTTATTTCAAGCCAGTAACAGTATCCCTAGCACTTAATTACATAGTCAGTGGTCCCGTGTGTGTCATTTCATTATCCAACTTCATTGTAAGTTGCACGGGGTAGGAATTAGGCCTCATTGACTTTCATTTTCATCCTGTCCTCCCCACAAGGATTTTTTTCTGGGGGCAAGAGAGTCACTCAGCACACACTCTGCTTCATTTCACGGGAAAGTTGAGCCCAAGGCCGTGTCCTAGTCTTCTTTTTTTTGGAACAGATTTTAAAAGTCAAAGCACCAACAGATGACTCTTCGTGAATACTTTATCTGTGTACGGCTGCCAAGCACCAGTTTTCTAAAAGTTGCAAACCCACTTCTTTGGAGTGTGGCCGGGGAGGAACTGAAGTGACCCACATGTGTCTGATGCTTTTACACTGAAAATGTTGTTTTGTAAGCTCATCTGAGTGTCCAAGGAAAATTAAAAGACTTTCCATGACTAAAAGCATCCAAACTAAATTTAGAAAAACTCTGAAACTCCTGCATGCAAATTCACTGCCTCTGTACCAGGCCACCATCATCGGTCACCCCAAGTGGATCCCCTCCTGCCCCGCCGGGTACCTCCCCTACGTGGGACAGCTGAACGCCATAATGTCTCCTCTCTAAAACGCAAACCTAGTTGAACACACTGTTGCTGCTTTTGCTAAGTCGTGTCCAACTCTTTGTGACCCCATGGACTCCAGCCCACCAGGCTCCTCTGTTCATGAGATTTCCTAGGCAAGAATACTGGAGTGGGCTGCTGTTTCCTTCTCCAGGGCATCTTCCTGACCCAGGGATCAAACCCGCATCTCTTACATCGGCAGGCAGGCTCTTTATCACCTGAGCCACAATTGAACCCGACCCCTCCTGAAAGCCTCCTGATGTTCCCCACAATGCCCTCCATTGCGAACATAGCTCGAGGGGAGAGGCTTCCAGAAGATGCTTCATTTTCTAATCATGAGACAGCAGTGCCTTTTCTCCGTGCTTAAGTGGCACCTTCTGCAGATTTCCTTTTCAACCCTTCTAGCCTGGTCTGACTCGCCATACACTTGGACGAAATGCTTTTTGTTCTGTCAAGAGAATGGAGTCCAGGATTCACAGGTATCTGGATTCCAGTCCTGTCTTGATGCTCTCTGAGCCTCAGTTCCCACATCCACAGAATGGGGCTAAATGGGCCCTAAGTGAGCAAGCTTCCTGCAGCTTTGACGCCTCACAATGTAAGTTCCGGCTCTGCCTGGAGGTCCCTATGTCTGCTTTGTAATCGGCTTCTTGGCAGCAGCCCTTTACTTAGTCACGAGGAGGAAAGTTTGGGGCAAGAAATGTCTCCTGAGTCCCCTGGCACAGGAAGCAGAAGAAGGAACCATGATCTTTAGGCTTCTGTGACCTCTGACCTCCCAGTGTTCACACATGGAGCCTCCCCCACCTCTGTCTTACTGAGCTGATTTTGGGGGCACAATTCCTATGCAGCTGACAGTGAGTGTAGTTTCCACTGCAAGAGAAAGGGTTTTCATTTATTGCCCCTGTGTGCTTGGTAAATGGGGCTTCCCAGGTGGCGCTACTGGTAAAGAACTCACCTGCCAGAGCAGGAGGTGAGAGTCGTGGGTTTGATCCCTGGGTCAGGAAAATCCTCTGGAGGAGGGAATGGCAATGCATTCCAGTATTCTTGCCTGGGGAATCCCATGGCGAGAGGAGCCTGGTGGGCTACAGCCCCTGGGGTTGCAAAGAGTCAGACACAACTGACGCAAAGCAACTTAGCACACACGCACGCTTACTAAATAAAACAGAAAGTAGAGTAGCGGTTGCTTATGGCTGGTGGGGAGTGGGATGTCGGGACAGGAGGGTGGAAGCTAAAGAGGAGTTAAAGAGGTTTATCTTCGAAGTAACAAAAATGTCCTAAAACTGATTATAGCAGTGATTGCAAATGGGTGAATAGTGGATGTGTAAATTATCTCAGTAAACTATTTCACACACACACACAGACCCTGACAAGGAAGTAGCTTCTGAGAAGTCCAAGTCTCTCTGTGATGGTGGGAGAGACAGGTATCATCCCGGTGTGCCCCAGTGAGGGAGGAGAGGCGCTGAGAGAGGGTGAGCCTGCAGGTGGGGGACAAGCCGTGCAGGAACCAGGGGCAGGAGGAGCCACAGGGGCAGGAGGAGCCAGAGCACCCGCCCGGCGTTTCAGGCTCTATCGGCGGGTCCAGGCCCTTAGCCGGTAGATGAGCAGCCAGGCACCTTCTCCCCAGTTAAGGTGTGCCAGGATTTCTGGAAGGGGAGGACCTGGGGCCAGGCTGCCCACACCCACTGCCCAGCTCAGGGATGTCATCACCCCACGCCCTCTCCTCTGACCCTTCTTCCCTCTTTCCTCACTGCCAGGTGAGCTCACAGCTTCAGGGAAGGGACCTACTGATCCCTCTCCACAAAGATTAGGTACATAGATGATAGACAGATGATCAGTTCAGTCACTCAATCATGTCCGACTCTTTGCAACCCCATGAATCGCAGCACGCCAGGCCTCCCTGTCCGTCACCAACTCCCGGAGTTCATTCAGACTCACGTCCATCCAGTCGGTGACGCCATCCAGCCATCTCATCCTTTGTCATCCCCTTCTCCTCCTGCCCCCAATCCCTCCCAGCATCAGAGTCTTTTCCAATGAGTCAACTCTTTGCATGAGGTGACCAAAGTACTGGAGTTTCAGCTTTAGCATCATTCCTTCCAAAGAAACCCCAGGGCTGATCTCCTTCAGAATGGACTGGTTGGATCTCCTTGCAGTCCAAGGGACTCTCAAGAGTCTTCTCCAACACCACAGTTCAGAAGCATCAATTCTTCGGCGCTCAGCCTTCTTCACAGTCCAACTCTCACACCCATACATGACCACAGGAAAAACCATAGCCTTGACTAGATGGACCTTTGTTGGCAAAGTAATGTCTCTGCTAGATATAGACAAATGATAGATAGATGGACAGGTACATAGATAGATATAGATGATAAATAGATGGATGCATAGATATAGATGATTGATAGATAGATAATAGATACACATACCTTGGTTGGAGCTTCCCTGACAGCTCAGTTGGTAAAGAATCCGCCTGCAATGCAGGAGACCCCGGGTTGATTCCTGGGTCAGGAAGATTTGCTGGAGAGGATTTGGGCTACCCACTCCAGTATTCTTGGGCTCCCCTGGTGGCTCAGCTGATAAAGAATCTGCCTGCAATGCAGGAGACCTGGGTTTGATCCCTGGGTTAGGAAGATCCCTTGGAGAAGGGAAAGGCTACCCACTCCAGTATTCTGGCCTGGAGAATTCCATGGACTGTATAGTCCATGGGGTCACAAAGAGTCGGACACAATTGAATGACTTTCACTACCTTGGTTGATCCCAAGGATAGTATAATGAGGTTATCATAAGGAATCCAGGGGCAGGGGGAAAAAAAACAACAACAGTCATGAAAACAGGACTCCTCTTATACTCCACATATTCTTGGCTCAGGAAAAATCTTAGTTCTCAAAATGCTATAAGAGGTCAGAGGGCAGGAGTGTTCTCTGTGTGCCTGGCACAATGCCCTGAAAGGCAAGCTGTCTAGGGAAGAGAAGAAATTCAGAGATGCGGCTGGAAATTGCTCACAAGAGGCTATTACCTTTCCAGGTTAGATGAGCTCAGAAAAGCATCCTCTTGACTCCCACAGCCCAGGTGGCCACCTGCTCTGGCACATTGTTTCAGAGTAGCTGGTAGAGGCAACAATTGCCTCCAGCCCTTGACAACACAGGGACAATGTCTCCCATTGCCTTATGGAGTCATCCCAGTCTGCCAGCTTCTGTGTCATTCATTCCTACAGCCTCCATAGAATATGAAACCACTCCGAACTGGGAGAGACCCAGAGGCCTTGGGCCAGCCTTCCTTGGGCAACACTAATGTCCACTTTTGGATGTCAGTCATGCATATTACATTATCAAAGACCCAGAAGAGTGGCAGTGAAGAAACCTGTTTTAACCCTGTTTCAGGCATCATTTTCAAGACTTAATCATGGAAATCTTTTTCCTCTTAAACCCGCTGCCATCTCTTGGAGTCTATAGAACATTGTCTGGGAAATCCTGATTGAGTCCAAGCTCCACCCTCTCCCCCTCATTTCGTGCGTGGCTCTCCGTGAGACATCATGAGGTCACAAAAGGTACGTGTTAAGTGGTAGCTGAGTGAATGAAAGGTTGACGAATTAACGAGGGGATGACTCAGTGGATTTACCATAAGGTCTCACACACCCGATGGATGCCTGGGCAGTGATGGGTCCAGCGCCCCTCCTTGCCTCATCTACACGGAGAAGCCACAGGAGGGTCAGTGCTGTGGTTACCTCTCTGCCCAGCCGGCCTGAAGTCCTCACTGCTTGGACACAGGGCAGGACAGAGGAAGCGTTGGAGTCCGGGGTTTAATGTGGGATTATGTCGCCTTAGACTTTGTCAGGGACGGGACTAAAGGCTTGATGAGCTGAGCCATCTGGTTGGGTCCCCTCGTCTATCAAAAATAGCAAGGCTGTGTTTTAGGTCCACAGTCTCTTATCCAGAACCCTGGCAGCAGCTGTGTTAAGAATTCAGAGGTTTTCAGATTTTTAAAAAGACAAGGCAGTGCGTCCGCCATAACTTGTGTGTCGTATGTCCTGCCCCACGTGGGTGTCTAGTAGCCAAGTCGTGTGACTCTTTGTGACCCCATGGATGGCAGCACGCCAGGCCTTCCTGTCCCTCACCACCTCCCAGAGTTTGCCCAAGTTCATATCCTTGCTCAAACATCAATATTTTTGTGATGAAATGTGAAAGCTCACAGTAAATGAGATAAATAAGTTCTGTAAGTAGTTTTAAGTCGGTTCAGGTCAGATATTGCTGCCAATGGCCTCAGACATACAAAACTCTGTTGGTTTTCACCGCTTTCTGGATGTTAGGATTGTAGATGACAGAAAGGGGGGCTTTAATGTGCTTCTCACAGAAGGATGCTCACTACGAAGGAACAAGGGTGGATGGTGAGTCCATGTGATAAATCTAAGGACTTCTCTTTATTGAGAAATTCTATCTCCAGTGCGTCATGGTGTTCTTATTTGTAAACAAAAATTTTTCGGTGTTCCTTTTAGGATCAACTTACTTTGGACTTTGCTTTAAAGTTGTTTGTTTTGACTTGTAATCTGCTAAAAGGGAATCTGTTTTTGTCCTTGAGGGACTCACAAATCACTACTGCACTATTTTAACCATAATGAGAAGGGGACTGAGAATGAGGGGGTTTCCAAGACAAAGGGTTGAAGAACAAAAGTTTAATGTTGTTGCTGTTCAGTCACTAAGTCATGTCCAACTCTTTCTGACTCCATGGACTACAGCATACCAGGCTCCTCTGTCCTCCACTATCTCCTGGATTTTGCTCAAACTCATGTCCATTGAGTCAGTGATACTGTTTAACCATCTCATCCTCTGTCGTCCCCTTCTCCTCCTGCCTTCAATCTTTCCCAGCATCAGGGTCTTTTCCAAGGAGTCGGCTCTTCACATCAGGTGGCCAAAGTACTGGAGCTTCAGCCTCAGCATCAGTCCTTCCAATGAATATTCAGAACCGATTTCCTTTAGGATGGACTGGTTGGATCTCCTTGCAGTCCAAGGGACTCTCAAGAGTCTTCTCCAGCACCACAGTTCAAAAGCATCAGCCTTCTTTAGGGTCCAACTCTCACATCCGTACATGACTACTGGAAAAACCATAGCTTTGACTATACGGACATTTGTCAGCAAAGTGATGTCCCTGCTTTTTAATACTCTGTCTAGATTTGTCCTAGCTTTCCTTCCAAGGAGCAAGTGTCTTGTAATGTCATGGCTGCAGTCACCATCTGCAAAATTTCTAAAGTCATCCAAGCTGTCTACCACTTGGGGTGAATGTAATTGCACGGTTGTCAACATGCCCGGTGACAATGACACAGTGACTGTTTCTCTCCTTAGGTGAGAACCAAATATCAGTCTTTTTGACTTCTGGCTCTATGGCCTCAGATTCTAGCTTAGAAACAATGGTTAAACGCAAGCTATCTCCTGTGGCAATGTTCAAGGGGCCTCCAGTTTTTTTAGTCCAACAAAATCCCACCAACACCATCAATCATTATTCGCCTAAATAAATAAAGTATAAATGTTAGGCAACATGACCTTCTTGGCCACCATGCTAACCGAACAACAACAGGTGTCCCAACTTCAAAATGGTTGTAAATATTCAATCTCTATACCACTGGACTGTCATACCGGAAGACTCTGCCTGTAGACTGGCTGGAATATATTCGCTGGTGTTCAGACAAGGCTGACTCACCGAGGCTGTACCTGCTCTGCATCAGGTATAGCCCCACTGATGAATAGGTAGAGACGTCACAAAACCAGGGTGCGACATGGGCTCCAAAGTGACATTCAGCAGATGACTTTACTTCAGGCCACACGGCACCTAACTGGTCAGACCTGTCACGTTCACTCCTGTTTTCAGAGCCCTCTGGACCTGAGAACCCGGAGGTGCCTGTAATTCATCCCTGGTTTAATGTCCCCGTTTACCAGTTTGTGCCAATTCAGCCCAAAGCTCCCAGATACTGGGCAAATTACATTACCTCCCTGGAGACCTGGGCTCACCAGGCCACTGAGCCTTAATAACCTTAAGAAGGGAACTTCCTAAACTCATCCACATCTGGGGACTTGGGAAAGTGAGCTCCTCTCCATTGACCTTTAATTCCTGGAAGTTCCAAGGGCGCCAAGAGCCGCTGCGAGGGCTTCTCTGCAGATCTTCAGAGGTGAGAACCCGATGCCGCTGAATGGCTCCAGGAAGTGATGCTGCGAGGGCTTCTCTCAGAGGTGAGAACCCGATGCCGCTGAATGGCTCCAGGAAGTGATGCTGCGAGGGCTTCTCTGCAGATCTTCAGAGGTGAGAACCCGATGCCGCTGAATGGCTCCGGAAGTGATGCCAGTGATGAAGGCCACCTGTGTCCAGCTCCCTAGTGGCGTTCGGGCTCAGCAGCGAGAGCAACGCAAGAGCCACAAGCAGGCCCGAGAGCTGCTCCCTGAGCAGCAAGACACACCCCTGCTGTTGGAGCGACAGTGACCCAACGAGAAGCTCGTGTGCAGAAGCTGTAAAAAGTGTGTGTTGGGGGAGAGTGGGGACGACCCCCAAGGAGGAGTCCGCCTCTCAAGGCCCCATTCTATCAGCAGCCCACATGAAGCCTGAGCACAGGGCCTGGCACACAGCAGGTGCTTAATAAGTGCTCTCCTGGTTTCTGCTGTCCCTCCAGGCACCGTATTCTTGATCCCTAATAGCTGGGTCTCCCTAGTTCAAGCACTTCTCCCGAGGAATACTTACCTAGAAATCTTTAAGTCAGAACTTTGTAACAAAAGAATTACTTAAAAAATGATTGCCCCCCCCCGAAAAAAATAGCAGTTTTTTAAAAGATTAAATCCCCATTTATATAACAGTCTTGAAATGAAATTATAGAGCCAGAGGACCACTTAGCGGCCACCAGAGGTTAGGAACAGAGGAGGGTGTAATAGGTGGGACGTGTCCTTGGATGCGGAATGGTTTCCTGTATGTTCATTGTGGAGGCATTTACCAGAATGTACCACCAGTTTATTATGATGAAACTGTACTGAAGTGCACGCGCGCACACACACACACACACACACACACACAACTCCATGTAAAGCTGCTGAAATCTGAACAAGCTCAGTGGATTGTAATAATGGCAACTTTCTGGTTTTCATATTAGATATTATGTCTAGTTTTATCATTGAGCAAAACTCGATAAAGTGTATAAAGTGTACACTGGGACCTTCTTGTATACTGCTTTTCAACTTCCTATATACCTGTGATCATTTCATAACAAAAATTTCTGAATTGGCTGAATCCATATGAATGAATTATATATGGAATTTGCTAAACAGTTAAGGAAAGCCTAAATAGACACAAAGATGAACTCCAAATAATATGCACTGTTTTGTTCTGGCAGTAGCTTTTTATTTTTTAATTTATTTTCTTGGCTACACAGCACAGCCTGTGGGATCTTTGTCCCCCCCCCCCCCCCGCCCCCGGGGACTGAGCCTGCATCCCTTGCACTGGAAGCACTGAGTCTTAACCACTGGACCACCAGGGACTTTCCCATACACCCCTCACTAAAGGATTGGGAAAAGTGTTACCCAGGGCCATTGCTTTGCAAAACACTCTGCGTATTGTGGTTACTAGGAAGAGCGCCTTCTGGAGTTGCGCAGTGCACAATCTGTGCAACCTACCTTTAGCCAAGTGTTGCAGAGAGTCGCTGATTCTTTCATCTTGGTCTCATGATCTATTCCTGATCTCAAACTGCTCCACCTTTCAAGCCAGATTAGATTGGAATAATCACATTTTTGCATCAGTAGTGATGTTCAGATTACAGAGAATTCTCAGTCTACACTTGCTCAAACATCAGACCTAAAAACAGAATTTGTATTCATTTATTCGATAAATTTTCTACTGAGCTAAAAAGACTGGGCTTTCCTTGTGGCTCAGCTGGTAAAGAATCCACCTGCAGTGTGGGAGACCTGGGTTCAACCCCTGGGTTGGGAAGATCCCCTGGCAAAGGGAAAGGCTACCCACTCCAGTGTTCTGGCCTGGAGAATTCCATGGACTATACAGTTGCAAAGAGTCGGTTGCAAAGAGTCGGACATGACTGAGCGACTTTCACTCACTCACTCAGAAAGACTGATTTCAGCCTCAGTTTCTCCTGCTGTGGTGGGCTGCATTCACACAGATACCTGCCACAGCTCTGCAGTTTCAGGCACTCCCTAAAGTGCTTTCTACCTAGAAACAGCTTCTCTGTAGGCGTTATGTCCAATTCCCTAACGTGTTGACAAAAAGAGAACTTCCAGTGAGAAAGCGATGTGAACCGAGTCCTCAGCGCTCAGAAGCGGATGCTGGTCCTGGGCCTGTCTTGTCCATTCATTTCAGTGCGTTGATGTGCAGGCCGGTCAGCCACGTGGTGCGGTCCTGCGGTTCCCAGCAGGGCTGGTCCCTGGACGAGCCCGGAGGAGACCCGGCGATGGGGGCCAGCGGGAGACAGGTGAGTCACGGATGAGGGTGAGGAGGTGGCGGCCGGGGTGGCGCTGGGCAGAGCGCCCCGCGGGTGGGGCGGGGCCTGAGCGCTGACTCACGGGCGGTCTTTGTCAAGAGGGCCGGGGCGGAGGCGGAGCTTGCCCAGGGCAGGGAACCCACGCCCTGCGCAGGTTCCCTCCTGACCTACCACCCCCAATTTCCCACCAGATGCAGGTGCAGAGGATGCCCGGAGGCTGCCTCCCGGGCAGCGGGCGGGGACGGAGCCAGCGGCTGACCTCAGGGTGTGCGCCCTCCCCGGGCTCCTGATGGAGACCGGCCGTGGAGACGGGATCGGGGCTTTAGACGTGGACTCGCAGGGCGGGGCGGGCGGTCGGCAGGTTCCAGGATCCGGATGTTCTCCTGGAGCGGCTTTCATCCGTGCTCACCTATCTCACACTCACATTCACCCGGAACAGCAGTCACCACGTCTCTCTCCGCGTTTCAGCCCGACTGCCCGACCGGGCCTGAGTCAGGAAAGGGTGGGGGCGCTGAAATAGTCCCCTCTCCCAGCCTTTAGGGAAGAAAGTGAAAAAGGAAGCGGACAGGGGCTGGCTGGAAAAGAAGACTTTGCCTAGACTCGACCCACCTAGCCTGGTGGGTCAAGAAAAGGCTGCATCATTTTAAAAGGAGGAGGAGGAAGAAGGGGAGGGAAGGGGAGGGAGAGAAAGAAAGGAAGGCAAGAGGGAAGGAGGGAAGGAAGGAAGGGAAAACCCCTCTCCTCCTCGACCGTCAGTCACATGGGAACCCCAGCTCCATCGTGTCTCCCCGTGTGACCTTAGACAGGTTTCTTTACTCATCTGTGCCTTTACTCGCATTTGTTAAGACGGAGATCTTGAGGACCAGGAAGATACCTACCTCCTGGGATTCGGAGGCTCGACGGATTGAGTGCGGGAAAGCACAGACAGACGCCTGGCACGTGGCAGACCCGGTACTCGGCTTACAGCTTACAGACTGCCCGAAACCTCTTCTACGCCCCCACCCCCCGCCCCCAGAGGTCCTCTGCTTTTCCCTGCCTCCACCCCCCAACTATGACAGCGATCCTCACATCCCCTAAGGGGACCCTCCCTGCCCCACATCCTTGCTTGGCCAGAGCTTCCTCACCTGACCTCCACCCCTGTGCCCCATAGAGCAGTCCAGCCTCCAGGACGTGGATGGGGGTGGCCAGGCCGCCCGGCTGGAACTCAGCACTCGGTGCTCCCTCCCCTCCACCCGGGTCCCCCGTTTTGCCCTCACTCCCGTATCCGTTCCCCTTCTCCTGCCCCCCATGTCAGGTCAGGGTGACAACAAGTGTTGCTGAGTGGGCATTGAGTGGGCATTCGTTGCCTTCCCAGCTCTGTGCCCAGCACTCTCCTCCCCATCATCCTCAAATAGCCCCCATAACCGGGGGCTCCATTCTGGGGCGGTTCTCTCTCTTTGCCCCCCCCCAAAAACAGCTAAAGTTAACAGTGTGTTGCTGTGAAAATCAAAAGCAATAAGAACAGAGGAGACAGATGAGCATTTAATGGGGTGACCAACATCCCTGGATTTGCCCAAGATTAAGGGCTTTCCCGTGACACTTGCATGGCTAAGCCTGGGAGAATCCCTGGCAAATGGGGCTGGCTGGTCACTCCAACAGTCCGGTCATCCAGAAGCCCCCTGATGCTGCTGTAACAGTGGCTCCACAGCTTTGAAGTCACCATTTTGGGAGGGAACTTAACTCTTCTGAGCCTCGGTCTCCTCATCTGTAAAATGAGGATAGACTTCATAAGACCATCATTGGGAGGATGTTGGTGTGTCAACAGCAAGCCCCGGAGAGGCTCCAGGCTCCGCTTGCCAGCTGGGGATGTGGCCCCATCCCCGGCTGGCGGCTCATTCTGGCCACTCCAACCCCCCCAACCCCAGCTGCCTCACCCATCACATCAGATGGGCAGGGACGTAAATAAGTGACCTAATCTTGCCTTTCAAGGAAGACTAAGCCCTCAGGAGACACGGGTCGCCTCCCCTCTCCCACTTTCACCTGCCCCCGTCTTGCGTGTGTTTTCGTGCTGAGTCAGTTTGGTCGTGTCAGACTCTTTGCAACCCCGTGGACTGTAGCCTGCCAGGCTCTTCTGTCCATGCGATTCTCCAGGCAAGAATACTGGAGTGGGTTGCCATGCCCTCTTCCAGAGGATCTTCCTGACCCAGGGATCGAAACCGCATCTCTTGAGTCTCCTGCACTGGCAGGCGGGTTCTTTATAACTAGCACCACCTGGGAAGTCTCAGGAAAAAGGAAAGAAAAAGGAAAGAGTTGGCTCCAAATGAAGACTTTGCTTCCACTCCACTGACCACACCGTGCAGGCAAGGCTACAGTGTTGGCTTATTCTTTTTTTTTTTTTAAGGAAGAGATCAGAACCCACAACTCAGACTGTCTGGAAAACCCCAGGCCCTCCCATCCTTCACCGCAGACCAGGAAGTCTCGGCTGAACAGTGGAGCAGGGACTTTGTGGGAGGGGGGCAGGCAAAGGAGAGGGGTGCCAGCGGGGGCCTGGCCTCAGTGTGGCATCTGACACGCGAGGTGCCCAGAGATGTCTGCGGGCTGGGGTGGGCAGGCTGGGCCCCGCCCTTAGTGTGCAGAGGGCACGCCGCCCGGCATCTGCAGGACAGCATCCGGCCCCATCCTGCTTGCCGTGGCCTCCGAGCCCGGCTGTGTCCAGGGCATACTCCGCAGCACCCTGGACCCCGGCGTCCTTGCCCCTGATCTGAGGATGTGCTTCTCTCTCCCCCTCTGCAGGCCTTGGTTGTCTGACCCCACAAAGGAGCAACCGCCCTGGCTGTTGGTCTCCAAGGCCTCTATGTGAAGGTCGGTGGCTCAGATGTTGCTATTTTTTCACATTTATCAGAGACTGATGGCATGTGAGCCCATGGAGAATGCCGAGGTGGACCAAGCGGGCAGGCCCGGCTCAGCAGATAAACACATGCATGGCATTCCAGAGCCCTGAGGGCAGGCGCCCCTCCAAGCCCCCCTCCCAGCCCCCCTCCCACCCCCACCCCCAGCCTGGAGCGGCCTTGTCCACATTGTCGCCTTCAGGGGCTTTCTCAGAGATTCCCACCGCGGCGTGAGCGACAGGATCAGCAGAACTGAGGGCTCGCTGGCCTGGCAGCCTCCGCAGTCACCCCCAGCCGCTGCTGCTGGGCCACCCTCCCCCCTTGGCTCCCTTCACTGCCTGCGCGACAATAAAAGAACAGCTGGAGGCAGGGACTGGCTCTGGGTGTTCTGCCCAGGCACCTCAACCTGGCACTCCACCTGTCCCTCCCCCAGGAAAAGCCGTTGCTTTTGGAAGGGCTCCTGGGGTGCAGGAGGAGGGGCCAGTGGCAGGGATGGGGGCGCGGGGACCAGACTCTGGGGATGAAGTCCACGGTGTCCGACGCCTTGGATCTTCCAGCTCCCCGGAGTGCGTTCAACCCCCACCCCCCGCAAGGGAAACACAGTGTGGGGAGCGGGCAGCCCCCCGCTTCCTGGTGTGCAAACTAATGGCTCTAGGTTCAAGTCTCGCTCTACTCCAACTTGGAACAAGTCACTTCTCCCCTGGACTTGAGTTTCTTCACCCATAAAATTCAGGGCTGGGCTGGGCTGGATTTGGAAAGGTCCCTCAAGCTCCCCGATGCAGCCGTGGGGGCAGCACCTAGTCACGCACACCCCTCGAAGGAGCCTTGTCCCGCTTTCTGGTGGGGAACCGAGGCGGAGGGTGAGGGTGTGAGGCAAGAGTGTCTGTGTGATCCTCCCGGGAGAAGCATTCATCAGCGTCTCCCAGCTCATCCCTCGCTCACAGGCCTCGCCAGATCCTCTGGGTTTGGTTCCCAAGGTTCCATGTCTCCCCAGTACGCATCCTCGTTCCTGGGGACAGGGTGCCCCGGAGCACAGCTGCAACTCAGTGCCCATCGCCCCTTCCCCAGGAGCCACGGCTAGGAGCTGCCTGCCGGGTTGTCAGCTGTTGCTAAGCCCTGAGTTGCTCCTTGGGTTACAGAGCCGAGAGGACATGGAAATTGAAACAGGAGAAGAGCGAGCAGGGCCAAGAGGGCTCCCAGGGCTGTGATGGAAAGACAGCCCAGCCAGGGTGACCACATTATTTATGGGTTCTCTCGGGGGGACATATATGGTTAGGAAAAGAACCTCTTCGCATCACAAGACACAGCCCCGCTTTTCCGTGGCCCGCCCAGGCACCCCTGAGCTAACTCGAGATGGTTGCTGGCTCAGGAGGTACCTAGGCATCACATGTCAGCATCCCAGTCATCTTTCCCAAGCGCTTCACAGGATGCGGGGTACAGAGACATGGTGTTACTTGTAGCCCCAGGGAGGGAGGTGGGGCAACAGAGGGTCTTCCTTGGGCCACCCCGCCCCACCATGCAGCGAGCAGCTGGCATTCCCGGAGCGTCTGCCCAGAGAAGAGATTAGAGCAGCCAGGGTCTGGGATATTTTCAGAAACAAAGAGCATCAGCCCCCAGCCCCAAACCCAATGCCCTCCCAGCACTCCACAAATGACCAGCCTGGACATCGAGGAGGAGAGGGCCCCGGGGGGCAAGGCTTCGTTGGGGAGGAGGAGGAGGAAGGCTGGCCAGCTAGAAGGGATGAGCTGAGGCCGCAGCTAGCGCAGCCCGGCACTGAGGAGTCCTGGGGCAGCATGCCCGCCAGGGGCTGGGCCAGGCTTCAGCAGGTCAGATCGAGTGACTGCTTTCCTGGAAACCAGGCTTCTGGTTGGTTGTGACGGCCGATACAGCAGGCAGGAAGATGCTGCCCTGGCGTTCTCGGGAGAATCATTTGACATTGTCTTCAATGTCAAATAGGACAAGCTAACCGTTGAGGAAAAACAGAGCCGCCCTGTCTCAGTGGCTGCAGCCGCAAGCCCTACAGACACTTGGGTTACCCACGCGGGGTACAGCGGGCCCAGCGGTCTGATGAGGTGTGCCCCGGAGGCTGCAGGGTGGAAATCCAAAGGACACGCCACTGAACGAGGCCCCCGTGCGCCGGGCCTTCTCCCAGGGTCCCCAAGGGTCCAGGCCCTCCCTGCATGGCTGTGGCCCTGGTACCACATGGGCAGCCAGCTGTCCCCGGATGGGACTCAAGCCCCCGTCAGCCCAGCACTGCCACGTGCTGATGCAGTGGTATTCAAGGTGCGGCTAACAGGGGATGCTAGCCCAGAGCAGTTCGGGGTGATCAACCACTGGTCTCAGGAAGGCCCGAACAGGACCACGGTCTGCACCGGCCAACACGGCCATTAAGGCAGTGGCCTTGCAGCCCCACTCTTCAAAGCTTTGTGCTTGGGGGGTTGGGGCCACGGGCATCCTGCAAAGGGAAATGGTTTGGCAATCGTGGCTGAGAGCCAGGCCAGCCTGCCTCACGCTGACTTCTGACCTAATCAGGCTGCACTGTGAGTGGCTGATGTCACATTTCTTCTCGTCCACTCGAGGGCAACTCCCCTGGGACGTGCAACGCTCAGGCCCTCCATCGGGAGACCTGAATGCCCGACATTTCTGCCTGCCCCACGACAGCTGTGAACCCTCCCGCACAACGAATGGTTTTAGTTTTTCTCTGGTATCCCCTGTATATATGTGTGTGCACTCGGTTGTGTCCAGCTCTTTGCGATCCCATGAACTGTAGCCCACCAGGCTCCTCTCCATGGGGCTTTCCAGGCAAGAATGCTGGAGTGGGTGGCCGTTTCCTACTCCAGGGAATCTTTCGACCCAGGGATCAAACCTGCATCTCTTGTGTCTCCTGCGTTGGCAGGCAGATTCTTTACCACTGAGCCACCTGGGAAGTTCAAAAAAGCCACATCCCTACAGGCTACAGTCCATCAGATCGCAAGAATCGGACACGACTTAGCGATTAAACCACCACCCACCACCACAGGTTGGCCCGAACCGGGACCGAACCCAAGAACTGGATGTTATTTGCACCACTCTCTAACCAGCCAACAAGCCAACTCATCTGTAGGTATCCACAAGCTCTCAGCAGAGGGTGAGAGCAAGCCCTGAGTTCAGGAAGGCGAGATTCAGATGGCGCTGGGGGTGGAGCCACCCCATCCCCCATCCCCCCAGGGGTCCTGCCCCTGTGAGTGGCCCTGGGAACCTGGACACTCCGTCCGTTTCTCCTCAGGGTCTACTTCTGCCCCAGCCATGGACCCGGAAGCCAGGGGCTCCCACTCTTCTCTCTGATGCTGTCATCACCACCCACGCTCCCGAGAGAACTGACCGCACCGCAGAGGAGTTTGGGGATGACGGAGGGAGGGGGGAGACAAGGAGTCTGCAGAGACAGGACAGGAAAGTGGGGTACGGAGGTGAGCCAGAAGGGAGACCACAGCGCGGGAGGGAGCGGTGGAATACACAGAGCCAGATAAATCTCAATGTTAACAAAAAAAGATTTAGAAGAAAGCAGGAAAAGACTGAAAAATTGAAAGGAAAATATTAGACCAGTTGGAAACGAGGCAATACAGACAGTCCCCAACTTACGACGGTTCAACTTAATTTTTCCATTTGGTGATGGTGCATAAGCAGTATGAATTCAATAGAAACCGTACTCCAATGTTTGAATTTTGATGTTTTCCTCCATCCTGAATGGTCACTACTCCTTCTTTGCTGACCAGGGTCATTTTTTAATCCTATTTACATCCTTAGCAAAGATTGTATTAAAATTTGGCAGGTTAAGTATAGTATCATTTTTCCCTAATTGTTAATTGGCTGTTATTAGAAATTAATCAGAAGTTATTGCACTTTATACTTTTAACAAATGACTTCAAAACCCCTTGAGATTTCTCATCTGGGAAAAAAATGGACAGAATTTAAAAATCGCTTTTTAAATTAAAAATATTAAAATCGTTTAATATTTTTAAAGAATGCAGGTGTGAGGTTTTATATTTAACACATGCTACTTCCAGCAGAAAGAAAAAAAGAAAGAGGGAGGGAGAGAGAAAGGGAGGGAGGGAAACGAAGAGAAGATTGCAAGCGTGGAGACAGTCATGAGGATCTGGGTTTGATGTGGTCTGTCCACAGTGTAAGTCAATTGTTCTTTTACTCATTGTTAAAGTGTCCCTTGCACTTCCCAGGTGGCTCAGTTGTAAAGAATCCGCCTGCAATGCAGGAGACACGGGTTCAACCCCTGGGCTGGGAATATCCCTGGGAGGAGGGCATGGCCACCCACTCCAGTGTTCTTGCCTGAAGAATCCCTTGGACAGAGGAGCCTGGTGGGCTACAGTCCATGGCATCACAGACTCAGACACGACTGAGCGATTAAACAACAAACCAAGAATTGCTTATGGGGTAAAGTGTGCATGAGTTGATGTTCTTGCTTTGAGAGAAAGAAAGCAGCTCCTTCTAGCTTAAACACGAAGTAGGCATTTTTCTTAAGAAAATAGGTATCTTGACAAAGCAGAAATGGGGCCAGGCCTCTGAAAAGATGGAAGGTGGCCAGAACCACAGCAGGGCTTGTGTGTCCCTCACCTGAGTGTTGCACACTTGTGTGGCTCTCTGCACACTGACTGAGCTGTGTCTGCTCCCCAGGGTGTGCGGCAGAAGGCAGCAGAGCTCCAGAGTAGGTGTGTCAAGAAGCCCTCTCTTTTCTCCACTGCCCTCCCTCAACCCGCCCAGCCCAACCAGTCTGCAGCATCCTTGCGGAAGGGATTCTGACGGGCCCCGCTGGTCTCTGTCCCTGGTCCACCGGGTGGCCGGGAGGACTGGACAGGCTTATGTGGGGCAGACATGGCACCAGGAGCCCGACCTTGAAGCGTGGAAGGGCAGTGAGTGAGGGACTGTAGAGAGGGAGGTGAAGCTGAGGATGGCCTCTTGCTGGGATCCCCTGGAACCCGGGAGAAGACTTTGGAGCTCAGTGATGCTTCTGAGGTTAAAGGGCAAGGCAGGGCCCTGGGAACCTCTGCTTCCCCGGCAGTTGTGCAGGAGGGGACGCCAAGGGAGCCCACCCCACCCCCTCGGCAACCGTGGCTTTGCTGCTTTCTAACCAGGAGGCTTGGATCCCAGAAGAAGCCTCACCCAGGTCAACAGGGGACACACACGAGATGACTCATCACAGTCAACCCCTTACTGGGGGGCTGGAGACAAAGTGGGGAGACCGTCTCTAGGGAAATGGACTGAGAAACTTGGGGGACAATCCTGTGAAAGACAACATGCAGCTTAGGATGTGAACTAAGTGTACAGCCCGGAGAGGCCTGGAGACACGCTTTTAATGATCAAAAAGGTAAGCATCAGAACACTATCTGCCATATGAAGACAATTACATCCGTTTTAAAGACGCACATATGTACCGACGACTGTGTGTTTTGTACACGTGTGCACTGTGCGTGTGCTCAGTCGTGTCCGACTCTTTGCAACCCCATGGGCTGTGGCCCCCCAGGCTCCTCCGTCCATGGGATACTCCAGGCAAGAACACTGGAGTGGGTTGCCATTTCCCCCTCCAGGGGATCTTCCTGACCCAGGGATCCAACCTGCATCTCCTTCATCTCCTGCAGGCAGATTCTTTACTGCCAAGTCACTGGGGAAGCCCTTACATACATGTGCATACCTACACGTCCAAAGCATAAACCAAGCCATTTAGGGTCGTTGTCTGTGGATAGGAGAGTGGGAGTCGTGGATCAGATGAGGAGAATGTATGAAATAAAGCAAGACAGAGGCCTTGCCCAGACGTGTGGGGTAGGGGGTCACAGACAGAGTAGGTTTGAGTCTAATCTCTGCATCTATCCGAGTTTACAAAGAAGAACCAAAAAAAATTTTTGAAGCCGAGTCGATTCACTCCTGCAGCAGTATGTGGATGAGATATCACTCCCTCCTACCCACACTGCCTACCCCTGCCTGGGTTTCTGTCCCTTGTGGGGCGGGTCTATCCCCTACTGCCATCAACTTTGTGAGCTCCCCATATCTTTCCAATAATAACCTGTTTTTCTCCATCAGGGCAGCAGAATCAGCTTCTGTTGCTTAAGAACCCAATATGTCCTCAGAGAGTGGGTCCCTGAAGGAGGGTGAAGAGCCTGCCCAGGGAACAGACTTCTGGGCTGGAGAGTCTGGGCCACTCACGACCACATCCAGCATCTAAGCTGCTCTGTCTCCAGGACCCAACAAGGGCCATTCTGCGGGAGAGACAAGAACACAGAGGCCACGTTTCCTGGGATGTCCACATCGCCCACTCCTAGCAGGGCGCCTGCCCACGGTTAGGTTGTTAATAGCCTTGTGAACTGGAGACCTCATGAATGAAAGACCAGCGAGTGAGTTTACGACAGCTGCTATGGTCAACTTGCTGGTTTACAGAATCTCGGTTCCGCCGGCCAGATGCTGTTGTGCTATTGACCTTGACGAAACACACGGCGAGCTGCAGGTGACCTTGACGAAACACACGGCGAGCTGCAGGCCTTCGGTGCATATCTTTGATGGACCAAATCTCTGTGGATTGGCTCCCTCCAGGGTCAGCTTCTTGGGCGGCTGTCCCGTTGCAGTCACACAGCCCTGCAGGCTCCAAGGTCTCTGCACTTGGTAACACTCTGCCTTCACCGTCTTGAAATTCCTTTATGGCATTTCAACAGGGGCCCCCGCATTTTCCTTGTGTGTGGGGTCCTGGCCAGCCCCAGCTTCGATCACGCAGGGCTCACCTACAGGAAATGCAAAAGAGCTGAAATCTCACCGTTGAGCTGCAGGACGGCCCCACGTTCACAAGGATGACTTCCAGTGGCCAGGGAATTTCTATGGCAAGGACAGTGCCCTTCAGACCACGGGCCTTTCCTTTTCACTCCTGCAAGTCTACCAAGCCCTCAGCTGGGAATACGTAACCAGTCCTGCGGAGAGCAAACCTGGTGGAAATCTGGGGGCACGGACTGCATGCATGAAGATAATTTCAGCGCAGTCTCCCTCTGCAACATGGCTTGCAATGGTCATTGGGTTTCTGCGGACATTTTCCATTCCCTTTTCTGGAAGAGAGCTGGTAGGATGTTTTGGAAAGAACTTGGGTCTGGGAGTCTGGAGGAACTCAAATGTGAATTGTCCCTTTTCATTGAGTGCGTGTTACTTGATTTTGGGGCATGTTAAAATTTCATCTTTAAAGTAGGAATAATCATAAAAGTGTGGGGAGAATTAATTAAAGACTTTTTTAAGACAGGGAGGGAGGAAGGGAGGAAGCAAAGGCGGGAAGAAGGGAGGAGGGAGGGAGAGGGGGAGGAAGGGAGCAGGGAGGAGGGGAGCACCTTCGGAGCACCCAGCGTCGTCTCTCAAGTGTGGTCAGAATTGGGAGCTTCCCACTTCTGCCTCCTTTTACTCTCGTTCCAAAAGGCAGCTCTCTGGGGTCCTCTGGGTTTCACATCATTTTTCCTCTAGTCCCCAAACGCCTTAAATCCATTCTTGGACAGCCTCTAAAACTATGCAGGACATGGGATACTCTCATTTGACCAGAATCCCCTTTTCTTGGCCCATATTCCAACCCTACCCACACATTCAAGAGAAGTTTTCTGACTTATGACTCTGCCTGTGTGCTGAACTCATTTTTGCCAACATCCCCAGTTATTCTTTCTCATCTCTACCCTCCCCAAATAACCCTGTCCCACCACACCACTCCCCAGGCCACACCTCCTTTAATCCTCTCCTGGGTGGCAAGAACAGGCTCTCATTTCCTGACCTCCCTGCCACCTGCCTGGAAAACACCAGCCTTGGAAAAGCACCGGGGATGGAGTGATAAGCACAGTCTGATAGCAGCCCCCCGCTCACCTGCGTTCAGGGGGCAAGCAGAAAACGCTGCTCTGTATGGAGCAAACACGTCTTGGTTTTGAATTCCTACTTGGCATTGACCTGGATCCTATCACCTTGTCATACATCCTTTGCTCTAAAGAGAAAAGTCACAACATCCACCCACCTCCCCGGGGCCTCGGAGAACAACCAGTAAATTGTTAGGCGTGAATGGTGCTCTTTTTATTATGTATTCACTCTTCCAAGAAAAACCAGTTATGCTATCATGAGCTGCCCTCTTACAAGCAATTTAAAAAGGAGGCAGTACAGGGAAGTAGCGATAAGAAGGAATTTCTAAACGAGAAAAAAATACATGATTAAGTTCATACCCAGTTTAAAATTTCACATACTCTTGAGCACAACGAAATTCAACCCATTCCCAAAGATACGCGAATCCTGTGAAATAAACGTGGTCTACAAGGAAGGAGGAGACAATGGATTTCCAGTTAATACAATGTCAAAGGCTGCTTTTGCTGAAGGGTAAAACCGACTCTGGAGTATTATTTCAGTTTCCAGAAGTCGGTAACCAGGGTCCCCAGGAACATGCTGTCCAAGTGAGGACACCCCTCAGTGTGGAAATAGACAGTTATGATGGGTGGGGGTGCGGGGGTGCTCTGTGCATCTATTAAAAACTGTTTCACGGATCACTCAGTTTCTTTTCTCCCCAGTTAAGTACCAGCAGCTGTGATGGCTGGTGAAGCACATATTCAATCAAAAAACCAGGTTGGGCCTTGAAAAAGTCAAACACCAAAGGCCATTTTTCCACTTTTCTTCTTTAACACACTAATTTCTGTTTTCTGTCCCCACTGGTTTTTGAGTGTGAGCTTCCGTGCGTAGGGGAGAATCTGAAGGTACCTGCCTGGGCAGACAGCTGGGGCCTTAATATCTCAGCAGTGGAGTGCCGAGGCTGAGAAAAAACAAACGTGGGGTGCAGGCAAATGGGTTATTAATGCACAGTGTTTGCTTTGCACTTTAGAAGTTACAGAGCACATAAATCATTTCATCTTATTCTTTATTCTGTGGTTTTTAAACCTTTTGGACCTTTATACCTCATGACCCAGCATATATATCACACACACACCCACACACACACCCATGCATACACACACGCAAACACACACGTACGCAAAGCACGCACACACATCTGCACGCACACACACACTCAAATAGTACTCTAAGCAATGCACTGTTACTTTCTATTTTATCCATTTGATTTTTTTTTTAATGCTGGCACAACCTCCTAAGGGCTTCCCAGGCCTTAGTGGTAAAGAACCCGCCTGCCAATGCAGGAGATACAAGAGACACGAGTTCAGTCCCTGGGTTGGGAAGATCCTCTGGAGGAGGGCATGGCAACCCACTCCAGTATTCTTGCCTGGGAAACCCCATGGGCAGAGGAGGCTGGTGGGCTACAGCCCATGGGGTCAGAGTCGGACACGGCTAAAGTGATTCAGCAGCCATGCATCCACGGTCTTTTGAACTAGTTTCACAGCCCGCTGATGGCTGCTTCTGGTCAGAGCTGACTGCCTTCTGCTGTCCTGCACTCCTCTCCACGCCTTTTTCTACCCTGTTTCCTGAACTCTCAGGGCTACAAGCCTAGAAACTGGTCTCCCTGAAGTACCTGGCCAAGGTGATTGCTGTCTACTTTTGGCCAACGTCAGGCCCCGGAGCAAGACTTGGATGGTGGAGGGCGACAGTGGAGGGCTTCCCCAGCGGTGGTCACACGGGGCTTTGGTGCAAGGCCCCCCAATTTCGATTCTCCTCATCTTTCCTCTGGTCTTCAAAGCAACTCATTCCCAGTTTACATGCCCTTTTGCTTCAAATATCAGCTGCCGCTTCCTGACTGAAGTTCAGCTGATAGAGATAGATACTGGAAATCCCCCTTCTGTTTGCAGAAATCAACATCTAAGAAGCTCAAATGACTGGTTCAGATCACAGAGTCCTAAGTGGCAAGTCCCCAACAAGCCTGCTTTTTTCCTTTGGCCATACGGCGCAGCATGTGGGATCCTCCCCAACCCGGGATCGAACCCGTGTCCCCTGCACTGGGAGCACAGACTCCTAACCACTCGACCACCCAGGAGTCCCCACACACCCTCCTGATGACAGACTCAGTTATCTTCTTCACCACCCCACAGCTGTGTGTGTGTCGTATAAAGCTGTTGGAAGTGTTGTTTATGCACTTCCTAAATACCTAAAATTCTTTTAAATTTTCTCAAATTTTCCTCCTTTTTATCAATTAAGTGTCTTTCTTTTGTGCCTATATCAACCTACTCTGCGCTTTCCTTTCTGTGAATTGCTACATTGAGAGTCATTGGAAACTACTAACGGATATGATTATTCTCCTGTTGCTTACATGTACATCTTTTTCTCCAAACCAGGCTGTAAGTGCCTTGAAGTCAGGAATTCTATCAGAACTTTCTTGTGACCTCCCTCGAACGGTTCTTAAGATTTGTTTTCTATCTCAAGCAAGAGATACTCGGCAAATATGGTACGATTAACACACTGTGCCTGGCCACAATTAATACATTACTCAGCTGCCGTTTTGCCAAAGTTCACAGGTTGTAAACAAGATAGGGACTTCCCTGGCAGTGCAGTGGTTAAGACTCTGTGCTCTCACTGTTTAGGGACCATGGGTTCTGCCCCTGCTCAGGGAACTAGAACCCCACGTGCAGAACAACACCTAAAGATCAGTCTGTTCATACCTTCCCAACTGTCTAGGTAAGAAGACATTCTCTGGAAGGCAGTTTGGAGAAAGGAATTGTATTCAAGAGATAAAATTCAAGGGTCCTTTTCCCAAAATGAAAACAGGATGTGGTGAACCAGGAAAAGAAGGGGCGCGCATGTCACTCTGGCAGCGAAGAGGGCAAATTATGCTTATTGGACGTCAGCTATTTTTACTAAACTCTATTTTTTCCCTTCATTTGACTCCCTCAACTGCTTATCATGTTTATATTTTTCTATTTTATAAAGAAACCTCCAGTGCTTTGTGATGTGAGGCAGGTTGGAGCCTTTCAGTACTTCTGCTTACACCCACGCTGCACTTGAGTCAGAGTCTGGAAAGCACTGCCGGCCACCTGGGGTTGAGTTTGGACCAGCCACCTAAGTCTAACGTTGATGCTTTTTAGAAAAACTTTTTGTCTTTTATTTGTATTTACTTATTTTGGCTGTACTGGGTCTTCACTGCTGTTTCAGGCTCTCTCTAGGTGCGGCGAGCGGGGGATACCTCCTGGTTGCAGCGGCTTCTCTCGTGGATCACCAGCTTTAGGCAAACGCGCTTCAGTAGCTGCAGCGTGAAGGCTCAGCAGCTGCAGCGTGAAGGCTCAGTAGCTGCTGCATGAAGGCTCAGCAGCTGCAGCGTGAAGGCTCAGCAGCTGCAGTGTGAAGGTTCAGTAACTGCAGCGTGAAGGCTCAGCAGCTGCAGCGTGAAGGCTCAGTAGTTGGGACACACGGGCTTAGCTGCTCCACAGCATGTGGAATCTTCCCAGATGAGGGATCAAACCCATGTCCCCTGCACTGGCAGGCAGATTCTTAACCACTAAACCACCAGGAAAGTCGGTAAAGTTGATGCCTTAAACCACTGGTTCTCCAAGTACGGTTGCCAGGCTAACAGCATTAGTACCACCCGGGAACTTGTTCGACACGCCCTCAGGCTCCGCCCCTGGTCTGAATTGAAAAGTTGGGGTGGGGCCCAGCAGGTGACGCTGGTACAGGTAAGAGGCAGGGGACGTTGCTTTAGATGTTTGACCCGAACCGGAAGCCCTCCCCACACCCAGTACCCACGGCCCCTTCATCCACTGTCGTCAAGGCTGCACCGACCGTGGGAGACTTCAGCACTGGAGAGGGGTAGGTTCAACTCCGCTCCCCAACACTTAGCGCGACCTTGTCCAGGCCTGGACACCAGGATACCAGGCCTGGACACCTGGACACCAGGCCTGTCCCATCTGTAAACCAGAAACCACTCAGCTGCCCAGCTGGGCTGTTACAGAAGTTACCAGCGCCTGAGCAGTCATCACCTTCGTGTTCTAACACCTCTCCGTGGCCACAGGAAGGCAGGCACAGATTTCCAGTTACTCAGCTTGTACTTTCTCTCCCTGAGAATTGCAATCCATCTCAGTTGACAAGGGAGTCAAAACTCAAAGTCATGATAAACCTGGAAAAAACACAAAGAGCACAGTGAAGAAAGCGAAGACGAAAAGAAGGGAAGGCACAGGGAGGCCCGAAGTCAAAGTGTTCAGTCGCTCTGTCGTGTCTGACTCTTTGTGAGCCCACGGACTGTAGCCCACCAGGCTCCTCTGTCCATGGGATTCTCCAAGCAAGTAGCCATTCCCTTCTTCAGAGGATCTTCCCAGCCCCAGGATCAAACCCAGGTCTCCTGCATTGCAGGCAGATTCTTCACCATCTGAGCCACCAGGGCAGTCCAAGAAGGGATGAAAGGAATGCTCGAGGGCAAAAGAAACAAGGAAAAGAAGTTGGGACAAATAAAGACGGGAAAACATGAATAGGAAGTGGATGGAGAATAAAGTTAAAAAGTAGGAAAAGGAAAGAAGAAAAGGATGAGAAGCAGAAAGGCAGCAGAGGAAGGGCAGGGGCTCAAACACTCAAGTCTGAGGCTTGCAGCCCTCCCAGCAGGAGACTGTCTAATTACCCCATTTCCTCCAAGCTGCTTCTCTGGCTGCAAAGTGGTCTTGGGTCTGGAAAAAGCCCTAAGCATCTTAGGTGCGTCTGTTCCGCCTAATCCCTGACAATGCGGGGCTGTGTTCCTGCGGACACGGGGCGCAGGCTCTGCCAGCCGCAGTGCTTGGGGCCTTCGGGTCTCTGACTGGGGTGCCCGGGAGCGGGGGTGTCAGGGGGCCGAGAAGCACCCAGATCCGGGCAGGAGCAGGAAAACGGCTTCTTCCTCTCCCGATTTAAAGGCAGGAAATCAGTGTGTCTGATCTCTTGCTGTTTCCACTCCTCAGTTAACTTCCTCGCTGAGCTCTTCCTCTCTAAGCCGGCTTTGTCTGGATGGGCCAGCATCCAATTCTTTCAAATGAAAAGAAAGCAGAGGGAGACAGGAAAAGAGAAGAGAGGAGGGGAGGGAGAGCAGCAGATGGGAGAAGGGAGGAAGCAGAAACGGAGAGACGGTCCTTGCTTCCTCTCTGACCCAAGTCCATGTGGAAGCAGAGTGTTTCCGCTGATGACATCAGGCACACGAACACCGTTTCCCTTCTTTCTTTCTCTCCTGTTGCCTTCCTGCCTCCCTCTGTCTCTCCCTCTTCCTTTCTTTCACTCTTTTTGAAAGACTTCTGAGAGTCTCATGAGGGAAAACAGCTGAGCCACCAGGAGAAGGACCACCCTGTGTGGGAATCACACAAGGAATCAGGAGAAACCACGGCCTTGCCTGAGTCAGTGTAACGGGAATCATGTCTGCACTTGGGAAAAGACAGCTATGGAAAGAAAAGCCTTTGCAACAAATCCATTCATTCCGGTGAATTTTTCAAATTGCGGTGCTGGAGAAAACTCTTAGGAGGCCCCTTGGACAGCAAGGAGATCAGTCCATCCTAAAGGAAATCAACCCTCAATATCCATTGGAAGGACTGATGCTGAAGCTAAAACTCCAATACGCTGGCCACCTGGTGTGAAGAGCCGACTCTTTGGAAAAGACTGATGCTGGGAAAGATTGAGGGCAGGAGGAGAAGGGGATGACAGAGGATAAGATGGTTGGATGGCATCACCGACTCAATGGGCATGAGTTTGAGCAAACTCCAGGAGATAGTGAAGGACGGGAAAGCCTGGCTTGCTGCAGTTTATGGGGTCGCAGAGTCGGACATGATTTAATGACTGAACAACGACGCCATTCATTCCAGTGGCCTGCTCCAGCCTGTCTTCCTACCCACCCCCAGCAACTAGAGGATTCTCCAGGCCCCCGTCCACACAGCGATCGGTCTGACTTACCTGCCACCGACGTGACTTACAGAGAAAGTTTGTCAAAGAATCAGGAAGAGAGAGGAAAACACAATATGAACGCTGCACGTACAGTACGGGCGAGGCGGGTCGGCAAGACCAGCCCGGAACAGGAAGTGAGTGGCAAAACGAGGCTGCCTGACTCCGTTTGGGGCATTTGTGGTGATGGTTTCATTTGCTCGTTTCATTTTGGGAGTGAAAGGGTCTCCAGAGCACCCTGAGCTTTAAAAATGGCCCAAGCATTATGAGATGGGACGAGGCATTATGGGACGGGACGAGGGGGCTGCACCAAGAGGTGGCCTTAGTCGCCCATGCCCACCCCTCTCGGGAGAGAACGCTTCCTTTGTCATTCAGCTGGGCTAAGCAGGCTGCCCTGGGAATTTCATCCTGGCGCCTTCTCCATCGCCAGCATGATGCCTGAGTGGCGGCGCCTTGCATGAGGCTGGCGAGCAGAGCATCTTTTGCTTTGCCCTGAAGCAGAACTCAGCCACTGCAGCAACAAGCTGCCGGGGAAACGGAACTTCCACACTTTCTGTTTAAATCTCTCTGAGGAAAGATGTTTACAAATAACACCAGACTGGTATGAGTCACTCAGAACAGAGCAGTCTCAGTTCCTTTTGAGAGAGAAACAAGTACCACCCCTGTCACTGGGATGGGCTGGAGTGTCTGCCCCTTGGGCGTCAGTGGGGTCTACCCTCCCTTCATCTCACCACCTCTGCAAGGAATAACTCCCTTGGCAGAGGGCGAATTCCAGCCCCTCGGCCCCAGGCCAGCTCTCCCACACCCCTCCCTCCACCTAACTCTCCGCATGTCCAGCTCGGCACCGAACGCCTGCACCTCCAGCCAAGGGAAGCAGTGAATTATTTTCTCCTTCAAGAAACAAAACAGACTTTGCTGCTCCTCTTCCTTTAGAGCAGAAAATCCAGAGTTACTAGATAACCCCAAGAAGCACAGTGTAAATTATTGACAGTTTCCCCAGGAAGACAGAAAGTAGAATCACCCAAAACCAATGGAATTATTTTGTTCAAAGACCAGCTCTAAAATCATGAACCCAGGATGGAAGTTTACATGTGCTGTGCTCAGTCGCTCGGTCGTGCCCGACTCTTTGCAAGCCCAAGGACTGTAGCCCACCAGGCTACAGTGTCCTCTGTCCATGGGATTCTCCAGGCAAGGATACTGGAGTGGGTTGCCATTCCCTTCTTCAGGGGATCTTCCCGACTCTGGGATCAAACCCACGTCTCCCGCATTGCAGACGGCTTCTTTACCATCTGAGCCACGAGGGAAGCCCAGAACTTCACGTATTCCCAGACATGGGGCAGCCCAAACCCGGCTAGTAAATACCCACTTCCAGAAGGGTGAGCCTTCCATTGGCAGGAAATTGTGTTTCTTGGAAGAAGAATCTTTGTTAGGGAAAGTTGTGGGTCTAAGGCGAGGTTCCCAGGCCTGGTCTGAGGTCATTCATGCCTTGGGAGCCCCATCTTGTTCCAAGACCACCCAAAGCCACAGAAGGACCCAGAAGCTTGAGGGTTTGCAAAGGCCCCAGGCACATGCTTGCAAACACTGACAGCATCTTTCTCATACCGCTTCTCCATTGGACAAAACTACAGTTTAAAAGTCATGATTGTGCTTTTATAAGTACAAATATATATATATACACACACACACACACACACACACACACATATATATACACACACGTGTGCATGCATGCTGTCTCTCAATGATGTCTCTTGGCGACCCCATGGACTTAGCCCACCAAGCTCCTCTGTCCATGGAATTCTCCAAGCAAGAGTACTGGAGTGGATTGCCATTCCCTTCTCCAGAAGATCTTCTCAACCCAGGGATCGAACCCAGGTCTCCTGCATTGCAGGCGGATTCTTTACCGTCTGAGTCACCAGGGAGTTTGGCTCCCTCCAAAACTCCCAGCCTCTCTGTGCATGAAATCCCTGGTCCCTGTCACTCTCACCCGCCCCGGGCCTCATATCGCACCGGTAGGCAACTCAGGCTGTCCCTGCCACACCCCGGGCATGCGTTCCTCAAGAACTGACAAGCCCGAGGTGGGTGGGACTCCACTCAACACAGGACAGAAAGATTCCCAGGTCCTCCTAGTCTGTGGGAGAAAGCTGGTCCCACACGGGGAGTTCTGCTCCAGCTCTCCGAGGGTGAAGCTTTCTCCCGCATGCAGACGTGTCTGTACTCTCCCACTTGTTCAGTCATTCAGTCAGGTTCGGCACTGTGTGACCCCATGGAGCGCAGCACGCCAGGCCTCCCTGTCCTTCACCATCTCCCGGAGTTCGCTCAAACCCATGTCTACTGAGTCAGTGATGCCATCCAGCCATCTCATCCTCTGTAATCCCCTTCTCCTCCAGTCCTCAATCTTTCCCAGCATCAGATCAGATCAGATCAGTTGCTCAGTTGTGTCCGACTCTTTGCGACCCCGTGAATCGCAGCACGCCAGGCCTCCCTGTCCGTCACCAACTCCCGGAGTTCACTCAGACTCACGTCCATCGAGTCAGTAATACCATCCAGCCATCTCATCCTCTGTCGTCCCCTTCTCCTCCTGCCCCCAATCCCTCCCAGCATCAGAGTCTTTTCCAATGAGTCAACTCTTCGCATGAGGTGGCCAAAGTATTGGAGTTTCTGCTTTAGCATCATTCCTTCCAAAGAAATCCCAGGGCTGATCTCCTTCAGAATGGACTGGTTGGATCTCCTTGCAGTCCAAGGGACTCTCAAGAGTCTTCTCCAACACCACAGTTCAAAAGCATCAATTCTTTGGCGTTCAGCCTTCTTCACAGTCCAACTCTCACATCCATACATGACCACAGGAAAAACCATAGCCTTGACTAGATGGACCTTTGTTGGCAAAGTAATGTCTCTGCTTTTGAATATGCTATCTAGGTGGGCCATAACTTTCCTTCCAAGAAGTAAGCGTCTTTTAATTTCATGGCTTCAGTCACCATCTGCAGTGATTTTGGAGCCCCCCCCCCAAAAAAAGACTGACGCTGTTTCCACTGTTTCCCCATCTATTTCCCATGAAGTGATGGGACCGGATGCCATGATCTTCATTTTCTGAATGTTGAGCTTTAAGCCAACTTTTTCACTCTCCACTTTCACTTTCATCAAGAGGCTTTTGAGTTCCTCTTCACTTTCTGCCATAAGGGTGGTGTCATCTGCATACCTGAGGTTATTGATATTTCTCCCGGCAATCTTGATTCCAGCTTGTGCTTCTTCCAGTCCAGCGTTTCTCATGATGTACTCTGCATATAAGTTAAATAAGCAGGGTGACAATATACAGCCTTGACGTACTCCGTTTCCTATTTGGAACCAGTCTGTTGTTCCATGTCCAGTTCTAACTGTTGCTTCCTGACCTGCATACAGATTTCTCAAGAGGCAGGTCAGGTGGTCTGGTATTCCCATCTCTTTCAGAATTTTCCACAGTTTATTGTGATCCACACAGTCAAAGGCTTTGGCATAGTCAATAAAGCAGAAATAGATGTTTTTCTGGAACTCTCTTGCTTTTTCTATGATCCAGCGGATGTTGGCGATTTGATCTCTGGTTCCTCTGCCTTTTCTAAAACCAGCTTGAACATCAGGAAGTTCACGATTCATGTATTGCTGAAGCCTGGCTTGGAGAATTCTGAGCATGACCTTACTAGCGTGTGAGATGAGTGCAATTGTGCAGTAGTTTGAGCATTCTTTGGCATTGCCTTTCTTTGGGATTGGAATGAAAACTGCCCTTTCCAATCCTGTGGCCACTGCTGAGTTTTCCAAATTTGCTGGCATATTGAGTGCAGCACTTTCACAGCATCGTCTTTCAGGATTTGGAATAGGGCAACTGGAATTCTATCACCTCCACTAGCTTTGTTTGTAGTGATGCTTTCTAAGGCCCACTTGACTTTATATTCCAGGATGTCTGGCTCTAGGTCAGTGAGAGCATCAGGGTCTTTTCAAATGAGTTAGTTCTTCGCATCAGGTGACCGAAGTATTGGAGCTTCAGCATCAGTTCTTCTAATGAGTATTCAGGGTTGATTTCCTTTAGGACTGACTGGTTTGATCCCCTTGCAGTCCAAGGGCTTATTTATTGCATCACTATTTTCATCAGTGAGGACTCACTGACACTCATTTTCCACTTCGGGTTAGAAAATGGACTTTGCTTTGTTGCTCAAATTGTTCCTGCTTTGGCCACTGGAGGCTCTCTGAGCTGTCCCCTGGGCTCCCTGACAAAGCCCAGGTGAGCACGCCTTACTCTCTGGCACCATGAGATGCTCCAGGCTCATTTCCTGCCCTGGCCTGAATCCTCCAAGGAGCTCTGCCTCTTTTACTGGAGAAGTGTGGTGAGAACTCAAGATCCAGAATGAGGTGTGCACTCTGGTACCACGGTACCATTTTCTTTTTCCTTTTTTTTAAGGCCCTGTTAACTGACAGAGGGCCTTCCCTGGTGGCTCAGATGGTAAAGAATCCACCTGCAATGCAGGAGGCCTGGGTTTGATCCCTGGGTCGAGAAGATTTCTTGGAGGAGGGCATGGCAACCCACTCCAGTGTTCTTGCCTGGAGAATCCCCATGGGCAGAGGAGGCTGGTGGGCTCACTCTCTTTAACTGACAGAAAGAATAAATCTGTGGGTATAGAACCCTCATATATGCAAATATTAATACCTAGAAACACTGAATATGAATACGTGTTCCACCCAGTCGTCCCTCCTCACCCCCTGCTTCAACCACTGATGTGTTTACTGTCTCTCTAATTTTGCTTCTTACAGACGTCATACAACTGGGATTTAACAGCATGTCCTCTTTTCAAATCGGCTTCTTTGACTTAGCAATAGGCACATGTAGTTCCCCTATGTCTTTCCACATCTAGTGTGTTGTTCAGTCAACTCCAGGGAAGAAAAGCGAGCATAAATCTGTCACTTCAGCTATTTTGTTCCCAACCTGAGCCTGGCTAGCTCACCTCCTACAGATCTGGATTCATGGCTCATCCAGGTCAGACCTCCATGGCCATGCCACATAAAAATGCAGCCCCCTACCTTCACTTTTTCCTGGCTTAATTTTATCCAAACGCCTTGACTGCGGTATATTCATGTTTAGGGTGTGTCACTACGAAGCCAGGGATTTTTTTTTTTTTTCCTATTTCATTCTTTGCTGTTTTCTCAGCATCAGAAATAGTAACTAACACACAGGAGCCCTCAGTGTGGGCTATCTGATGGATGGATAAACCAAAAGGACATACTCTCCCCAAAATGTGTATGTACGTATGTATGTGTGCCTGACCCCGTGCCTGTACGCCCCTTGGCTTCACGGCAAATCAACGAATTAGCCTGGCGAGACGGAGTCAGGGGCTGTGAGGAAGTGGACCTGCCCTCAGCTCTCTCGCCAAATACAATCTCACCTGACGTTTCTCTGCTAGAGATTAATTTAGCTGCTGTCTTTCCCCTGTTGGAGTTTTGGCTTTCAATTTCAAATGCTTAAGGGGGATACTTAAAAAATTTTTTTTCTTTCTTTCTTCCTTCCTTTTTATTGAAGTATAGTTGATTTGCAATGTTCAGTTAGTATAAAGTGATTGTATGTGTGTGTGTGCGTGTGTGTGTATGTGTATACACATATATGTATCCTTTTTCAGTTTTTTCCATTAAGCTTATTGCAAGTAACATGTTTTGTATGGTTTTATTTATTTCTCTATTTATGGCTGTGCTGGGTCTTCATCGCTGCGTGTGGTCCTCCTCTAGTTGTGATGAGCAGAGGTTCCTCTCGAGTTGTGGCGCGTGGGCTTCTCATCGCAATGGCGTCTCTTATTGTGGAGCACAGGCCTCTAGGGCCCTGGGGCTTCAGCAGTTCCCTCTTGCGGGCTTAGTTGCTCCGTGGCCTGAGGGATCTTCCCAGACCAGGGATCAAACTAGTGTCCTCCGCATTGCAAGGTGGACTCTTAATCAGTGGGCCACCAAGGAAGCCCAAGTAACATGTTTTTTAATTCCTGTATATTTAGTGCAATGAGTCAGGGCATTTAGAGGCATGTTAAGGAAGAGTATTAACTGTCTTCCCCACTCCCCTGTACCTGCCCACCTTAGACCTGGAACACTGAGCCCCCTGCCCGAGCCCTCTGCTCTGAAGGCTGAGCCTTACCAGTGTGCCAAGGAGACTCCAGGGCCAACAAAACGTGTCTACCCGCAGTCTGGGACTCTCCTCCCAGCTGGCACTCTAGGTACCAAGGATGCTAGAATCGCCTACCCAAGCGGCCCTGAGCCCTCTGTCTGGGCTCCTCTGGGGCTCGCCCTCCCAGGCACACTGGCCCAGGGCAGTGCACTTACCCCAGGGGCATTTGTGGGGAGTGGGCAGGTCTCCTCGGGGCGCCAGGGGCTGGGGTGAAGAGCAGGGAGCAGACAAGGCCAAGATCCCTCCGTCCCTCTGGAGGCCTCCCCCTCTCAGCGGGAAGAGCAGGTCTGCCTCCCCTGATGTGGTCCCACTGCCCTGGGTAGCAATGTTAACAGGTTGGGCGTAACCCTCACACCTTTCTCCATGGGCTCCTAAACACACAGAAATATAAACAAACATGGAAGAGGTTTTCTCCCCCTTCTCTGTAGCTTTTCAATAAAAGTACCTTTCCAATGTCTACTCTACACCACGGTCATTCCTCGCCGCACTTACAGAACTAGCTCGTTCCTATTAGCTTCACGAGATGCCACAGAACAAATGTGTATTCCGTTATGGTGGAATAGTCTGTGTTTCCTTTTGCTTCCCCCACCTCAAACGAAGCTGAAATAATCTTTATACCTGTAGTAGTACATCCGGTTGCTCTCACTTTGTGAACTACAGCCTGGATTCCTAGAAATATGATTAGCGATTCAATCAAAGCCTGTAAACATCATTTCTTTTATAGATGTTTCTGAATGACTCTGGTAAATATTTACACCAATTCATGTGTGCACTGGCAATGCATAAGATGCCAAATTCACCAGCACTCCCAGCTCTAGATTTTATGGATTGTTTCAAATTTTGCAGTTGGCTGGGAAAAGCTAACATCTGGTTTACTTCACTTCTGTTTCCCTGACCACAGTGAGACTCAGCTTCTTTTCAGAAACACTGGCCACTTGTGGCTCCTGTTCTGTGAGTCACATATTTATATACATTGCCCATTTTTATATTGGGATGTTTCAAACATTTGTCAAATAGTAAACTCCTGTAGTTGCAGGCATTATCAAATTTTTCTCCTGTCATCTATCAATTTTGATTAAGGTATATTTTGCCATGCAGGTATCTCTCTTTTATTTTTAGTTGAATATATACATATCTTTTTTTCTTTTTTAATGCTACCTAGGTTTCCTATCTGGAGAAGGCAGTGGCACCCCACTCTAGTACTCTTGCCTGGAAAATCCCATGGACGGAGGAGCCTGGTGGGCTGCAGTCCATGGGGTCGCTAAGAGTCGGACACGACTGAGCGACTTCACTTTCACTTTTCACTTTCATGCATTGGAGAAGGAAATGGCAACCCACTCCACTGTTCTTGCCTGGAGAATCCCAAGGATGGGGGAGCCTGGTGGGCTGCCGTCTATGGGGTCGAAGAGAGTCGGACACGACCGGAGCGACTTAGCAGCAACAGCAGGTTTCCTATATTATTTGTAAAAAAAATCCTTACCTGTCCTCCTAAATTTCTTTCTAATATATTTAATGCCATGTCCTTCCGTCTTCACTTCTAGTGAAACCAATGCAGAAAAGAAGGTGCTCTGAGAAAGGAGACAGTCCCTGAATTCTGGGCCTTAGGTCTTTTCTTCTGTTTCTGTTCAACATTACCATTTAAAATTGCTTATCTTCCAAGAACCTCATCTCAAAAGGTTAGCAACCCTGCAGAAGTAACACCTCAAGTCCTTTTCAGCAAGTCAGGCTAGAATTCATCAGAGTTTCTCAAGGACAGACTTCTTAGGAGAGATAAGATGCCAGAGGCAGAGAGGAGAAGCAGGGGTGGGGGGGTGGGGGGGAGTGATTGCTTCCTTCACTCGTAATTTCATTCACAACTGCTTCATTCATTCATTCGCTCGTACTTTGATCCAAACAGCAGGAACGGATTGAGGGCTTCCTATCACAAGACACAGTAGGGGCCTCAGGAGCCTCAAGACTCGAGGGGCTGCGCGACCTCTGTCCCTGAGGGTTTATCACTGTAAAAGGGACGCGAAACCCACATGGAAACACTCCGGGACAAGACAGCGTATCCACGGTCCCAACACAGAGTAGAGAAGGAAGGAGGTCCCTTCTCCTGGGCGACCAGAGAAGACTTCAAAGAGGAAAGTTAAGATGACTTTTTAATGACGGTTAGAACTGTGCCTGTAGACAATGAGGACTCTCAGGAGAAAATGGTATAAACAAAGCCAGGAAAGGAGGGAAGGGCATCTTGAGGTAAGAGCCTAAGCCAGCCTGAAGGACAGAGAACGCACGTGGACGGGCAGTAAGACACGACCTGGAGTCCCCACGGGTCTCGACCTCAGGAGGCTGAGAGGTCTGGGCTCCACCCCGCAGGCTGCGGGCGCGTGCAGGCACCCAGAGACTGGCCTATCTCACCTGCCTGCGGAGCCGGCCCTGCCGAGAGCAGGGGTGCCTGAGGGGTACCAAGCCATTCAATCTTCCAAATCTCCGGGGACCAGATTTATCACAGTGGGTGATCACAGTGGCAGCGGGTCCCACACCAAACGTACAGAATCTAAATCCCGCAGGGATTTTAGTGATACGCCAGTGGGAAACATCTGCTTCTGCCTAAAGCTGCCCCCAAAGATAGTACGATCACATTTGTAGGATTCCTTGGGAATTCCCTTCCACCACTTCGTTTAGTATGCCTTGTCTGTGAAAACAGAGCTAGTGAGTAGCAGAGACCTGCAACTTGGGCTGTCCCATTTCTCTTTCCCTGGTCACCATCCCCAGGTCCGCTATAGACAGATCCCCCAGTGCCCCACCCTCAGCCCATGGCCTTGTGTAGAGGTGACTGACGGAACGGAACTGGCTATACTTGCAATACTTTGGCCACCTGAAGAATCGACTCATTGGAAAAGATCCTGATGCTGGGAAAGATTGAAGCAGGGAGGAGAAGGGGACAACAGAGGATGAGATGGTTGGATGGCATCACCATCACGATGGACATGAGCTTGAGCAAGCTCCGGGAGTTGGTGATGGACAGGGAGGCCTGGGAGGCAGCAGTCCATGGGGTCACTAAAAGTCGAACATAACTGAGGGACTGAACTGAACTGGCTCTGGAGTGGATCTTGTGACCTGGGTCTAATCCAATCAGCATTGTATACATCCCCAGCCATATGACTGGTTCAGGGACAGTCTCTCAGCCCACTCAGAGGCTGTGAGATGCAGCGAGAGGTTGCCTGGGAATGGCAAGTCGGCCTGTCTTGCCCCCACCCCACCCACCCCCCTCCTGGTATTGAACCTAGCAGCCCCTCCCAGCCCCCTGCCCACGGTGCAGGAGGCTGACTTGGAAAGAAGGGACAATGAGGGAGCTCAGGTTCTGCCATCTGAGGCGCACATAAAGCCTGGTCTGCAGCTGCACCCCGTGTACTCTGGGCTGCTTGGTTACACCAGCCAGCATATTCCCAGTTTTGTTTCCTTTTTGTAACTGAAAGAAAGATTGTTGATAGGAAGTACAAAGTCCTTCAAGTACAGGGAAAGCAAGCGTCTTTTCTCAGCGGTCTTCTAAGGAAGATGTCCTCCCGAGACAGAGGTGGACCACTGGCAACTGAGTTCCTTCAGAAAATTCTTCCAGAAGTTTCTAGAAAGAGCAAAGAAAATGGTTTCTGGGTGAGGCCAAAGAACCGCTCTCTTGATGGTGTAATAATTCCATCTCCCTGCCTGCTTGTGTGTGTGGTTAAATGACACGTTGTAAAAATCTTCTTTATGTTATCTGAGCATAAAGAGTTTTGCACAAATCAGGGGGGATTGTGCTGGGCCGGGAGCTGCAGAGTCAGCTCGCCGGTGGTCCCTCATATGGGAAGGTCCCGTGGGTCTGCGAGCGTGTCTGTATACATGACGTCTTTCAGACACGGAATCTGCTAACAGAAGAGACATGTGTTGATTTTTCCCCTTGAGACCTTGAGAGGCAGCAAGCCTAGAAAACACTTTTTAAATTTCCACGTCATAGGTGAAGAAAAGACGAAGGAAGAAAGCGAAAAAAATGAGAGAAAGAGGAGGACTCAGACCTAAGAGCCTGGGGAATCATTTTCTGTGTTCTAACTTCAGAAAGCCCCTTTCCTCTCTCTGTAGACCACCCTCAAGGGAAGTTCACCTGACGTGTAGGTGCAGATAAACATTCTATTCTGTTAAAAAATCTTCTATTAAAATTACTTTCTTATTGTGTTTTAATTTTAGGGTTAAGAAGGTTGACGTTTTATTATCCTAAAAAAAGTCACCTGCCCCAACTTCATACTTGCTGATCAATGACCTAAGACAAACCCGTGTTGTATGACTGTCTGGACTCTAAAAAACATTTTGAAATTCCTTAGAGTAGTATCTGTACTCTAAGAAAATTACCAGTGGATGCTTATTATCCCCAGGCTACTGTTCAATAGTGAATTTCCCTTAAAGCTATTTGTAATGATGCATTAATATTTGTTGACATCCTGAAGGACCTCTTTGAAGGCTAGCAAACATCTGGGGTTCAATCAATGACACCCTAACAAACCTTGGAGACTGAGGATCATCTTTTCAGCCTGCTGAATGTTTCAAAAGCCTTTACCTCTTCCAAGGGACCAGGGGAGAAAAGAATTGACACCAGGATCAGAATCCAATGAGACATTCTACAAACTCAGAACCCAATCGTTTGTGCATCAATTCATTCATTCAGCAGAGACCCGTTCTTCCTGCATACCAGCCACAGTCTAGGCACTGGAGATAGAGCAGTGAACAGTCCATTAAGTGTCTGCCTCCAAGGAACTTTCAAATCCTAGAGGAGACTGATGGAAACAAGCGACAAATACGTATGTAATACAAGAGGAATAGCTCATCATTTTGCGTGCATGCATGCTCAGTACCTCGGTCATGTCTGACTCTTTGTGACCCCGTGGACTGTAGCCCCCCAGGCTCCTCTGTCCATGGGATTCTCCAGGCTAGAATACTGGAGTGGGTTGCCATTTCCTCCTCCAGGGGATCTTCCTGACCCAGGGATTAAACCTGCACTGGCAAGCAGGTTCTTTACCACTGAGCCCATGGGAAGCCCCAGTGGGTCATTTTAGGCAATGATAAATGCTATTAAGATAGATAAACATCATGGACCTGATATATACCACAGGGAACGATGCTGAACACTTTGTAATAACCTGTATTGGGAAAGAATCTGAAAAAGAGTATATGTGTTGGCTTGCCCAAAAAGTTTGTTTGGCTTTAGGTAAAAAATAAAAGACATTTTTATGTTCAAGGACTTTATTGACTATCGGAGTCACTAACCAAAAGAATTTTTTGGCCAATCCTATATATATATATATATATATATATATATATATCGGAGAAGGCAATGGCACCCCACTCCAGTACTTTTGCCTGGAAAATCCCATGGATGGAGGAGCCTGGTAGGCTGCAGTCCATGGGGTCGCGAAGAGTCAGACACGACTGAGCGACTTCACTTCCCCTTTTCACTTTCATGTATTGGAGAAGGAAATGGCAACCCACTCCAGTGTTCTTGCCTGGAGAATCCCAGGGATAGGGAAGCCTGGTGGGCTGCCGTCTATGGGGTCGCACAGAGTCGGACACGACTGAAGCGACTTAGCAGCAGCAGCAGCAGCATATCTATCTATCTATCTATCTGAATCACTTTGCTATGTGCCTGAAACTAACACAACATTGTAAATCAACTATACTTCATTTTAAACACATGAAATAAACAATAAATGCTATTAAGAAAACTACAGCAGCGTGGGAGACGAGGATGACAGAGTGGAGTGGGGTTATACGCAAGGAGGGTCCAGACGCTGAGAAGGAAGGAGTGAGCCCCGGGGTCTGGGGAGAGCTTTCCAGGAGGAGGAAGGGGAAGAGCAAAGGTTCCCTGAGTGGGAATACAGATCCTTATAGACGTGGAAAAGAGTGTGGCTCTATTCTAAACATGACCAGAAGCCTGTCGATGGTTTTGAGCAGAGAAGTAAAGGGATGTGTTTTTAAATGTTCTCTGGGGTGGGGCGGGGATGCTGTGAGGACTGGATGGGTAAAGAGTAAGAGTGGAAGCAAGGAAACCAATGGGGAGACTTTGGGTGATGGCACCGGGGGCTGGGGGTGCTGGCGGTGGTCCTTGTTCTCCGCTGCGTCCCCAGACCCCAGAAAGGGCGGTCACAGCAGGCCCTTGGTTAAACAGCGGTCCAGGGGATGAATTAAATCCTGGCCTAGAGGGGAGCTTACCGCCTCCCAGGTAAGGCCGACGTGTGAATTCGTTAGCTAGGAAACACAGGATGGGGGCGCCAAGGGGAACGTTTGCTGGAGAAGTGGGGGGCAGCGGGTGGAGCCCCAGAGGCCAGCGGGCGGCTGGAGCGGGCAGAGAGCTCCGCCCAGGGCTATGGGGGAGGGGGCGGGGCGAGAGAGCGTGATGCCAAGTTTGCATCCTGAGAGCTGATCCCGCCCACGCCCTCCTCCCGGTTTACTACGGGATCCAACGCCCTCCCCTGCAGCGTCTGCTAAACTCTCCCGGGCCTCGGGCGGGGTTCCCTCAGAAAGCCCCCCTCCGGCCCCCACCGTGCCAGCTGCGCTGGGGGCAGGGGTGTGCCCGCAGCCCCCGCCCCGGCCGGCCTGGCATAAGTGCTGAGTCAGCAGCCCTCTCCCAGCACCCGCGCGGCTTCCTCCCACAGGTGAGCCCGGGCAGGAGGCAGGATCACGCAAGCTCTCCCGGGGCGGGGGCCTGTCTGCACACATCGCTGGGGCCCAGGCCCAGCCGGCCCGATTGCCAAGGTCCAGGGTGGGGTTCAAGATTGGCCTCTGTCACGGGCTCCCGGGCACCTGGGAGGCTTCCCCAAGTGCCCCTTTGAGGCACACTGCTCTAGAGGAACCCAGGACAAGGCTGGCAGGGGAGAGATAATAAATATAGCCAGGGCTTACTGAGTGCCAGGCTCCGGGCTCAGGGCATTATGTGAATAATCTCTTTTAATCCTCACCCAGCCCTGTGAGCTGGCACCATTATTCTGCCTATTTAACAGCTGAGGTTGAGAAACAGTGGGTAACTCGCCCCAGGTCTCCTGGCTTAGGAGTGGGACCTGCCTCACTCCAGTGCCCAAACTAGGAAGAGAAATCTCAAGGGAATAAAGGTTAATAGGCCGACAGCTAGAGAAAAGGTCAAGAAACACAAAAGACACCCACGTGTCCCAGTGCTCCACCACAGAAGGAAGGGTGGGCATGCAGCTGTGACTGGTCCCCACAGAACAATCTCAAACAAAGCCACAACTTCTGAACCAATCAAGATTAAAAGCAGAAAGAAAAGAAGTCAACACGCATCTCCCTCTCGGCTCTGCATTGATTACAGAGCCCCAGAAAAATTTTATGTTTAATATTACAATCCCCCCAGAAAATAAAAAATTTTTTTTCTTTTACTTCTGGCATATTCCCACCCCATCACACCCCTAGACTCTGTACTGTTCTCAAAATATACACTAATTTGCCTAAGGGCTTCCCTGGTGGCTGAGTGGTAAGGAATCCGACTACCAATGCAGGAGATGCAGGTTCAGTCCCAGGGTTGAGAAGATCCCCTGGAGGAGGAAATGGCAACCCACTCCAGTATTCTTGCCTGGGAAATCCCATGGACAGAGGAGCCTGGTGAGCTCCATACAGTCCATGGGTCACAAGAGTCAGACATGACTTAGGGCTAGACAACAACAACAAATTTGTCTAAACCCTTTGTCTTTTTTACTTACAGAGTATAATACGCAGCTAAAATGAGTTCACTCGGATTGCAGCACGACTACGCACGCCAAGCAAGAGATGCTGAGATGAGATTGGGAAGCTGTGGAAAGATTTGGTCTGAACAGCATTGCAATGTGGGACAGCAAACCTGGGTACTGTGCACACTGAAAAATGAAATTACTTTATGGAACGAAACAAAAAGGACAAATACTGCAAGTATTTATAACCAGTGCCACTCACGGAAGAGCAACAATATGGCTTAAATCCTTCTCGGAAGTCAGCAATGGAGGAGATACTGGCCCCCAACTCTTTCTCTTCCAGAGGGAGAGCCCCTTACACGTGGCCCAGAGATAAAGCTTAGAGATTCCCATTCCTGGTGCTTTCTCGCGCATTTCTGTAGATTTCACGTCAGACCCAGAAGACCACCTCGTGCCGTTCAGTAATCCCATGTCTGGAATCATGGCTGAAATGAGAGCCAGGAGAGAACTTATTTTTTCCCCCTCGGTTGCCCTAACTCTCAGCTTAGGAGTCCCCCAGACACCCATAAACATGATCCTGTGTGCTTCTGCTCATCACACCTTGCACAAGTGCCCTGAGGGGGGGATTTGATGCACGCACTGTGGACGGGGGAGACGGCTGGGAACCGTCAGTCCCCGCAGGAGGACAGAGGTCTCCAGCTGCCATGAGGGCACGTTCCCTGTGTGTGCCTCAGTTTTCCTTTCTTAACACATTCCCTAAACCAGTGACTCTTCTGCACAGAGGAGTTCAGGGACGTGATATTCAGGGAATTCTATTTTCTTATGAAGTCTGAATAAAAATGCTCTTCTCGGGGACTTCACTGGTGGTCCGGTGGCTAAGACTCTGCCCTGCAGTACAGAGGGCCTCGGTTCAATCCCTGGTCAGGGACTAGATCCACGCCACAGCTAAGTCTTTTCATGCTGCAGCTAAGACCTGGTGCAGCCACACAAATAAACAAATAAAAGTAAATTAAAAAAAACATTTCTTTAAAAACAAATTTTCTCTTCCACCGTCCTGTCCCAGGGCTTGGAGACCATGCAGCCCCCAGGACTCCCATCTGCTCAGACAGCATTTACTCCCACTGGGCTTGTTCTCTGCAGCTCCTGTAAAGTGGCAGAAGGACACAAAACACAAAGTCCTTGCTTTCAGCGGAGGCCCCACTGCACACACTCACGGTCCTGTGTTCACTCTGGGATCGCCGCCACAGTGACAGCCCCCCTCCATCTCAGCTCCTTCTGTAAACGCCTGCTGGCAACTTAAGTTTTAACTCTGGGGGCAAAAAAAACCTCACCTTTCCAACGAAGAGCCTCAGATTGACAAACTCAAGTCTCCCCTGTACACAGAATATTATATCTTCACCAACTATATAAAAGTGTATATCTTCAATCTTCCCCAGAAAGATGGATGTGGAAAAGAGCTCTGAGGGGCTGACCCAGCCCTAAAATAGAATACAGATCAGGTATGTGGTTTGAATATTTCTACCAGTAACACTGAAGAAGCTGAAGTTGAACGGTTCTATGAAGACCTACAAGACCTTTTAGAACTAACACCCAAAAAAGTTGTCCTTTTCATTATAGGGGACTGGAATGCAAAAGTAGGAAGTCAAGAAACACCTGGAATAACAGGCAAATTTGGCCTTGGAATACAGAATGAAGCAGGGCAAAGACTAACAGAGTTTTGCCAAGAAAATGCACTGGTCATAGCAAACACCCTCTTCCAACAACACAAGAGAAGACTCTACACGTGGACATCACCAGATGGTCAACACCGAAATCAGACTGATTATATTCTTTGCAGCCAAAGATGGAGAAGCTCTATACAGTCAGCAAAAACAAGACCAGGAGCTGACTGTGGCTCAGACCATGAATTCCTTATTGCCAAATTCAGACTTAAATTGAAGAAAGTAGGGAAAACCACTAGACCATTCAGGTATGACCTAAATCAAATCCCTTATGATTATACAGTGGAAGTGAGAAATAGATTTAAGGGCCTAGATCTGATAGATAGAGTGCCTGATGAACTATGGAATGAGGTTCGTGACATTGTACAGGAGACAGGGATCAAGACCATTCCCATGGAAGAGAAATGCAAAAAAGCAAAATGGCTGTCTGGGGAGGCTTTACAAATAGCTGTGAAAAGAAGAGAAGCAAAAAGCAAAGGAGAAAAGGAAAGATATAAGCATCTGAATGCAGAGTTCCAAAGAATAGCAAGAAGAGATAAGAAAGCCTTCCTCAGCGATCAATGCAAAGAAATAGAGAAAAACAACAGAATGGGAAAGACTAGAGATCTCTCCAAGAAAATTAGAGATACCAAGGGAACATTTCATGCAAAGATGGGCTCGATAAAGGACAGAAATGGTATGGACCTAACAGAAGCAGAAGATATTAAGAAGAGGTGGCAAGAATACACAGAAGAACTGTACAAAAAAGATCTTCACGACCCAGATAATCACGATGGTGTGATCACTGACCTAGAGCCAGACATCCTGGAATGTGAAGTCAAGTGGGCCTTAGAAAGCATCACTACGAACAAAGCTAGTGGAGGTGATGGAATTCCAGTTGAGCTATTCCAAATCCTGAAAGATGATGCTGTGAAAGTGCTGCACTCAATATGCCAGCAAATTTGGAAAACTCAGCAGTGGCCACAGGACTGGAAAAGGGCAGTTTTTGTTCCAGTCCCAAAGAAAGGCAATGCCAAAGAATGCTCAAACTACTGCACAATTGCACTCATCTCACATGCTAGTAAGGTCATGCTCAGAATTCTCCAAGCCAGGCTTCAGCAATATGTGAACCGTGAACTTCCTGATGTTCAAGCTGGTTTTAGAAAAGGCAGAGGAACCAGAGATCTAATTGCCAACATCTGCTGGATCATGGAAAAAGCAAGAGAGTTCCAGAAAAACATTTCTGCTTTATTGACTATGCCAAAGCCTTTGACTGTGTGGATCACAATAAACTGTGGAAAATTCTGAAAGAGATGGGAATACCAGACCACCTGACCTGCCTCTTGAGAAATCTGTATGCAGGTCAGGAAGCAACAGTTAGAACTGGACATGGAACAACAGACTGGTTCCAAATAGGAAACGGAGTTCATCAAGGCTGTATATTGTCACCCTGCTTATTTAACTTCTATGCAGAGTACATCATGAGAAACGCTGGGCTGGAAGAAACACAAGCTGGAATCAAGATTGCCGGGAGAAATATCAGTAACCTCAGATATGCAGATGACACCACCCTTATGGCAGAAAGTGAAGAGGAACTCAAAAGCCTCTTGATGAAAGTGAAAGTGGAGAGTGAAAAAGTTGGCTTAAAGCTCAACATTCAGAAAACGAAGATCATGGCATCCGGTCCCACCACTTCATGGGAAATAGATGGGGAAACAGTGGAAACAGTGTCAGACTTTATTTTTCTGGGCTCCAAAATCACTGCAGATGGTGACTGCAGCCATGAAATTAAAAGACGCTTACTCCTTGGAAGGAAAGTTATGACCAACCTAGATAGCATATTCAAAAGCAGAGACATTACTTTGCCAACAAAGGTCCATCTAGTCAAGGCTATGGTTTTTCCTGTGGTCATGTATGGATGTGAGAGTTGGACTGTGAAGAAGGCTGAGCGCCAAAGAATTGATGCTTTTGAACTGTGGTGTTGGAGAAGACTCTTGAGAGTCCCTTGGACTGCAAGGAGGTCCAACCAGTCCATTCTGAAGGAGATCAGCCCTGGGATTTCTTTGGAAGGAATGATGCTAAAGCAGAAACTCCAATACTTTGGCCACCTCACGCGAAGAGTTGACTCATTGGAAAAGACTCTGATGCTGGGAGGGATTGGGGGCAGGAGGAGAAGGGGATGACAGAGGATGAGATGGCTGGATGGCGTCGCTGACTCTATGGACGTGAGTCTGAGTGAACTCCGGGAGTTGGTGATGGACAGGGAGGCCTGGCGTGATGGACAGGGAGGCCTGGCGTGCTACGATTCATGGGGTCGCAAAGAGTCAGACACGACTGAGCGACTGAACTGAACTGAACTGAACTGAGGGAGCACACTAAAGGAAAAGTGAGTGATAGTCGCTCAGTCATGTCCAACTCTTTGTGACCCCATAGGCCACCAGGCTCCTCTGTCCATGGGATTCGTCAGGCAAGAATAGTGGAGTGGGTTGACATTTCCTTCTCCAGTTAAAAGAAAAGGAAATAGGCGAAATCCATTTTAGTAATATATTCAACCCAATGGAACCAAAATATTTCCATTTGAATATATACTCAATACCTAAAATGATCAATGAGACTTTCCGCGTGCTGTGTCCCAGGCTGGAGCCCCAGACCCCAGTGTATCTGTTACAAGGATATCTCACCTTGGACATGGCACAGGTCAGGTCCCCGGGACCACCTGCGGCCAGTGGCTGCCAAATTGGACAGAGCAGGTCCGACCAAGTCTGGAGGGATCTTTGGGTCACCTGCTATCTGCCTGTTCTCTCAGCTTTATCTTCCTCGAAGGCAGGCCACTGGTTTACAGCTCTCTGGATACCCGACCTAATAGGCACTCAATACAATGAGTGAGTAAATTTCTAATTTACTTTCCTGGCCCTTAAATCACCCCTTCTAAAAATATCATTTAAACGTTAAAGCCTGCCAAGGGTAACATGTAATTTTTTTGAAATCCAAAAATAAGTACCCCCCCCTTTTTTTTTAACATGCTGAGGAAGGCATATGGGTTTGATTTGGCAGAAATTCCCGGATAACCTCGGTGCCAGGGGAGCTCCCCAGAAGCCAACACTATAAACTCCAACCCTGACTGTGAGAAGTGGATGTGTCCTGGGCGGCAACCAGGCACTAAAGCTGCCCGCTCCTCCCGAGGGGCTGGGGGCGGCCTGGGGGTGGCCGAGGAGCAGCGGGAGGAGACTCCTCCCAGCCCCCGTGTGCTGCTTTGGGGCGCCCGCCTGAGCTGAGCAGAAGGGCCAGTCCAGGGATGTTTTCCCAGCTCCAGGCCCTGCTGTTTACGTCCTCACCTGCGGTGTGGCTTCTCTGGGCCATGCTGTGCTGGGGAGGGCTCCGGGTCCCTCCTCCCTCCCCTCCTCCCCTCCTCCCCCCTCCTCACTCCCATCCTCCCTCCCTCCTCCCTCCCCTCCTCCCCTCCTCCTCCCTCCTCCCTCCCCTCCTCCTCCCTCCTCCCTCCTCCCTCCTCCCTCCTCCTTCCCTCCTCCCTTCCCCTCCTTCCCTCCTCCCTCCCCTCCTTCCTTTCTTCCTTCCCTCCCTCCCTTTCATCTGATGGCATCTGGATCCATCCTAAAGGCTGAGCTGGGTGCTGCCCCACCCGACCCTTTTTCCTCCCTTGGTTCTGACTCACACTCCCAACCTCGTACTTTGAACTCAGGCTGGGTTATCTGCTGCCTGAATCACTATACGAGATCCGAAGCCCCTCTCATCCGGACAGCCCTGCCACCTCTCTCAAATCAGTCCTCAGGAGTGCAGGCTTTCAGGGTCCCGCCAGCCATCCAAACATGACAGAGGATGAACACAGAAGCCGAGAACCTCGGTCACTCGTTCCAAAAGCCCTTATGGAGCTTCTGCTGCAGAAAGGATTATAGGAAGGACAAGCCCTGAAAGAGGCAGCAAGATAGATGCCAAGTGGGGGAGAAATTGTCACTGACCTCCATTCTGCCCTCCAGGTCTGAAAGCAGGGAGCATGGGGACGTTTGAGGCCATTCACTCATTCATTCCGGAGTAATGTGCCGGACAGCAAACCGTGGGCTTGATATAAAGAAGAAAACAGACATGGAAGGTTAGATGTGAGATTACAAACAGGCAGACTTTTCTTTTTTAAATGGAGCAAGATGTAACCAGAAGTGCTAGAATGGCTCTTATCAAAAGGACATTATAACACGTGTTGGTGAGGATGTGGAGAAATAGCAGCCTTCAGGCATTGCTGGTGGGAAAGAAAAATGGTGCAGGTGTCTGCCCCTCAAAGATACAATCCTGCTACTGTGTATACCCAAAATAAATGAAAACATGTATCCACACAGAGAGTGCCTGCAGATACTCACAGAACTTTTTGCATAATGGCCAAAAAATGGAAACAATCAGGTGTTCACTGGTGAATGGATAGATAAAATATGCTATATCCATATAACAGAGTACTTGGCAAAACAGAAAAAAGAAAAAGGAAGGAAGTGCTATACTCAGTACAACATGGATGAACCTTGGAACACAGTTAAATGAGGGAAACCAGTCATGTGCTGTCTGATTCCATTTGTAGGAAATGGCCAGAACAGGCAAATCTGTAGAAACAGAATGTAAATAGTGGCTGCTGGGGGAAGAGGGGCTGGGCATGACTGCTAAGGGGAGCAGGGTTTCTGTTCAGGGGGATGAAAATGTTCTAAAGTTAATGGTGGTGACGGTTTCACAACTGGTGAGTGCACTAAAAACCATTGAACTGCACGCTTTGAAATGACAAAGTCGTGTGCTTTGTGCATTGTGTCTTCATGAATCTGCCCAGCCCCGTCTTCAGCATCCTTAGCAAATGGCGGTGCTGTCACCCACGGACACACAGGGGTTCCCGCTGGCAGAGGAGCCGAGCAAAGTAACTGGGACGTCCGCGTGTGACGTGTGGGGCAGTGAACTGGGTTACCAGGCAGCTGGCGTTAGGGACACGTGTGAAACCTGAAGCGTTCCGCCCAGGGTCTGGCGCTCAGGAAGGACTCGAGAAACAGTAACGCTCACTAAGCGTCTCCTTAATATATTCTGTGTCATCTGTAATGGTTTTCCCCCCATCTTTCTAGCTCCCTTTGACCGTAATGCGTGAACACGGAGCCTCACACTATGGGAATCATGAAGAGACTCGTAGCTCTATTTATGGTATGAAAAAAAATTGTGTCTTGTTAGAGGAGTTTTGAAACCACCAGGAAACACCTGTGGAGGGAGGTGGGGAGATAGGCAGAAACAACAATACCCCTTTCTCTCCCCCTGCCCCCCAGCAGAAATGACACCAGCCCCACAGCAGGCTTTGGGGTTCGCAGCTGGGCAATTCTTTGCTCTGGGGCTCCGCTGTGCCTTGAAGGCTCTGGCAGTATCCCTGGTCTCTACGCATTAGAGACAGTACCTAACAGCTGACTCTCCATTCACAAACACCGACCGATGTCGACGGGCTGGTTTCACAGCAAACAATGGTGATAATTAACAAGCATTTCTTAAAGACTAGAACAGATTCTGGGATATATAGAGGACAAACCATGGGAGTCAGTACATCAGTAACACAGCTGATGTGATAAAACATGGGTCTAAGCGGGGGGATATAAATTAGAGTAGAATAAGGTGCTCGAATGTAGATTTATTTGTAAGCAGGGGCTTATGAATATAATATGCAAATTTGTGCCACATATATGCAAATATATGCCCCCAGGATATGCAGAGAAAGCCGAGACCTCTGGACACAAATATACATGTATATGTACACACACATATTTTCCGTTTTACCTAGGCTGTGATTCTGTCGTACGTCCGGGTTTCCTATACGTGACCTCGTCAGCTCGTCCTTTAGAGACAGCTAAAGACCGTGCAGGTACCTGCAAGACGCAGCGTCTGAAGGCAGTGATGGGGGCTCTGAGTGACCGGAAGATCCCACACTGCGGTCTAGAAACTCTGCACAGTCCCGGTGAGGAAGCCTCTAAACTCGGAGATGAAAGGAAAGCAAGGTCACAGAAGCAGCCCCGTGAGCGGGCCTTCTCTGGAGGTACAGAGAGGGCTTCTCTCTGTCCAGGCGTGTTTGTGTGCTGTCGTTTGGGCTTCCCTGGTGGCTCAGCGGGTTAAGAATCTGCCTGCAATGGAGGAGACACAGGGGACGTGGGTTTGATCCCTGGGTTGGGAAGATCCCCTGGAGGAGGGCACCGCAGCCCACTCCAGTATCCTTGCCTGGAGAATCCCATGGACAGAGGAGCCTGGTGGGCTACATTCCATGGGGTTGCAAAGAATCAGACATGACTGAGCGACTAACCATGCTGTTTGCAGGAGAGAGAGGGATGAGATAAGGGTTCCAAGTCCCTTGGCCTCTAATAGTGGCTGAAGCTTCTGGATCGATCTGGTTTCACCGGTCGGTTAATGAGCCCAGGACTGGTGTAAACCCTGCTGGGTACAGAGGGTGGAGCAGGGCAGAAGAGGCGCGGGGGGATGGTTTAAGGGTGGGCAGAGGTGAGGGGAACATTTCTGTTTCCAGTTAACACTTGGGGTCTACTGTGTCATTACAGAAAAGAAATGCAAACTTAAAACCGCCTCAAGTAATTATGAGTGGGAATACGTCAGAGGATACGACACCGCTTGTCCTCCGGGAGCGCCCTGCTCTATTTCTGCTCGTGACGTGGCATAAATCCAGCCCAAACCAAACCCTAGTACTTGATGGGAAAATGGGGTCGGGGAGAAAATTGTTGTTCATCTCTAAAACCCATCCCGGTGCACGTGCAAAAGCGAGAGACCCGACTCAAAATCATCTCTCATCACGGAGATAGAAGAATGGTTTCCAGATGGTATCTGAGATACACAGCTTATCATTACATCAAGGAGCAGGCCCGCTCCAACCACATCCAAATGAACCACGGATCCACAAATCTGTGCCTGGGCAAGTTTGGCTTTTATGGTTTGCCTGGAACGTTCCTGGACCTGCCACTGTGGTTTCTGGGCTCTCCCCAGGCTAGGCCTTGAGATTACGCTGATCATCTTGGAACCAGGCAATGTTTCAGGCGCGTGACAACTTCTAACCCCTTTCTGCCTCATCGTGTTTTCCCCAGGCTGGCCAGGTGGAACATGAAATTACATCAGAACATCATGATGGCATCTTCAAAGTGTTCCGTTTTCCTCTTCCTCTTTAAACTAAGTAGGGCTGGGCATTTCAAAGAGGTTGAGCATGGAGAAAATGTAAGGATTTGGCTGCAAGGAACAGAAAGTTCAAAATGCCAGTGGCTCCAACAAATGGGAGCTTACAGATCTCTTTCATTAAACCCCGATGGCGGGACAGCGTGCCGCTCACAGAGAGCCTTGACAAACCTGCCAGGAGCTCGAGATCTTTCCACCCAGCGGCAAGCTTCCCCACTCCCAGCACATGGTCTCCAAACATATCCAGGATAGCTGCTTGGATTCTAGACATCACAACCACTTCCCAGGCAACAAGTATGATAGGTGGTGGTGTGTTTTGTTTTTTTTAATGTTTCTTTTGAAAAAAAAAAGCAAAAACATTTGATTTATAGAAGATGAGATGGTTGGATGGCATCACTGACTCAATGGATGTGAGTTTGGATAAACTCCGGGAGTTGGTGATGGACAGGGAGGCCTGGCGTGCTACAGTCCATGGGGCTGCAAAGAGTCAGACACAACTGAGCGACTGAACTGAACTGAACTGAACTGAATGGCTCCGCTGGGTCTTCGTTGCGGCTCACAGGCCATTCGTTGCTGCACTCAGGCTTTCTTGAGTTGCACTGAATGAGGGCTGCTCCCTCGCTGAGGTGTGCAGGCTTCTCATGGCAGTGGCTCCTCCTGTTGCGGAGTATGGACTCTAGGCAGGTGGGCTGCAGGGGTTGTGGTTCATGGGCTTAGTGGCCTCACAGCATATGCGATCTTAGTTCTTGGACCGGGGATCAAACCTGTGTCTCCAGAATGGGCAGGTGGATTCCTAACCACTGGACCAGCAGAGAAGTCCCAATAGGTGGTTCTTAATAATGGTCCCCAGTGACCCACCCTCCTGCGTCTGCACACCTTTGCAATATCAAGGACACTGCCTCTCCTTCCATCAAGACGTGGGGTCTATTTCCCCACCCTTGAATCCAGATTGACCAGTACAATGTGGCGGAAGTGACGTGTGCATTCCAGAGCCCAGGACTTAAAAGGTCTTGAAGCTTCCTCTGTCTCCTTCTTGAAATCCTGATAGCCATTTTGTGATAAAGTCCACCTAGCCTGTGGGAGAGCAAGACACCTTGAGAAGAACCGAGGAGCCTCAGCAACCAAACATGATCACCAGGCCAGCTTGGATCCCACAGCCAGATCAGCATAAGAAAGCTATCAGATTGCCAACCCATAGAATCAGAAACAATAATAAACTGTACTGGTTTTAGCCACTAACTCAGAGTGGATTGGTCCACAGCAATGGATGACAGTAAGCAGGAGAAGCAGAAGTAAAACCATGTGTGGTGCCCTCTCTGATGGAACTTTCCATAGGCTTCCAGGCAGCACCGCTGCTTACGTCTTTTTGGCCACCATCAGCTTCAAGGGAGGTCGCATGAACTAAGTCATTTCAATCATGTCCAACTCTCTGTGACCTGTGGATGTAGCCCACCAGGCTCCTCTGTCCATGGGATTCTCCAGGCAAGAATACTGGAGTGGATTGTCATTCCCTTCTCCAGGGGATCTTCCCGACCCAGAGATCACGCCTGCATCTCCTGCATTGGCAGGCGGATTCTTTAACACTGAGCCACCAGGGAAGCCCTTTTGCCCTATGGTAGGATGTCTGATATCAGCGGGGGAATTGGAATCAGAGCAACTTTTTATCAACAAAGTCACCTCCTCCACTTTCTCACCTTTGTCAAAGAAAGAGAGCAGGAACAAGAGGGCTGGGGAACAGAGAAAAGTCACCGTTCTTAGGGTGGTCCTATAGGAGCAAGTCGAGTAGAACCTCGGTAAGAGTTTTTGATGTAAAACATGGTTTCTTGCTTACCTTTTTAAATATAAGGAATTCTTTGCCGCTGTTCCTAAAATTCATCCCTAGGAGGTGTCACTAGCTGAGAAGAAAATCACAGTCAAATAGCTAAAGCCACGTAGCTCTTGGAGGTTTATAATTCTAATCATAAGCTGGTCGTTTTAACTGTAACTGGAATTATATTTGGATATTCAATTTTAGAAACTTAAACAATTTCTCAAATGTTTAATTGCTGTCCTATATATTAGCAATAAGGAGGTGAAATTTGAAATCAAAAACACAATGCCAGGGACTTCCCTGGCAGCCCAGTTGGTTAAGATTTCACCTTCCAAGGCAGGGTGTGCAGGTTCGATCCCTGTTTGAGGAGCTAGGATCCCGCGTGCCTCGTGGCCAAAGGGCCAAAACAGAAGCAATGTTGTAACAGAGTCAATAAGGACTTTCAAAGAGCACCGTCTTTATTAGAATCCCGAGGTGAAGTGCTCAGTATAAACCTAGCAGTCTTGCCCTTCTGATGCGACTTGGTGACTCTAGTTCCCCAGCCCTGCACCTGGACTGGCTTTATAGCTTGCCCTTGTGATGCGACTTGGTGACTCTAGTTCCCCAGCCCTGCGCCTGGACTGGCTTTATAGCTTGCTTTGCCCAGTGGAATATGACAGACGTGATAAGGAGTCGGTTTTGAAGCTGGGCACAAGAGGCTTTTTTTGGTTACACCCAGTCTCTTGGGACCATGCCCAGTGGCCCCAGGAAGAAGCCCAGGCGAGTCCACTGGAGAGCGAGACAGCAGGCTCAGCAGACACCAGGCCTCCTTGCTCACCAGATGCTGACCACAGACGTCTGCACCAGCCCGGCCAGCCCTTCTGGACCTAAAGAACCACTCGGCCGGACCTCCCTGGCGGCCAGCGGAGAAGAACCTGCCTGCCCATGCAGCTGTGGAATACGGGTTTGATCCCTGGTCCGGGAAGACTCCACGTGCTGTGGAGCAACCAAGCCCTTGGGCCTAGATCCCATGCTCTGCAAGAAGAGAAGCCACCACAATGAAAAGTAGCCCCTGATCCCCGCAGCTAGAGAAAGCCCACACGCAGCGACAAAGCCGTGTTCTCGACTCAGCACAGCCAAAGGGAAAAAGAACCACTCGGTCAACACACAGACTCCTGAGCTAGAAGAATACATACTTGGGGGGCTGTGATAGTTTGTGGGGCAGTATTCTTGAGGCAAGAGAAAACTCACTCAAGTAGCTCCTACTTAACAGGTGAAATGCGCTGCGTCCATTGTGTATTTCAGGTAGCTCTCTATACATACGTGTAAGACTAAGCTTCTATACACTCCTGGGTGTGCATGCATACAGATTTACATTCATGGGCAGCTTTACTCAGAGCAGTGGTTTGTATATAAATGTATAACTTTTCTGTGGCCAGTCAGCCACAGTTTTCTGCTTTACTTGAAGAGAGATGGAATGACTCCTGGTCAGGGAAATTGAAGAGCATGCGCCCCCTGCTCAGAGGCAGAGCAAGGTTATGGAAAGAGAAGTGGATTTTCCTTCAGAAAACACTCAGACACCTGAGGGGGAGAGGTCTCAGACGGTCCGTCCATAACATCATGCAGCAAACGTTAGTCTGCGTGTGGCTGTGCTGGTGGATAAGACTGAGAACATCCACACTGCTCAGGAGCTTGGATTCCAATCTGCGTGTGTGTGCTCAGTCCTGTTCGACTCTTTGCGACCCCATGGACTGTAGCCCGCCAGTCTCCTCTGGCCATGGGATTCTTCAGTCAAGAATACTGGAATGGGTTGCCATTTCCTTCTCCAGGGAATCTTTCCGACCCGGGGATCGAACTCACGTCTCCTGCATTGCAGGTGGATTCTTTACCGTCTGAGCCACCAGGGAAGGTGTCTAGAAATCACAGAGACATACCGGCAGCTCTGGAATGGCCAGAGGGGCTCCAGAAGGAGGTTACGGGGGCTCTGTTCTCTGGCTGTTCCTGCTTCACATGCTGGGCCCCTGCACACACTGTTCTCTCGGCCCAGGATGTCGTTCCCTTTTCTTATTACATTTCTTTTTAGCACCTGGAGGAGATAATACGTCTACACGGTTTGAAAAATAAAGCGATAAAGAATGACTGGGAAGACTGGGTCTCATTCTCGCCTAGTCTTCTGCCTTCCTGCCCCCCACCTCCTCCTGAAGGGGTTCATTCCTATCAGTTCATTTATGTTGCCAGTCTATCTGCAAACACAAGGAAATATGGACAAATATGCCATCCCCCAACCTTCCTTACACAAGATGTAGACCACTATATATGCTCACTGCTCCTTGCTTTTTTTCTTTGCTTAACAGTATATTCTGGAAAGCTTGCTCTATCAGAGCGCTGATGGATGACAACCCCTCTCTTTTTTACAGCAGTATAGTATTCTACCGTGGGGATGTCTGTGGATCACCCAGCCCTCTAGACGTGGATTCCAGACTTCCGCTATTACAAACAATGCATGCTGAATAACCATGTTCACACATCCTTCCACACAGGTGCAGACTTCTCTAGGGGAGAAATTCCCAGAAGTACTGCCCCACCTTTTCTTCCTGGCAAACTCTTACTCATCTTCTGACACCCACGACCCAGGGAGCCAGACATAAGAAGAGGCATGTCCAGAGAACAGCAGGAAGCGTGCCTGCCTTCTCCACAAAGCTGGGAGTCGCAGCTTAGGGCATGCACCCCTCCCTCCTCATTTGCCTCTAAATTCCCATCAGTAAATACATCAATAGATGATGTTTAGACACACTTTTCTTAGGAAACTCAGGAAGACAACTTCTAGAGGAGAAGTGCATTCTTTCTCTAGGTACCAATTCCTACTCACCACTACAAAATCTGTATCTGTACACAGTCTAAACATTAGCAACCAGAACAGGGAAGGGACTCAGAACACATCAACGATCCGCTCTTCTAGAAACAATTTTCAGTCTCATGACTTAACACAGATTGTCTTAAGAAAAAAATCTTGAATATGTATGCATAATCTGCATTTTGACTGTTCTTAAATTGTTTCTTCTTGCCTTTCAGGAACATTAATGGAAGTTATCAAATGAGCAAGCAAATAAGGGAAAACATACCTAATACAACTCAGTAGTTGTCTCAGCATATAGAAAAGCAATGTAATAGCAAAAAATGTGCAGACTTTGTCTATTGATAATAATGAGCAGTGTGTATCAAATATTTACTATGATTTTAAATGTATTCAATCAGTTAATCCTCTTCAAAAGCAAAAACCTCACAGTTGTTACTTTTAGTATTCTTAGTTTATACACCTAGAAACTGAGGCACAGAAGAGGTAAGAAATTTGTACAAGGCAGCTGGAATTTAAAGCAAAGGCAATGGCACCCCACTCCAGTACTCTTGCCTGGAAAATCTCATGGACGGAGGAGCCTGATAGGCTGCAGTCCATGAGGTCTCGAAGAGTCGGACACGACTGAGCGACTTCACTTTCACTTTTCACTTTCATGCATTGGAAAAGGAAATGGCAACCCGCTCCAGTGTTCTTGCCTGGAGAATCCCAGGGACAGGGGAGCCTGGTGGGCTGCCGTCTATGGGGTCGCACAGAGTTGGACACGACTGAAGCGACTTAGCAGCAGCAATCCAACTGAAGAGTCCATGTCCTTCACATTTGTTCTTTACATAAATAAAGAATAAAGGTGACAATTCTGGGTGGCAGTAATGGAATGCAAATTTCTTGTCAAAACCGAGCTTCTACCTCATGGCCCAAAATCGCTGCTGAGACCCAGCCACCACACCCACATTCCAGTTTACATAAAGGAAGGGGAAAGAAGAGTATATCTCCTCCCTTTACTACGGTAATACTTTCCAGAATTTGAATGTGATACTTCCTCTTTTAAAAATCTATTGGCCACAATCCACAATTTTGCTCCCTGGCCATACCAATTTCCAAGAAAGGTTGGGGGAAAGTAGCCTTTGTTCTGGAAGGGCATGCTGGAAGTACTGGGGTTTATTATTAAGGGAGTCATGAAAATGGATATTGAGGAATAACTGGCAGATTCTACCGCACGCAGTAATAGCAAAGCATAAGTGTGTGGGTTCTTAAGTAAAAGTGCCTATCTGCTGGGTAAGCTTTCCTGCCCACTGGTTGTCCCCCACCCCCAGTCCCCAAGCACCTCATAAAAAGGTCTGGGCCAGCACACCTGATGTTTGGACACCTGATGTTTCCTGATCAGCACACCTGTTGTTTCCATCTGTTGCACTGATGTCCACAGGGCCTTGTTTCAACGCCTTAAGGTCATTCAGAATAACTAAACCTGAGCTCTTTTCCCCTAATAATTCAGATATTCGAAGCCACCAAGTGCCAGACTCCTATCCTCCCAGCACCCACTGTATTCTGCATCACCTGCCTGTGTGTTACCCAGGACAGGACTTGAAGTCCTAGGAGTGGCCTTATCCAATCAGAAGAAGATGACCACGCTCAGACAATAGGCATCTGTTAGTACATGTCTCCAACAGCTTCCCAGATTGCTTTACGATTTTTGACAATTGCTTTACACTTTAACTCAGATTACAGCTTCCCTGGTGGCTCAGACTTGGTAAAGAGCCATTGCACTGCTCTCGCCTGCAATGCAGGAGACCTGGGTTCCATCCTGTGTTGGGACGATCCCCTGGTGAAGGGAATGACAACTCACTCCAGTATTCTTGCTTGGAGAATTCCCATGGGCAGAGGAGTCTGGCGGGCTACAGCCTATGGAGTTGCAAAGAATCTAACACGACTGAGTGACTTCCACTCACTCACTCACATAATTCAGATACCACCTCCTAAAGCTATCTATCAGCAACTCCATTTGTTGCAACTGATTTTTTTGGCTTTGATATGAACCTTCCGTGGCTGCCTATTTTACCTTCTGTTCTGGATCAGGCCTCTTGGCTTGAACATGACAAAGACAGCTTAATTCATGAGTCTGCAGATGAACAAACCGTCCGCCCCTCCCACCCACGCCTGCAGTTGTAGGAACTCGGTGCTCCATTGGCGTCACTAAGCAGAACGTTGCACAGGATGGGGTGGAGACGGATGGTGTGTCACACACCGTGAAACCCTCCCTCCAGGCGCCGCGGGGCCATGGAGCAGCCCTTTCTGCAGCAACGAGGAGAACTGGTGTGGATGTGTGTTGCTGCCATGGCAACACCCAAGCGGGTGGCTCAGAGCCCCGGAGAGATGCTCCTGGCGGCACCAGCTCCCAAAACTCTCCTTCAGCAGCGAGGAGATTCCAGAGCCCTGGGAGCCAGAAACTGGTTGTTGGGAGGCAGTATTCGTTCAGCATTCATTCATTCCTCGTTCGTTTTTGAAACCTACACCAAGGTCTTCTACGGGGCAGAAGGCTATGTCCTGAGCGTGAAGGTCACAAGATCTTGCCGAGTGGGGAGCAGCTGGGCCGACTCTGAACTCCGGCCGTGGCGCGCGGTCCTCTGCTCAGCACTCAGTGGCTCCCCGGCCCTTCCCACAGCCCCCAGGGCCCTGCCCGCCCCAACTCCCTTGTCCCCTCTCTCCCTCCAGGCACACGGGCCTTCTTTCCAAACAAACACATGCGTGAGCTCGTGTCTTCCCATCTTCCTATTTCTCTCTCCTTTGTCTAGAACGCTCTTCCCCAGAGAGCAACGTGACTCTCGCCTCCGCTCCTTCAAACCTTTGCTCAGAGCCGCCTTCCAGGAGCCCCTTCTGGCCACCCTGCTCCAGTGTCAGCTCTCCCAGCATATTTCACTCCTCCTTCCCGATTTATTTTTTTCTCCTTATCCTCTTCTCCAACATTCGCTATCCTAAGTTTTAATCCCATTTCATTTCTATTTCCCCTGCTAGAAATTAAGCCTGAGAGCAGCAGGGAGCTATGGATTTTTCCTTTTGGATTCAGAGCTCTTGAATAACTGTGAAATAGAATGAATGAAAGTGAAATTTCAATATACCATGATACATCCTGTAAAGGAAGAATTCTGGGGTGCCTTAGAAGCAGAAGAAAACGAAAAAAATGCAAAAAGGCAAAATGGTTGTCTGAGGAAGACTTACAAATAGCTGAGAAAAGAAGAGAAGTGAAAAGCAAAGGAGAAAAGGAAAGATATACCCATCTGAATGCAGAGTTCCAAAGACAGCAAGGAGAGATTAAAAAAAAAAAAAAAGCCTTCAATGATCAATGCAAAGAAATAGAGAAAAACAATAGAATGGAAAGGACTAGAGATCTCTTCAAGAAAATTAGAGATACCAAGGGAACATTTCACGCAAAGGTGGGCTCAATAAGGGACAAAAATGGTATGGACCTAACAAAAGAAAAATATATTATGAAGAGGTGGCAAGAATACACAGAAGAACTGTACAAAAAAGATCTTCATGCCCCCAGATAATCACGATGGTGTGATCACTCACCTAGAGCCAGACGTCCTGGAGTCCAAAGTCAGGTGGGCCTTAGGAAGCATCACTACAAACAAAGCTAGTGGAGGTGATAGAATTCCAGTTGAGCTATTTCAAGTCCTAAAAGATAATGTTGTGAAAGTGCTGTACTCAATATGCCAGCAAATTTGGAAAACTCAGCAGTGGCCACAGGACTGGAAAAGATCAATTTTCATTCCAGTCCCAAAGAAAGGCTATGCCAAAGAATGTTCAAACTACTGCACAATTGCACTCATCTCACACGGTAGCAAAGTAATTCTCAAAATTCTCCAAGGGAGGCTGCAACAGTACATGAACCGAGAACTTTCAGATGTTCAAGCTGGATTTAGAAAAGGCAGAGGAACCAGAGATCAAATTAACAACATCTGTTGGATCATAGAAAAAGCAAGAGAGTTCCAGAAAAACGTCTGCTTCATTAACTATGCCAAAGCCTTTGACTGTGTGGGTCACAACAAACTGTGGAAAATTCTTCAAGAGATGGGAACACCAGACCACCTGACCTGCCTCCTAAGAAATCTGTATGCAGGTCAAGATGCAACAGTTAGAACTGGACATGGAACAACGGACTGGTTCCAAATAGGGAAAGGAGTACACCAAGGCTGTATATTGTGACCCTGCTTATTTAACTTATATGCAGTGTGCTGCTGCTGCTGCTGCTAAGTCACTTCAGTCATGTCCAACTCCATGAGACCCCATAGACAGCAGCCCACCAGGCTCCTCTGTCCCTGGGATTCTTCAGGCAAGAATACTGGAGTGGGTTGCCATTTCCTTCTCCCTATATGCAGTGTACATCATGCATATCACCGGGCTGGATGAAGCACAAACTGGAATCAAGATTGCCAGGAGAAATATCAATAACCTCAGATATGAAGATGACACCACCCTTATGGCAGAAAGCAGAGAGGAACTGAAGAGCCTCTTGATGAAAGTGAAAGAGGAGAGTGACGAAGCTGGCTTAAAACTCAACATTCAAAAAACTAAGATCATGGCATCCAGTCCCATCACTTCATGACAAATAGATGTGGAAACAATGGAAACAGTGAGAGACTTTATTTTGGGGGGATCCAAAATCACTGCAGATGGTGATTGCAGCCATGAAATTAAAAGACGCTTGTTCCTTGGAAGAAAAGCTATGACCAACCGAGACAGCATATTAAAAAGCAGAGACATTACTTTGCCAACAAAGTCCATCTAGTCAAAGCTATGGTTTTTCCAGTAGTCATGGATGGATGTGAGAGTTGGAGTATAAAGAAAGCTGAGCACCAAAGAATTGATGCTTTTGAACTGTGGTGTTGGTGAAGACTCTTGAGAGTCCCTTGGACTGCAAGGAGATCCAACCAGTCTATCCTAAAGGAGATCAGTCCTGGGTGTTCATTGGAAGGACTGATGCTGAAGCTGAAACTCCAATACTTTGGCCACCTGATGCGAAGAACTGACTCATTGGGAAAGACCCTGATGCTGGGTCTTCACTCTCCTCTTTCATTTTCATCAAGAGGCTCTTCAGTTCCTCTCTGCTTTCTGCCATAAGGGTGGTGTCATCTTCATATCTGAGGTTATTGATATTTCTCTTGGCAATCTTGATTCCAGCTTGTGCTTCATCCAGACTGGTGATATGCATGATGTACACTGCATATAGGGAGAAGGAAATGGCAACCCACTCAAGTATTCTTGCCTGAAGAATTCCAGGGACAGAGGAGCCTGGTGGGCTGCCGTCTATGGGGTCTCACAGAGTTGGACATGACACTGAAGCGACTTAGCAGCAGCAGCAGCAGCAGCACACTGATGCTAGGAAATACTGAAGGCAGGAGGAGAAGGGGACGACAGAGGGTGAGATGGTTGGATGGCATCACCGACTCGATGGACATGAGTTTGAGCAAGCTCCGGGAGTTGGTGATGGAGGAGGCCTGGCGTGCTGCAGTCCATGCGGTCGCAAAGAGTCGGACACGACTGAGCCACTGAACTGAACTGAACTTAGAAGCACATGGGAAGGAGTCCTAACCCAGTGCTGGGAGGTCAAGAGGCTTTTTTGAGAACAGTAGGATGAGCCAGCGAGGGCCAGGGAGGGAGCAGAGAGGAAGGGGGTTCCAGGAAGAGGAAACAGCGCAGGAACGACTCCAGTGGACTGGACGGGACCCGGCACGTTGGGAACGGACGCACTTGGCAGATGTGCGTCCTGGGATGCGGCACGGTCGGAGGAGGGGTGCTGGAGCCCCGTGGAGGAGCCACAGACCTGGAGATGGTGCCGAGAATCCACCCAGCGAGCACCAGGAGCCGCAGCGAAGTGGCATCATCCAGTCTCTAGTGTAGGTGGGCCACTGTGCACGACCCCGCGGGCGTCTAGCTAAACCGAGGGTAGAAAGGGGAGTGTGGACAATGACGGGAGGGGAGGCAAGCAGGAGAGGGGCAGCAGTGGGAATACAGTTCACTCGTCCCACTGGAAGGGGTTTCTGGTGAAGGAGGGTGGGGGCCAGCGAGCCCTGGGAAGGGGCAGGTGGGAAACGTGGGGCCGCTGTAGCAAGAAAGCAAGCAAGCATGTGATGGCGCGTGGCTGCTCTCCCCTAAACCTTCATTTGGAAAATCCGCGGTCCAGATCCAGCCCGGGGGCTGTAGTCCACTCTCCAGACCTGGGGAGCAGTGGACATCCCGATGGATGTGGAGGGACAGGAGCCAGCAGAGCGGGTGGTGGGTTGGCTCTGGCGGGGGGCAGCCAGGCCTCCTGCTGGGCGCTGGGCCACAAGAAGTGGAAACCATAGGCGCCCACAACCCTTAGTCGAGGATGCCACTGGAGAATCTCCGCATCCGTCTAACCCCAGTGTGAGATATTCCAAGGAACAAGAGAGAAACTGTCCGATGGTGCAGGGCGGAGCAGCCAAAACTGGAATGAGGGAGACAGGGTCTCCCAGGAGGGTCTGGGGGCTGAACTTGGGGGTTCCTCCCGCCAGGCTTAGACTGCCAGGCACCCTGACCTGTCCTCTGCAGGAATGGCCCCCTTTGGGGCCCCACAGCACCCCTCAGCCTCCTCTGCCAGATTCCCCTCCACAATGCCTGTGCTTTCCCTTCCACCTGGATCCTCTGCAGGGGGATGAAGCTCAGTGAGCCCCAATGTGAATCAGAAAATGCCAGGGTGCTTGTGTGTGGCGGGGGCAGCTCCCTGGGGTGAGTGAGTGTGAGGGGGAGAAACAGGGCAAGGATGTTGGGTCTTCAGACGTGGATGAACGCCAGCGTCTCAGCATCTGCACACAAGACAATAGGAGGAAAAACAATCAGGACAGGAGACAGAGAGACGAGATGCCGAGGGCGGGATCCAAACGGGCTCCTCTCCGACCCCTCCCGCTGGGGGGGTGGCAGGGTGGGGGGTGTTCCTCCCAGCCCATGGCCCACATGCAGCTCCTGTTCAACAGTTTCAAAGGTCACACGCTGACCCGACAGCTGTTAAGTCTGTGATGAAAACACGCGGGCGGCATTGTGCGAGGGGCACTGTGGACCCACGGGTTTCGGGTCACCGCTCCACACCGGGCCTCAGCCCCGAGCCTGGCCAGAGCCAGGCCTGCAGTGGGGTGCCCGCGGCCAGAGGACCTGTCCAACCCAAGGCGGCCCCTGGGGGGTTGCAGGAAGCAGCCCGGCCTCCGCTGACCTCCCACTTCCCCCCACACTACACACACACACACACACACACACACACACACACACAGAGTCTGTGTGCGGCTCAGATGCAGATGAGCACTGAGACTATTCAATCCACCAGTAGAGGAGTGAAACCTCACTCTGCTTGTCTCGGACCCGCTCAGCGCTACCCAGAGGTCAGTAGGAACCCGGCTTCTCAGCGGAGAGGCCCTGCCCGAGCCCCAGCCTCGGGGACACGGCTTGGGACGGACTGTGAACCCATTCCATGCACCGGCCCTGTGCCCCCCAGGGCAGCCCACCTGCCCACCAGCCCCTGCCGCCTGGCCTCCCCTCCTCTCCCTCACGCCGCCCCCCGAGCGGCTCAGGCTGCCTGTGAGCATGTGAGCTCTGGGCCTGCCCGCCAGCGGCCTCCTGCACCAGCCATGCGGCCTGGGGGCTCCCAGGGAGGCTGCTTCCAGACACCTGCGGAAAGGCTGGCTACACAGCACTGCCCCCAGCATGCGCGCGTGCACCCACACGTTCCAGCACACACCGCCACCTCTGGCTGGTTTGGGGTGACTGATGGAGGTCAAGAGCGTGTCCACCAGGAGCTCTGGTTTAGCCCGAGTCCAGGGGCCCCGGGCACATTCTAGGTTGTGGTCTTGCATCGGCAGTGCCCTGGCCCCGGGCCTCTGCTTGGTGGGCTTGTCCGACCCCTTCCTGTTTCCCAGTGTTCGTCAGGGGCTCATGGGGCTCTGGCAGGAAGCAGAGACCTGTGCCTGGATGGAGACCCTAGGTGGCAGCCACACCTTCCCCTCCCCAGCCCCCTCGGGGCACTTCCCAGTCACACAGGGGAAGCTTCTGGAATGGGCAGTGTCTGTGGTGTCCCAAGGGCGAAAGAACAGAAGGAAAACCAAGGAAGGTCTTGGAATGCAGGAGCACAAAAGCCAGACCCTTACCGTCCTTCCCTCCCCCCGGGGTAACTGTTAATGGATTTCAGGTCCTCCGGAGCAGTATAAGCTGTCTGCTCTCCTACCCCACAGGGAGAAGGTATTTGCCTTACTCTTCCCCGACCCAGTATACATGCCTCACTCAATCAGCAAACGACCCGCAAGACCCATCCCGCTCCGTGTACCCTGGGTGTAGACGTGGCCCAAGGAGCCCTGTTCAGCGTGGGCCCTCCCCTGAGCTGCTACTGTCTCTCCTGCTCTCACACACCTTGTTTCCCTCTCATCATGTCTCATGTCTGGAAATTCTCCAACCTGCACACGGACACGGCCGTGTCCTTGGCTGTCAACTGAAGCTGAAGGCCTCTCGGTGGCTGCAGCCGCGTGGGGGCTGTCAGGACCAGAGACGCCCTGTGTGGTCCGGGGTTGGCGGGGGTGGTTTTGGAACTACCAGGCATAGCTAGGACCCCGAGCCAATAGCAGACTGGACGTCAGCGCCTCCTCCCGAGGCTGACAGACAGGGCTCCTGCAGGTGGAGGACGGGTGCCCCCTGGCTGGGCGAGCCCAGGGGGTCAGGGAGGAAAGCATGCCGGGCGGGTGGGGGGCAGAACCCCACAGCCATCTGAAGACTCAGAGGTGAGTCGGACCTGGGCCCCCTGGAGCAGGAGCTTGGGAGCCTATGACATCAGACGCAGGACAAGCCAAACCCTCTGTGATGCCCCAGGCCTCGAGCCCCACCTCAGCCCCAGACTCCATCCTGAGCGAACGCCGCCCGCGAGGCCAGCCCGTCTCTGCTTGAATCTGCTGTGTGACCCACCACATGCACCGTGGTGACCTCTCTGTGCCCTGACTTCCACAGCACTAAAGCAGGGTGATGAACACCCTACCCTTGACGTAGGCTGTGAGCTGGGAGGGTAGGGCTGGCCCCCCGGAGGCCTGGTCGGCGTCCCTGGAGGTACAGGGACAATCCCAGCCCTAAGGCAGCAGAGGCCTTCCCAGACCCAAGGGAGCCTTCCCCCTTCTTTGCATTGTTCTTTGATGAGAACACGTCTTCGCCTGCAAAGAGGCAGAGAAGCTCAGGGTTTTTTTTCTTCTTTCATTTAGATGCCCAGTTCGGGTCGCAAACCTGGAGTTTAGCTGGCCTGTCATTTTTCTGAGCAGGAAACCAGGGTATAGGGCAATCCCCAGGCTAGCCTGTCACTCAGAGTGGTCCCCACCCTCCTCACACCCACACACACGTGCACACACACACACTCACACACACTTCTGATTGAAGGGTGACACAGCTGCCGAACCAATGAGACGCAGAGGATAACATCTGCTTTTTAACTAAATTAGTAATTATTCATCGTAATGATGAGTCGATTGTTCATCAACACCAAAACCTAAAGTGCTTGTGTGGCTTAGGTTCCCACCCTCTGGGATCTGATACCTGATGATCTGAGAGGGGGCTTCCCTGATAGCTCAGCTGGTAAAGAATCCGCCTGCAATGCAGGAGACCCCAGTTCGACTCCTGGGTCGGGAAGATCCGCTGGAGAAGGGATAGGCTACCCACTCCAGTGTTCTTGGGCTTCCCTTGTGACTCAGCTGGTAAAGAATCCCCCAGCAATGTGGGAGACCTGGGTTCAAGGCCTGGGCTGGAAAGATCTGGAGAAGGGAAAGGCTACCCACTCCAGTATCCTAGCCTGGAGAATTCCATGCAGTGTATAGTCCATGGGGTCACAAAGAGTCGGACACGACTGAGCGACTTTCACACACTGAGATGGAGCTGCTGTAGTAAAAATGAAGCGCACAATAGGAGTCATGTGATTGAATCATTCCAAAATCACCCCCCTTCCTCAGTCGGTGGAAAAATTGTCTTCCACAAAACCGATCCCTGGTGCCAGAAAGGTTGGCAACCCCGGCTGAGAACACCAGCGCCATGAGGGACCAGGCCACGGAAGCCCAGGCCTGTCCACGCACCCACCTCTTGCTTCACTCCCGGGGCAGCTACAGGCCCCAACAGTGTCTAACCTGCCTGTGACTTCCCACCGAGCAGTCGGGTACACAGTCACCCCGTGTGAGACCCAAAAGACCACAGGAATGCCCTTCGCTTCCGGGCATCCACACAAAACTCCACCAGAGCGACTGGCTGAGGCAGGAAGGACATCCTGGCACGGGCCACTCCCCGGAGGAACGCTGAGGACATCACAGGGAGTGAGACTGGCTGGTCCCACGAGGACAGGTCCTGCGGGATTCCCCGGACAGGAGGGCCGCGGAGCGTCATGTCCATCGAGGCAGCAGGTAGGACGGTGAGTGTCCAGGGCTGCAAGGGAAACGGGAGTTTGCGTTTACCGGGGACAGAGGTTCAGGTTGGGATGATGAAAAACTTCGGAAGACAACAGAGGTGGCACAGCGATATGAATGAACTGAAGGGCACTGACATATTCACTTAGAAAACAGTTAAAACAGTACACTGCACGTTATGCGTACTTTGACACAATTTTTTAAAAATAAATTAGAGATAACAAATTCTCCCACAAAATTAAGAGGTGAGCAGGGCAGCTTGGACCATGAGACACTCCAAGGTGGCAGAAATCAGGAAAGTCTTCATGGAAGAGGCAGCATTCGCTTGACCATCTGCACCCCAGCCCCGTCCCAGGTACTCGTCCTCAACGAGCTGTGAGGGGATGGCTGAACGTGAGGACTGCCTGACCCTCTGATGACATCTACAGACCCGAGGGCCAGGTCTCAACTTCTGAGAAGGCCTCTTCACCAAGGCATAGCAGGTCATGGCTGGTGTGACCTATAAGACAAATTCTGAAGCCCAGCTCTTTTGAAAGTGAAGGGCTGCTGATCGTTACCCTCGACAAACAGCACATGTTCCCCCGGGGCCTCACGGGCAGAGCCCCAGCTTGGGAATCAGGCAGGCCTGGGCCTCATCCTAGCTCAGGCTCTCACAGGGGCAAATGATGGGCAGTCTCTGAGCCTCGCTTTCCCTACCTGTAAAATTTCTATCTCGTGAGGTTATTGTATCAGAAATGAGATGAGCATAGCTCCAGTCCGGGATCTGTTATCCCTAAGTATTAAAGCTCTGGAGCCCATCTCCATTATCTGCAATTCTGAGACCCCAAAAGCTCTGAAAACTGAAAGCTTCCTAAACTCATTCCATGGTAAAACCTGACTGTGACCAATGCCTAGGTGTTTAGAACCTTGATCTCAGTTAGTATACTTTACTCCCGTCTTTCTGAAGAGGTAGTCCTGTCCCTGAGGAGAGAGGGCTGCTCCAGTACCCGCCGGGCGTGTCTGATCCTTCCTCAGCGCTAGAAGCCTTCTGTATGAGGCTGGAAGGATGAGGACTCTGACCACAGCTCCAGTGTCTCATACAGGTTTAAGTATCTTACCACCTATATAGATAGACGGGGTGTTAAGTGAAAAATGTCATGTCTAGCATAAGAAAGCAACATGTAAAATAAAGTGTATTCTTTGCTGCTCTTTGTTTTAAAACGACGTCTGCACACATAAGCTTATCTAAGCAGAGACCACCCAGAGAAGCACCCTTGAGGATGGAGACCGAGATTGCCTCTGGAAACAGGAAAGCCAGGATCCAGGTAGAGGGAGACTCCTGTTGTGCACCCTCACGTATGTTAGCATTTTTATTCCACGTACAGAATACATTTTAAGACATTAAAATAAGGCATTAAAAGCACTTTCATTAGGATGACTCTAATGAATGACTCTAATAAAGAAAAGAAAAGAAAAAAAACAGAAAACAGGGGCCTCCTGGTGGTCCAGTGGCTGAGACTCGGAGCTCCCAGTGCAGGAGGCCTGGGTTCGATCCCTGGCCAGGGAACTAGATCCCACATGCTGAAACTAAGCGTTTGCCTGCTGTAGCTAAAGTTCCCGCACGCCACAGCGAAAACCCGGCCCAGCCAAGCAAGTCAAATAAATAAATAGAAATAACCACCGTCGGCAAGGATGTGGAGGAAAGGGAACTCTCCTGCACTGCTGGTGGGAATGTAAAATGATGTGGCTATGGGAAGCTGTATGGCAGTTCCTCAAAAAATTAAACTTAGAACAAAGCATCCAGCCATCCCACTCCCGGGCACCTACCCAAAGGAACCGAAAGCAGAGTCTTGAGCAGATTCTTGTGGCCCCGGGCTCACAGCAGCATTGTTCAAAGGCAGAAACAACCCGAGTGTCCGTCAGTGGACGGATGGATGAACAACCCGAGTGTCCGTTGGTGGACGGATGGATGGACAACCCGAGTGTCCGTCGGTGGACGGATGGATGGACAACCCGAGTGTCCGTCAGAGGACGGATGGATGAACAACCCGAGTGTCCGTCAGTGGACGGATGGATGGACAACCCGAGTGTCCGTCAGTGGACGGATGGATGAACAACCTGAGTGTCCGTCGGTGGACAGATGGATGGACAACCCGAGTGTCCGTCGGTGGACGGATGGATGGACAACCCGAGTGTCCGTCGGTGGACGGATGGATGAACTAAAGGTGGCACGGATGGACGATGGAACATTATTCAGCCTCTACCAGAAAGGAGATTCCGACACAAGAATGAACCTTGAAGATATTATGCTCAGTGAGATAAGCCAGCCCTGAAGGACAGATACTGCATGGTCCCACTTATGTGAGGTCCCTAGAGTGTCAAATCCATACAGACAGGAATAGAGAGCAGAATGGGGGTTGCTGGGGGCTGGAGGGGTGGAGTGGGGAGTATTTAAGGGAGACAGAGGTTCAGTTTGGGAGGGTGAGAAAGTTCTGGAGATGGATGGTGGTGTTGGCTGACCACAGCATTAAGGTACTTCATGCCAGTGAACTGTCCACTTAAAAATGGTTAAGATAGTAAGCTTTATGTTGTGTGTATTTTATTATAGTTAAAGGTAAAAGAAACAGTTCTCTCATCATATATGCCTTTGGACGCCGAGTCGCTGGGGCGGGACTTCCCATGAGCTGGGCAGGTGGCAGGCCTGAATAATGGCTGAATAAGGCGTGAGTCAGAGGGCCATGGTCAGGGAGGGCCCTCCCCTCCCCATGGGGCTCCTCGGCCCTGCTGACCGCCGAGTGCCCTTCGGGAGGGCCAGTCTGGGCTGAGGCGGAGCAGGTGCTGGGCTCCAGGCTGCCATGGACCAGGCAGGGGCCATCACAGTATCAGTGCAGGCTGCCCAGAGCCGGGGCCTGGTGGGATACATGCCTGGGAGTCATGGCAAGACGCCCGGAGGAAGCTGTGCGTGCCCCCTGGCCGCTCCAGTCCTGCCAAGGAAGAGATAAGGGCCCCGGCTTCCCTCAGAAGGAAGGCAGTTCCCCTGCCTAGACGCCTCCTCTAAAGTCTAAGGAGGCAAATAGAAGAAATAAGAATATTCACCTCTTTCCTTGATACTGGACACCTACATTTCTCTCTTCATCTTTTCCATCTTTTTTTCTTTTCTTTTCTGTTAAAGGAAGGGCCTTTCTGGCTGACTAGGGTATTTGGACCATTTCTATGCACCAGCTGGCAATTTCAGTGGCATTTCTGGGTTTCTTCTTACCAGCAAAGCAAGGCCCCTTGTGAGGCTCAGACCCCAGGAGCCCTGCGGGTCTCTCTCACCCACAGGCGTCCCCGTGGTGTCCCCGCGGTGTCCCCGGGTCCCAGGTGCCTCAGAGGCTCTGTCCACTTGCTGTTGTTCAGTTGCTCAGTCGTGTCCAACTCTTTGCAATCCCATGGACCACAGCACACCAGGCTTCCCTGTCCTTCACCCTCTCCCAGGATTTGCTCAAACTCATGCCCACTGAGTCAGTAATGCCATCCAAACACCTCATCCTCTGCTGCCCTCTTCTCCTTTTGCCCTCAGACTTTCCCAGCATCAGGGTCTTTCCAATGAGTCAGCCCTTCACAGCAGGTGTCCAAAGTACTGGAGTTTCAGCTTCAGCATCAGTCCCTCCAGTGAACATTCAGGACTGATCTCCTTTAGGATGGATTGGCTGGATCGCCTTGCAGTCCAAGGGACTCTCAAGAGTCTGTTCCAACACCACAGTTCAGAAGCATCAATTCTTCAGCACTCAGCTTTCCTTATGGTCCAACTCTCACATCCATACGTGACGACTGGAAAGACCATAGCTTTGACTAGACGGACCTTTGTCAGCAGAGTGGTGTCTCTGCTTTTTAATATGCTGTCTAGGTCTGTCACAGCTCTCTGACTGTTTACCAGTTAGGAAAACAGCGTCCTGGGAGTTTCTTGGGGCAAACTGGTTACAAAGATGTTGGAAGAGCTGAAACGTGAATCCTGCACAGAAGTCACAGCTGGCATCCCCACATACCAGGTTTGGAAAGGGAACACTGTCAGAACCCGAACCCTGGGCGGTCTGGACGAGGTGAGACCAGGGAGGGGCTGTCCTGCAGGAAGACCGCTGTCAGATCCCAACCAGCTCAGAGCCAGGCGGGCGGGACATCCTGGCCTTTCCCTCCTCCAGCCCTCTGACTGCTCCTGCTGGGCTCCTCCTGGCTGAACCCCGCTGGATGGCACGTGGCAAGGGGCCTGGGACATGTGCTTTGCAGAAGACAGACCACAGCCGTCCAGGGCAGGAAGGGCAATCGGACAAATGACCAGCAGGTCCAGCCATGGCTGTTACAGTCGTCCTAACCTCCAGGGGGATATTTCTTTTTTTTGTTTTTGTTTTTTACTTTTGGTTGCTGTTTTGTCCTGACTTTTCTGCTTTAGATGAAGGCATTAGTCACTCAGTCATACCCGACTCTTTGCAACCCCACAGATACTGGAGTGGATTGCCAATCTCAGGCAATCTTCTTGACCCAGGGATGGAACCAGGATCTCCTGCATTGCAGGCAGATTCCTTTACAGCCTGAGCCATCAGGGAAGCCCTGTTTTGGATGCCCCATGTGCAAAGGAATTGAAGTAAAGCTGGAAAGAATGGACATATTTCCCAGCACACAGCATACAGGATCTTAGTTCCCCGACCAGGGACTGAACCGTGCCGGCTACAGTGGAAGCACAGAGTCTTGACCACCAGGGAAGTCCCTGGATACATTGCAAGGAGACTGTGAAGCTCACACTTGGCAGACCAGTTCACCGCTTTTGAATCCCCAAAATGGGTGCGTGTCCTGTCGGTCTCCCCTTCCCTGACTGAGCACCTCCTCAGCCCAGCCCCTCTGCCCAGTGCCCTCTGTCAGGAAGGAGCCGGCAGGGCCAGGCAGGTGTGACACGTGGGCCAGACACAGACAGGGCCAGGCTGGAGCTGGCAGTGGAGCCGGGGAGGAGGCCTTGTAACTGTCTTGCGAGGCCCTGGGATAAGCTGGGGCCGCTGCCCACTGCGGGGCTGGGCTTCCAGGAGCAGGGAGCAGAGGGCGCTGTGGCCCGCGGGTCTGGGCTTCCAGGAGCAGGGAGCAGAGGGCGCTGCGGTCCGCGGGGCTGGGCTTCCAGGAGCAGGGAGCAGAGGGCGCTGCGGCCCGCGGGGGTGGGCTTCCAGGAGCAGGGAGCAGAGGGCGCTGCGGCCCGCGGGGGTGGGCTTCCAGGAGCAGGGAGCAGAGGGCGCTGTGGTCCACGGGCTGAGCACAGATTAGGAGCTCAATGGCTCTTTGTTCAGGTTCAGCAAAGGCACCCAACTCCGTGTGACCTTGACCCAAACCCCGTTCTTAGGACACAACCTGCTTTACGAGACCAGGGAGTCAGGACTGAGAAGGTCAGCGTGAGGCTTGGGAGGCAAGGGCACCGGGGCAGCCTTGGCCGGCATCCACAGCCTGCCCCTCCTCGCGGGCGTGCTCTCGGCGCCAATGGTTTCATTCGGCCTTGAGCCCAGCCTTGGAAGGAAGGGGCGGGACTTTCGGCCCACCTGACAGACAGAGAACCCCCGGCGCCTCAGAAACACAGGCTCCGGCACAGCGGGCGGGGCTGGACTGAGGCCAGCGAGCAGCAGCCTCATCTGGTTCTGTGGGACCAAGGAGGACCAGTTACCCCTGGGCCCAGGGCTGCGGCGCAGTTAAGGAACGACTGTAGGGGGCACTCCTTACATTCGGCCTGGAAAGGGGAGAAGGCACACGTGGGAAGAAGGCGAGGGAGAAAAGAAACGGGAAGGGGAGAGAACGCAGAGGGGAAGAAAGGACCACGAGGCGCAAGGGAGACGGACACACGGACGCAGGGGTCCGCTCCCGCCCCTCACCTCCTGCAGAACAGAGTCCACTCTGCAGGGCCCAACGCCTCCAACCTGCCCCCCACCGTAGCGGAAGCTCCGCCCGGGTGGTGTGTTAGTCACTCAGTTATATCTGACTCTTTGCGATCCCCTGGATTGCAGTCCGCCAGGCTCCTCCGTCCATGGGATTTCCAGGCAAGGATACTGGAGTGGGTTGCCATACTCTTGGCCAGGGGATCTTCCCGACCCAGGGATCGAACCTGGATCTCCCGTTTTGCAGGCGAATTCTTTACCGTCTGAGCCACCAGGGAAGGCAACCTCCAGGGAAGCCCCTCCCCCAGGTTTACTCATCCCAAAGACTAAAGAGGCACTGCCCCCGGTCTTTTAATCTGGGGTGGCCCCACCATCATCGGGGGGCCTTCTGCCTCCCACGGGGACCCAGTTTCCCACACTAAGAGTCTTGTTCCTCGCTGTAAAGTGACGTCATGTAAGGTGGGAGCACACAGATACGCAGTCACTGTGTTTCTGATATGCAGATACGCAGACGTCGTGTATACGCAGACGTCGCAGATACGCAGACGTCGCAGATACGCAGTCGTCACAGACACGCAGTCGGCAAGGTGGGAGTCACAGAGACGCAGCTGGACTACGTTGCAGCTCCAACACAGTTAAATGCACCTGAACAGCAGACCGCCCTCACCTGGGTGGACAGAAGGGCCCGTCACCTTCCTTGCCGGTGGCGAGGGTCCTCTCCTTCCCACCCACAGCCCCGTAGCCAGGATGCTGTCGAGAAGTCAAGCCCCCACGGAGGCTGCGCAGGCATCGCTCATCAGGCACGTCCAGGGAGGGAAGATGAGACCGAGGCCTCTGTCTCGGACCCGGGGCAGTCATGCTCCCAGCCACACCGGAGCCCAGCCGTGTCTTTCGCTAAAAGGAGAATGATCATCTCCTCTAGTCTGAACATCCAGACACACTCACCACATCTAGAAACACAAATCCCACTTTTGCTAATTTTCAACCCCAGGAGTTTTCCAGAAAAGTAGAGCTTTATAACAGAAAAGCTTCCTGGATTTCAGGCAGAGCTATGCCAGCGAATCCAGGCCGTCATTCTGATGGCCTTCTGTCCATCTGTCTGTCCTAAGGCGCTTCAGTCATGAACCATCCTTTGCGACCCCATGGACTGCAGCCCGCCAGGCTCCTGTGTCCATGGGATTCTCAAAGCAAGAACACTGGAGTGGTTGCCATTTCCTCCTCCAGGGGCTCTTCCTGACCCAGGGATTGAACCCCCGTCTCTAATGTCTCCTGCACTGACAGGCAGGTTCTTTACCACTAGCGCCACCTGGGAAGCCTTGCACCCTGTAAGCCAGTAGAACTCGCTCCTCGGTCTTTCCACCTCCCCGTCTGCGTCACAGAAATCTGCTCAGGCTCTCAAGGCAGCTACAGCAGCACTCTGTTCAGGGCATGTTAGAAAATGACGTGCATTCTTGTATTAAGGTTGTCTCTCTGCCCCAGAGGCAGTACACAAACAAGCTGTCCTTGGAGCAGGGGCCTCCCCTGCAGGGTCTCCCCATTTCTGAGTGCAGCTCCCCCAGGCCGTGTGCAAAACAGCCACCCCCGTGCGCGTCCCACGCCGGCACTTCGGGGATGCCGAGTTATTGATGGGGACAGGTGCTCCTAATTCAACGTAACCCACCCGGCCTGAGTTCCCTTTCCCTGGAAACCTCTTGATTTAGGACTGAAAAGTCCTGGCTCCACTCAGACTGGCCTGGCGTTGCCGAGGTGGGTTGCTAAATTTAATTGCCAGTTTCCATGCCATGTGATGGTGTGTGACAGGCCAGCTCACCCTCTGAGTTAGCCAAGGGGTTTTAAATAAATGCTTTCTGACGGAAAGGATGATAAAGATCCCTGTTATTCAGCAGGGCGCCTGGGGAGTGAGCTGGTCCGGGTCTCACGACGGAGCAGCTGCGGGGTACAGCGCCCAAGCTCCGCCACCGGCTGCCGAGAGAGAGGCTGCAGGGCCGGTGGAAAGGGCCCCGCCAGACCAGGGGGCCTCTCCCAGCCCAGTCGGTCCCTGGTCTCTGTGACCTTGGGACGCAAATAGCGCCGCGGGCCGGCCTCAGCTTCCCCGTCTGAGAAGAGGAACTGTTGATGAAGGATTAGAAGTAGCAGTGGATGTTTGGAGCTTGGGGGAAGCTGGCTGTAGGTGCACAGATACAGCACTGCTGGAGAACTCGCCACCTTTGAGACCAGCAGAAATCAAATGCTGGTGATCGAATGCTATTCCCGCTGATTATCCAAGCCCTCCCACAGCTGGTACCCACTCAGCCTTCCTTGGAAAGTTGCCCAGTGCGGTCTGAGGGACAATAGCATCGGCCACACCCAGGAGCTTAGGGAAAAAGCAGAGTCTCGGGCCCTCTCTCTTTGGGGAGCAGAATGAGAGCCTGATTAACACCCTCCCCAGGGGATGCACATGGATTTTAAATGTCGAGACACAGGGGTCTAAAAACAGTAGCTGTCAAACTTCAGCGAACGTCAGAAGTCTCTGGAAAGCTCACTTAAATTTTGCTCCCCACCCCCACCCCTTGCCTCCAGAATTTCTGATTCGCTAGGTGTGGGGTGCAGTTAGATAATCCGGGGCGGGGTGAGATGAGTTTCATTTCTGCCAGGCTCCCTGGTGACGGTAAGGCTGCTGGTCCGAGGACTACACTTTGAGGACCGTTGGGGCTTCTTACGGCAGCTGTTCTGTGAGTCCTGACGTCCCAGGTCACTGAGGGCCCATGACATCTCCTTATGCGCTCTGGCCCTGAAGTCTCTGACATTACTGCGTTCTTCCCTTAATACGTTTTAATTCCTAACTCTTTAATCATTTTGGATCTCACGTTTCTTTTAAGAAGTTCCACGCTAGACACATAAAACCAAAGAGCTGTGCTGTGCGAAAGTGGGAGGCTTTCATGAAAAGCCTACTTTTTTCCCCTTACAGTTGATCTAAAACTGCACATTTTTTTGACTAGAGTTATGCTGCTGGTACAGAAGGAGCTTGTTATGACGTGAGAGCCACGAGAGACCATGTTGATTTACTACAGTACAATCTTTGTTAATTTTTTTTTTTCACATTGAAAACTTAACAGTTTAATTTTTAAACAATCTAATTTGAACCAAAACACTATTTCTAACTCTTCTTCATTTTTTAATCACGTGAGCAGTATAGTAATATGCACAATTAAAACAATCAAGACTAAAGAATAATAAATTAAAAGCTAAAGTCGGTGTTTATGCCTCCGTCACCCACACCTGCTCTTCCACTGTCCTCCCGGATCTAATGAAAGCTGGCGGCTATGTGTGTGTTCTAGACCTTTCTTTACATGTGCACACATACATACAAATATATATATGCATAATCATGCCATAGATATAGTTCTACAACTTTCTTTTATTAGTATTTCTTAGTGCTGTGCTGTGCTTAGTCGCTCAGTTGTGTCTGACTCTTTGCCACCCCATGAACTGTGGCCCACCAGGCTCCTCTGTCCATGGAATCCTCCAGGCAAGAATACTGCAGTGGGTTGCATGCTCTTTTCCTGGGGATCTTCCTGACCCAGGAATCAAACCAGGGTCTCCTGCATTGCGGGCAGATTCTTTAAAGATCCTTTCAAATCAATAAATAGAATGTAGCTCATTCTTTTAAAATCTGCATGACTATGTTCCGTAAAATAAATATATCCTCATTTATTTAACCATTCTGTTGACAATCAATTATGTCTATTTCCAATGTTTTGCTATTTCCAATAATACTGGGTTCACATTCTCATTGAGAAGTGGCCTCCAAAAAGGTGACATCAATTTCACATCACCTAAGCCACTTGGAAAGTATTGATTTCAAACCTTCTCATCAATGTTGGCTATGATCAGTATTTTACATTTTGGGAATATCTCATTATCTAAATTTGCTTTTACCTGATTACTATTTGAGATTAAACATCTTACCATAAAATTATTGGCCATTTTATTTCTTTTTCTGTGGGTTATTTATTCATATTTTCTCTCCCTTTTCTATTGGGTTTGGAGTTTTTTTATTTGGTTTTTTAGGGGAAGCTGGGGGGCGAGTAGGAGCAGTAGTCTGTATTTTGGTCTTTGTTCTACTGAAAATGCTGAAATAGTCACATCAGAGGAAACCATAAATAAAACGAAAAGACAACCTACAGAATAGAAGCAAATATTTGCAAGCAATGCAACTGACAAGAGATTAGTTTACAAAATATACAAAGCTCATACAACTCAACATTCAAAAAAAATCAAAAAATGGGCAGAAGATCTAAATAGACATTTCTCCAAAAAAGACATACAAAAAGTGAACATGGATGTGAAAAAATGTTCAATATCACCAATTATTAGAGAAATGCAAATCAAAACTACACGGAAGCATCCCCTGACTCTAGTCAGAATGGCCACCATCAAATAATAATCTGCTGAAGAGGGTGTGGAGGAAAGGGAGCTCTGCCACACTGTTGGTGGGAAGGTAAAATGCTGCAAACATTCTGAGGACCAGTATGGAGGTTCCTTAAAAAGCTAACAGTAGAGTTACCACATGACCCTGAAATCCCACTCCTGGGCAGGTATCCAGAGAAACCTATGATTGGAAACATTACACGCACCCCAGCGTTCACTGCAGGGCTATTTACAAAAGCCAAGACACGGGAACAAACCAAGAACCGAGTGTCCACCAACAGACGAATGGATACAGAAGATGTGGCATGTATATATATGTGCATATGCAGTGGAATATTACTTGGCCATAAAAAAGAATGAAATCATGCCATTTGCAGCAACATGGATGCACCTAGAGATGATCATCCTAAGTGAAGACAGAGAGTGACAAATACCATATCACATCACTTATATGTGGAATCTAAAAAAAGTAAAAGGACAAATGAACTTATTTACCAAACAGAAACTCACAGAAGCAGAAAACAAACTTATGGTTACCAAAGGGGAAAGGGAGGAGAGGGATAATTTAGGAATTTGGGGTTAACAGATACATACCACCATATATAAAACAGATAACCAGCAAGGACCTACTGTATAGCACAGGGGACTATACTCAATATTTTGTAATAGCTTGGAAGGGCATCTGAAAAAGAATAGTATATATATATATTTTTTTTTTTCACCTATACACCTGAAGCTAACATGACATTGTAAATCAACTATATTTCAATTTAAAAAAAGTTGCAGTGTTTCATCCAAGTCTTTCCCTAGGCTTCTCATAACTTTATCTTTTGTTGTATATAAGTTCTAATTGCCATATAAACTGTAATACTATTTCTGCTGAATGCATGTATTGCTAAACATCTGATTCTTCTAATCTGCCTTCTTCTGAGGGAAACTGTCCAGATTTCTGGACATGAATAAAAGAAAGGTGGGGGAAAAAAGTTGTAAATGAAACAGCACAAAAAAAGGGACTCTGCACCTCCCATCTTCCTGTCTTCCCCTTGTATCTTTCTGCCTGGTTTTGGTCTGGGGAGAGGTTTAGGAAACTTTGGAGATCTGTGTGCAAGAGTTGAAGTTGGAGGAAGCCGCTGCCAGAAGGCCATCCCACAGGGTCTGTCCTGTTTCTTCAGGCAGAGGCAGTGACAGGCTTTGCTCCAGCTTATCTTTTCAAGGATGTTTGCCCTGAGAACAACCTTGGAAGACAGAGGTGGGGTCTCCCTCCAGAGCTCAGGGCTGGTTTGTCTGCTGTCCAGAGTGAAAAAGATAAAGGCTTCCCCCAGGCAAAGGTTGCAGGTTTATAGTGTACAGCCCACTATAAAAGCCTGGGCTTTCCCTAAGCCTGGCTCCTCTCCTGTGGCGTGCCCTCCCACGGGGGGAGGTGCCCTACCGGGGGGAGGTGTCATCTGGCCTGTTCGGCCACTCTGTGGAACTGGGACTTGGGGAACAAGCACAGAACAATGATGATACTCCAGCTACTGCTATTACTCAGACGTGTGTGTGTGTGCGCACACGTGTGTGTGTGTGTGCGCGCGCACGGGCACGCGTGAGCACTCACGCTCTGTTGCTCAGTCATGTCCAAATCTTCACGGCCCCGTGGAATGTAGCCCACCAGGCTCCTCTGTCCGTGGGATCTTCCAGGCAAGAATACTGGAGTGGGTTGCCATTTCCTACTCCAGGGAATCTTCCCAATCAAGGGATCGAACCCTCATCCCTTGTGTTACCTTCATTGGCAGGCGGATTCTTTGCCACTGAGCCATCTGGGAATCTCCTTTGTCTCTAATCCAGGTGTCACCTAGGTCTTGTTGGCGTCTCTGAAGCTGTTGTAGGCTAACTTACTAACTTTGCAAGGAGGTAAATCTACAGACCTTCGCAGCTCTTGACAGTCGCCATGTAACGAACGATTAAACCACTTCATAATTGTATTCCAGAGAAGCTGGTCTGCCTACAATCCTGAAGTCACCCAATCACGTTCTTTTCTCAAATTAAACAGTCCTCAAATGGTTGAAGAGAGGAGACATGTGTCGTTAAAAACATTTGCATTCTATATATAATTGCCGGCATTCTAATATTCAAAAGTTTTCACATAGATGAAGTAGATTAATTATGTGCAGCTCTAGAGAAATGAACACAGGGTACAGAAGAATGCCAGCTTGATTTAGAAAGGGAAAGACAAATTCCAGACACGAGAGCTATCAAAAAATCAGTAAATTTCGAGGAACTCAACTCACTGCGGGCTCAGATGACCACTAATGGGACCTCTACAAGGAGAGGAGATTGGACCGGATGATGAAGGAGCTGGAGAACAGTGTAGTTTCAGTGGACCATCTAAGCAGACTTTCATACTAAGTGATGGAGAAGGTGAACTGGCAGACCCAGCAGGGACCCAGCTGCACTTGGTATGAACGTCATGGGCTTTGTCTCCCAGAAGCGCAGTCGAGTCTAGTTCACCCAGAAGTGAGTCCGTGCTGGAGAACGGGTTCATGCTAGCCACGGTCACCAAGAGCCTGATCCACAAGAGCAGGGAGCCAGCTCCTTCATCTCAAGGCAAAAGACAAATCTCCCAACGACTATGATCGTCTCCCCAGTGCCTAGGTTCAAATGAAACAGAATTAATAGCCAGCCCACCTAACAAGGGAACAAATGGCCCTGGACCTCGCTGCACTTGAGGGGATATGTTAGGTCATCGCATCAAAGCTCAGAAATACCTCCTCCTCAGTAAAGAACACGCTGTGTAGTGACCAGAATGTTCTCGCTCACTCAACACAACGCCTTTTACCTTGACAGAGCTGGAGGTACTCAACAATAATTAACGCATTCCTCCCTCTCTAGACCCTGAGAGGCTCGTCAGCATATCGCCTGTGTTTTTAGCAAGTTTGTGCATTGTAACAAGTTTACAGAGTACTTGTTGTTAATACCCTTCTAAATTGGCTGCTTTCTAAAGATGCCTAAGGACATACCTTCATCTCATCAGCGGTGAAAGTGCATGAGGCACCTGTCGGTTTAGTTCCCAGTCTCAGCTCTGCCAGCTACTAGCTGTATATCTTGTGCAAAATCACTAAACTCCTACAAGCCTCCGTTTCCTCATTTGCAAAGGATGGCAATACCTACTTATGGTTTAAAATCAACAGTCATGTACCTGAATACTTCGTAAGAGCTACAACTGTAAAGTCATCATCGCAATAGCCTTAGATGATAACAGCCTACAGGTCATGTTGCAATTGGTGGCTTTCTTGCATCCAGCTCATCCTATCCATGAAGGTTTCCTAGCTTCCATTCCAGCGGGTAGGAGGGTCTCCTTAGCCTTTATCTTTCCATCTCAATTAGCACTTTATGTTGCCCTACAGTCTGGTTCCCGTCTTATTTTTGAGCGTTAGAGCCGGCTCTGTAATCGTCTGTGTCTAGAGGCTTCTTTTTCCTGCACTGCCAAGGGTGAGCATAGGAAAACCTGGGCTCAGATGGTTGTTCTCAGCAGAAGCGCTGCCGTGGGAGAGGCCTGGTGCAGCCAGCAGTTTCGGTGAGTCCAAATCCGACCTCTCACTCTGAACGGGATGTTTTGTCCAGATGGGCAGCAAGCGTGGTGAGGAGACAACGGGACACGAAGGTTGGCAGCACAGCCCCGTGGGCAGTGGAGTTGGCGGCCGGGCAGCCAAGGCGCCATTGAACTCCATGGACGAGAGCGCAGTGAGATCAGCTTTTCAGGTCCCAGATGACAAAAACACCCTCAACCACACCAGGAAAGCCTCTCAGCCTGCTCACCCTCCCTTGGACCCCTGTGTCCTGGCTGGGAGTGGAGACACTCAGGAGTAGGTCAGGGGTGAAAAATGACCTCAGTTAAAATGAGAAGATTTTAACCCTGAGGAAGACAAAGAGCGTGCCTTTTAGCTTTCCCACATTAGCTCCTCCATTTTCTTTTCTTTCCTTTTTAAATAATTTATTTGTTTGGGGCCATGCTGGGTCTTTGTGGCTGCAACGGGCTTTTCTCCAGTTGCAGCGAGGGGGGCTTCTGCTTGCAGGGTTTCTCGTGTTGTGCGACAGACTCTAAGCACGTGGGCTCTAGGTGCGGTTCCCGGGCTCTAGAGCACCGCCGCAACAGTTGTGGTGCACTCGGGCTTAATCGCTCTGCAGCACGTGGGATCTTCCCAGATCAGGGATCGAACCCGTGTCTCCTGCCCTGGCTGGCGGATTCTTCACCACTGAGCCGCCAGGGAGGCCCAGCTCATCCATTCTCAGAGCTGAAAACCGACACCGGCCTGACACAGAAATCTGCTCGCTGGGTTGAAATCCGAGGTGAGAAAAGCTCTCGTTGACAAAGGTTTTGTCTCAGCTGCTGCTGCTGAACAACATGTAAAAACACGTCGTTTAATTTTAGCTTTATAATAAATAAGTTCTCTCCCAAAGTCGCTTGGGAGCACAGGCTGTCACCAGGCCTCCAGGTGTGCTCTGAAATCAGACCCGACTGACAGACCATCCTGCTGGGACGTGCAGCCAGGCCATCCATCATCTGCTGCGGGCCCGTGGACAGGCGTCACAAGTGCGAGCGTCCCCGCTAAACTTTTTCCTCAGCCTCTGCTGTGCTACTCGAAGTTAGTGTGTGTGTGCCTGTGTGTGTGTGTGTGTGTGGCAGGGGGTGCATGTTCACATGTGTATATTAAACTCTACTGAAAGATGTCAGGAAAGAGTGATAAATGAAGTGAGGAGATAAGGCAATAAAGATCATAATTCAAAGAGCTGGCGACCCAATTCGATCCCTGGGTTGGGAAGATCCCCTAGAGAAGGGAAAGGCTACCCACTCCAGTGTTCTGGCCTGCAGAATCCCATGGACTATACAGTGTCCAGAGTCGGACACGACTGAGTGGCTTCCACTTCCACTTTCACGTTGGGAGCAATGAGCTGGCGTTCGCTCATTCGTTCAAGCGGCCCGCTTCACTGTGCTCCTCCTCGGAACCAGGTCCTGCGCTGGGTCCTGGGTGGGGGTTGGGGGGACACAGAGGTGGGACAGGTAGGAAGCCGCTCTTGGGAATTTCTCAGTCTAATAAATACACGAACGGGGCTTCCCTGGTGGTCCAGTGGTTAAGCACTTGCCTGCCAACGCAGGGGACACGGGACAATCCCACATGCCATAGGGCAACTAAGCCCGTGCGCCAAAACTACCAAAGCCCTCGAGCCTAGAGCCTGCACTCCACGACAAGAGAAGCCACCGCAATGAGGCCCGCACATCCCAATTAGAGCAGCCCTGCTCGCCACAGCTAGAGAAAATACGAGCACAGCGATGAAACGCCACCGCGGCCAAAAGTAAATAACACGCCAACAGTGGTGGCATCGAGTCATCACTCGGGGCGGGTGAAGCAGCTTATTGATAGGGGGCTCTGGATGCGAGTTATTGACATGCGTCATCCTCCAGGGGTCTCGGAACCCCCTGAGAAGGGGCTTCTTGAACGAGTCTTTCTTTCCAGGGCTGTTTAATCTCTTACAGCAAAGCAACATGAGGAATTTCTGAAATGTAAGGAGAGGAGAAATATTACTGATATGTCGATGTAAGAAAGGCACAAGGACTTCTCATTTTTAGCTGTGAAATTGAGAATGCAAACGGAAGCACTGTCCTTGGGAATAAGAACACACGTAAGGCAGGCGTGGTCCCGCCTGTTACTCTTTTCCACCCGTGTATGTTCTGCCATCCTAAGAGGGACTCTCTTGGAAACACCGTTTCACCTGAGACTCTCTTTCTTGCCATCCTCGACCACAGCCTCGCCATGGCAGTCGAGGTGAACGGGGCGACCAAAGCCTCCACCACCCATGTACTGGACTCTCCGTCAAGAAAGCGACCCTGAGTCAGATTGATTCCTGCGGTGTTGGAGTCCCGCCGTCAAGAGGGCGGCTGGTGGCCTGCGTGAAAGGAGACTCCCTCGGGGCTCACAGCTGCCCCCTCGGCTCCAGACTCCCACGCAGCTGGAGGCTCAGCTGCCCCCATCCTCTTCTCTGATTCTTGGGCTGTCGTCTGAACCCCTGCTCCTGTGTGAAGTCCTCAGGCGGGGACACTGACTTCTGTCTTTGTATTCCCGAAGCTTGGTGCCTTCTAACCAGGAAGAGAAGCGGCTCACCTTACAGATATCTTTTTTCTTGTTTATTCCAGCGTTTTATTCTACATGCTTGCACACATACACACCTCACCCTTGGCCCGTTGCGTAATATTTTCTTAATGCATTCCTTTATTTTTTATTCTTATTTGAGTTATTTCTTTTTACTAATGAATGTATTTAAATCTCCCCATTCACCTTAACATTATGCAAAGACCATTTATGCTGAAAATGACCGCACAGAAGAAAAGGAGAAGATAGGGTAAAGACGATTTCAAATGCCAAGACAAGGGCATTCAACTTAGAATCAATGAAACTATACAACTGGTATTTTATAGTTCGTAGACGCATACATATTTTGTTCTGATCTACATATTTTATTCTTATCTAAACAGTGGAAACACTAAATAAAACTAACCAAATTGTGTTTATTTCACCTCTTGACGTGTGCACGTTTGATCAAGGTTTTCTAGCTTCCGCTTACTGATAGGTAAGGAAGAACCCAAGGAAAAGGAATTGTGGGTTACCCTGTCATTTCTTCTACATTGTCATTTTCAGAATAAGTGGTTGACTAATTCAGAGAAATAACACAAGTGAAAAAGGCTGGGACAGGGCTCCTTGGCAGTCAGCGTCTATTAGGACTCCACTGGTGTGGTCTTCCCTGGCAGCTCATACAGTAAAGGATCTGTCTGTGATGCGAGAGACCTGGGTTCGATCCCTGGGTCAGGAAGATCCCCTGGAGAAGGGAATGGCTACCCACTCCAGTATTCTTGCCTGGAGAATTACAAGGACAGAAGAGCCTGCTGGGCTACAGTCCATGAGGTCGCAGAGAGGCTTGACAGTGACTGAGCGACCCACACTCAAAACGCCAGTTTCTGCACTGGAAGCCCGTTCTGGCTCTGCTGGGAAGCATAGTCCCCTCCCCACTCCCCTCCTCTGGTTTGCTCAGTCATGAATGTGACACACTTTCCTGGGTTCACTTTGACTCTCCCTGGGGCTCCCACGTGTTGTGGATCCACGGGGATCCTTGCTCATGGAGTGGAGTGGCCTGGAAGGCCAGATACTACCCTCCACCCTGCTCACGTGTCTGCTCCACTGCCTGACTTCACTCCCAGACCCAGCTTCACGAATAAAATTATTAACAATTTCAGAATAGCAACAGCCCAGCATTAAACCTTTAAAGCTTTAATAACCTTAACCTTCTGAACACAGAGCCCCGGGCCACTTCAAGGATGCATGCTCATCAAGCCAGCCCTAGGCGTACTGAATGGTCACCGCCAATTGCACCTTATTTCAAGCACCAACCGGATTGAGAATAGGTAAGAGAGAGAGCCTCAGTGCTTCAAGACCATAATTTCAAAGAATACAATACTCTAAAGTCAGGTGTACTACGAATATTACGATGTGACTTTAAAAACCATCAGTCAGGACTCAGATGTGCTCTTCAATTCAACAGAAATTTGCTGTGCTCAGCACGATTCAGAACCCTCAAGGACAGGAGTGGAGGGGTTGGGGGAGTGTTCCTTAAATGAACAGACACTGTCCCTGACCTCGGGAACACTAGTCCAGTGGGGAGACAGAGAACTACAGAACCGCAGTGCCAGACACACATGACCGCTGCTGTGAATGTAAGAAAAATAGGCGCATGGAAGCGCAAGCGAGAGCGCAGTTGATTCTAACCTAGAGACAGAGGTTTACAAGTTAAAAGTGGAAAAGGTGAAAGCGTGAGTCAGTCAAGCCATGTCCGCGTCTTTGCAACCCCACGACTCTTTGCAGCCACATGGACTGCAGCCCACCAGGCTCCTCTGTCCATGGGATTCTCCAGGCAAGAACACTGACGTGGGTAGCCCTTCTCCTGACCCAGGGATTGAACTCCGGTCTCCTGCATTGCAGGCAGATTCTTTACCATCTGAGCCACCAGAGAAGCCCTGATGCGCTAAAGGTGACATGCAAACTCATCCTTAAAGGTCAGACTGGTCCTTAAAGGTCAAACTGGTCCTTAAAGGTCAAACTGGTCCTTAAAGGTGAGCACAGTGTTGACAAAGGAGGGGCGATGGACATTATCTTTGCTTGGATTCCTCTAAGACACAGAACCTCAGATAAGGGTCAGTGTGCAGGGTGTTTCTTTTGGAAAATGATCCTAGGAAACAAAAATGAAGAGAATGGGAAGAGGGAGAATCAACCCAAAGGTGTTATCACTGAGTGGACAAGTGCTTCGGACAAGGGGCGCTCAGGGCCACTGGAAGCCACCGAGGAGCCACCAAAACACACCTCCGCCCCAAGATGGTGGGAGAGGGGTTGCTCCTCTGGCTCCCAACCTCCTCTGGTCCAGGGCTGCCCCCAGACTACACACGAACTCCCCAGCAACTCCAGGTTTGCACACGCCCAAGGACAGCTGGGCAGGCTCCTCCACGCATCCCACACTGTGATGGAAGAGAAGCCCGAGGCAGGGAAGATACCGGTGGAGCAGCTGGCACGAGGTGTGGTCAGGCTACACCCTGTGCACTGCTGGTTGCCACAGCAACGCCTGGAACAAGAAGGTGTGGTGTGAGAAGACCATCAGGGAGCATTCGCACAGCATCCCGCCCGAGCTCCTCAGACCCGAGCCTGCGTCAGACTCCCTGGAGGGCTTGTGGATGCTGATCAGCGGGCTCCACCCCAGAGTTTCTGGCTCAGTGGATGCAGAGTTGGGGCTGGGAGCTAACATTTCTAGCACATTCTCTGTCTGGGCATTAAGGCTCTTAAAGACAGCTGTCCACTCTGTAGAGGGACAAGAGAAGGATAAAGCAGGAGAAAGAGAAGTTGCTAAAAAGAAAAAAAAAAATATATATATATATACACACACACACACACACACACACATACTCATCTCCAGGAAGAGCAGAAAATGATTTCATCACAAGAATAAAATTGGCATGCATTCTCCGACAATCTATGGAGAATTGCTCGTCTATTGATAATCTAATGAGAATTTCAACAGGCAAATGTGAAGGGGGGCTGGTTTTGGTTATTCTGTCTGTGCCTCATCCCCACCTCCATCCAGATGTATTATTCTCTGCCCTTCACTGTGCCTGGGAAGCTCACCTCTCCAGACCGGATCTCCCAGATCGGAGGATCACAGGCACCCTTAAGAAACCAAAAGGTGGGAGCAAAGAGGGAGTTTTCACCTCCAGGCTTCTCCAGGGCTGCCTGTTGTACGTTTCTCATCGGGCTCACGGCCCATCGCTTGGGCGTCAGGGCGGTCACAGTTCCTCACTGTTCTTGGTCCCAGGGCCGTACCATCCCCGGTTGATCCCTTAACTCAGCCCAAAGTGCTTAATATATTCTTTTCAGTTCAGTCATCTTCTTTCTACCAGGATCTTGATTAATAATGGTGTCTCAGGGCAAAAATAAAAATTAGAGCCCGGTAAAGCTGCAGATATAGATCAGTATTTCTGAGTCTTCTGCCATGAAGAATAACCCTGGTAACACTCAAGGGATATTGAAATTTTAAGACTTAAATGAATAAATGAAAGACTTAAATGAAATGCAAAATGCAAAAAAAAAAAAAAAAAATGAGTAACATGTAAAAATAAACCAAGGTCTTAAAACGATTGCCCTGATTAAAGATACACCAAAAAAACCCAAGAGAACTTGATAGATTTTTCTTTCAAACCATAAGGAATTTGCCGAAGGCAAGGGAGAGGTCCCAAAATTGCTAAGTTGTACTGTGTAAAACGTGTCCCCATCTACGCACGCTCTGGGAACATGGACCCCTGGCAAGAGAAAAAAAAGGTGATTTAGGCTGTGGACATGAAAGCCTTCTGAAGCATCTTGGGAAACAGGAGATAAGATCAGACCAGAAATTAAATAATCTGAGAACACACTGATAACGCGACGTGTCGCAATCAATTCAAAGTTCACATCTCGCTTGATTTATGCATCCATAATAAAATCAATCAAAAATTGGTGCTTCTTCAGTGTAATTTTAACCCTATCCCATGGCCTCTCCAGCCCCAGGCAGGGGTGTTCCTGCTTCTATCTTCAGGGAGCCCAAGCAGGTCGGGGTGGCCTGGGGGAGTCGCCGTGTAGCTCGGATTTCAAGGGGACTGTCTAAGTGAGGCGCCTAAGCGAGACAGTGGGTATCACAGTGAGGGAGGGTTGGGTTTGAGCCTTAGAGCTCCTCTAAATGGCCCTCTGTTCTTTTTTTCCACTCTGTTTACACTGTGCCCTCTTGTTTCCCAGATTTCCAAGGTTAAAACTGGCACCCCCATTAAGGCTATTTGAGTCCTTCAGGCTTTCCCGAGCTTCTCTGCTAATCTGATGTATGTAGCGCTTTTCTCATAGCTGGTTGTGAGTATGGGTGGGGAAGCGTGGCTTCTCTTCACAACTGCAGAATCATTCCCCGTGTGACCATCTAAGATGTCTTCTGTGTCTTTAATCTTATCAGTGAGTCAACCCCCTTTATGGGTTACAGTATTTCACTTCAGGTGAGAGGTTGTCATTATCATCCTAAACGTAGTTAATGTTTATTGAACACTTACTGTGTGCCAGATGGTGTACACTTACCCCTTAATCTAACAGTGATCCTGTGAAATATCCCCCTTTTTACAGATGAAGCAATTGAGCTCAGGGGATACCTGGAGATTTAAATCCAAGATTTGGGGCAAGTAGCTGGCAGAGCGGGGCTGTGAATCCAGCTAGCCCATTAGTTACTCTCACCCAGTTGTTCTTGGCCCAAGGTGACGGTACCTCCCAGAGGGCTGTGTGGCAATGCTGGAGACAGTTCATGTTATCACAGCTGAGGGACTGGGACTGGCATCTGGTAAGGAGAGCCCAGGGATGCTTCTAAACGTCCTAGGGTGAACAGGAGTTCACTGACCAAGAGTTGTGCTGTGCTGTGCTGTGCTTAGTCGCTCAGTCGTGTCCAGTTCTTTATAATGCCATGGACTGCAGCCCGCCAGGCTTCCAGCCCCAAACGTCTAATGCTGCCCTTGAGAGACCTGGCTTTAACCTCTGTGTCCATCGTATTCTAATCCCTTTTCGTTTGTGTTTAGGTCTTTGCATTCGGCAGGATGTCTTTGTTGGAATAGGTCCTAACGGTGACTCTTTCAGATGTACCCTTGATAAATTAGGGTAAGAAAGTGCTGCTCTCCCCGCCCAAGTTCCTTGGTCCAAGTTCTCTCCCCTGAGTTGGAACGAAGGTCCACTAACTGCTCAGCGGAGCGTTCACTCTGCGGGAACAGTGTGTCAAAGTTGGATGTTTTGAGACCGGTTATCTGGTTCTGGGGTTGACTTGGTAAGATGCACCCAGACAGCTCTGCTGCTAAGTCGCTTCAGTCGTGTCTGACTCCTAGCGACCCCATGGACTGCAGCCTGCCAGGCTCCTCTGTCCATGGGATTCTCCAGGCAAGAATACTGGAGTGGGTTGCCATTTCCTTCTCCAGGAGATCTTCCCAACCCAGGAATTGAACCTGTGTCTCTTGCGTCTCCTGCATTGGCAGGTGGATTCTTTACTACTGAGCCATCTGGAAAGGCCCCATAGGAAGGTGAAAGGAGAAAGAATTCTCTTCCCATTTCCCTATATTTCCCATACTTCGAAATATCACTAATTCTGCAGTAGCTTGAAAAACTGCAGGGGCAGAGCTGAAAAGTTATGCTTTCAAACTTTTTCATTAAAAAAAAAACAAAAAACAAAAAACACCTCTGTGGTGCCTAGAGTCTAGTTTATTTTGGGCTCATACACATGTGCCTTTGGGCGAGCCCCTGAAAGCGGCACCCAAGTCTCAGGATGTGGTTCTTCCTTTCTCCCAGAGGATGGTCCCATTTCTTTGAAGTTAATACATCCTGAAAAAGGAGAAAGGCTTCCTTCCCATTCTGCTTATGAACACAGGGGATGCTGGTAGGTTAGGGAATTATTTGAAAAGACGCCGCCACTGCCCTCCAAAATACGAGACCCAGAAACAAGTTTGGAAACTTCTAGAAGGGAAAAGTGGAAGAAGGTTTGAAGAATAAAGGTCACAAACAGGGCTGTCGATGTGATGTAGGAGAAAGCCTGACCCAGAAGTATGGGAACAGCCTATAACCTCCAATGTGACATTAGGCTGCAAGTAAAAATCTGAAAGCAGTAAGTTTCAAGCATTTGATGTGGGCTTCCTGGTGGCTCAGATGGTAAAGAATCCACCCCCAATGCAGGTGACCCAGGTTCGATCCCTGGGTCAGGAATATTTCTTCTTCTCCTGGAGAAGAGAAAGGCGACCCACTCCAATATTCTTGCTTGGGAAATCCCATGGGCAGAGCAGCCTGGTGGGCTACAATCCATGGGGTTGCAAAGAATCGGACACAACTCAAAGACTAACCCTTTTTTCTTTTAAGCACTTCATGGGCAGAAACATCTAGAAAGCAGTTTGTGTTCTCGCTGCCAAGTGCAAACATCCTGAGAGAAGCCCTGGGGGACACAGACGACCAGCCCTGGCATTCCTCATTGAACTCCACTTTACAGCAACAGAACGAGGGCGCAGACAGCGTTTGCAGGGTGAACACCCTGAGTCTACGACACAGTGTGGTCCAAACCTTGATGGTCTCCAGGTTTACTCTGCAAACCAGTCACCTGCGGGCCCAGCTGAAATGCTGGTTTCAGTGGCTTCGGGGTGGAGCCTGAGACCTACATTTCTGACGGGCTCCCAGGCCACACCAGGCCTGCTGCTCCTCAGACTTCACCTCCATCTTGCCTCCCACAGCGCCTTCTGCATACACTCAGTTCAATTCAGTTGCTCAATCGTGTCCAATTCTTTGCAACCCCATGGACTGCAGCACGTCAGGCCTCCCTGTCTATCACCAACTCCCGGAGTTTACTCAAACTCATGTCCATCGGGTCAGTGATGCCATCCAATCATCTCATCCTCTGTCGTCCCCTTCTCCTCCTCTCACCTTCAATCTTTCCCAGCATTAGGGTCCTTTCCAATAAGTCATTTCTTCACATCAGGTAGCTAAAGGATTGGAGTTTCAGCTTCAGCATCAGTCCTTCCAATGAACATTAAGGACTGATTTCCTTTAGGATGGACTGATTGGATCTCCTTGCAGTCCAAGTGACTGTCAGGAGTCTTTTCTAACACCACAGTTCAACTGCATCAGTTCTTCAGTGCTCAGCTTTCTTTATAGTCCACCTCTCACCTCTGTACATGACTACTGGAAAAACCATAGCTTTGACTAGATGGACCTTTGTTGGCAAAGTAATGTCTCTGCTTTTTAACATGATGTCTAGGTTGGTCATAGCTTTTCTCCCAAGGAGCAAGCGTCTTTTAATGTCACGGCTGCAGTCACCATCTGCAGTGATTTCGGATCCCAAAAAAGTAAAGTTTCTCACTGTTTCTGCATACACTACTATAACATTAATTATATGCTTCTGGTCTCACGGAGCTGTGAGACACCTGAGAGTGGATTCCATTTCGTGTGCATCTTTCTAGCTCTAGCTCTTGGGACACAGTCGGAGCGCAGTGTTTATTCAATTACATTTGAATTTGTGATGCTAGATGGACTTCCTTATGTGAATGGCTGGTTCACTCAGAGCACTCCTGACCCCCACTCCCATGACAAGGGGGCCACAACAGCACAGGTCAGTGTGACCACACACGGACGGCCAGCTCAGCCTCAAGAGACAGCTCGAGTCTGCTGTCTCTCAGCATGCACACACGAGGCACACGAGGTTGTACCCACACCCCGAGACCAAGCTCGAGTCAGGAACCAGAGACTCGGCTCTGTGTGCCGATGACTCGACTCTTCCTCACCCACTCCTGATGGTGACCGAGGGCCATTCTCTCTCCTCTGCCTTATGTCACTTCTTCCTTTTCCACATCACGGCGTGGCTGTGGCCTACTCCCACACCTGCATCTTCCTCTGTGACTTTGTGGAGGGAGCGCTGGCTGGACCACAGAGAATGTCCGTGTTTCCTGGTTCCTGAGCAAATACCATCACAAGCTCCCCAAGTTCGTGACCACCCCTGTCATGTGGAAACAAGGTCAGAAGGCCTCAGGACAGACTTGGGAACCCTAGGGGAGATGACCTCAAAAGGCAGGAGTTGCTTCTGGAATGTGGGTATAGCGGTGGGGGAGGGGAGTAGGGGAGGGGGGAGGGCAGGGAAAGGCTGAAAGAGACTTACAGTAACTGGCTTGTTCCCTGAAAAGGAGATTTAGAGGATGTTTATAGTTAAATGTATCCATTTGAAGATTCATGAGGTACATACCCGCAACCAGGGTGGTGGTGACTTATTCAACAAGTCCTTCCTAGGTGCCCCACGCTTACTAATACAAGGGCCTGACGATCTCAAGCAGTCTTCTAGGGAACAAGCCACAAGCTGGTGGCCCCATCTTGGTCCAGTTAAACACTAGCTCAATGTCCAAAAATATAGAGTTCTTTACTGCTGATTCTCATACGAACACCAAAGAGGGAGGGTCCATTCACCACACACGAAACAATCAAGTCCCCCTTCCCAGTGTCCCTACTCCACACCCTCACACGGGACAACCACCCCGAAGCCCTATCTTCCCCACTCCAAGTTCCCAAGTCCCTCACACCCAGCTCACCCCTCCTTCAGTGCCGAAGCAAGAGGCTGAGGGGACGGTTCAAGAAAAAATATTAAACTGTTACCCAAACTTGTGCTCCAAACCGGAAAGTGGACCCTCAGACTCCAGCCAGGTCTGAAGACAGGGAGCCCCTTCAGTTACCTTTAAAAAAAGTTTTAAGAGGGCAAAGATAAATCTTCAGGAGGCCATGACATTACCCTGCATCACGGCCGTGATCTGCCTCCCAGGCGAGAGCCAGGTCCAGATGGTGCTTATCAAGGAAGCCGGTGAGAAGCAGCAGCCGTGTTTATTGTGAGAATATACAAGATCCTTTGTCATTGTTTATTGACCACTCCTGACACATCAAATGACCAATGTGTACTTCATCATCTTCTTGGATGGATATTAGTGTAAAAACTCACTCATCAAGTCCTACAGAACTGCCTCTGCCTGAGACATTCTGCAAAGACTTAAAGTTGATCATAAATTCAAGCTGACATTTTCATCCCTTCCAGCCCCATGAGCTGGACGCTCTACATTTGCCAACTGACCCAAGTCTTGCAGAAAGTGGAAAGGCCCTTGTTCGAATCCCCACCACCAACAAATGGCTGCTTTTCCTCACTTGGAGCCACCTCACCACCCAGGATACTAAGAATGGCTAACGTCTATTGAAAGAGGGCTGCACGCCGGGCACCCTTTGTTAGCTCTTTTCCGTGGATTTTTCCACTCAGTATTTGCAGATGCGTGAAGTAAGGTCGACAGTCATCCCCCTTTGGACACGAGGAAGTTGAGAGGCAGCAGGATTAAGGGGCTGCCCAAGGTCCCACTGTTAATACCCAGAGGAGCCAGGCCACCAGCCCTGGAACTGGTACCCTCGCCCCCTGGGAGCTCATGGCCCAGGTCACTCAGGAAAGAGGTGGGGAGGCCCGCTTCCTGTGTGAAGCTGGTTCACGGCTCTGAGTAAGCATACATGCACGCAGCAAACGCCACCAGTTCAGGCAAACAGCTGGTCACCTTCTCAGGGAAAGAACATCCCTAGGAACATACCAAATACACAGACACTGTGTGGACCTGGAAGCTTCCTGGAGAGTGACTATTAGAAAATAGGAAAACCCAAGACCTGCCGTTTCTAAGTTACCCTGCCCTCGGAATTCTGCACGCTGCCCTCGGAACCTCTCATGAGAAACTTCAACTCTTAAAGTTGAAAAACTTCAACCAGATCTGAAGTTGATTCAGCCCCATTTCAAATGTTCATTTTTCTCCCCAACTTTTTGAATGAGTCAAAGTTTAAACAAGTAGAGTAACTTGTACTCTAGTAAATGAGTAGAGCTTCGCTTTCTTGTTGAACACTGAAGTAAAAGACGAAGTACCTCATGGGTGAGAGGTTATCCTAATATTATTGTGACAAAGCCCATAGATCATGGCTATTTTAATTTTTCTAAAATTATATTTTGTTCCTAATATGTAACTCTTCCTTTTCGTTATTTGGAACAGCTTTGCCTGAGACAACTTCGTATATTCAGACAACTAGGTCTCATCCATGAGAGGTCAACATTCACTTTGGAAAAAAAAACTTCTGAAACACTGAAATAAGGACTTCCCTGGTGGTCCAGTGGTAAGGAATCTGTCTTCCAACGCGGGGAACACCACTTCCATCCCTGGTCGGGGAACTAAGACCCCACACGCCACGGGGCAATCAAGCCTGCTCACCGCAACTGGAGAAGCCTACATGACAGAGTGAAGAAGCAGCCCAGCCAAATAAATAAACAAAATAATTTAAAACACTGAAATGAAGTTGGGTGGGTACTTACCCTCTTATTTATTTTAAAACAGAATTATAATGGGGTGGGAGGTGGGAGGGAGGTTCGAGAAGAAGGGGATATACGTATACCTCCGGCTGATTCATGTTGATGTATGGCGGAAACCAACACAATATCATAAAGCAATTATCTTTCAATCCCAAATAAATTGACTTTAAAAAACAGAATTGCAACAGTAGCTTAAATAATTGAGGCATAAGAGCTCACCTAGAATTACACCAGCCTATCGATCGAGTTCTTATTTTCCCTACCAGATTCACACGTAACCTTATACATCTACAAACCTGTTCAAACCTCGTTCAGCCATGCTGATTGGAACTAGAATTGTCTTTGTACAAACTGTCAGTCAGGGTCTGTCCCTTTTCCATCCAGCCACCCTCTGAGCTGGGTTTTTATGCACTTGATGTCCTTTATCAGCATTGCTGTGTGCACAGCCATTCAGTCATGTCTGACTCTTTGTGACCCCCTGGACTGTAGCCCACCAGGCTCCTCTGTCCAGGGGATTTCCCAGGCAGGAATACTGGAGTGGGTTGCCATTTCCTTCTCCAGGGAATCTTCCCGACCCAGGGATCAAACCCACATCCCCTATACCGGCAGGTGGATTCTTTACCACTGAGCCATCAGGGAAGTCCTCTTTATCAATACTAATGGAATCGTGAATATTTGCGTATGTTTTTGACTTCCTCAAAATGCCTTTTCACCCATCATCTCTTTTAATCCTTATAGCTCCATTTTTTTTTTTTTTTTTTGGACAGTTGCTGTACAGCATGTGGGATCTTAGTTCCCCAACCAGGGATCGAATTCATGCTTCCTTCAGTGAAATCGCCGAGTCTTAACCACTGGACCACCAGGGAGTCCTTGCAGTAACTCACGAGACAGCATCGCTTTCCTAAACGCAAGAAGCAGATTACATGTTGTGCTGTGGCAAACAGGTGGGGCCACAGCAAACCATCTGCAGAGGGCCAGGTAGCAGGCGTGTCGGGTTTTGTGGGCACATGGTCTGTCTCAGCTGCAGCCCCTCAGCTCTGCCCCCGCCGTGCCAAGGCGGCGGCTGCGGGCACCATGCACGTGAATGGGTGTGTGCATGTTCCCATGAGACTTTACTGATGGACGCTGGAAGGCCCGTCACTGTCGCAGGTCACAAAACAGGCTTCTTCTTTTGACTCCAGCATTAAAAACATAAAAGCCGCTCTCGGCTCGTAGACACCCAGGTGTGGGCCAAAGTGACGCGCCTGTGGGCCGCGGTTTGCCAACCTGGGTCTAGCACAGAGGCTCTCGGAATCAGGAAGGACCTTGAGAGAGCTCTGAGATGTTTAATTGCTTCTCCTCTCGAGAGAGTAAAGAATCAAATCCCTCCCGAAGGCGACAGTCCACCGTGCCCTGCTAAGATGAGACCCCAGATACTCTGACTCCTAGTGCAGTGCACTTCCTACCAGAAGCCACTGCTTAAAATAAAGACAAATAGGAGACCAATTAAAGAGATAACTGTAACAACTGCTCAGCACAGCGCCCGGAGATGAGAACGCCCAGTGCCGGCCGTGCGGCCGCCGCGGCCCCTGCAGACAGCGCCTGGCACGCGTTCAGAGAGCTTGAGAAACATAACTGGTTGAGCAGAAATCGTTCCAAGAAATAGCACCGTGACTTTTGCTCCGCTGCTGCCTCACTCTGCTGCAAGTTAACTCCTCGTCTGCCTGAGCTGTGAAACCTGTAAAATAAAGCAAATCGACAGTTGCCATTTTAACTTTTATGATAGTTTCACTTTTTATACCTGCTTCAGCAGTCCCCAGACAGAATGCCACCACCAGTCAAGGTGGACGGTTCTGCAGGTGATCACTGACAGAGCGCCTGGGTGTGTAGCTGCCAGGACAAAGCAGTTTAGCTCTCTCCCTTCTGTTGCTTGAAATCCATGTTGTGTCGCCTCCGTTCATTAATTTTCTGCTGCTCCAATAAGAACATACCCTCTCTCGCTGGGGTGCAGGGCGGCTGCCCCAGAAGCAGCGGCTGAGACAGAATCAGCCATTCTGAGAGCTGGAGCAGAGACCACCGTGGGAGTTGCGTGTGTGTGTGTGTGTGTGTGTGTGTTGGGGAGGTCTGTGCATGTGAGTGTGTGTGTGTGTGTGTGTGTGTGTGTTGGGGAGGTCTGTGCATGTGAGTGTGTGTGTGCGTGTGTGTGTGTGTTGGGGAGGTCTGTGCATGTGAGTGTGTGTGTGTGTGTGTGTGTGTGTGTGTTGGGGAGGTCTGTGCTTGTGAGTGTGTGTGGGTGGGTCTCCGTTTGTGTGTATTCTGTTTGTGTCTGTGTCTGAGGGTCTGTGTGTGTGTTTCTCTTTCTGTGTGTCTGTGGGTGGGGGTCTGTGTATGTGTGGCTGTGTTTGTGTTTGTATGTGGGGGGGTCTGTGTGTGTCTGGTGTGTGTCAGTGTGTATGTGCGTCTGTGTGTGTGTGTGCATGCACAGAAACTGGAGACAGGGTTAAACTCTTCGGGGAAGGGGAGCAGAATGACCCGAGAACAATGGAACAGAAAGCTACCTGAGCGCACGTGGGCAGAGGAGAGGACATTGTGCTTATTTCCTCTTCTCTGAAGCGTTTCCTCCCCCCGCTCCTCCTGGCTTCCTCCTGTCTCTGGGGCCTGGAGGCTCTGAGTCATCCCGTCTGGACAAAGGGCCCTGGTGGCCAAGCCCCTCCAGCCCAGCCCCCGCCCCCACGCTGGGGCCCTGAGCACTTTGCACCCCTCCACTGTGTGCAATCCTCGTGTGCGGTGGTCAAGTGTGGGGTCTGCCAGCCCCGCCGCTGGCCTGGGAGCCCCCGAGACAGGGCTCGGTTCACCTTACCCGTCACTGGATGCCAGTGCCTCGCAGAACGTCTGACACACAGGGGCAGAAAGTCTGTTCAGTGTCACTGAGTGAGTGAACGACCCTGATTCTAAACGTGAAAAAGAAAAAAAAAATCCACAGAAATATGATGCTTTTAAATGAAGCTTCAACGCTGGTCACGTAAATACCTATTGCTTGATGGGAAAGCTGGACTGAACCCGGAGCCCACTTTGATTTCCAGAGGAGCTGTGGATCCCAGAGAGCCACTGACCTTCTAGGGGGAGGGGCTGCGAGAGGTGCTGGGGGTTCTTTACACAGCGATGTGCTCAGCTGGCGAGAGTCCTTGGCTATTCCAGGTCCTAAGACTTCTGGAAGAAGGGTCAGCAGGGAATGCTGTGATGTGAACCCAGTTCTTCGGCATCACTTCAGCTGAGACTTCCAGAAGTGTCCAAAGAAGCAAAGCAGTAATAAACATCAAAGAGCTGTGCCCGCGCTTCCCTGGTGGCTCAGTGGTAAAGAGTCTGCCTGCTAATGCAGGAGACACAGCTTCGATCCCTGGTCCGGGAAAACCCCACATGCCGTGGAGCAACTAAGCCCATGTGCCCCGACTACTGAGTCCACACTCAGACGACAAAGAGAAGCCACTGCAATTAGAAGCCCAGACTCCACACTAAGAGCAGCTCCCGGTCTCTGCAACTAGAGAAAAGCCCACACAGCAATAAGACCCAGCACAACCATAAATACACGTATTAAATAAAATAAAAAGAGCTGTCCTCACAATATACCCTCTGTGTTCTACAGCTCCTTCATCCAAAAAATGGGCAGCGTTAACCGTATTTCTCCCACCTTACTCCTAACCTGAAATATTACCAAGCAATTTGCATTTTGATTTATTCAGCCTTCTTTTTAATACATGTTACACTTTCAACATCTACTTAGCATCTACTATGTGACAGGCGCTGAGCTGAGTTCCGTGGGGAAACAGAAGAACAGAATGGTGCTTCTGAGAAGTTCATGGTCAACTGGAGGAAATAGGGAAGTTGAGCTATCCATTTATATTCAACAGACTTTTATTTAAGCATCTATCAAATGCCAGGTGTTAAAAAGTAGGTTAAATGAATTAATTAGACCAATAAGTCAGTGGAAAAGGCCAGCAAAGACATCAATCACTGTCATACACGGTAAGTGGTATGGCAGGTTGGAATACACCGCAGTAAGCACAAAAACCTGGCTTTGTGAGGTGGTCAGAGATGCTGCCACAGTCTAGGTTTTTAACTGGACCTCAAAGAATGAATAGAAATCCACAGAAGCAGTGCAAAGAGGAGGGGCAGGCGAAGGAGGAAACTTAGGGACCAAGCGTAGAGGTTAGGTGCGGAGCAGGCCCCAAGCATCATGATCTAGAGAACAGCAAGTATGCAGGCAGTTGGAGGGAAGCCAGCTGGAAAGGGAAGGGGGTACCATGCTAAAAATAAAATGGGTGACATGCCCCTTGGAGCAATGGTGAGCCATGGAAGCCAAGGAGCCGAGGAAGGGAACCCACGCTCAGATTTAAGAAAAGCTACAGGTGACTGAAAGAAGCGGGAAAGGAAACACCCGAGCCGGCAGCTGCAGGCGGGTGTTTTGACTCCCGTGCAAGTTCACGTCTGTCCACATGTCCAGCAGGACCATGCCCCCGAGGGGGCCACTGCGGGTGGCGGGATCTGCTGGGCACGGAGAAGCCAGTTTTCGTGATGTAGGAACAGCAGACGCAGGACCCAGCAGACAGTAACTGACACGGGTCCCAGACGGAGTCGTCCCACTGAGGGGAACGTGGCTCACTGACCCACGTGTCGCCAGGGTCTCGCAGAGGAGGGAGGCGGGCTCGTGGGGAGGCTCACACTGCAGCTTTCAGAAGGCGAGCCAGCAGGGGCTGAGAAGGAGCACGTGCCGTGGCCATGAGTGCAGGGTCAGCCTCAGCTCGGGTCCTCTCCGCAGGGTGGCCGAGATCTCCCCCACATAGCAACCCTTTGCAACTTTCAAAGCACCTTTCAAAGTCCCCCTTCCTCGAACACACAGCTGGCTTCTGGAGTAGATACTGAGAGGGACGCCCTGCCGAAATGACTCATGGCTCGAGAGCATGCCGGAAAGAGGAGTCACGCTAGAAGAAGGCAAAGGGACATCACAGCCGCTCGAGAAAGAAAGGGCCACTCAAGGCTGGCAGGTGTGTGACATCTGCAGCTCAGAGCTTTATCCACAACCACTTAGTCTCAAAGCATTCCCACTTGCCCATCAAATAAAATCTAAAAGCAAACACATTCCACAAGCCTTATCAGAGCCACACAGACACAAACCGATCGTGGTGGTTCAGAAAGTCAGGATTTATATTTTATATTCAGTCCTATTCCTAAATTGGGAAAGGTTTCCATATCATTATTGTGCTCACTATAGGCTCCACTGTTCTTCGAAACTGCTGTACCATAAAACCCAGGTTATGAGTGTTAACATAATAAAAGCAATAATGCAAACGCCAGGTCACCAGGCATTCATCCAGAAGTCGAGCACGGTAAAGCACTTTGGTCAAAAGATTACAATGTAACTGAAGCCCTGTAATATATTATACTGAATATAAATTATTAATGTGATTTAATTTTAAGTGTTAGCTAAATGCTTACTAGAGTATTTTAAAAGAAAAACAATCTTGAGACACGCAAAAGCGAGTTGGTAAAATATTATAAAATATGATAGGGAATAATTTGGTCTTAGCTCTGGGTACACTAATACTTAACTGACAATTGGTCTTCTGGGGTTTTTTTGCTTGTTTCATTCTACATCAAAGAAAAGCAAAGCCCACAGTTCTTGCCATATGGCAAGGAACATTTTCTAGATTATCCATTTCTACTTGCCTTAACACCTCGCTTTCTACAACCAATAGCTTCTCCTCAATGCCCGCTGTGGCTTCATCTCAAATACCCACCTCTAGTGGGGAAATTCAGTATCGTGGGTTAGACTTGGTCCGAGACTGAGCCATACAGTTATAATCAGAATCTTACTGAGTCAACAAATATGAGTACTTCTACAATTTTCTATACATATTGACAAGTGGCTTTTACTAAGAATTCTGCCTAATCACGGGGGCTTCTCTGGTGGCTCAGTGGTCAAGAATCTGCCTCCCAGTGCAGAAGACATGGGTTTGCTTCCTGGGTTGGGGCGATCCCCTGGAGGAGGAAATGGCAACCCACTCCAGTATTCTTGCCTGGAGAATCCCATGGACAGAAGAGCCTGGCGGGCTGTAGTCCATGGTGTTGCAAAGAGTTGGACACGACTGAGCACACACACACACACACACACCCATGATTCGCTGCAAAGATGGGTGTGATTGGCCTTCTCTTTAAACCCCAGCACTGCTTCTAGGCCAATAAATGACCCTCTCCCCCATACGCCATCTGTGTTCGTCTGCTCAGGCTGCCATAACTGAGGAGCCCAGACCGGGGTAAATAGAAGAAGTGTATCTGCCCAGTTCTGGAGGCTGAAAGGCCAAGATCAAGGCGCCAGCACAGCTGGTTCCTTCGGAGGCCTCTCTCCTCCGCTTACAGACGCCGCCTCCTCCCTGAGCCCTCACACGGTCTTCCTTCAGTGTGTGTCTGGGTCCTGAGCCCCACTTCGTATAAGGAAACCAGTCCCGTTGGACTAGGGCCCAGCTTCATGACCTCCTTTTACCTAAACAACTTCTTTAAAGACTCCACCTCCTCCAAGTACAGACACATTCTGAGGTCCTGGGGGCTAGGGCTTCCCCGCATGAATTTCAGCCCCTCACACCACCCACAAATGTAACACTTATGAAGGCATCTCCAGCACACTCAGCGTGGCCTCCACCCAGACACCACCCACACCCACCCAGAGCCCACACCTCACCCCCGACTGCAGCCTCTCTGAGGGCCATCTCCCCCAGACTCCTGGTCTCGGTTCTCACCAGGACCTTCAGGGACCCAGCTCCTCTACCTGCTTGGCAGCCCTCCAGCCCCTCCTGATTCACCACCTCCCTGTCCGCTCTAGAACCCATAAGACAGCCTGTGCCCCCATCGCGGCATTGGCACCCAGGCAGGAAGGTCGGGCCCAGCAACGCTGTTGATTATGTGCAGTGGCCATTCCAACCCATCCGGGTTTGCCAGTGCCCAGGACAAGCCTTCATTCTGCAAGTGTCTGTCACTTCCTCCACCTCCTGTTTCTCCCCCCAGGTCTACCTCTTTCTCCGAGAACCTTCCCCCACCCACTCGGCCAGAGAGGAGAAACCACGCTCTGAACTCTCCCTCTGGCCAGAGATGATGATGAGACCAGTGGCAGATGCTGCCTGCAGATCCTCTCGAAGCAGACCTGTTGCTGAGTGCTGGGGCTCTGCCGGAGGGGCCACACTGAGTCAGAGCCCCCCACCCCAGGTACCACGGTGCCCCCAGCCCACATCGGGCCCCGTGATGGCAGCGAGGCCTTGCAAAGACTTGGTCTACGGGGAGAGGAATGAAGCAGGCATGCCTCGGAGATGAGAGGGCGGAGGCAAGGGTGTGAGGCTGCGAGGAGGACTTCCCAGCTCCCATGACGTCAGCCTGCCGTCCCTGCCGGCTTCCGGACCCTGACACGGTCCAACAAGCCCTTCTTCACCCGGGCTGAGTCGCTTCTTGTTTCTTGCCACCGAACCGTCCTTGACTAAGACACCTTACAACACAGCTGCTGGCTCGCCCCCGCCACCCACTCCCTCGTTCTTTTCTTCTCCCGGAATCTGTTTTCCCGTTTCTATTGAGACAGCCACGCTGCACACACAGGGCCTGAATTTTCACTTGAACAAACGCTGCCTGGCCTGGGCCCAAAGAGGACAAGCAGCAACCCCGTGACTTGGCCACACAACAGGTGAGCCGCGCCGTGCCAGCACGCACACTGACTTGCCTCGGACCTGCCGAGCTGACTGTGAGAGCCTCCTGACAACAAGCCGGACTGCCTGGGCCGGAATTCCTCTGGACGTTTGCAGCAGCCGTAGCCTGAGAGCCACGGGAGGCGCTGGGCAGCCAGGGTGGAGCTGTGTGGGGGGAGACAGGTCGGGGGTAGGCTGTGTTCAAGGGAACATTCTTCATCCCAAATCACTCAGAACTTCAGCCATGAGATTAATGGTTGCCGTGGCAACTGATCAGCCCGGGAGGCTTCTCACAGCTCCTCAGAACGAGTGTGTTAGTCGCTCGGTTGTGCCTGACTCTCTGTGACCCCCATGGACTGTGGCCTGCCAGGTTCCCCTGTCCATGGGGATTCTCCAGGCAAGAATACTGGAGTGGGTTCCCATTTCCGTCTCCAGGTCACCTTCCCGACCCAGGGATTGAACCCATGTCTTCCGTGTCTCCTGGCAGGCAGGCGCTTTACCACTAGCGCCCTCAGGATGAGGGGACCCTCTCTAACATGCCAAGATCTGCCACGGGCCAAAGTTGTCTCTTGCGTTTTGGCCAAAAATAAACTTTCTTTTGCACATTCTATGGGACTTTTTGGAAAATTTTCTCTCCTGAGGAAACGCCACGTTTTTCTCTTGGTGTTTTATCTGACACTACACTTCGGCTATTCCCTCAAAGAAGAAGTTCCTACCGCCTTGGGGGCATTTTTCTCTCGTGCTGTAGTTCGGGGGGCATGGGTCTGTTTCAGTTACTTCTCTTCACTCAGTCTTCCTCCCCTGGCGCCCCTCCCTCTCCTCCAGCCCTCACTCACTCCCAGATGAGACACTGGGCATCACGTGGTTCGCAGATTCGAACACATCCGTTTAGGAGCACCTCCAAACGAAAGGATGCCCTCTGGCAAGCATTCTGCTCTAACAAGTGGCAGGTCCCCCTCCCCTGTGGACAACGCACAGCCATGAGAACCACGAGTCACGAGACTCAGTGAATCCAGGGCACGTCCTTCCCTGCAGCCTGCTCTTCGAGGGACCGCCTCTGAAATAAAGACTGGTCCTCCACGTAAGAAAGGGCACAGACACGTTTTTTTAGTTCATTTGCTTCTTTCGCTTGGCTTTTTGGTTGATTTGCCGAAGTGGTAGTGACTGTATTATACAGACCTAACTCCTACAAGCACATGTCTCCATCAGCGTGAATAAGCAAAGGACTTCCCTGGTGATCCAGTGGTTAAGAACCCACCTTCCAGGACAGGGGAGGCGGGTTCAATCCTGGTCGAAGAACTGAGATCCCACATGCCACCAGGAAGCTCAGCCTACACTCCGTGACTGGAGAAGCCCAGTACCACGGCTGAGACCCAACACAGCCAGATACATAGAGACTTCTTAAAAGAAATAAAACAATAATTATGGGCACATGATTAGAACTGCACCTATCATGCTTGTTTTTGACATGATGACTACAGAAACTGGCACCACAGGAGGAGGAGAAAAAGCTGACTGGGGTCACAGACACCCTTGGCTTAAGGGGCCCTAGACCGGCACCACCATGCCCCTGTCCTTACCGCTGGTAATCGGTATAAATAAATCAGCTGTGATTTATTTTGCTGATGTATAAATGCATGGATTTTATGTTCCATCTTGTATGCCATATAGGCATTCCTTGGTGATATGTAGAATTGCTTTTGTCAGCTTTGATTAAATAGCTCATGGTTTTATGTTTCCAATAAGAAAATATATCTGTGAAATACCTTTATTATTGAAAATCCTGCAATAAAAAACAATCCTGGTGCCTGTAAAAGTTTCTAGCTATTCTTTTCAACTATTAAAGCAATTATTTTTTAACTCAGTTTTTTGATAAGCCAAAGTTTCTTAGAAATGCAAGTATGATCTTAATAGAAAATAGAGTGTACTGTGAAATATCAGTTAACCAGAACACCCTTTCTGGTTAAGCAAGCATTAGATACAGCAGAAGCACAGGGGACTCGGCTATGGGGAGGGTGCCTGCCGTCCATCAGGGCACCGAGGCCTGAGGGAAGTGTTCCTTGCAGAGACTCTGGTCCTTCTGCTCTAACTCTCTGTGAACCAAGTCACACCTGCCTTCTCTCTGGTGTAGGAACAGCCCACCAGAAGGAAAGACCCTGGGTTCAGATGCTCAAGCCACATTCCTTCAGTGCGAAGTCACTAATAATTTCACCAATATAGAAAGATGGTTCCCATATATTGTTAACTAAAGCATCAGTTTGGAAAACAGTAAGAATTCAGTTTTGTAAAGGGTACACCCCAGGACTGGGTTAGAGAAAGGGGTTGGGTGATGAAGGCAGGCTTAGGAGAAGCACAAGGAGATGGTTGCAATGATGCAAAAATGAAAGTGATTTGGACCAGCACACGGAAGAGAGGGCTAAGTGCAAAAATTAGTTGCATGTTGATTCGTTGGATTGCAGGTCACTGAGATTTTCATGGAGGTTACCTTAAAAACCTTATTTGGGCTCAAGCGCACCTCTCATTCACTGGAACTGGATTTTAGCCATTGCTGTATAAGAGGAACTGGCCAGTCCGTTTTATCAGTCAGGAGAGGCTGGGCTATATGCACAGCAAGCATGGCCGCCACCTCTGTTGATAAACCGCAAGCTTATTCCCTCTCCCTCTACTGCCCAGGGACTTCCCCGGTGGCTCAGATGGTGAAGCATCTGCCTACAACGTGGGAGACCTGGGTTCGATCCCTGGGTTGGGAAGATCTCCTGGAGAAGGAAGTGGCAACCCACTCCAGTATTCTTGCCTGGAAAATCCCATGGACAGAGGACCCTGGTAGGCTACAGTCCATGGGGTCGCAGAGTCGGACACGATGAGCAACATTTACTTTTTGTTTACTACTGCCCAGCGCAGATGGGCTCAGCATAGTCTCTGGAACACAGACTGACAGAGGCTCCATGCAGCACATGCTCCACAGCCACCACCACGGCCAGGAGGAAGCGTGGTGAGTTTATCGCTTCTGCTCACATGTAATTGGCAAAGCAATACTCGTTTCCTTAGTCGGTTTGGTTAGCAGGAGTCATTGCCCCAGATAACACTTAACTGACAAAATCCAGTTTCAGAACCGAAGAATTTGACGTCTCCATTAAGAAAATGCCCCTAGAAAGACTCAGATCTACTCTGATAGATAGATAGAAAGCGTATATATGTGAATACACATGCATAGGTGTGCTTGTAGAAAATACAGATGATGGAGTTAAACGTTTATGGAGCCTGGAGGGACCCTGCAGGAGAATTTTCTGAGTAAATACTTCACAGAGGCAGAGCTGAGCACAAGAAATGTGGCTTTGAAACCAGATAGTCTTGCTTGTTACTCTCTCTGAGACTTGCCAAGCTAAGTTCTCAGCCACTCAGCCTCAGGGTCCTCATATGTGAAGTGGATACAAAATCTACCACGCGGCTCTTGTAAAATAAAGTACCCAGGGACATAATAGGGAGTCAGTGAATGTTAGTTGCTGTTTATTTTGCTTTGTTCAGTAAAAAACAAACAAACAAAAAGCTTTGTGATTATTTGCTTTGTCTTTTTTTCCCCCTAGGTCACACCCTACGGCATGCGGGATCTTAGTTTCCTGACCAAGGATCAAACCCCTGTCCCCTGCAGCAGAAGCAGAGTCTTAACCACTGGACCATCAGTGAAGTCCCTGTCTTGTCTCCTATAAAAGGGCATATATGAACATCCCTACTAATCGACATTTCTCATTAAAAGGGTACTGATTACTAAACATTTCATTTAAAATGTGCATTAGCATTAAAGACAACTTCTCTCATTTTCTTTTACTAGATGATTCTAGCTGTGTTCTCCCAGAGGAAATGATTCGATTGAAAGGTTGGGAGAGCAAGTCTGCCTTCATCAACGAAGCCTTGGAATCGTGAATGAGTTTTACCTTCAAGAACTTTTTGTTTGCACACTGAAATATTTCACTTTGGAAACTGAGTGCTGAATGTGAAGACCAGTCAGCAGCGTGCTGATTTTCTAATCCAAGTTGTCCCAGGTGTTAAAAGATGTTGTATGGTCCTACACCTGCAGCTGATATCTTCATTCCATTTCAATTAGTCCTTTTGTGCATGTTAACACCCATCCGTTCTTTCACACAAGCTGATCCTTCAGGCCCTGAACACCCCTCCCCTACAATTTTTTAAGCAACGAGTTTCAATTGCCTGTTGCAGTTTCGACTCGTTCCCTGCCTTGTGGGTGTTTGCTGCTGCTGCTGCTGCGTCGCTTCAGTCATGTCCAACTCTGTGCGACCCCACAGACGGCAGCCCACCAGGCTCCCCCGTCCCTGGGATTCTCCAGGCAAGAACACTGGAGTGGGTTGCCATTTCCTTCTCCAATGCATGAAAGTGGAAAGTGAAAGTGAAAGTGAAGTCGCTCAGTCATGTCCAACTCTTTGCAATCCCATAGACTGCAGCCCACCAGGCTCCTCCGTCCGTGGGATTTTCCAGACAAGAGTAAGGATGTGATATCCACCTGTAGGAAGATGGATTCCTTGGTTCTTGAGATGATACATGAGAAGCAGATCCAAATGAAAATACTTTCTGCCCTGGGTCTTAGAGATGCTCGCTTCAGTTCCTGAAAATGCACATCTGAATCTAGAAGGAGCATTTGTCTCAGTCAAGACCCACAGGGATCCGCCTGGAGCCATGGTCGACAGGCCAGCACCTTCCTCCTGCCAGCTCACAGGACGTCCCAGACTTTCTCTGCAAGTGGCCCATGGTGAATCTTAGTCTCTGATGTTGTTGAGAAGCAGAACATGTGTTACATGAATATTTAGTTTATGAGAGAGATAGCAGAAAACATCTCTTTTCTGCCCTCAAGTAGTAGAATTATGGCTATGTTTTTATTTCCATCCAAAAATTCACATAACATTAAAAAGGAAATGTAACACAGTAATTGAAACAAATTGGAAATTTCTATGGCCATAACATTTATGAGTTCAAATTTCATGTGAGCACATGGAAATAGTTAGTGAGCATACGTTGGCAGCATCCAAATTACACCTAATAAAATGGCCACAGAGAGAAAAGTAACGTAAGATGATTTACTTATCCTACCTAATTCGCTGTTTTATTTCAATCCGTAACTATTCCCAGTCAACCAAATGCCACCAGTCTGCTTACCCTGAATTGTTGGTAATGGCTGCTGGTGCTATCTGTTTGCTCGTTGGTAATGTTTTCTTTGGCTGGTCAGAAATTTAGCAGGTGTGAAACGGAGTCCTGTTCCCTTTGCAAGCTTCTTGGTCATCAGGGCCGAGCTAAGAAAGATTCGAAAGATAGAGAGCAATTGCACTCAGCTACGCAGCGCTCCTGTCTACACCCCAGATTAAATCTGCGGGTTTGCAGGGGTGGGAGGAGGCATGGGCCAGCTGCTCCCTTAAGGAATGAGAGAAATGCCCTGGCTCCCTGTGCCGCGCGATGACCCTCTGGAGCAATGGCGAGGCTCACGGCCTCTCAGTGGGCCCTAGGCTCCTCTCGCTCCTCTGTCTCCAGGCTGCATCCATGACAACCTGGGTTTGTCACCGTTCTCTGTAAAAGCTGGATGTTCCCTCTGCGTGCGGGCACACGCACGGAAGTGCACACTGGCGATCCCCTCACTTCACAGACACCACTCGATGAAGAGTGAAGTGTCTGGGGGACCGGTGATATCTGTGGAGTTCTATCATGACAGGAGACCGGGGCCTTTAACCTGTCAGCTCTAAACCGGGGTGAGCGATGCCCATCCTGCCCACCACGCGCAGGAGGCGTGAGGATCCAATCCAAGGAGAACGAGAGGAAATACGCACACGTTCGGGGAACTGTCCGATCTCACCCAGATGTTATCCAGGAGTACTGAGGCCTGGGATGTGCAGTGAGCTTCAGATGACTGTTTAGCCGAATTCACTACAAACACAGAAAAGATCTACTTGGTGGTGGAGGGGGCGGTGACGATGCTTTGATGAAGCAAAGTAACTGGACGACGGGATGCAGGCCTCAGGGTCCCTCCTCTTGGGATCACCCCGACCAAGAGCCAGAAACTCCATCTGTGAAAGCTCACAGGGGCACGTCCCTGGTGCTCCAGTGGTTAAGACTCTACACTTCCCCTGCAGGGGGCATGGGTTCCATCCCAGGGCAGGGAACTAAGATCTCACATGAAGCACAAAATGACCACGAAAAAAAATAAAGAAGAAAAGAAAACAAGCTTACTAGGCGGTGCGCCTGGGCGTCCCGCCCACTGCCCCTCTACGACTGCTCTGCCCCCCTCCCATCCTTTCCCCCCCTTCCACTCCCCAACCCCCGCTGCCCGCTCCCAACACTTGCGCAGAAGCCGTCAGGACCACAGCCCCTCCCCATCCTCTACTTTATCTAGAAGCTCTTTCAACATGGAGAGCTAAGCGGGGAACTTGGGTCTCCTCAACAGACTCTGACAGGGGGCCCACAACTGAGGGGGAAGGCCGGCAGGAGAAAGGAAAGGGCTCAGAAGCTCCCCCAAGTCACCGAAGCCAAGCTGGGGAAAACTCCCCGTGTCTCCTTCCAGCCACAGGCCCCAGATGGCCTTATGGGCACGTCCCTGCCCGTAGGGCAGTCTGGATTCCTCATGAACCGACCACCCACGCGTCAAGCCCAGCAGATAGGTGGGCGGGTGTGAGGGGCACATGGCCTGGACAGCCTCCTCGCCCACCTGTCCTGTGTTAAACCTCTAGCACCCAGAAGAATCTGAAGCCTCGGCGTCTGGGCTGTGAGGACAATAAGCTCATTTCAACCCTGTCATTCCTCGGCCAAGAGTGCTTGGCCCTCCATAATAGATGACCTTTTGTTTCCTTGAGGGTCGGTCAGTGGCGTCACAAGAGTCCAAGAGTTGGACACAACTTAGCGACTAAACCACCACCAGGCTTCCCTGGTGGCTCAGATGGTAAAGAATCTGCCTGCAATGCAGGAGACCCGGATTTGATCTCTGGGTCAGGAAGATCCCCTGGGGAAGGGAACAGCTACCCGCTCAGCTCTCTTGCCCGGAGAATCCCGTGGTTGAGGAGCCTGGAGGGCTACAGTCCATGGGGTCGTACAGAGTCAGACACGACTGAATGACTAATGAGATAGGATTCAGGTCCTTGTGCCTCACTGTAAAATGCCGGCAGCTCACCACCAGCCAAGAGCTGGTGTGAATTAATGCTGACCCTGGGTCAAATGATGGGCCCAAATCTCTGAAACCTCGGCCCTCAGAGGGAAGGAAGCTTCACCCGGAGAAGATGACACATAAAATGGGTCCCTGCCCAGAAGAGCTTACATGGTAACACGTCCAGGGGAAGGAGAAAAACATGTTTTCCCCATGCGGCATGTTGCTGAGATCTTGCTCTTAATGGCATAAATCTTTGTAAATCCTCCAGATTGAAAGATGAAGCAAGGGAAGCGAGCGGGTGAGGCAGGAGGCATTTCAGGCTGCCTGTGGGTAACGAGACAAGCCTCGGGGCAGGAGGGACCATGGAGGAGGGCCCATGAGGGGCAGATGCTGCTGGTCCTGCTGCAGAACCCCTCCTTCTGCCAGCCCCTCTGAGAGCCACCAGGCTGTCCAGCCTGGCCTGGCCCACCTCTGGGCACCTCCCTTTCTCAAGAAGAGCTGCCAGCCCTCTGATGAGCCGGGGGCTTGGGTCAGCAGTCTTCCCGGCACCTAACCCCAAACCAGGCACACGGAATTTGTGCACAATAAACACAGATTTTGAGAACAGATCAATTCATTAACACGCCTGCAGCATACAGCCCTCCCCGAGGAACTTTCATTCCAGGACAGATGTGAGACGCATCCCTTGGTCACTTCTAGATGTGAATGTCTTAACTATGTCACATGCCCAGCATGTGATCACTGAGTTATGGTTCCGTTCAAGCTGAAAGGAATCTTAGATATCAGCTAGTCTGACCATTTCCTCTTCCACATGAGAAATCTGATTGATTCTATCAAGTGGGGGAATATCTTAATTACTTGCGAAAACAAAACCTTAGTACCCTGAAGGCAGATCATTTCCCCCAGGGCTAGCATAAGGACCACAAACATCTAGCCCGACCTGTTGATGGTTCTCATTAGGAGGGTTTCTCTGGGTGTTTACATTGGAAATTCTACAAGGTCAGGGAGTACATTCTGAGTGAGAAAGAAATCAGCTTAAATTTTTCTTTTTTAAGGTTATAAGGATATACCTAGCAGTAGGAGCACCACCCTTATGGCAGAAAGTGAAGAGGAACTCAAAAGCCTCTTGATGAAAGTGAAAGTGGAGAGTGAAAAAGTTGGCTTAAAGCTCAACATTCAGAAAACGAAGATCATGGCATCCGGTCCCACCACTTAATGGGAAATAGATGGGGAAACAGTGGAAACAGTGTCAGACTTTATTTTTCTGGGCTCCAAAATCACTACAGATGGTGACTGCAGCCATGAAATTAAAAGACGCTTACTCCTTGGAAGGAAAGTTATGACCAAACTAGATAGCATATTCAAAAGCAGAGACATTACTTTGCCAACAAAGGTTCGTCTAGTCAAGGCTATGGTTTTTCCAGTGGTCATGTATGGATGTGAGAGTTGGACTGTGAAGAAGGCTGAGCGCCGAAGAATTGATGCTTTTGAACTGTGGTGTTGGAGAAGACTCTTGAGAGTCCCTTGGACTGCAAGGAGATCCAACCAGTCCATCCTGAAGGAGATCAGCCCTGGGATTTCTTTGGAAGGAATGACGCTAAAGCTGAAACTCCAGTACTTTGGCCACCTCATGCGAAGAGTTGACTCATTGGAAAAGACTCTGATGCTGGGAGGGATTGGGGGCAGGAGGAGAAGGGGACGACAGAGGATGAGATGGCTGGATGGCATCACTGACTCGATGGACGTGAGTCTGAGTGAACTCCGGGAGTTGGTGATGGACAGGGAGGCCTGGTGTGCTGTGATTCATGGGGTCGCAAAGAGTCGGACATGACTGAGCGACTGATCTGATCTGATCTGAGCAGTAGGAGTGAAGGTCACTCAGTTGTGTCCAACTCTTTGCAACTCTATGGAGTATACAGTCCGTGGAATTCTCCAGGCCAGAATACTGGAGTGGGTAGCCTTTCCCTTCTCCAGGGGATCTACCCAACCCAGGGATCAAACCCATGTCCCCACATTGCAGGCAGATTCTTTACCAGCTAAGCCACCAGGGAAGCCCAGGGATGTACCTACCAGCAAGCACGTCTTTAAAAATTCTTCTAGGGCCTTCCTTGACGGTCCAGTGGTTAAGACTCCACACTTCCAATGCAGAGGGTGAGGGTTCAATCCCTGGTAGAGGAACTAAGATCCCACATGCCCCCACGGCACAGCCAAAAAGAAAAGTTTTAAAATTCTTCTAAATTTAACATTTACTGAGTAACACCTGTAAGGTGCCCCAGCATGTACCCTGTGTGTGCGCGACATCGCTCCAGTCATGTCCAACTCTTCTCGACCCCAGTGACTGTGCAGCCCGCCTGCACAGTCCAGGGATTCTCCAGGCAAGGACACTGGAGCAGGTTCAGGGGATATACTCCCTGGGATTGAACCCACATCTCTTACATCTCTTGTGTTGGCAGGTGGGTTCTTTACCACTAGCGCCACCTGGGAAGCCAGAAGCCAAAGGTAAATTCAGTATCCCTGCCTGCTGCAGAGACTCCCCATTTTGTGAGATCTGACAAACACATACAAATGGTCCCAACAGAGCCAGATGCCGGGAAGACTGAAGCACCCACTCCAGCAGGGAAATGAGGTTCAGAGAGAAAGCAGACTGGAGGCCCTGGGCCCGGCAGATGGAGAGGCAGGACGCGACCAGGCCGTGAAGGGGGACAGAGGGTCTCCAGGCAGACAGACAGAGCCAGCACCGGCCGCAGGAAGGACTCGACATGGGCTACACCAGGGATGCACAGGAATAGCTTTTATTTTGTACCAAGGGCGTGCCAGGCACTTTTAAAAAACGGAATCGTTCAAGACTCATAGCAGCCAGTGAATCAGGCGCCTCCATTTTCCAGAGAAGGAAGCGGAACCTTGGAAAGATTAATAACGGGTCGAGTGAGGGTCAAGATGACATAACGCACACAGGGCACAGCCGGGCAGAAAGCCCCGAGGGGCTGGCTCCAGGGTCCCGCTTTAGCCAGCCCACGAGGCCGCCTTTCGGGGTGGAGGGAGACCACAAACCACGTCTCAGGGCAGCAGGGCTGGGCCTGGGGACCAGGGAGGAAACAGGGCCACTGGAGAAAGAGGAAGAGGACAGAGGAGGGAGGGAGGGAGCACAGAGCAAGGGCTGTGACCCCGCTTGCTTCTAAGGTGGAGGTGACAGTGAGCGTCAGGGTCGGAGCAAGCAGGCGACGGCCAGGAGCAGCAGCAACCGATCGAGATCACGGGCCGGGGACTGAGGGGCGGAGGGCAGAGGGGGAGGCCCGGGCTAGGAAAGAGTAAGGGCCATCCCTTCCCCAAGACAGGATGAGAGGGAAGGAGAAGGCGGCGGAAGGGAGGGCGGAAGTGAGAAAGAGAGGGTCCCAGCAGCGCCGGGGGCTGCCCTTCTCAGCCAGCCCCGGGAGCACGTCCGCTCCCGGCCAGGAGGCGAGCAGGGTCAGCGCAGGCCTGAGCAGAGTGGAAACGATGTGGAGCAGCTGTCGTGGGAATCTGATAGGGAGCTAAAAATGGAGCTCAGGAAGACGGCCACGGGCGCGGCAGAGCCCGACGGCAGGACTGCAGGGGGTCCGATTACTGCGGGCGCCCCAGTCCCTTCATCAGAACCGAGCAGAGTGGGGTCGGGAGGGGACGAGAGGGCAGAAAGACGCGGCAGAAGGCCGAGAGGGAAAGGGAATCCGAAACTTTTGAGGACTTTGCCAAAACAGCTAACATGGACTCCAAAACACCACGGGGAGGGAGGCAACGCGTGGCCAGGAGGGTCCAAGACGCGCAAAGCTGGGAGGGCTCAGGGGCCACGGGGAGGGCGCAGGACAGGCTTGGTGGGAAGGCGGGAACAGGGCATGGAAGGACAGCTCTAGAGGGCATTTCAGAGATGACGAGCTCACAGGAGGCAAGATAAGGCCCGGGTGTGGCCGTGTGCGAGGAGAGAGCCCTGACGGAGGAGGGGAGGAGAGCAGGGTGGGTGTGGGGCCTGGGGAGGACTGGAGCTTGTGCAGACACCACCTGCCGAACGCACAGCAAGGGAGGAGGCCAGGCTGAACCAGAGAGCCAGAGAGGAGCTGACGTTACTGGGGATGCACAGTGCCATTTCTACTGCAAGTGGCACAGGCAGTGCTGCTCCCCACCCAGCCCACGCCTAGAATGAAAAAGCAAGTAAAACAGGCTTCCTAGAGTTCTCCCCGAGAGGCTGGGACCCGGGAGGAGAGAAGGGAAGCCAGGCTGCGTAAACGGTATAAATGGAGGGACGGCCCACGGGTGTCGGCGGTGGGAGAGCCTCAGATGTAGGGAGCGTCTACTTCTCTGACCTTCTGCCTTAAACAAAGCCGACCCACTCCTCTCTCCTGTGTCCAAAGCTCAAGATAAAAGGGCCTCCGATCATCCCACCCGCTAACCACAGCATGAGCTCCAGACTCCGCGGCTGGCTTCTTCGTCAGCTGCTCCAGGCCTGTGGGGACCATCTCCCGCCCAGCCTAAGTTCACCCTTTTGACTTGTTGTTCAGCCACGAGGTCATGTCTGACCCTTTGCAACGCCATGGACTGCAGCAGGCCAGGCTTCCCTGTCCTTTATCTCCTGGAGTTTGCTCAAGCTCATGTCCATCGAGTCACTGATGCTGTCCAACCATCATCCTCTGTCGTCCCCTTCTCCTCCTGCCTTCAATCTTTCCCAGCATCAGGATCTTTTCTAATGAGATCGGCTCTTCATATCAGGTGGCCAAAATATTGAGGCTTCAGCTTCAGCATCAGTCCTTCCGATGAATATTCAGGGTTGATTTCCTTTAGGATGGACTGGTTGGATCTCGTTGCAATCCAAGGGACTCTCAAGAGTCTTCTCCAACACCACAGTTTAAAAGCATCAATTGTTTGGTGCTCAGCCTTCTTTACAGTCCAACTGTCACATCCATGCCTGACTACTGGAAAAACCATAGCTTTGACTAGACGGACCTAGTCAAAGTCAGGTGTGTCAGCAAAGTGATGCCTCTGCGTTTGACCTGGAAACAGGTTTTGCTCACCTGATTTGACCCTGGTCCTCTCTTGAGCACAGCTTTAGACTCACTATGGCAAGAACCTTCGGCCGCACCGCCCTTGCCTGCTTCAAGAGAACATTTAATAAACGTTTGGCAGTGCTTAGCACCTGCAGGGCATGGGCTGAAGAAGCCCGTGGAAGTCATTCAGTTCCTGGGTGACTCCTGTTATAACATTTCCACCCAGCAACGTCCCCCGGCTACTTGAGTACATAGAGCCAGGAAACCCACTCCGCGTGACACTGTCCGTCTCGCCACTGGGTGGCTCTATTGAAAAGTTTCCATTCCCTAATCTTTCTTTCCATCATAGCCAAGTACCTGGATTTTTTAAAAAATATTTATTTTCCTGATTTGGCTGCACCAGGTCTCAGTCGCCATTTAGTTGCAGCGTGTGAACTCTTACTTGTGACATATGAGACATAGTTCCCTGACCAGGGCTCGAACCCCAGGTCCCCTGCATTGAGAGTGTGGGGTCTTAGCCACTGGACCACCTAGGAAGTCCTGTTCCTTCACAGTCATGTAAAACAAGCCACATTCCTTTCCCATCTGATAGCAATCTGAAGACAAGGAGAACATCTCAACAGAGCATCCTGCTTCCAGGAGAAATAGCTGCAATTCCGGACACCTCTTCTCATAAGACTCAGCTCTGGCCAGCTTCCCGCCTGTGTGCCCCGCGTGACCAACGGCAACACTGCGAGGGGTCTGCCTGGGGCCGCCAGCTCCCCAGCGCCAGCCGCGCGGTAACCTGCTGAGACACCTGTGCAGTCCTGTGTGCAGTGTCCGTACCATTCTCATCCCCACCACACACCTGAAAACTGACGCAGGGAGCAGCAACACCCTTCCCAGTGCTACCATCAGCAACGGAGCCAAGAGTCAAGTCCAGGCAACTGGACGTACCCACACTCTGTGCCAGCCGCTCTCAAACTTGGCAGCTGCTGCAATCACCCTGGGAAGTTCTAAAAACTACTGAGACCGGGATCCCACCCCAGAAGCTGACTTTACTGGACACCCCAACATTCCAAAGGTGTCCGGGTGACAGCAACGCGCAGGCGAGGTGGATGCCGACTCTGTCGTGACAGCACAGCACCCCCAGGGCAGTCTGGCTGGTGCTAGCAGGGCTGGACTAGAGAGAGGGGAGCAGTGGAAATTTCCAAGCTTCCCCAGTGGAGGATAACTCAGGGACAGGCCCAGACGTGGGTGACGAGAGCCAGCCTTGCAGGGAGGCTAAGTGAACACTCAGCTGGGGTGAGTTCAGAGGCACTGCAAGGCCCTCGTTCTCAACAACGACAACAAAAAGACAAGAGCAACAAGACGCAGACCCACTCCTTGACGGGACTCGCAGCCTCAAGGGGTTCCTCCGGGAAGGACTCCTGTGGGTAACAAGGCCCACCTTGGGCCCAGAGCCACCGTCTCCTCCTCTTTGCGACCCCACGGACTGTAGCCCGCCAGGCTCCTCTGTCCATGGGGATTCTCCAGGCAAGAATACTGGAGTCGCTTGCCGTGTTCTCATCCAGGGGATCTTCCTGACCCAGGGATCGAACCCACGTCTCCTAAGTTTCGTGCTTTGGCAGGCAGGTTCTTTACCACTAGCACTACCTGGATATTTCTTGTTCAAGCAGGAGGGTGCTTCATCGGTTAGAGATTGCCCATCGGGTGTTGGTTCCCTGACGCTTCTGGAAGCTCCCACATCCGTCTGTTCCTTGGACTTGCTCTTCCCTGGACGGCAGCACAGCGCCAGGACACAGGACGGTGGTGACCCTGAGCTGCCTGCCCGCGGGGAATGGGGGCCCTTTTCCTCCACCCCCTCCCCTCCTCCCAGAGCCCGCCCCACGCGCCCGGGGCGGGGACTCCCCCACCCCCAAGGCCGTTCATATTTAATGCAAACATCTGGATGCAAATTGATTCACTTTTGTTTTACTCCCTTTCCTCTCAGACCCTGTCTAAGTAAACCGCCTTTCATCCTAGACAGACAGGTGCTTCCCTGGGCTAGAAACGCACAAAACAAAGCCGGCACTGCGTGCAGCTTGGAGCAGATCCTACAGCTCCAAACTCCGTATTTTTAGGATATTTCCAAATGGGAGTGTGCCTCGGGGGCATTTACCCTCTCTCGAGGTCACAGTGACTCGTGGAAGTCTCAACCCGGGAGAGGAATTTTGCAAACGGGGATAGGCTATTAGTAGCCTGAAAGCCCCTCAATATAATCTGTTCCCAAACCTGTAAATCCTCTTTTTCTAAAGATGAGAAAAAGTGGATGGTTTGGCAGACAGCTTTGTTCCTATCCCTCCGCAGTCTATGAACCTGGCTATTTTTTGGTCTGTGTTGCCAAGACTGAGGTTCTGAGGATTTAAGGAAAAGGGGAGTGGGAGAAAAGAGAGCAAGAAAGGCAAATGCTGGTATATTTATATATCTATTTGTTTGGGATGGCAAAAGAATTGGTAGGTGCTTGAGGAATAAAAAAATTGAGCAGATGTGGGATATTTATTAATGAGCTAGTTACATTTCAGGTAAGGACCGTGAGGCTAATGTAGAGTTCATTCACTATAAAAGGTATAGAAAACAGAGGGGCTGACTAGGGCTGCATTTGTGCAAAGAAAAGAGTAATGGCTAAGAATCCACCCCAGGCAAATGTCTGTTTACTGCTGACTGCATTTCATTCCTTGCCTCTTTGTAAGTGTGTGTACATACACGTGCACACACAAATTCAGGAGCTATGAGCATAGATTCTCCATTGTGCGAATGGTGTGTGTGTGTGTGTGTGTGTGTGCGTGTGTGCGTGTGTATAAACAACGTCAGTAACTGGGGCCAGAGAAAATTCTGTTGACGTGTTTCTTCCTAAATCCTCACAAAACATCTGCAAGGACAAAGACACCATAAATCTTTAAGAATTGCTTTTGAAATAACAACACTAATTCAAAAAGATACATACACGCCTATGTTCACTGTACTGCAGCATTTACAATAGCCAAGATATGGAGACAACGTAAATACCCATCAAAAGCTGAATGCATAAAGATGTGGGATGTATCTTACAATGGAATACTACTCAGCCATAAAAAAGATGTAATCTTGCCACAGGCAGCCACATGGATGGACCTTCAGCATATTATGCCAAGTGAAATAAGTCAGATGGAGAAAGATACATACCATACAATTTTACTATATGTGGAATCTAAAAAACTAATAAACAAACAAAAAGCTCAAAACAAATCAAAAAAATAAACAAAAACCCCTGAAAGGAGGATATATGCTGGTATCAATAGTTACAGAAGACAGAGCAGTGGTCACCAGAGGAGGAGAAAGGGGAAGGACAGAACAGATGGAGGGGATCAACTGTCCTTATGACGGATAAGGGCAGTTCAGGGGAAATGAAATGATGCCCAAAGGAAGGATGTATAATGACATCAACGAGCATGGATGACACTTCCCTCCACAGGAGTTTCCTTCTACAGCAAGACTTGGCTCAAGTGGTACCCAGCTCGTGCTGTGGGACTCACAGAAACCAACAGAAATGCTAACCTTGCATAAGGATCTCTTTTTGCTACAGTTTAGTGGAATCACAGTAGATCACTATGTTGTTTGAAAACTACACGAGCAAAGCCTTGTATCACCTCCATAGGGTCGTCAAGAAGAATCCATGATGCTGAAAAGACTCATGGAGAATTTTAACTCTCTCACATGGAAGCTAGTATGAGAAATACAAGATGATGATCATAAAAATCACTGTGGATAGGAAAAGAAAGGATGGCCATCATATGCAGTTTGAAAAACCCTTCTAAATGTGACATATCAGAAATACTAAAGGTATCATTTTGGGTATATTTACTCTAAGAGGTAAAATTCAGCCAGTTCTTTTGGACTGATGGAGTGGCCCAGAGGATATTGGATTCTCAGCTACAGGCATATCTGAATCTAGATGTGTAATTTGTATATTTATCAACAGAAAATACAAGTTTTAGAACAGCGGTCCCCAACTATTTGGGCACAAGGGTCAAGTTTCATGGAAGAAAATTTTTCCATGGACCTGGTTGGGGTGGGGGAGGGTGGATGGTTTCGAGATGCTTTGCGTGCATTACATGTATCATGCGCTTTATTTCTGTTATTATTACATCAGCTGCACCTCAGATCATCAGGCATTAGATCCCGGAGGTTGGGGACCCCTGCTTCAGCAGGTTAAAGCGAACACTGATTTAAACCCTGACTACCCAGTCGGTGGTGAGCACCAGCAACAGCAGCATCTCCTGCGACTCTGTTCAAAATGAGGAATCTCGGATCCCACCCAGACCTAAAGAATCAGAATCTGCACTTTTTTTTTTCAAGATCCCCAGGGGATTCATACACACATGAAAGTTTGAAGATTTTTTTGCAGTGTATCGGCCAAAAATTCACCCCAGGGGACGTCCCTGGTGGTCCAGTGGCTAAGACTCCATGCTCCCAAAGCAGGAGGTCCGGGTTTGATCTTTGGTTAAGGAACTGGGATCCTACATCCCGCAATTATGACCCCGTGTGCCACAATTAAGACCTGGCGCCGCCAACATAAATGAATATTGAAAAAAAAAAAAAAAACCTTACCCCAAACCCATCACGGGGTGTTGGAAAAAAGCCTCAGAGCCAACGAGGGTATTAAAGGTTGGATGAACAGTTGACAAAAGCCAAGTGACTTTTCCAGCTAACCTCCTAAAATAAGTCGTTAGTCCCATTTCTTATATGGTGTATCATCCTAACACTTCTAGCTACTTTGCACTAACTTTTGTGATGAATTCTTTCAGAAGTTTGCTATTTTCTCCTAAATTATGCAATGTGATATTTGGCCACTGTTTCTTGCTTCCCTGGTGACTCAGATGGTAAAGAATCTGCCTGCAGTACAGGCAACCCAGGTTGGATTCCTGGGTCAGAAGAACCCCTGGAGAAGACCATGGTAACCCACTCCAGTAGTCTTGCCTGGGAAAATCCCATGGACAAAGGAGCCTGGTGGACTGCAGTCCACGGGGTTGGAAACAGACACAAGTGAGCAACTAACATTTATGAACATATACTGAACATACATGCCTCTAAGTTCGTTCTATACAGACACATCTACACTTTTTGAGGACCGTGTACTTGGCAGGCTTCCCTTTTGCCGTTTGCTGTCCGTGCCTCACTGGCGTATGTTAACACGGCCACTGACACTCCTTTTCAGGGCTGGATAACAACACATCCCAGCTGCTGGGCTGGACCCCTTCCCTGTTTGGGGCATTTCTGATCCTCACTGTTACCAACAGAGGTGCTGTGGATCTTTCTGTGCACATCACTGATTTCCTCCTTCTGAGTTGTTTCTTGGGGGGTTCTTGTTGTTTAGTCAAGGTCATGTCTGACTCTCTTGTGACCCTGTGAACTGTAGCCTGCCAGGCTCCTCTGTCCATGGGATTTCCCAGCAAGAACACTGGAGTGGGTTGTCATTAAGACCCAGTTCCTGACCTTGAGGATCTTTCAGGAGTTGTGGGATGCAAAGATGGCAACACCCAGGGTCACAGAGCTGGGCAGGTGCCGGGCAGAGGTGCCCCAACGTGCTGGGCTCTCCCTCCCAGAGCACTGCCCTCCCCTGGCTGCCCTGCTCACAGCTCAGGGGCTGGCCTTCATGAGCTGTCTCTCCGGGTCCGTGCCTCCTGACTTCCCAGAGGGCTGACTGGTGGGGGACTCCAGGAGGAAGTAGGCGAAGGGAAGGCAGGAAGGAGGGCACTATCCCTGGAGGCCACAGGCTGTCAGTTCACATGCTCCTGACCAAAGCTTCTGTCTGGTGTCTTCTCCAGGTCCCGGAGCCCCGTGTCCATCTCGCCCCTCCAGGCTCAGAGCCGGCCACCGTTTCCCCATTCTCGCCCAGGCTTCTTCACCTTCCACCGCTGATTTCCTATAACCCTGCCTGCACCTCTGTCAACAGTCTGTCATTCTCCTCAATCACCTATTTAGAATGCGCCTTCTGTTTGCTGCCCGGAGGCTGAGCGGTGTTCCCAAGGGCTAGGGACAAGGGACGGGGACGGGGGATTCTAACCAATGAGGGTGGTGTGTGACAGTCTAGCCAGAAGTGTCTGCTGAGCTGCAACCCAGAAGGCAAGGACATGTGACACAGGCCTGGGGTGGGGGATTGGGGGGGGGGGGGCGGTGATGGATGGGGAGGCATTTTTTTTAAAGGATTATTTAAAAATTTTTTGGCTTAAAATAATCGCCCCTTTGTAAAAGATGACCGCATCCAATAATAACTGGGGAAGATTGCTGCATGTCTTGCTCAGTTTCACCCAGCATTTTACTCACAGATGCCTATCAAACTCTGTCTTCAAGACAACCTAAGAGGAGACAAGGAAGCAAGCTCCAGGTCCTTAAGCAGGAGCCCTAAGCCATAGGGATGGCACTGGGCCATCCACACACCTGCTCACTCTGTTCACCAGCCAGCCTGCGACCTCAGCCTCAGGTCACAGCCGGACTCTAGTATCTGCCTGTCCCACAGGTTCCTGGAGTTTTCTTACCGGACACACAGGGAGGGAATCTTCCTGACTTCCACCCTCAACCCCACCCTTGCCTCCCAGGCTCACCTTGACATCTTGATTGATGACAGCTGGTAATCGGCTCCTCAGCCAGCCTGTGCTTCCTGGTCTCTAGGAATGCTCCCCTGGCTCCCTTAGGAGGGACACAATCTCCTCCACCCTGAGCTCTGGCTGCGCCCCGCCCCACATCTCCAAGCTGGCACCCTACAGGGCCCCCAGAGGGTACACCCGGTTTGACGCCCAAGGCCAACTGTAAATTTTCATTATCAGCTAAAAGCAACCATTTTTAAAGTTTTTAGGGGGAGAAGTTTATTTGTAAAGGGGAAGGCAATAAAAACCATCATTTGATAAAATTCAGGAGTCAATTCTAATTTTTTTAAAATATGGTAAAAACCTATATATCAAAAACCAACAACAAACATGATATTAAATGATGAAATACTAAAGTTATTCCATTAAAATCTGGACTGTGACACAGATGCCTCCCTTTCCAAAATTATTCAATCTACTTTTACAAGTTCTCACTAAAGCAGTAAGACAAGAAAATTAGCTAAAGAGTATAAATACTAGAAAAAGATATGGATATAGGTATATATGACTGTACACCTAGAAAACTAGAGATTCTATTTTTAAAACCTAAATATTGAGAGAATTTGATGAGGTAGCAACATAAAACAAATGTATAAGATTCAAAAGCTCTTATCCATGCTAGCAATAACTAGTTCTAAAAGGAATGGAGGGAAGTCCCCGGTGGTCCAGGGGTTAAGAATTCACCTTGTGGGTTTGATTCCTAGTCAGGGAATGAAGACTTCCCATAAGCCTCATGGTACAGCAATAAGTAAGAAAATAAATAAAAGGAAAGGAAATGGAGTTGCAGGATATTCATACACAAAAGTCAGTAGTTTTCCTTTTCAACTGTCTGCTCAGCTTGCAGGATCTTAGCTCCCTAACCAGGGATGGCACCCTCACCCCATGCAATGGAAGCACAGAGTCTTATGTGAGAATCACCGCTAGGGAATTCCCAATAGTCTTCCAATATACTGGCAATGAACAAATGCAATATGACATTAAAAACATGGTGCAATTTACATCAGTATATCAAAATGATATACTTAGGCAAATCAGATGAAATATGTACACAATCTATAGGGAAAGCTACACAACTCAGCTGAAAATATCAAAATAGGACTAAATAAATGGGAAGATATTTTATGGTCATGGATAAGAAGAATCAATATTGCTAAGATGTTGGCTTGTCCCAACTTGATCTATAGGTTCAATGCAATCTCAAACAAAATCCCAGTGAGTTATGCTATGGATATCAACAAACCAATTCTAAAGTTTTCACAGAGAAGTAAAATACCCAGAATAGCCAGCACATTAAGTAAGAAGAACAAAGTTGGAAGGCTGACAGTACCTGATGTCAAGACTTACTACAAAGTTACAGTAATTAAGAGAGTGTGGCACTGACCAAAGGATAGGAACTAACGGAAAAAAGGAACAGTACAGAGAGCCCAGGAACAGAACCACATAAATACAGTCAAGCGATCTTTGACAAAGGAGCAAAGGTGATATAATGGCACAAAGACAGTCTTTTCAACACATGCTGCTGGAACAACTGGACATCCACATGTAGAAAATAAATAAACAAATAATGTAGACACAGACCTTATGCCCTTCACAAAAATTAACTCAAAACAGATCCCAGACTTAAATGTAAGACACACAACTATGAAACTCCTAAAAGACGAATTGGGGAAAACCTACAAGATCTTGGGTGTGGCAATGATACAACACCAAAGACACATCCATGAAAGGAAGAATTGATAAGCTGGACTTCATTAAAATTAAAATCTTCTGCTCCATAAAAGCAATGTCAAGAGAATGATAAGATAAGCCACAGACTGGGAGAAAATATTTGCAAAAGACATATCTGATAAAGGACTGTTTCCAAAATAAACAAAGAACTCATAACTCAACAGTAAGAAAATAAACAACCTGATTCAAAAGGGGGACAACTTACCAAGGGAAATATACACATGGCAAACAAGCACAGGAAAGCATGCTCTGCATCACATCCTCAGGGAAGCACAAATGAAAACAACAAAGACGCCACTACACCGCTCCTAGAGCAGTCAAAACCCAGAACACCGACACCGCCAACTGCTGATGAGCACAGGGAGCCAGAGGAACTCTCGTTCATTACTGACGGGAACGCAAAATGGTACAGCTACTCTGGAAAACAGTTTGGCGGTTTCCTACAAAAGGAAACATATTCTTTCCACTCAACCCAGAAGTCACACTCCATGGTGTTACCCACAGGAGAGAAAAACCTAGGTGCACACATATGAGGTTGTTTTTATCACATTTATCCATGACTGCCAAGGCGTGGAAGAAACCAAGATGTCCTTCAGTGTGTGAAAGATTCAGACAATGGATTATCGTTCAGCACTAAAAGGAAAGGAGGGCTTCCCTGATGGCTCAGACAGTAAAGCGTCTGCCTGCAAGGTGGGAGACATAGGTTCAATCCCTGGGTCATGAAGATCTCCTGGAGGAGGAAATGGCGACCCACTCCAGTACTCTTGCCTGGAAAGTCTCATGGATGGAGGAGCCTGGTAGGCTTACAGCCCATGGGGCTGCAAAAAGTCAGACATGACTGAGTGACTTGTCATCACTTGTCAAAAGGAAATGAACTATCACGCCATGAAAAGATATTGGAGGAACTTAAATACATATTGCTAAGTGAAAAGAGCTGACCTGAAAATGCTACACCCTACCCGATTCCAACTATACAGCATTCTGGAAAACACAGAACTATAGTGACAACACTTTGGCCACCTGATGTGAAGAGCCAACTCATTTGAAAAGACCCTGATGCTGGGATAGACTGAGGGCATGAAGAGAAGAGGGCGACAAAGGATGAGATGATTGGACGGCATCACTGCCTCAAGAGACACGAACTTCAGCAAACTCCAGGAGATGGTAAAGGACAGGGAAGCCTGGTGTGCTGCAGTCCCCGAGAACACAAAGAGTCAGACAAGACTTGGTGACTGAACAACAATGGAGACGTAAAAAAGGTTAGTGGTTGGCCGAAGTGAGGGAGGGATGAACCAGTGGGCATGGCATTTAAAGGCAGTGAAAATACTCTGTATGATACCCTAATGACAGATACATATCATTACCTCACCAGCCAAGCCCACTGACAATCCCCAGGAAATAAAATACAGACTCTGGTAATAAAGTGTAATCTTTTCTTTCCCTCCATGTTGGTGTAGCTTCACTGCTCACAGCGGGCGGCATGCAGGGAAATGGCGGCGCCAACCTCCTCTCAGCGGCACACGACACAGCGATTCAAGATGGCTGCCGAGGGGAGGCTGGGGCCCGCGCAGCGGAAGTGCGCCTGCGCCTCAGGAGCCCCGCCCCGCCCCGCCCCGCTGACAAGTCCCTGTGAAGCCGCCCTGCCCGCAGCCTGGCGGGAAACTGAGTGCCCTGGAGCCCTGGCTTGAACCTCCCCACCCTCTGATGAGAGCAGGACACCTTCCTTTGCTCTGAACCAGGCTTGGTCTTGTCCTGTTGGTGTGAGTGACACTGGGCAGGAAAGCCCTTGTTGGAGCCCAACTCCAAAGGGTGGCTGAGAGTTTGTACGTTTGTCTAAACCCATAGAATATACTCGCCAGTGGAAAAGAATCCGCCTGCCAATGCAGGAGACACAAGAGACGGGGGGAGAGTGGGGTATGACCCCTGGGTCGGGAAGATCCCTTGGAGGAGGAAACGGCAAACACCCCAGTATTCTTGCCTGGAAAAATCCCGTGGACAGAGGAGCCTGGCGGGCTACAGGCCATGGGGTTGCAGAGAGTTGGACCCAGCTGAGCACGTGTGTGCACATAGAACGCGCAACAGCGAGCTCAGTGAACCCTAACGTAAACCACGGACTTCGGGTGATTATGATGTGTCAGTGTGTAGCCATCGATTGTAACAAATGTACCGCTCAGTTAGGCAGTGTTGACAATGGAGGAAGTTATGCACAGGTGGGGGCAGGAGAACCACCGTAAATCTCTGAACCTTCCACTGAATTTTGTTGTGAACCCAGAACAGCCTTAAAAACATTGTCTTAACAATTAAAAAAATAACAAGTAATCTTATTCATAACGGAGGAGAAAACAAAATACCTATGAATTAATATAACAAGAAATACAAAACTTTAAGCTAAAGAATTTTATTAAAGGACCTAAAACAAAATGATCCTGGTTGGGAAAACATCCTCAAAGGTAACATAGTGATTTATTAAGAATTCTAATCCAAACGCCAAGAAAATGTTTACATGCTGGATAAGTCATCTTAATATTCCTATGGAAGAATAAATGTGCAAAAATTGCTAAAAACATTTTAAAACAAAACTGGTGAGAGAGCTGCCTTTCCGTGTATTAAAACTAATTTTTTAAAGCATACTACACTCTACAGAATTGGCACAGGAACACACGTATGGGGCAAAGAAAGAGAGCAGAGAGCCCAGAAGCAGAACAAAACGGTACAGGAACCCAGAGTGTGATAAAGGAAGCACACCAATTCAAGGGTGGGGGAGATGAATTATTTCATAAATGTTGGGACGACTAAGGAGCATCTGGAAAAAGTTCAAACACCCTGTTACCATACCACATTAAAAAATAAATTTCAAGAGAAATTGAGTTTCAAGAGTAATTGAGTTTTACTGTCAAAAACAAACAGTGAAAAATTAAGAAGAAAACACTGGGGAAAATACTTGCTTAAAATAGAGAAAGTCTTAAGCCAAACAAAAGTCTCAGAAGCAGGGCATTTCTAGTGACTCAGTGGTAAAGAATCTGCCTGCCAATGTGGGAGACACAGGTTCTATGCCTGGTCCAGGAAGATCCCACGTGCCATAGAGCAACTCAGCCCATGCACAACAGCTACTGAGCCTGCCTCTGGGACCCGAGAACTGCAGCTAGTGAGCCCACGCATGGAAACTCCTTAAGGCCACGTGCCCGAGAGCCGTGCTCTGCAACCCAGGAAGCCCGCGTACTGCAACGAGGAGCAGCTCCTCTCATAGTGGCTACAGAAAAGCCCAAGTGCAACAATGAAGACCGAGCGCAGCCAAAAATAAATGAACAAAATTGTATGTAAAAAAGATCTCAGAAGCTGAAAAAGAAAGACTGAGAGATTTAACTACATGAAAATTTTGCTATGGTGTCGTGGTATCATCCTGACAAAAGACCACAAAGTCAAAAACTAGACCACAGGCTGGAAGAAAATACTTGTATCATTATGACAGCCTCAGGGTGACTATCCCTAACAATTTTGATCCTGTAAATTAGCAATGAAAGGAGAAACAACCCCAAAAGTATACAAACAATAACATATGGATAGGCAATTCACACAAGAGGAAATGTAAATGGCCAGTACGTTTATGAAAAAAAATGTTCAGACTTCCTGCTGCTGCTAAGTCACTTCAGTCGTGTCCGACTCTTCGCAACCCCATAGACAGCAGCCCACGAGGCTCTGCCGTCACTGGGACTCTCCAGGCAAGAACACTGGAGTGGGTTGCCATTTCCTTCTCCAATGCAAGAAAGTGAAAAGTGAAAGTGAAGTCGCTCAGTCGTGTCTGACTCTTAGCGACCCCATGGACTGCAGCCCACCAGGCTCCTCCGTCCATGGGATTTTCCAGGCAAGAGTACTGGAGTGGGAAATGAGGTATCTTTTGACAAAGTTTACACAATCCAACCTCTGTGAGAATGTGGAGAAATGGTCACTCTCTGGCGATGGTGTGATTTGTTGTATTTTTTGCAAATTAGAGTGTTTCAGTAAAAACTAAAATTAAAATTGGGCATACTTAGTAATCCCACTTTATCTTTTCTACAGAAGTAAAAGCTTCAATGCTCATATACATGGGGTTTTGGGTTGAAGTATTATTTATAATAGTAAAAAACTAGACATCATTGGAAAGACTATCCGTAGAACTGAATAAAGTACAGCAAAGTTCTGTGCACAATATTTGCGTGGGTGCTGGTTGTTACTTCAGTCCTGTCTGACTCTTTGTGACCCTGTGGACTGTAACCCACCAGGCTCCTCTATCCATGGGATTCTCCAGGCAAGAACACTGGAGTGTGTTGCCATGCCCTCCTCCAGGGGATCTTCCCAGCCCAGGGATCAAACCTGTGTCTCTTATGCCTTCGGTGTTGGCAGGCGGTTCTTTACCACTAGCACCATCTGCACCTCACATGATTTCGGTCTTGATATACTGATCTGGGAAGACAGCCATGCTATGTTGTTAAGAGAAAGGGAAAAACGAATTGCAAAATAATAGGTATAATATGACACCTCTTCTTTAATATAAAACAATATGACATATGATTTGCATTTCTATGCAGTAGGAAATCAAAAAGTTCACATCCAGTTCTGCAAAGATGGAGAAGAAAGGGAGAAGATTAAATGTTTGGTTTTTTTAATGCTGAACTATATTGTTTCAAATTGTTTCGATCCACATGTGGTACTTTTATAATTTTTAAAAAATCATAGCAGGCCTAGAGAATCGTGTGCCAGGTAGAAAGAGGACTGCCTGTTTCTTATGCACAAGATGAAGGCAGCGGCACCGGCTGCACGGGCGGGGAGGGGGCAGTGAACCCCGTGGGCCGCTTCCGGGCTTCGGATTCAGGGGGCGTCCAGACTTGCCATCCTGCCTGGTGTCAGCTGTCAGTGTCCTGTGGGGTCCCTCAGCACCAGGCCACCAGCCCTGACTCACCAGGGCAGCGCCTGAGGGCCTGTTTTTCATCCAAGGTCATCATCTTCACTCCCAAGGTCACCCTGTGGACGCAGGGCCTTGGGCCTCCGGGTCTCCCTTTGCCTTAATGTTCCTCTTTAAAGAAAAAGTCAGCTCTTATAAATGGCTCCAACAAACTCAAACTCATGTTATGAAATTCCTCTTAAGAAATAAATAATTGAAATGTTGAGACTCAGTGACATTTGCTTACTCAAAGCTGCGTGTTGGTGAATGGCCTTCAGCGTACCCTTGACTTCCGTTTCTGAGGAATCGCAGGTCAACCTGCCACAAACGTGGCTCCTCATAAACGAAGGCAAGAGGTCAGAACTCACAACCGCACTCGTTTTTTAAAACACTAATTTTTTTTCCCTCCGTGTTGCAATTTACTTCATCCCTGTGATTATTCACTTGTTGGATTTAAGGAGAAGGGAAATCTGAGACTCACAAAGAGAGGAGCCTTTTATGGAGACTTCCATCTGGGGAACAGATTTATGAGGTTTTCTGAGACCCAGAATAACTTTACTGTGATGAAGCACCAGGCAAGGCCACCCCGCCAAGCTCCGCACCAGCCCCCACCCCAGCCCCCGACCCTGAACGTGTGGGGCTTGGGGAAAATGAATGCAGAAAGATGCCCAGATGGAAGGATTCAGGAGGCATTACAGTCGAGACCTGAATAAAGTCGTCCTTTCTATGTAGAGTGAGTGAAATAGAACTGAGCTATTCTTTAAGGGCTGATCTTTTTTTTTTTTTTTCTTCTAATGACTTCTCAACCATGCGGCTGCTCGATCTGAAATACAGGGAAGGAAGTGACAGGGTGCTGCGGCGGGGCAGCTGCCCATCTCGAGCAAACATGTGCAGGATGTCAGAGGGCACAGCAGTGCCAGGAGCCAGCATCGCACCCGCCCGGGTCATCCCCCTGCAAACCACACATTGGCCAGTAACAGAAGAGCAACGGCTCGGCGGGACCCGATGTGGAATTAAACGTGGCCGATTTCACAGCAAGATTCGAAGCAGGAAGCGACGTAGCTTTGCCACAAGTTTATTGTCAGAAACAGCTTTCCAATGTTTGGGGGGTTTTTTGGCTTCACAATACCGTATTGAAAGGGGACCCCAAAGTGCTCTTCTGGGAGAAACTAGAAAGCCTATTAACCCTGCCTGCTAAAGATGACAAGCAAAGTGAAATGAAAGTCACTCAGCCGTGTCTGACTCTTTGTGACCCGCCAGAATACTGGAGTGGGTAGCTGTTCCCTTCTCCAGGGGATTTTCCCAACCCAGGGATTGAACTCAGGTCTCCCACATTGCAGGTGGATTCTTTACCAGCTTAGCCACCAGGAAAGCCCAAAGATGCCAAAGAATAGGAGAAAATGCAGACAAAACTGAAACCAGGGCCTCAAACAGAAACAACAGAAGCCTGGGAATTCCCTGGCGGTCTAGTGGTTGGGACTCCCCGTTCTCACTGCCGAGGGCCTGGGTTCAAACCCCGGTTAGGGAACTAGGATCCCACAAGCCACAAACACAAAAACACAGCCAAAAAACAAAAACAAACAAACAAAATAGAAACAACAGAGGCCTGATCCCTAAGCTGGAAGTGGTGATAGCAGAACTATTCCCAGCAGCCAGAGGGTGGGCTCAACTTGAGTTGTCCATCCACTGGTGAGTCAACAGATAAAATGAGATGGATTCATACAGCGGAAAATGAGTCAGCCCAAAAAAGGAAGGGGTTCTGACACACACCACACCATGGATGAACCCAGAGGACACTACGGTCAGTGAACTAAGTCATCCCCAAAGGGCGAACACTGTATTAGTCTACCGACACGAGGTCCCTCCAGGTAATCAGATCCATAGAGACAGAAAGGAGAAGGGTGCTTGCCAGAGTGTGAGAGGAGGGAGGCTGGGAAGTGACTGTTTACTGGGGACAGAGGTTCAGTTTGAGAAGGTGAAAAAGCTCTGGAGATGGATGGGGGTGATCGTTCTGCAACAACCGAATCTACTCAATCCCTCTGAACTGTACACTAAAAAATGGTTAAAATGGTAAACTTAATGTTATGCATATTTTAGCAGCAGAGAAAAGCAAACAAAGCTACCTGTATTTAACAAGCACGATTTGAAAATCTTCCACACTAAGGACACGTGTGCAAGCAAAGCCACACGTTGAAAAAACAGGGTTAATAATCCAGTTCAGCTTTGGCTCACAAACATCTCACTGAAAATGGAAGTAAGTCCACTCAACTCTTGCAATATTTTCACCCAAAGTTTGGAAGTTCCTAAACAGTACATGTTCCCCCAAATCTGAATTGCTTCCCTGCTCATTTCATTTCCCAATTCTCATCCTGTTTGCTTGTGACCAGAGGTATGTTTGCCAACCATCGATTCACATGTTTTCAGGGCAGCACGCTCACTCTGTATCAGATGTAACCTTGACCCCAAGCTCCTTCCGAAGACCTGAATCCAGTCTCCCTTCAGACGGAGGGGCTGGCCTGGTGAAGACAGGTTTCCTTAGGGTGGGAGACAGGGGCACACTAGGCAACAGCAAGTTAAAAATAAATCCAGTTCTCTTTAAGTTTCAGTTCATGAAACAGCGCACGGCAGTGAATGCTGGTGGGAAATGCTAGATCAGCGTGCATTTCAATCCTGACTCTGCCCCGAAACTCATTCTGTGATCTTGGGCAACAGCAAGTTTCTGAACCTTGTCCTCTGACTGCCAGTGGGGGAAATCATTGTAATTTCAGAGGGCAGAGTTCTCAACAGGAGGGACCGGGGGGAGGGAGAGAGAGTCCTGCTGAGCGTGGCAGGACAGATCATAGGTGGTACCACGTCCAGCAGTTATAACATACTCCACACCAAAGATGGTCATTGTAATCAGAGCTTTGAGAGCATTTGATAAGGACTGGTGCTGAAGGCATCTGGCAGAACACCTAATAAGTAGTCAATATTAATAGTATCAGCTCCCTTCAGATCTCTAAGCAAAAGGCTTTTGCAAAGTTCCTTCTGGTCGGAGTCTATAATTCTTTTTGCATTCCTTCAAATCTTCCCTTAAAAACGACATGGTTGTTTTTTGTTCAGGCACTCAGTCATGTCCGACCCTTTGTGACCCCCTGGACTGCAGCGTAACAGGCTCCTCTGTCCTCCACTATCTCCTGGAGTTTGCTCAGACTCATGTCCACTGAGTCAGTGATGTCATCCAACCATCTCATCCTCTGTCACCCCCATCTCCTCTTGCCCTCAATCTTTCCCAGCATCAGAGTCTTTTCCAGTGAGTCAGCTCTTCACATCAGGTGGCCAAACTATTGGAGCTTCAGCTTCAGCATCAGTCCTTCCAATGAATATTCAGGGTTGATTTCCTTTAGGATTGACTGACTTGATTTCCTTGCAGGCCAAGGGACTCTCAAGAGTCTTCTGCAGCCCCACAGTCTGACAGCATCAGATTGGCATACAGTGCACATGAAACGTGGGACTTAGCCTTCGTCACGCAGGTTTTCACTCATCACGCAGGTGGCATTTCTTGAGTATCTTCTGTGCGCAGGGAACCTGGGTCTGGCGGAGGCAGCAGCAACCAGAGCAGGAACAGAGGACTTGCTTTACAGGAGGTGGGCAGCGCCAGGTGTACAGACAGCCCAAGCCATGGAGGCGGGCTCACTCGCTGAGGGCTGAGATGACTGCAGGTCTCAGGGCAGGAAGCTTGGGAGCTTGTCTCCTGACCCTCACAGTTGCAATGCACACTCTTCTGTACCTCTGGGTGGCTCGCAAGCAAACCAGACTGGCAGGGCTAGCCCAAGTCACTAGGGCAGAGCCCAGATATCACTCTTGCCTCGTTTTAAACCCAGAGCTGAGCTCAGGCCTTGCAGACAGGCAACTTCGCATGATGGCAACAAACAGAAGCATAAACATTAGCGGATTTAAATATTGGCTGAAGCATCTAACAGTGGGGTGACCTCAGTTAAGAACTTCACCTCTCTGGGCCACCATTTCCTCATCTACAAAATAGGAAGGAAAAAAAAAAAATTTTGCCCTTTTGTGAAGATTAACTAGGGCAGAGCCCATAACACAAGACTGGTTGCTGTTAAGTCGCATCTGACTTCGCGACCCCATGGACTGCAGCACATCAGGCTGCCCTGTCCCTTACCATCTCCAGGAGTTTGCTCAAGTTCATATCCATTGAATCAGTGATGCCATCCAACCATCTCATCCTTTGAACACAAGGCTTAGCACATAGTAACTGCTCAATAAATAATAATGAATAAGCTCACAGCCTGGAGCAAGACCCAGGCTTTCTGCTTGCAGTAATAATATTCGCTAGCTTTCGCTACGTGACAGCTACTGTGCTAAAAGTCATGCATATATATGGGGACTTCCCTGGTAGTCAGTGGCTAAGACTCCTCACTCCCAATGCAGGGGGCCGAAGTTTGATCTCTAGTCAGGGAACTAGATCCCGCACGCCGAAACTAAGGGTTTACATGCTGCAACTAGATTCCACATGCCATACTGAGGATGGAAGATTCCACATACCACAGCTAAGACCTGGCCCAGCCAGGTTAATAAACTTTTTTTATTTTTTAAGTCTTACATATAGAACAAGTGTCTCAAATTTCATTCTAATTTTATGAGGTGAATCATATCTTTTCCTAGATGGAAAAAACCAAGCTTGGAAAATGAAACCTCCTGCGTATGACCACAGAGCCAGGATTCGAAGCCCGGCTGTAGTATTGGAAACCACCACTGCATCTCACGGAAGGCAAGGTGGTAATCCCACTCACCAAGTGAGTGTGTCGGGGTAAGGCCCACTCACCTCCCTGCGAGTAGGGTGCACCAGGGTCCGCGTCACCACGACACAGTCTGTGCGAAGAGGCAGACGGTGCCAAGTGAAGCCTTCTGAAAGGCATGGGTCCTGCTCAGACAACCGCAGGAAAGGCAGGCACGGCACCCAGAACCAATCAGCTTAGACATGTGTTTGCAGTATTACTTAGCCATCACGAAGAAGGACATAAAGCCATTTGCAGCAACACAGATGGATCCAGAGATGACCACACTAAGGGAACTAAGTCAGAAAAGCAAATGTTATACAATATCACTTATATGTGGGATCTAAAATACAATACAAACAAATACAATCTACGAACCAAAAACAGACTCAGACCTAGGGAACAGCCTTGTATTTGCCAAAGGGGTGGGGGTGGGGAGCAAAGGACTGAGAATTTGGGATGTGCAGAGGTGAACTGCTACATACAGGAAGGATAAACAGCAAGGTCCTACTATACAGCAAAGGGAACTATACTCAACATCCTGTGATAAACCATAATGGAAAAGAAAATGAAAAAGAATATATTAATACATGTGTAACTGAGTCACTTTGCTGTATAGAAGAAATTAACACAACATTGTAAATAAACTATACTTTAATAACATTTTTTTTTAAAGCAAAAACCAAATTGAAGTAATGAAGACTATGTTGGGAATTTCCTGGCAGTCCAGTGGTTAGGGCTCAGTGCTTTCCCTGCCAGGGGCCTAGGTTCAATCCCTGGGGAACTAAGATCCTGCAAGCCACACTGCACAGCCAAAAAATAGAAAAATGTTCACAGATTAAGTGCTTTTGCCAGCGCTTAGGAGTTTACAAATGAGTACGGAAAGCTCTTGGTTTGAGAACAGGTCCCGACCATGTGCGTGGCGTGCAAAGTCCCCTTTCCGTGTAGACACGGTGTTTCCCTGGTTCTCTGCACGTGGGTCCGTCTGTGCGCGTCCACCGTGGTCTTGCCAGTCCATCACGGCCCCAGTCCTCCAAGTCCAGACTGACTTCCGTATCCAGGATCGGGACCGACCCCAGGAAGTGCGGTTTACGGACCATCAACGCAACCCACAGGTACTTTTCATCTTCCTTGACCTCATCCAACGCTGCCCACTCTGTCACCCACCTGTAGTCTCGTGGGTTGCTCCAGACACCACAGCCCTGCCCGACACTTCAGGCCCAGAAAATGCAATCTCTTATTCGCCTCATCTGGAAATCCTGGAGCTTCTGGGGATGTGCTTAGGATCCCAGTTCTTCTCAAATCCCCCAGAACGGGGGCCCAGCTTTGCAAGGTCTGGGGCTTCCCCTCTGAGGGCTGCCACGCCCCCGGGCAGCTCAGGCACCTGCTCTGAGTCATCCATCTCCCCCTGCCACCTTGACCTCGGCCGACTGGACCCCAAAGTGGCACCTAGAGACCGGCCTGAGATGGGCACTGTGATCCCAACTCCAGGCCCATCCTCAAACTAGACCTTTCCTGCTAAGGATTTTTGAATATAATGCACACAGATGGTCACAGGAGTTGGTCACAGGAAGCAGGGAGCTGGACAAGAAATGGCAGAAAAGGAGTCTCCAGGCAGCAGGGAGAAGAGCAAAGAAGCAGCAGGGCAAGAGGGAAGAGAGGAAGTTCCGCAGTGGCAGGTACCACCGTTTCTAGGGGGAGAAGAACTGGTTGCCAGGGAAACACTCAACCTTGAACATCCTTCCCATCCCTGAGAGGCCTGTGGCAGCATCGCCCACCTCCCCTCTTTCTCCGGGTGTCCCTCCACCAAACCCCATCACTTGCAGCAACTGACCTTGGTCTCCACTCTTCACCTTATGAAATAGCCCAGCTGACTCAGCCAGCAGCCTCCAGGGACTGCAGTCTGTCCGTGAGCCCTCGCATTCCACTGAGCCACATACCCAGGCCTGTCCTCAGAGCAGGCAGCCTGAGGCCCTCACCAGCCCCCAGGACCAGCTCAGGCCCCAGAGCAGGAAGACCTGAGCTCTGTGCTGTCCTCTGAGGCCAGTAGACAGGACCTGCCCTGCAGTCATTTCTCATCCATGAGCTGATGAAAGTGGCTCGGCGCTCAAAGGCCCACCAGACATCACTGCCTGGGGCCACCCTCTGCTCCTCTGCCTGCCCCTCTCTGACCTCCTTCCCCAACCTGTACAATCTCAGGACCATAAGACCTACGTCATGTACGCCAGATCATGTCTGATGCAAAACAAGTGGGTCGACATGAAACCCTCTGTCAACGTTAAGACCAACCAAAGCAGTGGGCTTCCCAGGTGGCTCAGTGGTAAAGAGTCCACCTTCCAATGCAGGAGTCGCAGGAGACCTGGGTGCAATCCCTGGTTTGTGAAGATCCCTTGGAGGAGGAAATGGCAATCCACCTCAGTACTCTTGCTTGGAAAGTCCCATGGACAGAAGAGCCTGGCAGGTTAGAGTCCATGGGGTCACAAAGAGTCAGAGCAGGCTCCGGCAGCAGTGGCACCCCAGGAGTGAGTTACAAATGCAGAGTCTTAGGCCCGCCCAGCCCTACTAACCAGAATCTGCGTTTCAGCAAGACCCACAGGGGATTCATCTGCAATCAGAGACTGAGAAGTGTGATTGAAAGAAATAGGAAAACGCGCCTTACTACCCTCAAGTCCCCACCAGCTTTCCCCTCCTCCTCCCCACCCCCAGGAGAGGCACTGCCCCTTTCTGAAGTCTAGAGCTGGTGTTCCTAACCAGCTGGCTCATCAGAACCCCTCGGGCCAAACTCCAGGCCAGTTAGGTTAGACTGTCTTGGGAAAGGCCCAGCGTCAGTGTATTTTTCATTCCGCAGGTGCCTCTGATGCAGACCCCGGGGAAGCACACCCTACCCGCCAACTGCACTGCGGCTCCGTAACCTGAATTCTGTCGTCCCCTGGGGATTTTGCTCCCACACCACGTGCCCAGTCTCTCTCTCCAGAGTGGACCCTCGCTGCCCCTCTGCTCACTCCCTGCCTCCGCTTTATCCACTGAGCCACCTTCACATCTCCACCCCAGCTTGCTTTTCCCTTGGGCTCCCATCACTGTGCCCTGTTGCTCTCCCTTGACCACAGTCCAATAAATATTCACGGATGTGACGTTTTAAGCTTGTGCTCCTGTGCTCAGTTGCTCAGTGATGTCCAATTCTTTGTGGCCCCATGGACTGTAGCCCACCCAGTTCCTCCGTCCGTGGGATTTTTCAGACAAGAATACTGGAGCAGGTTTCCATTTCCTTCTCCAGGAGATCTTCTCCACCCAGGGATCAGACCTTCATCTCCTATTTTCTCTCTTGCATTGGCAGGCAGATTCTTTACCACTGAGCTGCCTGGGGAGCACATTTTTAACCTTGCACATGGACGGAGCCCTCTTCTGGAGGTGAACCTCCCCTTGATCGCGCCCTTTTCCCAGCAACCGCCCTGCTTCCCTCCGGAGCCAATGATAAGCCAGCCTCCACATCCTCGTTAGGGTACGCTGCCCTCGCTGAGCCAGCTCACCTCTGCCACTGCCTCTGCAGCCACACCCCAGCCTTCAGACCCTCGGCCAGGCCAGAGGACTCTGCAAAATGTGGTTCGTTGTTAACAGTTCACTGCTTGGGGTAAACAAGGGAGGATTCTTCAAGGGGCCTCCAGTTTCCAGGGAACAATAGGTCAAGCAGGAGCCCAAAGAAAGAAGACAGGGTAGTTTGGGTCCCATCTGGGGAACGCCTGCCCTGGACTGAGCCTCTGAAGACAGCTTTTTCCTCTCGTGGAAGTGAGCTGGGAGGGAGTTCCGCCTGGACCCGAAGCAGGAGCCAGACGAGACCGGGAGAACACACACGGGCAGACCTCGCAGACTCCGCAGGCTGGGTTCCAGACCACACAATAAAGCGGGTGTCCCGAAAGGGCAAGTCACACGCGAGCTTTGGTTTCCCAGGCGTATGAGTTATGTCTGCACTCCACTTGTAGTATATAAAGTGCACAAGAGCATGATGTCTAGAAAACCAGTGTACATACTTTAATTTACAATACTTTATTCCCTGGTGGTCCAGTGATTAAGTCCTCACCTTCCAGTGCAAGGGGTACGGGTTCGATCCCTGGTTAGGAGGCTAAGATCCCACATACCTCGCAGCCAAACAATCAAAACATAAAGCAGAAGCAACATTGTTACAAACTCAATAAAGACTTAAAAAAATACTTTAATGCTAAAAGAAAGCTAACCATCATCTGACATCACAGGGTTGACACAAACCTTCTATTAAAAAAAAATAATCACAGTATCTGCAAAGTGAAATAAAGTAAGCCTTTATTTCTTAAGGATAGAAGCCCCATGGCTCCATCCCGTAGCTGAACAAAGGAATCAGAAGCTCATTGGTCTGGGAGTCAGTGAGGGACACTGCGAGGGCTCTGTGACAGTCTCCTCCCTGCCACGTACGCCCATCGCCTGCAGGAACTGCCGGTCTGGAAGATAAGCCATTGCTCACGACCTAACCTTCAGTCACTTTACTCACCTAGGACGTCATCAGTGCCGCCTCCCTGCAAGGAGAGAGGAGCACAAAAGGTCACTAGAGAAACACACAAGGTCGTGACACAGCCCCTGACCCGAGGACCCCCAAAGTCTACAGGGGAAGAACAGACCACAAACAGATTACACGGCGATTGCTGTTGTTCAGCTGCTACGTCGCGTCCAACTCTTTGCGACCTCATGGACTGCAGCTTGCCAGGTCCCTCTGTTCTCCACTGTCTCCTGGAGCTGGCTCAAATTCATGTCCATTGAGTCAGTGATGCCATCTAACCATCATGCGCTCTAACCTACAAAGTGCAGCCAGTGGTTTAACATAAAAAGGTAAGCAAGTAACCAACCTCTGGGACACAGGGGAGGGACCTACCCGGCGGCCAGGAGATAAAGTGAGGTTTTTGATCCTGAGGCCACCAAAGCCCCAAGGACGAAAGCAGGGACTCACAAGGACTGCTGATCCTTTTCATCTTTTTTTTTTTTTCTTTTCACTCCCCATACATTAATTTACTGCAATGAGGAAATCAAAGACTACTGTTTTAAGGTTTTTGTCAAAACTCTGAAATGGTTGTATCGTTCCCACCTGTGACTATGAGAACGTCCTCTTCTGCAGACCGCCTCCTCCTGCTCTGACTCCTCCTCCTCCTGCTCTGACTCCTCCTCCTCCTTCTCTGACTCCTCCTCCTCCTGCTCTGACTCCTCCTCCTCCTGCTCTGACTCCGCCTCCTGCTCTGACTCCTCCTCCTCCTGCTCTGACTCCTCCTCCTCCTGCTCTGACTCCGCCTCCTGCTCCTCCTCCTCCTCCTCCTGCTCTGACTCCGCCTCCTCCTGCTCCCTCCTCTGCTCTAACTCCGCTCCTCCTGCCTGACTCCGCCTCCTGCTCGACTCCTCCCCTCCTGCCTTGACTTCGCCTCCTGCTCTGCTCTCTCCTGCCTGCTCTGACTCCTCCTCTCCGCTCTGACCTCCGCTCCTGCTCCTCCTCCTCTCCTCCTGCTCTGACTCCGCCTCCTCTGCCCCTAACTCCCCTCCTCTGCTCTACTTCCGCTCCTCCTGCTCTGACTCCGCCTCCTGCTTGACTCCTCCTCCTCTGTCTGAACTCCGCCTCCTGCTCTGATCTCCGCCTCCTCCTCTGACTCCTCCTCTGACTCCGCCTCCTGCTCTGACTCCGCCTCCTGCTCTGACTCCGCCTCCTCCTGCTCTGACTCCTCCTCCTCCTCTGACTCCGCCTCCTGCTCTGACTCCGCCTCCTCCTCCTCCTCCTCATCCTCCTCCTCCTCTGACTCCTCCGTGAACCTGTTCCTAGTTGCTGCATAGGAAATGGACAGCTCACCTTCTTACACTACAGGGTAGGTCGCCAGCTGTGACCGAGAATCCAGTTTCCTACAGAGACATGTTAAATGTGGCTAGGCTGCCTCACCCAGGCAGCTGAAACCCAGAGCAGAGGCAGGGTGTGGATGGTACTTTCCCAGATTCAGGGCTCTGGGAGGTATGTGGTGCTTCTGGAAACAGCACATCTCACCTGAGAGACCAGAACCCCGTCAAATTCCTCCTCTGCCAACACTGCACTGGGACCCTGGGAAGCTTAGCTCACTTTCTGAGATTCTGCCTCCTTGGCGTCACAAGTTGGGGTTTCCAGGATATAGATGCTGAGATGGAGTTTGGCTTGTGGAGCGTTTATTAGGCTCCCCAGGTGGTGCAGTGGTAAAGAATCCATCTGCTGATGCACTCGACTCGGGTTCCATCCCTGGGTTGGGAAGGTCCCCTGGAGAAGGAAATGGCAACCCACTCCAGTACTCTTGCCTGGGAAATCCCACGGACAGAGGAGCCTGGTGGGCTACAGTCCGTGGGGTCACCAAGAGTAGGACACGACTGAGCACGCATGCTGAACCCTGATACCTGCAGAGAATGGGGTGGAGCAGTCAAGTTCGGGCAGAAAGAGAAGCTGAACTTGGACAAAGGCTGAGCTGGTCCCATGGGGATTTGGGGAGCATCTGTTGGTCCATCAGGGCTGTGGCTTGGTGGCCAGGCTTTTGTCCTCCTGCTGGGATCCACCCGTGTACACGGCCCAGGGTACACGTGACTCTGAACAAGAAGCTGATGGCTGCAGGCTCTGCTGACTGCATTCCTCACGGCAGGAGCTACAAGCCTTTCCTTGGAGGCCCTGGGCAGGGCACCTCCATGCCCACCAGTCTCGTTTGTAGGAGGATGATAATGGTAGGACCTACCCTATGCTGTAGTGATATTGAAATAAGCCCCGCATTCAGCACACAGCACACCTGGGACAGAGTGGTACCTGGTACCCAAGGACACACGTGCTGTGATTGGCAGTGGCATCACAAGCAGAGTAAGATGGGGGAAAGTGGTTCCCTTTCTTTAACTCATCCAGCACATACGAAAGGACCACATCACATGTCAGGCGCTGCTCTGTGACCAGAAGTGCTGGTCTAAGCTTCCATGCGGTTAACAGGTGGCCAGGGCTGCCCTCATCAAGAAGAGGACATTTGAGCCAAGACTCGAAGGAGGCGAGAGGTAGGTGGGGGAGCTATGCGTGCCCTTTGGAGAGAGCGTGCCTAGTGTTCAAGACCAGGGGGCAGAAACAGCATGAGCAAGAGGAAGGCAGAGCTGAGGTCAGGGAGGTGATGAGACCACTTCTGGGTGGGGTTTTGTGCCGAACAAAATCATTCAGATGAAGTCAGATCTCACTGCCAACTCAGAGGTTCAGAAATGCAGGTGACACAGCCCAGTGATAAACAACACCCTGGGCTTTAATCAGCAAAACGTAGACTGTGGGAAACTCCATGGGGAAAATGACCTGGTTTCTTCAAAAACAAGCAAAAATTGAAAAATGGCAAGGAAGAAAAGGAAAAGGGGAGCTATAGATTAAACGCCAACACTTTGGCCTCCTGATGAGAAGAGCCAACTCTTTGGAAAAGGCCCTGATGCTGGGAAAGATTGAGGGCAGGAGGAGAAGGTGGTGACAGAAGATGAAGATGGGTGGATGGCATCACCGACTCAGTGGACACGAGTTTGAATAAACTCTGACAGATAGTGAAGGACAGGGAAGTGTGGCGTGCTGCAGCCCATGAGGTTTCAGAGAGTCAGACATGACTTAACAACTGCACAACAACAAATAGATTGAAGAAGACAGGCATGTAAGTCAACCCTGCAATATAAACCTTATTTGGATCCCAGTTCAAGCAACCAAACTGTCTTGTCATCAGCATCATCAAAAGCCCCATCTTATGACTGAGAAATGTCAGTGCTGAGCAGAAAAGTACTGATAATAAGGAATTACCCTGGAATCCAACCAGTCCACCCTAAAGGAGATCAGTCCTGGGTATTCGTTGGAAGGACTGATGTTGAAGCTGAAACTCCAATACTTTGGCCACCTGACGTGAAGAGCTGACTCATTTCAAAAGACCCTGATGCTGGGAAAGATTGAGGGCAGGAGGGGAAGGTGACGACAGAGGATGAGATGGTTGGATGGCATCACTGAGTCAATGGACATGTTGGTGATGGACACGGAGGCCTGGCATGCTGCAGTCCATGGGGTCGCAAAGACTCAGACACGACTGAGTGATGGAACTGAACTGAACTGAACCCTGGAATGATTCAAGTGGCCACATGATCTAGGAAAGGGGGATGATGCATCTGGAATCTGCTGTGAGTTCAGGGCGGCCTCCATTCCCAGAGCTGCAGACAAGTATTCAGATAATAACTCTGCTTCACTTTCCCAAATTCCTGTCTGAGGTGAGCAAGGAGGCGCAGCCGCAGGCTACTCTGGTCAGTATGGCCAGCAGGCCCGGGAACATTCCTCATCTGGGCCGTCTCGCCTCCCTTCCTTGTTTTGCGTGAGAATCGAGAACTCATCAGCTCAGCCTCCGGCCGTGTACGGGGCATGAGACGTGGTCATCGCTCCCTGCCATCCTTTCCCGGCTCTGAGGAAACGCTTTGTCGTCTGCTCAGGTCTGGGATGGGGAAGTCCCAGCTTGGCTTCTAACTAGACCTGAAGACTGACTCTTCTCCTGACCCCTTTATGCTTTTCCTTTCTTTGAAAGAAGGTTCACTCATTGTCTCCCCTGCAAGCCGAATGCTCTGTGTGTTGGAAGGCGTGCCCTAGATTACAGGCCAGATTTTCTTAAACGTAGTAGGAAGGAAGGCAGTCTCTGAATTAGATGGTTTCCACTGGGCGTCCCCGATGGCTCAAGTGGTAGAGAAACCACCTGCAATGCAGGAGATGCAGGAGATGCAGGTTCGATCCCTGGGTCAGGAAAATCCTGGAGAAGGAAATGGCAACCCACTCCAGTATTCTTGCCTGGAGAATTCCATGGGCAGAGGAGCAGGCTACAGTCCATGGGGTTGCAAAGAGTCAGACACAACTGAGGAACTGAGCGCGCACGCGCAGACACACACACACACACACACACACACACACACACACACACTGAACTTGCAATGCTCTTCCATTTGAAGCCAAGTTTGGATTTTAAGAGAATACAAAAATGTACAAAATGTTACCTTTTTTTGAATTTTGTAACATATGCTTTTTCCTTTTTAAATTAATTTTATTTTACTTTGTGTTATTTAAACCTAAATTCAAGCTGATAGAAAAGTATAATAATGTGAATGATCATTATTATTCCTGGAGCTTACCATCAGTGAGAGCTTGCAGTCTCAGAAGATGCAGGAATATCACTCTGCTTTCTTTAAATCCTTAAGGTGGTTAATCTGGAACTATATTTATATTTAACCTAAATTATACCTACAACTGCGCTGCTGTTGAACAGGTAGCCACAAATGGCTAGCGGCTATTGAGTATTTGAAATACAGATGGTCAAAACTGAGATGTGCGGTAACTGTGAAAGGCACACTGAGTCTCCAACATTTTGCAAGAAAAAAATGTAAATTGCTTCAATAATTTTAAACGTATTACATGTTAAAATGACAATGTTTTATGTATATTTGGTTAAATAAAATGTCATTAAATTTTTAAAAATGCAATAGATAACCGATACTGGATAAACTCTAATTTTCATCCATCAGAGGGAAAAAAGAGAGAGACTATAGAAATTTAGCTCCAATTCCAATTATGCTGCCTTAAGACATTTACAGAAGAACAGGAATTGGCGAGAATGTGCTTCATCCAAAAGCTCATTAAAGGCACTTAGTTTCCCTTTAGGAATCTGCTGGTTGGACCTCAGGGTTTAAAAAGTGAGTTTATTTTGCTCAGCCACGAACTGTAATTTGCATTTGGCATTAGCCTGTTAGAATGAATAACTTCCCGCTTTCTTGCACCAAGCACATGGCTCACATTTTAACATGAAAGTTCTTTTCTCCACCGTCCATACCATTCTTCAAAATGGTAGAGAGAAATGGGAAGGAAATCAGGCATGGAAAAAAGAAAAACCCCGTGAAAAGACTGTCTCCGTGTCCAGAGTGGAGAGTTCCTTTTCATGCCTGCAAAACGAACATGGGAGCCAGCCCAAGAAATAGAACATCCTGAACAATTAGAAAATGCTGCATGCCTCTCCCCTCCAGGTAACGCCCATCTGAACCTCAGTATTTCTTGGGGTCAAAAAAAAAAGCCCAAGTGGAAGAGAGAAAATCCAGGTCAGCTGCAGCAGAAGAAAGCCTGGCCGGAAAACAAGTCCATCGGGACAGAGGGAGTTATTCAATCTGCAAGTCTGAACAAGACCCGAGTTCTTCAAAAGGGGGTGCAGCCTGCTGGAGACAGCAGTGGGGTGCCCTGGGGAATCTCAATCACCTTTTCTGAAAGGACAGCAAGGGATCCAAAGAGTTTCTGAGACGATGCACACTTCTCACACAAAACACAAACTTCTCGCTGCAAATCCACAGCTTTTCCAAGTGTATCAAAAATTAATTGGAAAAGTTGTACCTGGCCCCTTCTCTTTCTTTTGGGGATGTTTTATTAACCTGAAGTTTCTGAACATACTAGCCTCTGAATAAATAAAATAGGAGAAAGTCTATATAAAAGCAAGGAGAAAGTATTTTTACAGAAATAAACCAGATACAGATTCTGGGCTGCATACTTAACTGTTAAGGACACCCAGACACACAGAAGAAGTGGTGACCATTGCCACATCAGCGAAACTAAACGCCTCTAACAGCCCATGCCCTGGACTCCTGATGTTGTCCAGAAAGAGTCCAGTGTTTTCACAATCGCCGTCTCATTTCTATACACAACATCCCCTGACCTTCCATTTTGTAACTATAGAAAAGTTGGGTGCTGAAAGACTAACTGATTTGCCCCAGGTCACAGGTCATTGGCCAGGACCTGCACACCGGGCGAGCAGACAGAGCTCACGGGAAGGCAGCTACGCCTCACTGGGCACAAAAATCATATTTTGGTGTTTCAGCAACCATTTTGGACACGATCTTTCACCCCCAAACCACATTATAATAGAGCTGTCACTTCTCTTCCAAGAAGGCTCTTTGAAGGTACAGAGTTCAACAAGCTCTTCCTTCACCCAAACAGGTTTGCCCAGCCCTCCCCGTCCAACAGGTGGGAGGAAGTGGAGGCTGGGAACCAGGACCTTCAAACACAGCCAACTCAAAACAGAGTCCAGCCAGCACCGCCGCAAGTTTCCCCACCCCGGGTATTTGACTGACTGCCACTGGGTACGTAAGGCGGGACCTTTGTGCTTGGTGTAAATGGCAACAAGCCAGTGAGGCCCCTAAGACGCGTCCTCCACATGCCGTAACACTGGCCCCTCGCTACAGGGCCCTTCGGGATCACACCCCAGTTCTCAGCCCCAGCTGTCCTGAGCTGATGCTAGTCAGGGAGTGTGCCTCCCACCTCTGGGCCTGAGCAGACACACACTCCTGCTTATCCAGCGCACTCATCCTCCATGTTATCTGCTGCTTCTTCCAGGAAGCCTTCCCGGCCTCCCTAGACCACACATTTCCATAGTGCCCTGTCTCACTCCTAGTATGGACTGTACGACAGCACCTTACACGGTAGTGTGGGGTGAAAGTGCTAGTCACTTAGTCATATCTGACTCTTTGTGACCCTATGAGGCTCCCTGTCCATGGAATTCTCCAGTCAAGAATACTGGAGTGGGTAGCCATTCCCTTCTCCAGGGGATCTTCTCGACTCCCAGGATCAAACCTGGGTCTCCCCCATTGCAGGCGGAGTCTTTACAGTCTGAGCCATCAGGGAGACTGTTGATTTGTCTGTATCCCTGACCTAGGCCGTGCGCTCCGTGGGAGCAGGGGCCGGGTCTGCCTGGTTTTTATACCCCAGCACCTACTGCAGTGCCTGCTTGTGGATAAATCATTGATTGAATACTTGCAATCAACAAGCAGGCATGGCTTACTGTTAGGGCAGGCTTGCTACTAGATTCTGAGGATGAAGAGATGAAGAAGTTATATCTTCTGTCTTCAGGTCAATTATAATCTTTTAATCTGTGATGCTTGTTATCTTTATTTTACAAAAACACAACTACCAGACTTCACTGGCGGTCCAGTGGCCAAGACTCTGTCCTCCCAAAGCAGGGGGCCGGGTTCCATCCCCGGTCAGAAAACTAGATCCCACATGCCGCAACCTGATATGGTGCAGCCAAACAAATAAAGGAAAAGGTCAGTTTTCATTCCAATCCCAAAGAAAGGCAATGCCAAAGAATGCTCAAACTACCGCACAATTGCACTCTTCTCACACGCTAGTAAAGTAATGCTCAAAATTCTCCAAGCCAGGCTTCAGCAATATGTGAACCATGAACTTCCTGATGTTCAAGCTGGTTTTAGAAAAATGCAGAGGAACCAGAGATCAAATTGCCAACATCTGCTGGATCATAGAAAAAGCAAGAGAGTTCCAGAAAAACATCTATTTCTGCTTTATTGACTATGCCAAAGCCTTTGACTGTGTGGATCACAATAAACTGTGGATAATTCTGAAAGAGATGGGAATACCAGACCACCTGATCTGCCTCTTAAGAAATTTGTATGCAGGTCAGGAAGCAACAGTTAGAACTGGACAGGGAACAACAGACTGGTTCCAAATAGGAAAAGGAGTACGTCAAGGCTGTATATTTTCATCCTGTTTATTTAACTTATATGCAGAATACATCATGAGAAACGCTGGACTGGAAGAAACACAAGCTGGAATCAAGATTGCCAGGAGAAATCTCAATAACCTCAGATATGCAGATGACACCACCCTTATGGCAGAAAGTGAAGAGGAACTCAAAAGCCTCTTGATGAAAGTGAAAGTGGAGAGTGAAAAAGTTGGCTTAAAGCTCAACATTCAGAAAACGAAGATCATGGCATCCGGTCCCACCACTTTATGGGAAATAGATGGGGAAACAGTGGAAACAGTGTCAGACTTTATTTTTCTGGGCTCCAAAATCACTGCAGATGGTGACTGCAGCCATGAAATTAAAAGACGCTTACTTCTTGGAAGGAAAGTTATGTCCAACCTAGATAGCATATTCAAAAGCAGAGACATTACTTTGCCAACAAAGGTCCATCTAGTCAAGGCTACGGTTTTTCCTGTGGTCATGTATGGATGTGAGAGTTGGACTGTGAAGAAGGCTGAACGCCAAAGAATTGATGCTTTTGAACTGTGGTGTTGGAGAAGACTCTTGAGAGGCCCTTGGACTGCAAGGAGATCCAACCAGTCCATTCTGAAGGAGATCAGCCCTGGGATTTCTTTGGAAGGAATGATGCTAAAGCTGAAACTCCAGTACTTTGGCCACCTCATGCGAAGAGTTGAGACTCTGATGCTGGGAGGGATTGGGGGCAGGAAGAGAAGGGGACGACAGAGGATGAGATGGCTGGATGGCATCACTGACTTGATGGACATGAGTCTCAGTGAACTCCGGGAGTTGATGATGGACAGGGAGGCCTGGTGTGCTGTGATTCATGGGGTCGCAAAGAGTCGGACACAACTGAGCAACTGATCTGATCTGATCTGATATATATATATATATATCTATAAAAAACACACAGAAGAAGGAAATGGCAACCCACTCCAGTATTCTTGCCAGGAGAACCCCATGGACAGAGGAGCTGAGCAGGCTACAATCCATGGGGTTACAAACAGTCGGACATGACTTAATTAAACAACAACAGCAACAATTATACAGCACAGGGAACTATATTCACTAGTCTGTGATAAACCGTAAGAGAAAAGAATAATATATGTATATATGTATGTATCTGAATCGCTTGGCTGTACAGCAGAAATTAACGCATATAAATCAACTGTATTTCAATAACTTTAAAAAAGAAAACCACACATACACACACCACTACCCAATGGGTAACTGAGGAGACTGGACCCAGGGAGCCCTGGAGCTGGTTACAACCCGAACGAGGACCTCCTTCCCTTTGGTATCAGGGATGTTCCTGAAATGGTTAGACCCAGATCGGCTTTAAACGGCTGCTTCGTGAGAACTAACAAATAGATGGGAATATTCTAGGCCACAAAGTAGCACCATGCCTTGAGGCCAGCTAGATGGCCAGCTCCGCAGAACAATGAGATTCCAAATGCTCATCTGAATAGGGAGGAAAGTGGAGTGAGAGAGAGATGAGAGGAACACTCTGTTTTTCTTTCTTTGCCGCTGTCCGTTCCAAAAAGGCTGTAACATACAGCAAATAACATACAGCCTCCACCCCTGCCACTTAAGCCATCAGAAAAGTGAACAGCCCTAACATCCTTGATCCTTCCTAACTGGTTTTCTAAACTTGCCCCCACCCACCCCCTTATCCTGAGACCCTACTCAGTCGCTCTCAAAGTATGGTCCAGGGGCCAGGATCAACGCATCACCTGAGATCTTGTGAGAAAGGCGAATCATCTGGGCGCTCCCTGGACACACTGGACCAGAAGCGCTGGGGGGGTTGCCAGGCCATCTGTGTTCTAAATGCCCCCCCGCCGCCGCGTGAGTGTGATGGGGTCTCACATTTGAGAGCCACCGCCTGGCTCTCTGTCTCCAGGGCGCTGGCTGCTCGCAGATTCTCTTGTTTGTTTATTTGGATGCCTAATCTATGTCCTGTCCTCTCTCCCTGGAGTGGACACGGCGGGACGACCGGGAACTTGCCAGTCTTGCTTGGAGCTGTGCATCTTCCGAGGCTGAGAACAGGCTGTCACGTCACGGAGCTCGGTAAATATTTGTTGAGCAAACAAACAAACCTTCCTCTTTCTGCTTGTTTTTCCCCCAATTTCCCGGGAACTGGCCATGAACAATCCCGGAGGGAGTCAAGCCACCCTCGTGAGTCATGTGGGCCAAGTCTGCTTATCTGTCGGCTGGCGATAAGCCTCCAAGGACAAAAGCTGCGACCCCATCTGGCCCCCTTCAGCCTTTCCCCCAAATCTCCAGAACTCGCTCACGGCCATCAGAATTCACTTTTCCAAACGGCAGAGTCGAGACATCGCGGGCCCAGCGATGGGGTGCGGGCTGGCAAAGGAAAGGCCTTCTACAGGGGAATCGACCCTCTGCAGCGCCGGCAACACTGGTGGTGGGTGAGAGCCGCCCGGCACAGCACCCCCGGGTGGCCCCCGCCCTGTGTGCACACGGCCACCCTCCCCTCCCACCCATCTAGGGAAGGGAAGCCAGCCACTCACTACCGGGCATAAAACCCACCTCCAGCTTTCACGGCAGAATTGTTGAGAAGGTCCCCTGTTAGGTCAAAGTGGCCAGAAGGCCAGACCTTGGAGAAAGAGGCAAGGAAACAGCCTCATGGAAGGAAGGTACCAGCTGCCCCCTACTCGTGGGGCACTGCTGTACATGCAGTGAAGTGGGTTTTCCTTGTCTGAGGCTCAGAGAAGAGCCCTCACAAGGCCTCTGAGCCATCAGCCATGGACCTTGACCTCTCACCCAGCTCTGGCCCGAAGCCCTTCCTTCTTTTTAAACTAGCTCTTTTGTACTGGGGTATAGCCCGTTAACAACGTTAAGATAGCTTCAGGTGAACCGCAAAGGGAGTCAGCCAAGTGCCGTGCTGTGCTCGTCGCTCAGTCGTGTCCGACTCTTCTGCAACCCCCTGGACTGTGGCCCACCAGGCTCCTCTGTCCATGGGATCTCCCAGGCAAGAAGACTGCAGTGGGTTGCCCTTTCCTTCTCCAGGTAATCTTCCCGACCCAGGGATCAAACCCGAGTCTCCTGCTTTTTCTCTACCTCTGGGCCTCCAGGAAGTCATTCATGTACATGTATCCATTCTCCCCTAAAAGCCCCCTCCCATCCAGGCTGCCACACAACAGAGCAGAGTCCCCTGTGCCAAGCCTTTCTGGAAATTCACAAACGCACCGTGGGTCTTAGGCCCCTCCCCAGCATGGGTCAGGCCAATGGCAGCGTTTCAAGCAGGGAAGGAGAAAATGAATCTCAGGAGAGGGAAGCTGAGCGAGCTGAAGGGCCAGGTTAAGAGGAATCTGGGCTCCTGGCTTCCCCAGCCTCCTGCCCTGGGTCGCCACGCCCCACTTCCTGGGTTTGCCTGGGGCCCACCTGGACGGTTAATATTAACCCAGGGGGATAAGCACCCTTGCGGGTTCACGGGGCCTCCGAGGCAGGTGGGATGCTGACTCATTGCCTCTGCGGCAGCCACGTGTCTCCACAGCTCTTGGCAGGCTAGTGGGCTGGCTCCATGCTGAGCAAAGCAGGGTGCGGGCGGGAGGCCTTGGTTTTGCGTCTCCATCAGAGGGAGCAAGAAGGAAGTTCCCGAAGCGTCCCTTGATCGGCCCCCTGTGGCCCCCTCTACCTTCTGCATCTCCAAAGGTTTATCCAATTTTCCCCAGTCGTGTCAGCTCCCACACAAGGGAGGTGCGTGCTGTGGAAGGAAGACATAAAAAGCTCCCTGGCGCAAACTAGAAAGCTTTAACGTCTCCTGGATTGTAACGCATCTGCAGAAGGCTGAGCCCCTCCAGCTAGCTCCTGCAGGTTCCAGAAACAAGTCCAGTCTGCTCGGCCCCCACCCTCAGCCCTAGCCCAGCCTGCCCCGGGGAAAGGACCCGAGGCTGGCTTTACAGCAGGTGTGCCTGCGGGTCTCTGACAAGGATGGAGAAGCTGGGCGCCAGGCACCTCTCTTACTGCTCCCGTGTACCTCCCGCTGCAAACTGAGTTAAATAAAATGAAAAGGCTGTGTGCGCTTGAGGTTATGGAAACTGACAACTTTATAAACTTGGCACACGTGGAAATAACAGGAGAGCGTGGTTGGACCTACCGATGTAAAATCACGTTATTCTGAATGGAAGCACTCACTCCCAAGGTGGGGGGTCTGCCCTCCTGCTTCTCCAGATGCTTTAAAGCCCCCCAGATCCTGGCCAGGCTGACAGCTCTGGGGACACTGGCATGAACACACCCATCCTCTCAGCTCTGACACTCCCATCCCAAAGGAGCTTTGAAACCTCACTTCTAAGAAGGCCACTCTCCACCCTGACCTGTCAGTCGTGGGGGCTGGGCACGTGGCCAGGTAAGGGCGGGGGGTGGGGCGGGTGGGCATGCAGGCAGCACACAGCCAGAACGAATGCAGCTCGAGCCTCAGCCTTGAAACACCCGGGTGCGGCCTGTGGGTGCAAGCTGATCTTGCCTTCTGATTCATGCCATTATTAAATCAGCAAGTTGGACAAGAAGCAAAATCAGCCAGGGCCCAGCATTGGGCAAAAGCTAAAGAGTGCATGGCAGACTGGATGGGAGGGGAGTTTGGGGGAGAACAGATCCATGTCGGTGTGTGGCTGAGTCCCTTTGCTGCACACCTGAAACCGTCACCACACTGTAACCAGCTACATGTGTGTGCATGCTTAGTCCCTCAGTCGGGTCCGACTCTTTGCAACCACATGGGCTTTAGCCCACCAGGCTCCTCTGTCCATGGGATTCTCCAGGCAAGAATACTGGAGTGGCTTGCCATTCCCTCCTCCAGGGGATCTTCCTGACCAGGGATCGAACCCATGTCTCCTGAGTGCCTTACCTGGGCAGGTGGATTCTTCACTACTAAGCCACCTGGGAAAGTCACTAATCAGCCATACTCAAATATAAAATTAAAAATGCTTTTAAAAAAAAATAAAACCAAAAAAAATTTTTTTTAACCTGAAGAGTGCGTGACCCAGAACACGTGGACAGACTGGATGGGTAAGTAGAAGGGGTGAGCGGCCCAGACAATGCTGCAAGTCCCTCCAGAGCCCGGACGCCCTGATGGCAGAAGCCTCGCTCCCTCTGGGTCACACTCGCCTCTCCAGGGAGATGCCGCTTCCCCCTGCATCACACCATTTCCATGCGCCAAAGCCAGCCAGTGGGGGCACTGACACCTCTCACCAGCTCGGACGGAGCACGCCGCTGACACCTGGCCCACAGGCGGGTGAGCTGCACGGGGGCCTGGGGCCTGCCCTTTCTGCCGTGACCCCTGTTGCAACAGTGGGTCAAAGTTCAGAAGCAGCCAGGTGAAAACGTCGGTCACAGGCTGCCCATCTCCCAGCAGATAAGCCCAGAAGGAGAGAAGACAGTTCACAGCACCCCAGTCCTCCCAGCAGCTTCACCTAGGAAACCCTCGAACCAGACGTCCCGGTGCTGAGCCCCAGTTACAACAGGATTCACCGAATTTTAATGTTTTTTTCCAAAATAAACAGTGAGCCAGCGCTTTATTTTTTAACACATTGCTTCAACATCCAGCTAAATTTTTTATTGAAGTATACTTGATTTAAAATGATATGTTAATTTCTGCTGTACAGCAAAGTGATTGTTACATAATATACATTTTTAATATTCTTTTCCATTATGGTTTATCACAGGATACAGAGTATAGTTTTCTGTGCTGTGCAGTAGGACCTTGCTGTTTATCCATTTCCAGCTGATTTTTTTTGTTTTTATTCAATTTATTTAAATAGTAGCCCCCCCCCCAAAAAAAAGTGTTCACCCATTTCTTATTTTTAGTAAAATAAACCACCGGTCTGCCAAGGGGTGTTTTCAGAGATAAGGTCACAGAGGTTCTCCTTTAAGGCTGCTCATGGATCAGGGCTCGGGGTCACCAAACAAATCCTGTTGATCAGTGAGTCGCCCCGAGCACCGGGTGCTGGCAGGAAGGACATGGGTGTCAGGCTCTTCTGAGGGGAACTGAACTTTGTCCCCCAGTCAAAATGTTCAGCTGAGCACAGAATCGTCAGCTAAGCCTCCCGCAGCCCTCAGAGGAGGAGTTGTAACTGGGTTTAACTGGTTGAGAAAAAAGAGCAAGAGGGCACAGAAATGGCCCCCCAGACTTAATGAACTTACAGTGGGGTTCCCCAGAAAAGCTAACAGAAATACAGAGCAGTCAGACTTGAAAGGTCTCCAGGATGGTCATCATTTAGGTGCAACAGGGGTGCTTTGGATTTTAAAAGACAGAAACAGGAGAAAATTCCGATGTCCTGTGGGTTTGGGACGGGCTCGTGAGAGACGGGACTGTATAGTAATGGGACCCAGCTGCCACTCTCCAGACCCATCCCACCCACCTCACGCTTCCCCTTTCCACAGCCCCCGGCCCCCGGGCCATCTCACCCACAGTGTCCGCAACCGACACCCACAGATCTCTGTCTTCGGCCCAGGCCTCTGGGATCTGTCCCCAAGCACAGCACAGCCCCCATGACAGAGAATCATCTGGTCCAAAATGCCAACAATTCTGGAAACCCTGTTGAGACACAGCTCTGCCAACCCTCTCTCTCTCTGCTCCCCAAAAGCTCCTCTTTTCTCCACGAAAGATGGAGAGGCAGTCTCTCTCCATGAGGGGCAAGAGTCCGCAGTAGCATCTGTCACAGCTTACTGTCAGTGTCGCCCCAGGCTTCTGGAGGCCAGGACACCTGTCTTCTCCTTATACCACCGGAACATGGTGCATAGCGAGGTCTCGGGGACTGATGTGCAAAGAGAAAAGGGTGAGCCTGACTCTGGCCAGAAAACATTATTACATTGAGGATAATACCGCCGCCGCCGCCACCAGCCTCATCGCCAATTCACAGCATCTCCTATTTGTACTGCAATTAGTGGCGTTTCATATATAAAGAGCACAGCGTGCCCAGTATCACAGAGGACACGGAGTTTTACATGGATTGTTTTTCTGCTTCAGCTTACACAATAAAGATTGCTGCCAAGCCAGCACATCAACGTCAAAAGAGTATTTCAAATACCAACAATAGCTCTTAACCAATCACACATGCACAAAAAAATCTACCCACTCTTAGTACATGTTCTGCCTTGTGAAAAGTGAGGAAATAAAACATCAGCCAGAAGAAAAATTCTTGGAGAAATTGTTAAAAAAAAAAAAAAAGAGAGAGAGAGAGAGAATCCCAGGAGCTATTACCCTTTCTCTTGGCGAGGATGAGATGGCTGGATGATCACCCACTCAATGGACGTGAGTTTGAGCAAACTCCAGGAGATAGCGGACAGGGAAACCCGGCATGCTGCAGTCCACGGGGTCACAGAGAGTCGGACGTGACTGAGCGACTGAACAACAGCAGCCACTCAGCCACAAAGCAGTGAAAACTTGTGTAAAACATGTGGAAAGAAAAAGGTGAAACCTCCCTGAACTTACTCAGCTCAGCTGACTTACTCGTCCAGATTCCAGGAGGCTAATGAACGTCAGCAGTAGGAAAGCAAATATGTAAAAAAGTGAGAAAAACATTTTAAAAATCTGCTTTGGTCTCACCCAGCTCAACCGAATGGCTTCTTTGCACCTCCCAAAAGGATGCTCAGGATGCAGATGCCCGGGCATTCTCACCATGGACCCGTCCTGCCAGAAAGCTCTTTATCCGGGAGCCTGACAATCACCCAGCCAGAGAAATAAGACCACAATGAGGCTGCTGCCTCATTAAAGATGTTAAAGCCAAATGTGAAGTGGGCATAAGAAAAAAGAAAAATAGATTCAACACCAAAGAAACTAATACAGATCATGGACCTCCCACTTTGTTAGGTGTGGATTTCTGTTCTATTTGCACAGGGATCAGGAGGTCCATGCCAAAGGCATGCAAGTGGAGAACCTCAGGGTCACTGCTGACCCCCGGCAGCCCATACAGGAGCCACACTGAAGGGCCAGGTGTGGGGCCACCTGCTGCCCCCAGCCACTCTTGAGGGTGCAGCTCCATATCAGGAATCTGCCCAGGTGCTAAGGTCACACATACATCCCTTGAGTTTATTCACTAGAAGAGAAGGTTACTTTCAGTAGATGACGAGGAGTTTGGTTTATCTTGACCAAATATTTTTATGTACTGAACCCCTCAACCCAAGCTGTTGCCCTTCCCACCCAGTTGGATGGGAAAAGAGGAAGAAAACACATCTTTACATGGTGAATAATGACCCATGTGCCATTGTGCTTTGCAGAATGTGTATCTGTTTTTATAGCTTTAATAGAGCATCGGAAGGTATCCAGTAAATCACTGGTGTAGACCCGTAACAAAGACGCTGCCATCCCTGGCAAGAGTGTAAGATGGTGCAGTCACTGTGGAACACAGATCGGCAGTTCCTCAAAAAGTTACACACAGAATTCCCATACGACCCAGCCATCCCACTTTTAGGCAGGTGCCCAAAGCAGTCACCTGTCAGTGAGGGCGAGGGTTTTGATGGTCGGGGTGGGGAGGGTCAGAGTCCTAAGGGTTTGGTGGGCTGGTCTCGGTGGGAGCAGTAGCTTCAAGCAGGTACCACTTGCCCTTTCTTTTTATCTTGGCAAAACGTATGTACATGAAACTTACCATTTTAACTCCTGAGGCATCCATTTCAGCGGTTTTATGTACATTCGCCTTGTTTTGCCACCATCTCCACCACTTGTCTCCAGAGTTTTGCATCTTCCCCAGCTGACTCGTCAAACATTAACTCTCCGCCCCATTCCCTTCACCCCCTGGAACCACCATTCTACTCTCTGTCTCTGTGAATCTGACGGTGCTGAACACTTCACAGAAGCGGTCAAAGGCAGTATCCGTCCCTTTGTATCTGGCTTATTCACAAAGCATAATGTCTTTAAGGTTCATCCACGGTGCAGCCTGTGTCAGAATTTCTTTTCTTTTTTAGGCCAAATAATTTTCCATTGAATGTGAATACCTCACTTTGTTTATCCATTCATCTGTGGATGGACACTTGGGTTATTTCCACCTTTAGGCTGCCGTGCAAAATGCTGCTATGAATGTTGATGCACAAATCTCTATTTGAATATATCTCATAAATGGAAGAGAAAAGACCAGAAGAGCCCTTATTTTCCCTCCCTGAGTTGGTAATCCAAAGAGCGTCAATATAAGCCAAGTGCTGGAGTGCCCAGCGCACTTACCGACAGGACAAGCTGACTCTTTCAGCGCTCCAGGGCCCTCCTGGGTGAGTGTAGGAGGTGGTCCCTCTGAACTGTGTGTTCTACAGTTCTCACTATAATTAAGAGGGAGACCCAGGTGCTGGTGTCAGTGCGAGAGGATAGGAATTAGTACGGAGCAAACAAGGGGTGGGGGAAAGGCACAAACAGTCCCATCAACCACTTGGAGCAGCAAATCGGACTGTAACCAGAGTGTCCTTACTTACTAGTCCACGGAGTCAGGGTTGCAGGCATTTTTGTGTTTCTAAAAACTCTTGCCACCAAATTGTAGCCTCTTTCTTATCTTAGCGGCCGCTTCCCTTGTAGCTCATTTGGTAAGGAATCTTCCTGCAATGCAGAAGACCCAGGTTTGATTCTTGGGTTGGGAAGATCCCCTGGAGAAGGAAATGGCAACCCGCTCCAATATTCTTGCCTGGAGAATCCCATGGACAGAGGAGCCTGGAGGGCTATAGTCCATGGGGTCGCAAGAGTCGGACATAACTTAGCGACTAAACCACCACCACGATCTTAAACCAGCAATGTACAGCATTTATCACAGCTGCAAAAAAAAAAAAAAATTACATCAGCCCTAGAAGCTCTAACAACATGCCAGAGGGGGAGGGGGAAGGATTTAGGGTTGAATCTTAAGGCGCTTCTTCTGAAGAATAGCAGTTGTTCTGTGCTTTTAGCTCTGTGTTTATGGTCAGACTTTCCACCTGCTTCGTAGATGGCAAGGCAGCAGGCAGACAAGGCACAAACCCACTCGCAATGCTTCGTGATGCAAAAAACACGAGCACTGAAAAAACAAGTCTCTACACACTACTTGATAATGCTTTCCTATCTCCTTCAACAATAAGTTTGAAGTTAAAAAGATATACAGAAAAACGTTCTGTGAGATTTAAATGGCTGGGTAAACACTGGCTTTATTCTGTACTGGTCAGCTTGGAATGCCATAACAAAAAACCACAGACTGGGGGCTTAAACAACAGATGTTTATGTTCTGACAGGTCTGGAAGCCCAAGCTCAAGGTCCCAGCAGGGTTGGTTCCCAGGGAGGCTTGCAGACAGCCACCTTTTTGCTCAGTCCTCACACAGCCCTGCCTCTGCATTCAGGGAGAGTCCTGCGGTCTCTTCCTCGTTTACGAGGACACCGGTGCCATCTCATTAGGGCTGCCTTGTGGCCTCAGTCGACCTTAGTTACTTCCTCAAAGGCCGTGTCTTCAAATGCAGCCATATTGGGGGTCCAGACTTCCACATATGAACAGGGAAGTGGGGAGGGACACAATTCAGACCATAATAATTTGCTGGCCTGTTTGCATAGAAATCTACAGTTTTCCAAGCACTCTCATGTACATCCTCATCTTTCATCCTCCCGATAAATCTGGAGATGGACCAGACAGGTGTTACCCCCACTGGACAGAGGAGGGGCCTGAGGGTCGGGCGGTCCACGACTCGCCCAGGGACACGAAACTGACAAGAGGCAGAGTTAGGGCTCAGATCCAGGGCTGAGAGACTTCAGGGTCTTCAGCAAAAACAAATGATTCACTGGTTCAATTAAAAGAAGATATATTTAGCACTTGCTAGGCAATGGCACCCCACTCCAGTGCTCTTGCCTGGAAAATCCCATGGACGGAGAAGCCTGGTGGGCTGCAGTCCATGGGGTCACTAAAGAGTCGGACACGACTGAGCGACTTCACTTTCCCTTTTCACTTTTACGCATTGGAGAAGGACATGGCAACCCACTCCAGTGTCCTTGCCTGGAGAATCCCAGGGACGGGGGAGGCTGGTGGGCTGCCATCTATGGGGTCGCACAGAGTTGGACACGACTGAAGTGACTTAGCAGCATGACACTTCATGGGGCAAGTCCAAAAAATGAGAGGCCCCACGCAAGTTGAACGGCATCACCAACTCAATGGACATGAATCTGAGCAAATTCCAGGAGACAGTGAAGGACACGGAAGCCTGCAGTCCATGGCGTCACAAAGAGGTGGACATGGCCTAGCAACACAGGGTAAAAAGCACGTGGTCTTAAGACCCCGATACCTGCACACATGTGCGCTTGTGTCCAGGACGTGTGTCCAGTCCCCTGACACTCCCTTCACCTTTCTGGACCTGGTTTAGGTAACCTCTTGTCCCCTAAAGCCTTGTAGCCCAGGAAGAACTTCTCTGGGATTCTGGTCTCCATCACCCTTTTGAAAACGAATATCTTTCTGCCTGGAAAATGATTTCAGCTTTCATGTATTTACACCCTGTTTCCCCAGCTGAAGCCATTCCCACCTCTATACAAGTCCAACTGTGCCCTGCAGTGGTTCCAGATTTTTTTTTTTTAAGTTTTCCCTGAACCTCAGATATCTGCCAAGAAAGAATTATTTCACTGATAACAGCCTAAATCTCAGTGACATTACAATGCCCTTCTCCCAAGGCTGAAAAAGCATGAACTATAAATCTCCTGGTCCTCGAGTCAGACGCTCCATTCTCCATCATCCAGGGCTCGCATGCCTGCAGAAAAAGTGCTATGAACATTCCTTGCCTTGACTTTTGCTTTCTTCTAGGAGATTTTCCAAAATAAAGAGCTCCTGCTAGCTGGCACTTCTTGGGTGTGGGGAGAGGGAGAAAACGTCCCTCCCCAAAGTGTAGTGCTGTGCGGTTACAGATATCTAGAAACAGAGGACTTGGTGATCCGAGTGTGTGTTAGTCACTGAGTCTTGTCCACCTCTGTGATCACGTGGACTGTAGCCTGCCAGGCTCCTCTGTCTATAGGCTTCTCCAGGCAAGAATTCTGGAGTGAGTAGCCATTCCCTTCTCCAGGGGATCTGCCCAACCCAGGGATCAAAACTGGGTCTCCTGCATTGCAAGAGGATTCCTCACCCTCTGAGCCACCAGGGAAGCCTTTAGCAATCTGACCATGTGTTAAATTTCAAGCGAACACCTGGACTTGCCAGGGAGGTAAGCCCTGTGTGCTGGCCCTCCGTCTGGCCAATACCAGCCCTAAAGCATTGAAAAATCAGACACACAACTAGCTAATACCAGAGATGGGCAGGCTCTGTAAAATCTGGACTCTGGAAGTTATTCTCTTTGGGGCTGGTAAACACATATTGAGATTTACAATATCATGGCTTCATCAGGTAAACTAAATATTAATATGTGTGTTCACTCACTCAGTTGTGTCCAGCTCTATGTGAACCCATGGACTGTGGCCCACCAGGTTCCTCTGTGCATGGGCTTCTCCAGGCAAGAATACTGGAGTAGGTTGCCATGCCCTCCTCCAGGGCATCTTCCCGACCCAGGGACTGAACCCGTGTTTCTTGCATCTGCTGCAATAGCAGGTGGATTCTTTACCACGTATTTCAAGACGGGCATAATAGAGCATCAGACCCAAGGCAGGGCCCTTCTGAGCTGGGGACCAGCGCGACAACACAGATTGCACGCTCATGAGTCTGCTTCGTTTCATCTCCTTGAATTGCAGAACTCTCCTCTGGAAAGTGAAAATGGTAGTCCTTACTTCCTAATGTTCTCTGGAGGATGAAATGATAAACACATGTGTGATCAGCCTGACACACAGCAAGAGCTCTGGGCCTGCGAGATTTTTTTCCTGGCTGCTCACCTCCTTTTGCTCTCAGAATTCATAGTGATCCCCACTCTGCAGGCTCTACTGCAGGCAATCAACAAGTCCTTAGAAAAGGTCAGGGGTAGTCCCGGCTTGGCTGGTAAAATTGGTTTCAGACTAGGCACTCATTAAATGATATGCTTCAGACACGCTCAGCAAATATAGCTGCAAAAACAGGAAAAAAGGCAAAGTTAAAGGAGACTTTCCTTCCCAAGGAGTCAACCTCCATGTGTCACGTTGGCCCACATTCACTGCTGGCACTGGTATGTCATGCTATAAATAACATGTTCTGCCAGGAACCCTCAGTCGGTACAGAAATGAAGAGTCTGAAAAGATCAGACAGATGCTGTGTGTCGCAAATTTGTCAGCTTTGTCTATTGCGTGTTTATTCAATCCCTGTGCAACTGGGGCCATTGTGATGAAAGAATTAAAGAAAACTGTTCTTCTTATTCCCCCTTTTCTCTTTTTTTAAAGAAAGTTCATCACATTTAAATAACCTTTACACTTTATTTTGAACACTTGGGATAACTGGAACTAATTTTTGCACATGATGAAGCAAGGGTCTAAACTGCTCTTTCTTTTCCATAAAGATATCCTGCAGACTCAGCACCATTTATTAAAAGTACAGTCCTCTCTCCCTGCACTTCAGGAATTCTATTTTTTTTTAAATTTGAGTATCATTTGAATCATGCGTTTGATGTGCATGCCCAAGATGAGATAAAATGAATGGATAATTATAAGATATCATCTTGACAGATACAGGATCCAAAGGGTTGACAATCGTGTGTGTGTGTGTGTGTGTATCTGAGTGTGTATGTGTGCACAGGCTTAAGTTAATGAGTCTCCAAAATGCTATTAATTTCTCCAAATTTATTTTAAAAGCTTAGATTGGCTGACAAAAGGAACTATTTGCTTTGATTGGGGTTTGCCCCTGAAAGTCTTCAATTATAATTATATCATCACTTGTATTTTTTTCAGATCAGGATTTTCAGTATGAAAGGATAGATTGATTTAATATAGAAAATGCAAGCTGAAAAATACTCATCATACTAGTCATAAATTTGAATTAGAAGTACCAGTTATAAACTCATGATACTTTTATCTTATTTTTAGCTTAAAAATGTATATATCGCCTTATATTATGTAATATATAATACATAATATTATACTATATATAATTATACTGTATGATGTAAATGTTATATATAATATATGTAATATATTATATTACGTTTATATATATATATATATATCCTAGCTCTGTTCACTGAAGAGACCTAAAAAAAATGTCCAATCAGTAGCAATCAACATTATTAGTGGCCATATCATGGTCTTGAAATGCTAGTTCTCACTAAAAGAAACCAGGGCTTCTTGGAGGAATGACCGATTCTGGTCTGAGGCACAAAATGTAGAAAATGAGCCTGAAACTTTGGTCACAGCAGATAGTGAGGAAACAGACCACAAAGATCCTATCCAGAGGACTCAGGAACCAAACTGAAGAGGCTCCCACCAGCAAAAGGTAAAGGAATTGGAGCTTCAAAAATAACTGTGATTGATTGAAACTCACCAAATACATTTTAATTCATGGGGTCGTGATGATATAGACACATTTTAAAGCTAGTGGATCATCTTCAGAGAATGACAAGGTCAAAAGGAACCAACTCATGATCTTGAAAACTAATGAATAAAAGGAAGAAATGAAAATCAAACACTTATCCTGCCTTTCTATTATGAGCTGAACAACTGGGCAACCCAAAAGTAGGTAAGGTGAAGAGTATCTTTTTTAAATTTTTGAAACTAAAAAACTTTTTAAAAATAGTAAAATTAGAAGATCATCGTTTTGCAACCCCCAACAAATTAATGCATTTAGACAACAATTGCCAGCGGCTGCAATCACCACACAAATAGACACACCAAGCATCCCAGTAAAAGAGCACCTCATAGGCGATGTTGTGTGTGTCATAATGCATCTCATTATGCATTATGATTTTCTCGTGATTTTCTCGTGATTAGGATGCAAACTCTGATCACTTGGTTAAGGTGGTGAGTACATGAGATTTTGATTTGGAAAAGCTAAAACTGGAGAACTTCTGTGATGGTCCAGTGGCTAAGACTCCCAATGCAGCAGCCTGGGTTCCATCACCGGTCAGGGAACGAGAGCCCACATGCCCCAACTAAAGATCCCGTGTGCCTTAACTGAGACCTGGTGCAGTCAAATACACAACATTTTGTTTGTTTGTTTAAGTTAAAATTGAAGAAAGAGGAGAAAGTCACCCAGAACCCCGTGTGGAAAGAGGCAGAGTGCAGACAAGGAGGCGTCTGGGTTTCAGGGGCAACTTGGCGGAACTTCTAGCCACAACACCCGGTCCTCAGCGTTGGAGCAGTTCATTCTCCCTTGGAACAGTCAGGCACTGCAATCAACATAATTCAGCCATTGTTTCCGAGGACAAAACTCTCCTGGGCATTTTCTGAGCAACCTAATTGCCGTCACTCGATTTCCCCCCAGAACAGTTTCTGTTGTTTGTGACTGAGAGACCCTGATGGATACGGGATCCAAAGAGTTGACGATTGTGTGTGTGTATCTGAGTGTGTATGTGTGCACAGGCTTAGGTTAATGAGTCTCCAAAATGCTATTAATTTCTCCAAATTTATTTTAAAAGCTTAGATTGGCTGACAAAGGAACTATTTGCTTTGATCTGGGTTTGCCCCTGAAAGTCTTCAAGATAAACAGAAGCCTGGCTTGCATAGAACTCTGTGTATTTGAGAACTGTTGGGAGTGTATGTACAGTCTTCTTTGGTTTTATATAAACCTGCCAAGAGAGTGACAATGACAAGCCTTTCTCAGAAAATTCTTAAAGAAGCAATTAAGTCTGAAAGCACACTCCACATTCATGTTTATTCAGCACTCACACGTCTTTTCTGAAGCACACTCTTGTGCTTCCTCAGGTTATTTTGCAGATATATTGTGCTAAACCGTAACAGTGTTCAAAAATACTCACTGCCTCTGCCTCTGCCTAGGAGAGATTTCCATTTCCTCTTCCAAATCTCATCAGGTCATGTGACCCAGTTTGGCCAACTGAGTTCAGTTCAGTTCAGTCGCTCTTTGCGACCCCATGAACCGCAGCACGCCAGGCCTCCCTGTCCATCACCAACTCCCGGAGTCCACCCAAACCTGTGTCCACTGAGTCAGTGATGCCATCCAACCATCTCATCCTCTGTCATCCCCTTCTCCTCCTGCCCCCAATCCCTCCAGCATCAGGGTCTTTTCCAATGAGTCAATGAGAAGTCCAATCCCTCTTCACATCAGGTGGCCAAAGTATTGGAGTTTCAGTTTCAGCATCAGTCCTTCCAATGAACCCCCAGGACTGATCTCCTTTAGGATGGACTGGTTGGATCTCCTTGCAGTCCAAGGGACTCTCAAGAGTCTTCTCCAACACCACAGTTCAAAAGCATCAATTCTTTGGTGCTCAGCTTTCTTTATAGCCCAACTCTCATATCCATCCATGACTACTAGAAAAACCATAGCCTTGACTAGACGGACCTTTGTTGGCAAAGTAATGTCTCTGCTTTTTAATATGCTGTCTAGGTTGGTCATAACTTTCCTTCCAAGGAGTAAGTGTCTTTTAATTTCATGGCTGCAATCACCATCTGCAGTGATTTTCGAGCCCAGAAAAATAAAGTCTGACACTGTTTCCTCTGTTTCCCCATCTATTTGCCATGAAGTGATGGGACCAGATGCCATGGTCTTAGTTTTCTGAATGTTGAGCTTTAAGTCAACTTTTTCACTCTCCTCCTTCACTTTCATCAAGAGGCTCTTTAGTTCTTCTCCACTTTCTGCCATAAGGGTGGTGTCATCTGCATATCTGAGGTTATTGAGATTTCTCCCGGCAGTCTTGATTCCAGCTTGTGTTTCCTCCAGCCCAGCGTTTCTCATGATGTACTCTGCATATAAGTTAAATAAGCAGGGTGACAATATACAGCCTTGACGTACTCCTTTTCCTATTTGGAACTAGTCTGTTGTCCCATGTCCAGCTCTAACTGTTGCTTCCTAACCTGCATAAGATTTCTCAAGAGGCAGGTCAGGTGGTCGGGTATTCCCATCTCTTTCAGAATTTTCCACAGTGTATTGTGATCCACATAGTCAAAGGCTTTGGCATCGTCAATAAAGCAGAAATAGATATTTTTCTGGAACTCTCTTGCCTTTTCTATGACCCAGCGAATGTTGGCAATTTGATCTCTGGTTCCTCTGCCATGTGGGGCCACCCAAGACGGACGGGTCATGGTGGAGAGGTCTGACAGAATGGCCAACTGAAGGTGAGAGGTAAAGTCATGGCCAAGGTTAAGAGCCAGCAGACTCCAGGAGATAGTGAAGGACAGGGAAAGCTGGTGTGCTGCAGTCCGTGGGGTCACAAAGAGTCGGACACGACCTAGCAATTGAACAAGAGCCAGTTAGGGTTCTTCCAGGCTATCTTCCCTCTGTCCTGGTGGAAACATGGAGATTTCACCATCAGCTTGAGTCCCAAGAAAAGAGAATTTGGATCGGAGCCATAGCTCACCCACACGGACATGAATAAGTAGCAAGAAAAGTGTTAAGCCGCTGGGGTCTGGGGCCCTTTTGGCCAAAATGTAGCTTCACTTGGCTATTAATTCCATGTTATTGTCATAGCTACTGTTTTCTAGGGGCTTCCCTGGTGACTTCGTGATAAAGAATCCGCCTGTAATGCAGGAGATGCAGGCTTGAATCCTGGGTCAGGAAGATCCCCTGGAGGAGGAAATGGCAACCCACTCCAGTATTCTTGCCTGGAGAATCCCAGAGACAGAGGAGCCTGGCCGGCTACAGTCCGTGGGGTCACAAAGAGCTGGACATGACTGAGGGACTAAACAAGAACAGCTGCTTTCTAAACACTGTTCACAAGCCAAGCAGTCGCATCCTTCCATCACCATGAACTAGGTACTCACCTCTTCACCTGACCGGTACAGGGAGACCCACCCGTAGAGGCAAGGGAGTGCTCAAGCCAGCCCTGAGACCTGGACCTGGCCAGCTGTTTTGTTTTGTTTTTTGAAGTCTAGTTGATTTCCAATCTTGTGTTAGTTTCAAGTGTACAGCAAAGTGATTGAGTGATTCAGTCATACATATATATATACTGATGTATACGATGCTTTTCCTTTATACGTTATTACAAGATATGGAATATAGTTAGCTCCCTGTGCTATACAATAGGTCCTTGTTGCTCATTTATTTTATATATAGAAGTACATATATGTTAATCCCCAAATCCTAATTAATCTCCCCCACACTTTCCCCTGTGGCAATCACCAGTCTATTCTCCATGACTGTGAATCTGTTTCTGTTTCATGGATAAATTCATTTGTATCCTATTTAGATTCCACGTGTAAGTGATATCATATGGTATTTGTTTTTCTCTGCCTGGCTTACTTCAGGTAGCATGATAATCTCGAAATCCATCCGTGTTGCTGCCAGTGACACTATTTTGTTCCTTTTATGGCTGAGCAGTATTCCATTATATATAGATATAGATATAGATATACACCACATCTTCTTTATCTATTCTTTATCCATTCATCTGTCAATGGACATTTGAATTGCTTCCATGTCTTAGCTATTTTAAATAGAGCTGCTATGTACATTGGGGTGAATGTATCTTTTTGAATTCCAGTTTTCTCCAGATACATGTCCAGGAGTGGGACTGCAGAATCATATGGTAGCTATATTTTTAGACTTTTTAAGGACCTTCCATAGTGGCTGCACCAATCTCCATTCCCATCAACAGTGCGGGAGGGTTCCCTTTCCTCCACACCCTTTCCAGCATTTATTGTTTGTAGACTTTTTGCTGATGGCCATTCCGGTTGGTGGGAGGTACTACCTCAGTGTAATTTTGATTTGCATTTCTCTAATAGTTAGCGATGTTGAGCCTTTTTTTTTCATGTATCTGTTGACCATCTGTATTTCTTCTTCAGAGAAACTGGACCAAGCTGGTTTAACGCCAGAGGCTCCTGCTCTTAAAACTACGTTCTGCCAAATTGAGAAAGTCCTGACAGACACAGCATTTCTGATACCACCCCGTGCTCACAGAAGCCCTCAACAAATGTTCACAGCCCCTGCCTGGAGGACAATGACTAAATGGCACTTCCTGAATGTCTGAATCAATGAATGATATATATTGGACACCCATTGACGAATCACATTTAAAACCTCGTTTAGGGTCTCTCAGAACACACGCAAACTGTGTAGACTGCAACGTCCCAAAACCATGTCCTGAAAGAGCAGAACAGGCCGAATACCAGCTTTAGAAGGAGTGTTGGATATGGGCTGCGCAGCAGCCAGAGGCCCAGACGCAGAGGCTGAGGGCCTCCATCCTGGTCTCCTCCCCCGCTGTGTGACATTGGCCATCACCTTAACCTCTCTGAGCCTATTCCATCAGGTAAAATAGTTGCTAATAAAATTGGTCTTCAGTGTCAATTGAAATAACCCATGTAAATCGCTTTAGATCCTCTGAGCTGAAATGTCCAAGCACAGAGCCTGGCTGGACAGAAGTGAGTCAGTGCAGGAGAGTTGGGACAGTAACCTCCAGAATTTTGTGCCAGGGCACTTGAGGATAATGGGAGTTTTGAGTTACTGAAATTTCTCTTTTATACAATATATAAAACACATAGACTTTTAAAAATTTATTGAAGCTTCCTGATTTTTAAAAAACAAGAAAATCAACCCTGAATATTCATTGAAAGGATGATGCTGAAGCGGAAGCTCTAATACTTGGGCCACCTGGTGGGAAGAGCCGACTCATTGGAAAAGACCCCGATGCCGGGAAAAATTGAGGGCAGGAGGAGAAGGGGGCGACAGAGGATGAGATGGTTGGATGGCATCACTGACTCAATGGACATGAGTTTGAGCAAACTCTGAGAGATGGTAAGGGACAGGGAAGCCTGGCATGCTGCAGTCCGTGGGGTCACAAAAAGTAGGACATGACATACCGAATGAACAATAACAATAAAATATTAAGAGATTAAGGAATTGCTAAATGGAGACCTTTCGTAAGCAACCTGAAATTCAGGGACTTCCTTGGCGGTCCAGTGGCTCAGACTTTGAGCGCCCAGTGCAGGGGACCCTGAGTGCCTTCCTGGTCAGGGAGCCAGATCTCACATACTACAGCTAAAGATCTCTTGCGCTACAGTGAAGATGGAAGGTCCCACGCGCTGCAGCGAAGACCCGGCAAAGCCCGATAGATAAACAAATAAACGTTTTTGAAAATTAATTTTAAAACTAAAATAAACTTCAGAACCTCTTATAGATGGACATGGTGCAAGCTCATTTTCTCCCTGCTGTCACGGAGACGCATGGAACCCATATGTAAATATAAGAGCTCTATACACCCACATGGACACTTGCAATGAGGGCAGAGAGTGCGCTGAAGGCAGCCTACAAGGATTGGGACAGAACTCGGCTTTGTGCTGTCGGTTGCTGAATTCCAGTTCTGGAAAGATCCTCAAGGGAAAGAAAGGAACTGGCGCTTACTGTGTGTCCTCTGTATGTCAGAAACGACACCAGTTATCCCTCATTTTCATAGCAACTCTGCCAGGTCTGAAGTTTCAGAAGACTGTATAACCTGGACAGGTCACATGGCCAGCAAGCAACAGAAGCAACTCAAGTCCTTATCTGTCTGACCCCAAGGTTCAGTCTCTTTCCACTGGATCAGCAGCAGACAAACGACAGCCCATGGCCGGCTCCAGCTGACCACCTTTATTTTTATCCCACCTGTGCGCAAGAATAACTTTTACATTTTTAAACAGTCAAAAATAAATAAATAAAGAGGATATTGTGTGACACGCGAATATGGTGTGAAATTCACATTTCAGTGTCCATAAATAAATGTTTACTGGAACATAGCCACACCTGTTTATTTACATATTGTCTATGGCTGCTTTTGTGCATGTTGCTGTTGGCAGAGTTGGGTGGCTGGGCGGGAAATCATATAGCCACCAGAGTGTACAATACTTTTTACCTGGTCCTTTTCAGAAAAACACTGTCCCACCTCTGCTCTAGACCATGTAGCCTTGAAGGTGACCGAGGCCTCTACTTCTATAGGTGAGGAAACGCAAGTCCGTAAAGATTGAATAGATTTGCCCCCAATTAATAATGTTGGGAGTGACACCAGACCAGCAAGTGAGAAGCACCACGTGGCCCACAAGGCAGGTTGAGAAGGAAGGTCAGCACTGGTCCGGCCACGCGTCTGGCTGCGATGGAGAAGAGGAGCAGGCGGGGTAGGGGAGCGGGGAGGCCAGCAGGCGTGGGGGCCCCGGAGCGCACACTGGAAATGGAGTCCCATCTGGAGGAAACAACAGGAGGCAGCGTATTCAGAGAAGACCGTCTCCTCCACAGCCCGGACGCTGGCTTCAAGGACAGGGTCAAAGTGGGGGACCCAGCAAGGAGGCTGGGAGAAGTCACAAGCAGAACCTTAGCTTTCACTCAGTGAAATAGATATTAAATATAATAAAAACAGTTTTTAAAAAGAGTACTTGCTGGCAGGAAACATTCCTGAAGTATCACAAAGTGAAAAAGGTTTACAAAGCTATTTATATGGCCTGGTCTTAACTTTACTTTCTGAATATACATTTATACATGTTTACATAAATTAAATGATTTGAAATGATATGTACCAACACACCAAGGTAAAATGGTAGTTATGACTGGATGCAATCACAGGTGTTTTTTTGTTTCTTTGTATCTGGGTATTTTCTGATCTTTCTGTAGTAAACTTTCATTGCTTTTCTAGCAATACATAGTCATTTTGTAGTATCAGTCTCGGAATAGACCGATCAATAGATTCTGATCAATAGGTTCTGATCAATAGAACAGAATATAAAACTGAAAGAGATTGAATAGATATAAGAATCAGATGTGTGATAAATGTGGAAATTAGAATCAAGGGGGGAAAGATGGGTAATTCAGTACATTGCATTAGTTCAATTGGCTAAAAGTTTGGAAGATAAAGTTGAGCTCTAAATACGTGTAGACGTGGTACAAATGAAGAATGTTTACAACATGTTAGTGAGAAAAAAGTCTACAAAGTATGATTTTTCAAAAGAAGCTACATATGTATATGCATGTATATAAATCTTGTATGGATAGATGCTGGGAAAGATTGAGGGCAGGAGGAGAAGAAGGTGACAGAGGATGAGATGGTTGGATGGCATCATCAACTCAATGGACATGAGTTTGAGCAAGCTCCAGGAGATAGAGAAGGACAGGGAAGCCTGGTGCGCTGCTGTTCATGGGGTCACAAACAGTCAGACACAACTGAGCAACTGAACAAGATACATGAATAGATAGATAGATGATAGAGATAGATTAAAAATACAGATATCAGCTCAGCTCAGTAGCTCAGGCATGTACGACTCTTTGCGACCCCATGGACTGCACACGCCAGGCTTCCCTGTCCATCACCAACTCCCGGAGCTTACTCAAGCTCATGTCCATAGAGTTGGTGATGCCAGATATATATACAGTATATATCCATACAAGAAACATAAAGAGAGATTCATGTCAAACTTGTACCCGTGCTTACTTCTACAGGATGAGAGAGAAAAGAGAATGCTTTCACACCCTACACAATTACACACATTATATTGTTTGAATTTTTGTCTTGAGAATGTAATATGTGCAAAACTATAAAAATAAAAACGAAAGCCCTATAATCTGTAAAATAAGCAGAGCCTAGAAGCTTCTTCAGTGTGTCACCATGGAAGTGGCTAGAACAGCCCTCGAAATCCGTTAGGTTGGTAAGGTTCAAGTTTGGCTTGAAGCTAGCCGATGGTACGGTGCCAGGATCCATTTCCTGATTTTGACAGTGAACCATATTATGGAAGATGCTGCCCCTGGGGGAGTCTGGGTGATGGGTCCAGGGGAACTCCTATTTTTGTAACTTCTGGCTCATCTATAAACTATAATTAAAAGCTTTAAATTTTTTTAGGTGGAATTCTACGAATATGTCTATCCCGGACTGTTTTTGACCTACAAAAATGGTAATCTCATATAGCTGACTATATAATTAAAGAAAAGGCTTAACCTAATCAATTGCATGTGAACCTGCGTGAGGAATTTCGGTAACAGAAGTAGAGCGGTCTGCACAGGGATGAGGATTCAGTGGTTCCGTGGGGCAGGGGTGGTCCTGGGGCATCCTGGGGGTTCCAGTCCACTTTGTTCCGACCCACCTCCACCAGGCAACATCTGCACCCTGATGCCCAGAAAGGTACACACCTCCTGACGTGCGGCTTTCCACCCGGCTCCCCTCTCAGTTTCCATCTCACGAAGCCACCAGGATAGTTCAGTGTGGACAGATGGAGTTACAAAGCCAAGGGTGGTGGCCCTCGAGCCTTTGACGGTCACCTGCCAGGCCAGCCCTGAGAGGCCCTGACTGCAGAGGGGCTTTGCCACTCCCTCTGAGACGGGGCTCCCCAGTGACCAGCTCAAGTCGAAGATGCAGCCAGGAGAGTGGGCCTCAGAGGGACCGAGCACAAGAAGAGGAGCCTTGTGGCAATTGCTGCACAGAATCAAGGACCCCTGGGGCTCTGAGCCACCAGGGAAGGCCAAACAGAGGTTCAAACAATAATAAAATAAGTTAAAAATATAAAATGTATTAAAACTGCAATATCTGGAACATCTCCAAGAGAGTATAGACAAGTTGATGGCTCTTCACTGAAATGAAATTATTTCAGGAAATACAAGGTGTCCTGGCCTGGACGCCAAGACAAGTGGGCTGCAGAGCAGTCAACTGGAGAGATGTGGGCGGCTGCTGCCAAGCTGCAGTTTTGTGCTCCGTGAGCTGGAGGGGCCGCCCAGGCTGGACCGAGGGCTGCCCTACCGGTGGTATCACATCCCGGACTACGGCCCGCATCTCTCTTTGCCTGGAGGTCTCCACTCTGCCTGTATCTCTCTGAGCTTCTAGGCCCTGTCTCTTGAACTCTTAAGATTTCCAACCTAGTCTTTTCCCCTCTAACTACATGCTTTGAAATCTAACCTTCCCTCAAAACCCCTGACCCACCTAGAGATCAGTAAGTCACCCCGTAATCTTTCCTGAAGGCCCGGTGGCTGGGCAGCCTATAATTTCCTCGCCTCGCGTCGGCAGCCCCACAGAGCACAGGACTGTTCTCGGCAGCACAATTGCCGGTATTTAGCAGCCTCTGGACCTGCTCGTCTCAGCACACGGTTTTCTATGGTCACGGTCCACAGAGCGCCGTCTGGACTTCTCACGCTGAAACCAAGTTTGGGCAGAGGTCCAGGTTTGCAGAAAGTCAGAACCAAAGTTTGGTGGCTCCACCCCAAAACCCAGCAAGGAATCTCTAGGGAGGGCACCACACATCTGAAAATGGAAAAGACACCAAAACTTCAACCATTCACCTTCTTTCCCCCACCCCGTCCCTCCCCACAACTGGCTCCTCTTTTCCGCTCCCAAATAGCATAAGAAGCCCTTTTCTTTCCACGAGGGCAGTCTGAAGATGGTTAACACAGATTGCTAGTTAGTGCTAACCACAGCGAGGGAAAATGTCAGATATTAATGCTGCTTTTTTTATATGGCAGGGTGAGCATTTGGGGATAAGAATAAACTCTTATTGACAGGGTCAAACACCACAATATGTACATATCACTAAAGTGTGTTTGCAAAATAGGCAATAATGACTCTAAATAGACTGTCTCGGAATGACTAATAAATAATAAGCATCTTGCCTTCAAAATTAACAACGGAGAAGAAGCGTATTATTTAGAGCACTGCAGCGAGAAGTGGCTTTCACCGGGAGGCCGGGGCCACGGCAGGAGGGGCCCAGACCCTATCCCTGTCCTCACGTTCCTTCCCACGCAGCGGGCCACGCAACGCGGTGACAAGAGCAAAGCCGCCCAAAGAGGTGACGTCAGAGAACCTCAGAGGCTGCGCCTGGAGAGCACCTTCCTCTTCCTTGAGCTGCAGTGTCCCTGGCCCTCCACTGGCCGTCACTGGCCCAGGTTCACACGAGGTAAAGAAGGAAGCGCCCACAGAACCGTCCCATCCAAGGACACTCAGCCTCTGGGGTTGGGATGGATACACAGCCCTTGAATGCAAGAGTCCAGCACCTCAACCCCCCCTCTTCTCTGTGACCTGGGATGACACCAGAGCTCGTGGGAAGCCCGTTCCTCTGTCTTAGACGTGGTAGCAGCCCTTCAGAGTCTCACCACAGGGATTAAAGGAGATAAGTAACAGGCCTGGGTCAATGTAAAATGATATTCCATGAAACGCTTGAAGCAATAATATGAGTAAGAAAGGCTGTGTTCCTTTTATTTTATTTTTGCTATTTGTCGTTGCTGTTCAGTCACCAAGGCGGGTCCAACTCTTTGTGACTCCGTGGACTGCAGCACACCAGGCCTCCCTGTGCTTCACTACCTCCCTGAGTTTGCTCAAGTTCATGTCCCTTGGATCAGTGATGCCATCCAACCATCTCATCCTCTATTGCCCTCTTCCTTCTGCCTTCAATCTTTCCCAGCATCAGGATCCCCATATTCCTTTTAAAATGATACTGTTATAATGCTAATAAAATCTATGAGAAACAGCGACTCTCAAAGTTAAAAAGCACTGCCATCTTTGCAGGACTGAATAGTTACCCCCGGACTGATATGAACACCAAATACGTATATTTATTCTTAGAGCTTGTCTGGTTTCCAAGTCCTTTGAATACAGCTGTCTGAACTGATGCTCAGTAAGGAAACCAGTGAGAAACCCAAACTCAAGGAAGCCAGCAGCTTCCCCAGGGTCACCAAGGTAACGGACACTACGATTGGACTTTCAGTGCTCCGTTGCTCTGTCGACAAAACCACGGGGACTCTGGAAAGAAGCCAGCGCGTCTGGGCAGACCAGTATCAGTCAGCGGTTGTCTACTGCGGACAAAGATTCGTCAGGACAAGGACTGCTGCTGGGCTTGCTTGTAACATCACATGGAGAGTTCCCGAGGGTGGGGTTGAGCGCCAGGCTCCCCACCACACAGCATGGACCTCAGACCAGTCATTCGAGTGGGAGCCGCTCCATCTTCGCTTTATTCTCAGGGCTGCAGGAAGGCAGGTTAGACCCAGAGCCCTTGATATCCCAGAGCTCACATCCTCCCCCTGGCTGTCACCACCTCATGTAAATCCGCAAAAACCCCTGAGCCCTTTCCAGATTCTGATCCCACATCCTGAGCAGATGCAATGATGGGGGGAAAGAAATCAGTCAAGTGGCCAGATATTTTATTTATTTGATAGCAAGAGTAGGCACATGTGAAATTTCTCAGTTGAATGTATAAACTCAGTTTTTAATCAGAATATTTTTTCACTGGAAAGGCAGCCATAGAGACACAAAAGAAGCCTTTCTGCTCCCCTGTTTCCTCGTGTTAAAATTAGAGTTATTTCTGGAAGGCCTTTTGGCATTATTCATCAAGTGCTTTAAAAATGTTTACACCCTTTGGCCAAGTAATTCCCTTTCTAAGAAACATGAGCAGAAACTCAGACAAAGAGACACACGTGGAGATACCGCCCCTTACAACTGGGAAGAGTTAGCCATACATGTCCGTGTTCATGACTAAAGGAAAGTGTGAAGTGATGGCTTCTTGGCAATGCGTTTACTATAGAACTTTAGTTTTTTCTTTGTCTCAGTATTTTCCAAAATTCTCTATAATAAGAAAAAAACGAAATATCCATTGACAGGTGAATGGATAGACAGAATGTGGTAGGTACATACAATAGTATATGGGTCATCCTTGGAAAGGGAGGAAATTCTGATATGGGCTACAATATGGATGAATCTTAAAGATACTAGGCAAAGTGAACTAAATCAGTCACATAAAGACAAATGCTGTGTGACTCCACTTATATGCTGCTGCTGCTGCTGCTGCTAAGTCGCTTCAGTTGTGTCTGACTCTGTGCGATCCCATAGATGGCAGCCCACTGGGCTCCCCCGTCCCTGGAATTCTCCAGGCAAGAACACTGGAGTGGGTTGCCATGTCCTTCTCCAATGCATGAAAGTGAAAAGTGAAAGTGAAGTCGCTCAGTCGTGTCCGACTCTTAGCGACCCCATGGACTGCAGCCCGCCAGGCTCCCCCGTCCCTGGGATTTTCCAGGCAAGGGTACTGGAGTGGGGTGCCATTGCCTTCTCCACTTATATGAGGGCCCTTGAATAATCAAGTTCAAAGAGACAGAACGGAGGGAGGTGGGTGCCAGAGGTTTGGGGGTAGCAGATGGGGAGTTAGCGTTTCATGGGAACAAGAGTTTCAGTTTGGGAAGATGAGAAAGTTCTGGAGATGACGGTGGGGATGGTTGCCCAACAATGGGAAGAAGGGAGAGGCTCTTATTTAGGTGGAAAGAATGAAGTCGAATCATTTCCTTTTGATGAGTCGCTTTACATTTTGTACTAAGTATGAGCCGAAGAGAGACAGCAAAGGAACAAAGGAAATTCCATATTTAAACTCGGGGTTAAAGTTACAAGTATAAGATGCACTTGCCTTTGTGAAAAACTTCTGTTTTGCATAACGACAGAAAGAGAAATTGAGGATCGTGTCGCGTTGCCTGGGAGTTTTCTGGATGGCCGCACTTACTCCCTTGAAATGAGTGATGAGAGCTGGCAAAACCATGCCCCCCTTTCCAGTTCCACCATCATCAAATGGAGGGTGCGGCAGTCACCGCTGCCTTCATCCCCAGGCCTTCCTAAGTCCACCTTGGCTGAGAAGCTGCTGTTTAAAAACCAACTGAAGGGCTTCCCTGGGGGGCCAGTGGGTGAGATTCAGGGGACGTGGGTTCAGTCCCTGGGTGGGGAACTAAGATGCCACACACCTCGGGGCAACTAAACCTGAGTGCCCCAACAGGGAAGCCTTTGGACCCAGCACAGTCAAAACAAAAAGCAGTAACAAACAAACAAGAACAGCTGAAGAGTTGCGGCAACATGGTTCAGCCGCGTTCAGCAGGTATAAACCAACTGGAAACTGGAGCACGATTCCACTCGTGTTCACATAGTGATCAAGTATCAGGTATTGAGCTCTCTGGAGTTAGTCCCTTAGTCGTGACCCAATGGACCGTAGCCTGCCAGGCTCCTCTGTCTATGGAATTCTCCAGGCAGGCATACTGGAGTGGGTAGGCATTCCTTTCTCCAGGGGATCTTCCCGAACCAAGGGGTCGAAACTGGGTCTCCCACATTGCAGGCAGATGCTCACCACCTGAGCCACCAGGGAAGCCGACTATGAGGTCGACACAAATGTTTTTTGGTGGCAAAATACAGACATGAAATTTACCTTCTTAACCATTTTTAAGGGCACAGTCCAGTGGCATTAAGTACATTCATACTGTTGGGCAGTCCTCACTGCCTTCCACCTCCAGAGCTTTTTCATCTTCACCATTAAACCCTCACTTCCTCCCACTCCCAGCCTTGTCTCTGTGAGTCTCACTGATTTAGAAACCTCATGTAAGTAGAATCGCAGAGCATTTGTCCTTTTGTGACTGGCTTATTTACTTAGCATAATGTCTTCAAGGGTCATCCATGTGGTAGCAGGTGTCAGAATTTCCTTCCTTTTTAAGGCTGAATCATCTTCTACTGCATTTGTGTAACACTTTCTGTTTAACCGTTTATCCATTGATGGACACTTGGATCGCTTCCACCTTTGGGCTGTTGTCAATAATACTGCGATGAACTCAGGTATCCAAACGTTGGATGCAAATTTTAGGAACTGCTGAGCTGTTTGTGTTCAGGAAAATTAAGTAGGTGACTTCTGTCTCATTGGTGCCAAGAAATCACTCATTTCATGGAATCAGAAAATGGCAAAGCAGGAAACTGTTATAAAACCATCATTTATATCTGTCCATAGATGAGGAAAGGGACATGAAGTGACTTAACGAGAATGGTTTGGGAAATGTTCACTTCCTACATGTAGGGAGGGGGGAATCCCTCTCCCAGGCAAAAATATCCACCCAACTTGTCATACCACATACCTCAAATTCCTGACACTGGAGATTTATTTACTTAGATAAAGGTACTGGTCCTTTTACCAGGAATCTCCTAATAAAATAAAAATAGCTCTGAGGGAAAGTCATTATTGACCCATACGCCTTGTCTTGAAAGACCGGTTTTCCACAGAACAGAAGACTTAGAGTCAGGTTCTCAGGGAAGAGAGTCCTCCCTATGGGAGAGTCGATGCAGAAGGTGGGAGGCAGTGTGACGAGGGATTTTAAGCATAAGTGTTCCACAGGGAGACATCATCTCCCGAGGAGCTCCAGGCACCCAGCGCCAGTCAGAACCAGCGCTGAGAGTCTGAAGACCCGGAAGTGGGAAGTGAGAAGAGACCAACTAAAGCCCAACTCAGGCAACAGGCCAATTTTCTCTCTGACTAGCTTGATCCTAAATATTATACTTCAAGCCAAAGTACAGGTCTTCTTTAGATGACCTGGGGACCATGAGTAAGTTCTGGATAATAACAAAATATTTTGTTAGGTTTCCTCAGCTATATAAAGAAAGATTTTTTTTTTCTTTCAAGAAGAATGGAAAATACTCAGATGGATCACCAACTGAGGGACTCATTACTCATTTCTCTTCAACAGGTTTCATCCTCTCCAGTGGTCAGACACATTTCACGATGGAGTTGAGGTAATTCTGTCAGTCACAAGAGGTGTTTGAAGACCAGGAGAACCCCAGCATAACACACCCCACGGGCACAAGCAGCTGAACACTCCTCGGGTCAGAAAGTGCTTTCCACAAACACGGTAACCATATTGGCCCCGTAATAACAAGGTTGGGTTCTCACAGGGAGTGTTATTTCTGTATCCAATTCCAAAGTCGTGAGGTGGTTCTATGGGATCTCTGAAGAACAAGGGGTTAGAAAAAAGGACTATGGGAGCCCAGGGAAAACCAATACCTACCGATGAACTTGACAAGAAACGCAGGCAAGGTACAGACATTTTTGCAATCCTCTTTCAGAGGACACCAGAAACCCTTTTATTTGTTAAAATGACAGAAATAACTAACTGGGCACTAGCATGTGTAAATGTACTGTTTTATATGCAGAAAATTCGAGAGGATATGGAAATTGAGTCATTAAAACAGAGCCAGGGCATCCCTGCAGCTAAGACTCCAGGCTTCCACAGTAAGGGATACAGTTCAACCCCTGGTCAGGGGAGTTCCGTATGACACATGATGCAGCCAAAAAATTTTTTTTTAATAAAAGAAAGTCACATACTAGTAGTGACTGCAGCCATGAAATTAAAAGACGCTTACTCCTTGGAAGGAAAGTTATGACCAACCTAGATAGCATATTCAAAAGCAGAGACATTACTTTGCCAACAAAGGTCCGTCTAGTCAAGGCTATTGTTTTTCCTGTGGTCATGTATGGATGTGAGAGTTGGACTGTGAAGAAAGCTGAGTGCCGAAGAATTGATGCTTTTGAACTGTGGTGTTGAAGAAGACTCTTGAGAGGCCCTTGGACTTCAAAGAGATCCAACCAGTCCATTCTGAAAGAGATCAGCCCTGGGATTTCTTTGGAAGGAATGATGCTAAAGCTGGAACTCCAGTACTTTGGCCAACTCATGCGAAGGGCTGACTCATTGGAAAAGACTCTGATGCTGGGAGGGATTGGGGGTAGGAGGAGAAGGGGACGCCAGAGGATGAGATGGCTGGATAGCATCACTGACTCAATGGACTTGAGTCTGAGTGAACTCCGGAGTTTGTGATGGACAGGGAGGCCTGGCGTGCTGTGATTCATGGGGTCGCAAAGGTTCGGACATGACTGAGCGACTGAACTGAACTGAACTGAACTGATACTCATTAGGTATATAGGTTATGAAACTAGGAATCTACCACGCTCTGATGAAAATCCGGAAAACAGTATTTCCACATTCCTGCTATGGTGATGTATATAGTATCTGATAAGTAAAGTCCACACTTACAAAATCGATTCACATCAAATTAGCCTAAGCAATAAAAATAAAACAGTGACATTAATCCAACTCCCAAGGTGGTAATGTTTGATTTGCTTCACCGGCAAGTTAACTGAGTCCCCATCTGCTTTATTCTCTCACATTTCCCAGGAGGCCAAGCTCACGATATGTCTTAAAGTGGTTCCCAGAGGCCTCCTTATCCTCCGTGTCGTACAGCCTAAGAGGCACGCTGGCCAGTTTTCAGCCAACCCCGCTCTGACAGAGCCAGAGAACAATCCTTTCTCTGGGTCCTATAGCAGTGTGGGCGGCCACTGAAGACCAAGATACCACTGCCAGAGACGCTGGTATGAGCGCTAGAAGGCTGGGCTTTATTTTCCATTAAAAAATTATATATACAAAACAGACTTCTATGTGCTTTCTTGTTGTAAAACACTATACAAAAGAAAGCACAGGGTACTTCTCTTATCAGTGTGGTATAGATTCTTCTAGTATCTTTTCTAAGCATTTCTACACCTCTTCTGTACCGTTCTACAAAGAATGTGTTCTGTTTAACAGGCATGGCTCAGATCCTAGGTCTGCCATAAATTCCCTGTAAGCTTTTGTGCAAAAATGTGAGCTGGGGCTTTAGTCCTACAGCGTCACTGCATCCTGGTCTTTCCGTCTAGCCCCTCTCATTTGAGTTAAAAGTCATATCAAAGTCAAGGAACTGTCTGTCTCTACAAAAGGTTGTGCCGGGAGGGGTGGGCTCTGGCCAGACCAGAAACCAGGCTGGAGAGCAGAGGGCCCGTGAAGGTGGCAGGTGAGAGAAAGTGCGTCCAGGAAGCCAGAGGAGGACGGTGCTGAGCACCCAGAAGAGCCAAGGGCTCGGGACCAATCAATCGATGGGGACGGGGCGTGATGTGCAGGCTGGCCTCAAAAGTTAGAGTCCAGGAGGGGGTGCGTCAGAAGGAGGCCATGGGAGGAAGGGCACAGTGAGTGGGGAGAAAGCAGAAAAGTGAGGTGGAAGAGGGAAGCCTTGAGGGAGAGCCTCCTGGGTGCATTCTGGGGGCATGAGAGTGGCAGGGCCCCCAGGGACCCACAGTGGGGAGAAGGTGGCACAGCTGCAGAGATAGGCTTGGCGGGCACGGACGGGCAAACACACTTCGTGGAAAAGACAATGGTCGACTTTTCCTCCTGGTGACTGTGGTGTGTCCATGAAGGAGAAGGGTGTCTAGGTGAGAAAGTCAGGTCCTAACACTCCCCTTCCTTTGGGTCATCAAACTTGTTTACCTTCCCGCTAGGCTCTGTGCCCGCTAAGGGAAGCCCATTGGTCTTTGTCATCCTGTAGCACTTTACAGGGTATTCAAAAGCCTATCAGGTTTGGGAAAACAGCCAGCTCCAGCTTTGGTAGCCAACCCAGAGTTCCAGCTACAGCAGAGACCAGATCAGCAGAGGCGCTGAGGTCAGTCCAGGATCCCTGAGGGCCACCTGCTCAGGGAAGGCGAGGCTGCTGAGAGAAGCATCTAAAATGGTCAGAGAGATGGTGTCTGTCCAAGATGCCCTGGGAACAACTGAGACACGGAAATGAGGAAGGAACAAGTGAGGAAAGATGGAGCAAAGCTATGCACCTTAGCCCAAAACAGGGAATTCTGGGCCATCTCATGGAGAGCATTTATAACAATATGCGTGCACACGCGCTAAGTCGCTTCAGTCGTGTCCAACTCCCGACTCTTTGCGACCCTGTGGACTGTGGCCCGCCAGGCTCCTCTGTCCATGCGGACTCTCCAGGCAAGAATACTGGAGCGGGCTGCCATGCTCTTCTCCAAGGGATCTTCCCAACCCAGGGATCCAACCCACGTCTCTTACGTCTCCTGAACTGGCAGGTGGATTCTTTATCACTTGTGCCACCTGGGAAGCCCTATAAAAATGTAAATGGAGCTTATTCCTCAGGGAGGAAGGAACAAGGGAACAAAATCCCTGTAACTTAGCAGTCAGTAAAAGCCTCATAAAAGTACCTGGAGACACCATGACTCCTTCTCCGCGTGGGAGCAAATACGAAAACCAGAGGATTCAATTCGAGTCTCACGTGGCATGATGCAGGCTCTACTCTGGAAGAAGCTTCCACGAGTGTCCCTGGAAGGATCTGGGCTCGAGGTTGACCAGGTGGCCCGTCTGATCAGCTAGGCTGACTTGCTGGCCGAGAGCAGTGAAGACGTCCCTTTCAACCAAGGTAAGGGACAACAGAAGTCGAGAGCAAAGGTGGATCGAAGGTTTTTGTCCAGGAAAAGCAGATTCTGCCAGGGATGGGGGCTGGCGCCTCTGCCCAGTCTGCCCCCAAAGCAGCAGGAATACAAGTCTCTCAAAAGGCAGACAAACAGGGGCTCCCTTGTGGTCCAGTAAGTAGGACTCCACACTTCCACTGCAGGGGGCATGGGTTCCATCCCTGGTTGGGGAACTAAGATCCTGCATGCCATGGGGTGAGGTCAAAAAAAAAAAAACACACAAATACACAGATGGATGGGAAGGGCAATGCTGTGTGTGTTTTCAATGTAAAATAACAATCATAAAGTCAGCTGTGCCGACCGCACTTTTGGAAGTGCCTTGAGGAGTCCACCAAGCGAAGGTCCTCTGGCGTGGCAGCACGTGGAGACCAGGGGACTGAGTCTGGGGGACACCCTGCCCCTCCAGGCATGTGAGCGGAAGCCCCGCGGGAGGGCCTTGCGGGTCTCGGGCTCAGTCTGTCTCTGGGCTGCTCTGGCCTGTAGCCAACACTAGATACATAATAAATCTGTTTTATTCTATCCTCTTTCTCTCCCAAGGCTCCAATCTGCCACCCATTTTTTCCCCCTGCTGTTGTCACAGCCAGATTCACAATCTGAATTCCTTCCAGCCTTCTGAGGTGAGGCCTGTGGCTCTCATCTTGAACAAGGAAGTGTGACTTGGCATCAGCCTTTTTTTTGAGGAGTTGGAGCTAAGAATTGGTGGAGGAGGGGTGAGGAGAAGGGCTCTGAAAGTTCAGAAATGAGAAGGACGTGGAAGGAGAAGCACAAAGGGACATTCATTTAACTGGATTTCCTTTTCTTTATTTCCTGTTTCCACGCACTCTGCTGGATCGTATTTCCTCTTAGCAGTAAGAACCAAACATCTCCCAGCTCGTGTTGTTTAACTAATTTCACCACCTCAGTCTTAGCCCCACACTTATAAAATGGTAATAAGGGTAATGCCTAAGGGTACCATTTAAAAAAAAAAAAAAAAGAGAAGCTAAATGTTAGTGATACTAATTCTGAAATAGTGTTTGGCACTTAAACTTCAAGCATTTGATTTTTCAAGTTTTCATGATTACTTCACCAAAATCGGGTGGCATAAAAACTGCTTTTGCGTAAAACGGTTTTTGGTTTTTCTTTTTTTAATTCCTTTGCAATTGGAAGATAATTGGTTTGCAATGTTGTGTTGGCTTCTGCCATGCAACAGCGTGAATCAGCCACAGGTACACATATATTCCCTCCATCTTGAACCTCCCTCCCACCTCTTCATCCCACAACCCCTCTAGGTTGTCCGGAGCGTGGGGTTGAGCTCCCTGTTGTCTAAAATGCTTTTGCAGACAGTGATTCTTAAGCAATTGCATCGTTACATTTCGTGCCATTCAATTTCACTGAAAGGCAGATTGATAAAAATCAGCCTGGCCGGTTTCGGAACGCTATCCTCTCTGCCGTGGGACAGGCCTCCAGGGCAGTCTGCACCTTTTGACCTATCCCACCCAGAGGCCCTCCAGCTACCTGCCTCCCCCAGGAAGATTCACTGGGACAGATGCTTGGGGAAATGACATGCCCAGGGCGCGGGAGGGGCCTTTGCTTTGGGAGAATAGCTGTGGAGACTTGGGGAACAGCATGCTGTCCTGGAATCACAAGGAGAAAGGACTTTTCCTTCTTTCAACATCCAACAAATAGTGTGTGCAGCACAGACTGCTGAGCGAGGAACTCTGCCACAACTGGGAACACCATGATGAGCCCTCCTGGGCCTCCAGGCTCCCTGGGCAGGGAGGTATCAGGCAGGAAGGCAGTTACAACCCAATGTAGAAGCTACTGAACCCCAAATAAGCCCAGACTCCATGTGAGCACATCAGAGCAGAGCCTATACCAGGCTAGGGTAGAGCAGGAGTCAGGGAAGACTGCCTGGAGGAGGTGAACTTTGGCGCCTCCATCCATTCGACTGAGATTGAGTCCACTGCTCTGAGAGCGGAGACAGAGCCGCGGACCCAAGACTTGAGATCCTGCTCTCTAGAAACTCACATCCCTCTAGAAGGTAGTGGATTGTGCCAGAGAGTTACCTTGTGGCCAGAAAGGCCTAAGGAAGCTGAGACCCGATGACAGGATGGAGGGAAGGGCTTCTCAGGCAGAGGAAATGGCTTGTAGCAACTGGCATCAGGTGCTTCTGGGGATGCAAAGAAGAGCCCAGAATGGGGCAAGGCACAGCATGAAGGGACCGAGGCCAGAGGCAAGAACCAGATCACACAAAACCACACAGACGACCGTCACAGGTTTGGATTTTACCGTAGTCATCGTGGAAAGTGAAGGTGACGTGATCAGATCTGTATTTTAAAGTGACCATTTCAGCTGCCTGGTGAGGCAACGGCGCAGAGAGAGCACTTGAAACAAGCAGTTCATGCAAAGGCCCTGGCAGAGGCGGCTCCTGCGAGGGGGAGTGCGGCCCCCTGTGCGGCCAGGCGCAGCTGCGGGCCGGGGCCAGACCACCAAGGTTCCCACGGGCCACTGGAGGCCTCCAGGAAGGACTGATGCCACTCAGACTGACTCAACTCACTCAAAGATGTTTGGATTGGTGGGTGGGATTAACTCATGGATTCCCAAACAGCAAGGACCATGCATGTGGAATAGTTCTATCCTCAAAGACTGAAAATATACAATCTTTCAGAGTTACTATAATTCATGAATAGCTCTCACTTCCTTACACATGAAACAAGAGTTTCCTCATTCTCTAGAGTTCACTGGGTAAAGAAAGGGACTGCTGCTGCTGCTGCTAAGTCGCTTCAGTCGTGTCCGACTCTGTGCGACCCCACAGACGGCAGCCCAGCAGGCTCCCCCGTCCCTGGGATTCTCCAGGCAAGAACACTGGAGTGGGTTGCCATTTCCTTCTCCAATGCATGAAAGTGAAAATTGAAAGTGAAGTCGCTCAGTCGTGCCCGACTCTTAGCGACCCCATGGACTGCAGCCCACCAGGCTCCTCCATCCATGGGATTTTCCAGGCAAGAGTACTGGAGTGGGGTGCCATTGCTTTCTCCAAAGAAGGGGAATAGTGACCCACTATGTAATTAATGCCATAATTTTATTGTTGTTATTCAATATTTACTTACTTATTTGGCTGCACTGCGTCTAGCTGTGGCACCCAGGATCTTTTAGTTCTGGCACGTGGGATCTAGTTCCCTGAGCAGGGATTGAACCTCTGCCCCCTGCATTGGGAGCGCAGAGTCTTAGCCACTGGGCCACCAGCGAAGTTCCAGTGGTTATTTTATTTGCATTTTACGCTGATCACTCGCTGTCACGTGGGCATCTTGGCCCCATGAAGTCAGACTGCTCACAGTCTTCCCCAAGTCATCTCTTTCTAAAGTTCTCCATGACTGCATTCACCCCAGACTGCATCACCCATCATTCTCAACTCTTCTCTGGTTAGTTAAGCCCCTTCTCTGGTGTCCCTGGCATCTCTTCCCCTCCTCCCCGTCTCCACGACCACTGTCCAAATTATTGCTCTCAGTCATCTCCTCTATGGCAGATGACTGACCACCAGTCTGCTCCTCGTTTTATTTCTTTATTCTCTCTTTGCGCTCATTTCAGGTCCCAACCTCCACTTGTAAGCTGAACCCATGCTGCTCAAAGTAAAAAGAGCCACTAGATTAGAGTTTTCTCAACTTCTCAAAATATGAAGCCAGTGAAAAGGTGGAATTGAAGAAAGAGCAACAGGCAAAGCAGGAGTCTTTCCTGTTATAAACCGTAGGGTAAAATCTAAACAAGAATCATCTACAGGGTAAACGATTCCGCCTGACTTACTGAGCACTTGAAATGCGAGTGTTCTAAACCGACGCGAGCTAAGGACTGAGGCTGACGCTGAAGCTCCAATACTTTGGCCAAGCTCATGTGAAGAGTCGACACATTGGAAAAGACCCTGATGCTCGGAAAGACTGAGGGCAGAAGGAGAAGGAGGCAACAGAGAATGACATTGTTGGACATGAGTTTGAGCAACGCTCGGAGATAGTGAAGGACAGGGAACCCGGTGTGCTGCAGTCCATGGGGTCAAAGAGTCGGACGTGACTGAGTGACTCAACAACACAAGCATAAAATTTACCCTTAAAAGATTTTATACAAGAAAAAGGGATGTAAATAATTTTTGCATAGAGAGTACATTGAAATGCTAATACTCCAGATACTTGGGTTGAGTAATACATATTCTTAAAATTAATTTTATTTGTTTCATCTTGCCTGTTTTTAATGTGGCGACAAGACAAATGTACATATTCAGCTTGTATTTTGACTACCATTATATTTCAATTAAACTGTGGTGGCCTAAAATAATTGGAGATCTGTGGCAATAAAACTTAATGTCATTGTTAGGAAATTATTCCTAAGAGAGCAATGGAAGGCAGCAATGAAAAGACAAAGAGCCCAATGGAAAAAAATGGCAAACGATTTGGATGTAAATTTCTCCAAACAAGATGCACAATAGCCAGCACTTAATATCATTACTTACTGGGGAAACGCAAATCGAAATCAATAAAACACCACTTCATACCCACCAGGACGGCTGTAATTGTTTTTATGGGAAAATGGTAAGTGTTGGAGAGATGTGAAGAGATAGGAAGCCTGTGCACCGTTGGTGAAAGCGCACAATGGCACAGGCCCTGCGGGAGACAGTTCAGCAGTCCCTGAAATGCTACACAGGGAGTCATCGTGTGACCCGGCAATTCTTCTCCTAGAGAGATGAAAACATAGTCACAGAAAAGGTTGTGTAAGATAGATCCTCTGGAAGTCCAGGGGCTAGGATTCCATGCTCTGCTGCAGGAGGCACAGGTTCAAGCCCTGGTTAGGGAACTAAGATCCCACGGGTAGTGGGATCCCACAGCCAAAAAAAAAGTTTTTTTTAAGTTGAACAAGGATATTCACAGCAGTGTCATTCATTATAGCCAATTAGTAGGAACAACCAAATATCCCTCAACTGTTGAGTGGATAAACAAAGCATGACGTATCCAAACAATAGAACGTTACATGGTTGTAAATAAAAACGCAGTACTGGTACAGCATGGATGAGCCTTGAAAACGTCCTGTTCAGTGAAAGAAACTCATCACGGAAGACCACAGATTTATCATGCTTTTTATATGAAACGTCCAGAAAGGGCAAATCTAGAAACGAAAAGTAGATCTGTGTCTGCCTAGGGCTGGAGGAGTTTGGGGGGAAATAGGGCTGACAGCTAGGGGGCCCAGAGTTTCTTTGAGGGATGATGAAAATGTCTTAGAACTGATTGTGGTGGATTCTAGAACAGGTTTAGAGTACAGTCGCATCTTCTGGGAAGGGGAACTTAACAGCTGGGGGACAAGCTGTCCCTGTGTGTGCGTCTGTGTGTATACATACACAGACACACACACACATACACACATTACAATATGTGCTGTGTGCATATTGGGTTTTGTACCACACCTATAATAACCTTTTCACAAACATATAAGTGAAATAATATGTTCAAAGAAATTACATTAGGAATAACAAAAGGGTCATAACTACAAGAGATCAAAATGTATTCAAGAAGGTCACCAAAACATTTATACCTCTACATAAGCAAATCTAAAGGAAAAGGGTAATGTTTAAGAAAATAAACATGTCAAAAAACTGACTTGTAAAAAAGGTAGAAAACCAGACCATGCTAGATAAGAAATTTAAAAGTTAGCAAAAAATAAACCTCAACGCCGTCCACCTCCAAATAAGACCATCGAAGGCAGATAGGATTATAAGTGAGTTTTCCAATCCTCCGAAGACAGATTATTCTTATTCACAGATGTTTCTAGGCACAGGAAGATAGACAAGGCTTTCTCCCTCATCTCCTGAGGATAAACATAACTGTCCTAAGAAGCGGCTGAGGAGCAGAAGGAAGAAAGAGGAGAGGAGGGAGGGAGAGCAGAAATGCAGGGTTTTTCAGACCCACACGATTGGCTCTATCTCTGAGTTTTTATTGGCTGAATTTGCTGCCAAAATCCAAAAACTGGGATATTTTTAAGGAATCCCCTGGCAATCCAGTGGTTACAATTCAGTGCTTTCACAGCTGAGGGCCCTAGTTCAATCCCTGGTCAGGGAACTAAGATCTCAGAAGCCACGTGATCTGGCCAAAAAATAAAACTAAAAACCGGGATATTTTTTTATAAAAGTCAGACTGAAATAAGATACATGTAACAACTGTGAGAAAGAACTAAGAGGGTAGTTATGTGTTTAATTCTTATAAATCAGTAATGATGGTGATGATCATAACTAACGTTTATCGAGCACTTATCACTTACCAGGGTCTTTCTATACTTTTTTCTCCACAGAAGAAAAAGATGATACAATAAAAAGCAAAGGATATCAATAGGCAAGTATAGCTATCCAAAGAGACTCACCTTCCATAACAATGTATTGTTGTTAAGTCGCTAAGTCGTGTCCAACTCTTCAAAAACCCCATGGACTGCAGTCCAGGAGGTCCCTCGGCCCATGGGATTTCCCAGGCAAGAATACCTGGAGTGGGCGGCCATCTCCTCCGCCAGGGGATCTTCCCCCCCCAGGAATCGAGCCCACATCTCCTGCATCTCCTGTATTGGCAGGTGGACTCTTTGCCACTGAGCCACCAGGGAAGCTGATATGGCAGTTAAAAATGGAAACAAAAATGGGATGTTTACCTGTCAGATGAACAAAACTTAAAAATCAGTAATAGTGAGTAAGAGTCCAGGGAAATATTTTTATTCTCCACTGGAGAGAATGTTAAACTGGTGTGACCTTTGGGGGAACAGTTATTAAAAATGTCAACATGCATACCTGTGAGCCCCAGGAACTCCGTCTCCTAGAGAGAACGTGTTCAAGTCACGAAACTAGTCTTCTACGGCTACGTAACAAATCACCACAAACGTAGCCGCTTAAAACAACACAAAACACAAAAGTGTTATCTCACAATTTCTGAGGGTCAAGAGTGAAGCACGTTTTAGCTGGGTCCTCTGCCCAGGATCTCCCAGGACTGGAGTGAAGAGGAGGGGGTGTTGGCAGAATTCATTCCCTTGCAGCTGTGTGAGCGGAGACCCTGATCTCCTGCTGGCTGTCGCGCTCAGCCCTTCAGTCCCTCACTCTCCCAATCTCCCCTGTAAGGGGTCCCGTTTACACCAGGCTGGCCCAGCAGAATCCAAGTCCATTAAGCAAATCGCAGGGTTTCCGCCCCGTTTTATGCATAGGTTCCTGCATCCACTTTCTGCATCCATTTTATGCATCTACCCCATTTCATGCATGGGCAAGAGAAGCAGGGGTGGGCACCTTGGGGCAGTCTCAGAATTCCACCTGTCCCAAGTGGCACTAGTGGTAAAGAACCCACCTGCCAATGCAGAAGACGCCAGAGACGCACGTTCGATCCCTAGGTTGGGAAGATCGCCTGGAGTAGGGAATGGCAACCCACTCCAGTATTCTTGCCTGGAAAATCCCACGGACAGAGGATCCTGGTGGGCTACAGTCCACAGGGCCACAAAGAGTCGGGCATGACTGAACACGCACAGACACACATTGGTGGTCAAGAACGTTCCTGCCGGTAGAGTGTGTAAAAGTAGAAAATCAGAAGCATCTCAAAAGGAGTCACAAAGAGTAGAACACAACTGAGAGACTGAGCAATAACAAAAATAGTTCAGTAAACCATGAATGGTTACCAAGACTATACATTCACACACCATGGACACTGGACGGCAGTGTTAGTTCAATGAGATAAATCAATGTGACATAATAACTTCAAAAAAAAAGAAAAAGGCAGGTTACAGAACAATACATACAATAGGACTCCATTATGTATAAATAAAGGGCTTCCCTGGTAGCTCAGCTGGTAAAGAATCCACCTGCAATACAGGAGACCCTGGTTCGATTCCTGGGTCGAGAAGATCCGCTGGAGGATGGATAGGTTACCCCCTCCAGTATTCTTGGGCTTCCCTTGTGGCTCAGCTGGTAAAGAATCCGCCTGCAATGTGGGAGACCTGGGTTTGATCCCTGGGTTGGGACGATCCCCTGGAGAAGGGAAAGGCTACCCACGCCAGTATTCTGGCTTGGAGAATTCCATGGATTGTATAGTATTTAATCAGATTATACTTTTGTCTTTTGGGGCTTCCCTCATAGCTCAACTGGTAAAGAATCCACCCGCCTGGGTTTGATCCCTGGGTTGGGAAGATCCTCTGGAGAAGGGAAAGGCTGCCCACTCCAATACTCTGGCCTGGAGAATTTCGTAGACTGTGTAGTCCATGGGGTTGCAAAGAGTTGGACACAACTGAGTGACTTTCACTTCACCTCATGTATAAATAAATAAATACTCAATTCCTACCTCCACTCTTGTTCTCTGTAATTCTGCCGCCAGAGGCCTTTTCAAAATCTGATTCTGTCACCAGCCCTGCAGCCACTCTGCCCCCAGCCTAACATCTGACCTTGAAATCCCATCATTCTTAGGAAAAAGCCTAAACACATCCTCGTTGTTGTTGTTGCTGTGTGTGCTCAGTCGTGTCCAACTCTTGGCGACCCCACAGACTGTAGCCCACCAGGCTCCTCTGTCCATGGGATTCTCCAGGCAAGAATACTGGAGTAGGTTGCCATTTCCTTCTCCAGGGGAACTTCCTGATCAGGAATGGAACTCAGGTCTCTCTCCTGCATTTGCAGGCAGATTCTTTACCACTGAGCCACCTGGGAAGGCCCTGATGAGTGAACTCAAGCGTTATGAATCTGCCCCTCCCCTCTCTTCATGTACCCACCTCGGGTGTCCTGCGGGTTGACCTGAGCCCAAAGGCCCACTGCAGCAGGTGGGCGCTCTTTCCATGCGGCTCTGCGAGAGCCAGAGACCTGAGTGGCAGGGAGGGAGGGAGTCCCTCTCAGGAGGAAGAAGGTGGTCACCAGCAAGTGTGGTAACAGGAAGCCCTGCATGCAGGAGTCCACGCCAAGGACAGGGCATCTCACGGAGGGGAGACTCTGTCCTGAGGAAGAGGTCAGGGAAGCGCCCCGTGGGGCCTGTCCCAAGCCAGGACTCTGCACTGCTGCCCACCTGGAGCGCTGGCCGGACGCCACTCCCCTCCCCACCTTTGTAAACGTCGTCTCAGCAGCTGAAGAGGTGTTGCCGCGCTTAGTCACTCAGCTGTGTCCGACTGTTTGTGACCCCAGGGACTATAACCCGCCAGGCTCCACTGTCCATGGGATTCTCTAGACAAGAATCCTGGAGTGGGTTGCTGTACCTTCCTCCAGGGGATCTTCCTGGCCCAGGAATCAAACTCTTGTCTCCTCTGTCTCTTGCATTGCAGGCGGATTGAAATGGCATTCCACATACTCAAACGGGTGACCTTGAGGAAGGTCTTCTGAGGCCAAGTCCAATCAAGGAGCCTTGTTTTCCCAAGACGGTCCAGAGGGAGATGGAACCTGAGCCAGCTGGAGAGAGGACCAAGGTCAGAGCTCACATCTGAGTGGCTATCCCAAGGGCCAGGCTGGAATGTTGAGAGCAAGAAATCAGTGGAAGCAGACAGCTCAGAAGGACGCGTGTGGACACAGCCATCGTGCTGGAGCTTTCCTATTATGTGGTACCTGATGCTCAGAGGGGTGGCCCCCTGAGGGCCTGGTGCCGTGTCGCATTCAAGCCTTCCCCGATCCTCAGCTGGAAGCCTCTCTCTTCTCTTCCAACCTCAGGTCAAACCTTATGAAACCATTGATGTTCTGCTGTGTTTGTCCTACAAGATTTCATGTGGTTCAGTCAAATAGACCAAGAGCTTTTGACAGCAGAGCCATCTGTTATTTTCATGTTTCTCTGCAAGTCTCAACCAGTCCATCCTAAAGGACATCAATCCTGAATACTCATTGGAAGGACTGATGCTGAACCTGAAGCTCTAATACTTTGGCCACCTGATGCGAAGAACTGACTCATTGGAAAAGACCCTGATGGTGGGAAAGATTGAGAGCAGGAGGAGAAGGGGACGACAGAGGATGAGATGGTTGGATGGCATCACCGACTCAATGGATATGAGTTTGAGCAAACTCAGGGAGATAGTAAAGGACAGGGAAGCCTGGCGTGCTACAGTCCAGGGGGTCAAAAAGAGCCAGACACGACTGAATGACTGAACAACACCTGGAGTCTCACTAGGTAGTTTAGCTCAGTTCAATTCAGTCGCTCAGTCGTGTTCGACTCTTTGTGACCCCATGAACTGCAGCACACCAGGCCTCCCTGTCCATCACCAACTCCCGGAGTTCACTCAAATTCATGTCCATCGAGTTGGTGATGCCATCCAGCCATCTCATCCTCTGTTATCCCCTTCTCCTCCTGCCCCCAATCCCTCCCAGCATCAGGGTCTTTTCCAATGAGTCAACTCTTCGCATGAGGTGGCCAAAGTACTGGAGTCTCAGCTTTAGCATCATTCCTTCCAAAGAACACCCAGGACTGATCTCCTTTAGGATGGATTGGTTGGATCTCCTTGCAGTCCAAGGAACTCTCAAGAGTCTTCTCCAACACCACAGTTCAAAAGCATCAATTCTTTGGTGCTCAGCTTTCTTCACAGTCCAACTCTCACATCCATACATGACCACAGGAAAAACCATAGCCTTGACTAGACGGACCTTTGTTGGCAAAGTAATGTCTCTGCTTTTGAATATGCTACCTAGGTTGGTCATAACTTTCCTTCCAAGGAGTAAGTGTCTTTTAATTTCATGGCTGCAATCACCATCTGCAGTGATTTGTAGATTAAATATATACAAACCAAAGCAGTTGTTGGGTTTTTTTTTTAATGAATTTAATTTTACTTTGACGAGCAATTCAGTAAGTCATTTCTTAGAAACTAATTCTGAAGTCCCAAAATAAAACTCGTGACGGGGGAATGTAGGGGGGACACACACGTGCCATCAGGTGCATTCCCAGATGTCAAGAATATATTGAACAACACACAGGTAGCTAACATGACAATTCCAATTTAGGTCTATACAGTTCTAAGGTTGATGATTTTTCAATCCCTCCAGTAAGGAAATTCTTTTCCAATGCATTTCATTCATACGTAGTAAATGAACACACCCTGCAAAAGAGGAGTTTGTCCAGGGGAAAAGAAACAAAGTTTACAGGGAAGAAATCATGGAAAAGTAACAAAATGCCTCCTTAAAGACTGATAGTATGATATGTTTTCTGTTTGGGGAGTTTTTTTTTTTTTTTAATGACCCATTCCCATGTAAACCATGCATGACCCCTGTGACCCGTGTCGGGTGTCGTTGTTCCTCATCTGTCCTGTGTGTTCCTATTCCATTTTGTGTGGTTTTCCTCCTCATTCTCTGGTACTCGGGAACCTCAGGATCAGATTGTGTTTCTGTAAAGAAGTTTCCTTTCAGGGAGACACAGTCTAACCTGCAATGCACACAGAGGTGTTTTGAGCAATATTGATGAGTTTACGCACCAGGGCCTTGCCTCTGAGGCAGTCCACATCTGGGGATACGCTAATGTTGAAAAAGTGTCCCCTCGCAGCAGCCCGCTCTGCTGTGCTCCGTTATCGGCCGTCTGTGAAGGACGAGAAACCCTGAATTCGAAGCCCTCTCGGCCAAGGTTGTCTGAGCCCTTTCCCCCCGCCCCCTCCCGGCTCCGTATCCTCTTCCTCCTTGGCTTCTGGAATCTGAGAAATGAAGAGCCACAGGCTGGGGCAGGACCTAAAGGAAATGATCAAGTTCGGGGAGAAAAACCAAAGACTGAGAAGGCGCCCTGAGAATTGGAGAGACCGGCCCCCTCTGGTAAGCAGAGGTGGTCCAAGGCAAAGGGCAGGAGGTCAAGGTCGTCGCTAGAGCCGCACCATCTCTTGGTGCCAAGCACGTGCTTGGCAGGGCCTCCCGCCCACACGGTGGGCCCCGGCTCACGTGTCCCTCTCTACTGTGATGTGGTGTGATGTGGCGAACTCAGGTTCACCTGACTTCTGGAATTTAGACCCAGAACTTACACAACAAAAGGAAGGCAAAAACTAGGAAAACACAATGAAAATTACTCAGTGGGACTCTCAACATAGAGACTCCTCCCAAACAAGTGCATTCAAGTTTCCAGAACAGCAGCCCTCACTTTTACTGGCTTTCTGGCTCAGAAGGGCGTGTGCTGCGCCCACGGGCGGCATCCTGAACAGCCAGGCTACGCCGATTGCAAAAGAGAAGGCATGCTGAGTGGTAAAGGCGACAGAGAGGGCAAAGAGCAGTCCAGCACTTTAAAAGCAGGAAAACAAACCTCTGTCCCCACCCCGCTGCCACCATCTCTAAATTTCCTTAGTGAAATGCCGTTGAAATTAGAGTTAAAGAAAGCCAAGAGTTCTTCCTCTTGTTCAATTCATTTGCCGCCTGAGACTATATCTGAAGTTTCTATCTTATCTGCAGGGGGATAAGAGAATCGAAGGGAATTTAAGGCCTGTGTTAAAGTAACTGGGGTTAGGTAGGACTAGACTCCATTCCTACAAAATAATGTAGCTACGTTATTTTCTCTAATTTTTTTTTTTTTTTTTGCTACACCATTGTCCAAAAAATTCCCTTTGGAAAAATTAGAAGAAAGAAACCCCGATGCTTTGGAAAATAATGAGGCATGAGAAAGAGCATCAAGAGGGGGAAAGGTAGCAGGTGAGTCGGTGTGGGAGCCAGGCTGTCTCGCACTGGACACGGCGTCTGCGGGAGAGAGGTGCCCAGGGATTCCTGGGCCTCACTTAAATAAATCTCATGATTTCCACCATCAGCTTGGGGACTTGTAATGTTGTTCTATTCTCAGACAAAAATTTTCCTTAATTGGCTTCAGTTGAGGAAAAATATTGGTGGAGGTGGGCTCAGTAATAAACCAGAAAGCTTCGTGACAAAGAAATTTCACCGAAATGGGGAATTGTCCTAATTTGTGACTTCTTTCTCAGAAGCCGATATCCACCAAAAAAAATCCCCTTCTCCTGTCTCTCCTGATCTAGTTCAGGAGAACAGGTCCCACCCTTTCACGGTTACTCTCTATGACTCATGCGCTAGTCCACTCTGTCCAAGCCTAGGTTTTCATGAGCGTCAGGCAGAATCTATAAGAATCCACCTCTTTCCCCGCCTCACTCGGTTGTACGTGTATAGGCGAGGAGTCTCCACGATCTCATGGAAGCGGTTCCACCAGCACAGTGTCACAATCTAAGGCTGAGAGTAAGAATCTCTCTGCAAAATATCAAGAAAATGGTGTACACCTACACACACACACACCACCTTAAACTATCAGACTGTTCCCAGCAAGCTTTCTCCTTTAGAAAAACAGATATATATATATATGTGTCTAGGTACAATGATAATTATTATATTTATAGATCACATTGTTATAATTATAATATATTATTATTAAATATATATTATATATGTATTCCCTTCTCCATTCCCTTCTTCAGGGGATCCCTTCTTCAGGGGATCCTCCCAACCCAGGAATCAAACCTAGATCTCCTGCTTTGCAGGCAGATTCTTTACTGTCTGAGCCACCTTGGAAGCCCATATACATGTTTAATTATTTGGAATGGCTGATTTAGAATATGTAAATGAGGAAATATGGATTCTCAGCTGACATGGGTAATAAGGAATCTTTTGATTTGCCTACTTCCCTACCCCAGTAAAACAGAGGCCGGGAGGGTGTAATAATTGCTCGTATTTACTGAGCACTTGTCATATGCCAAATTCCCAATGGGTGACCTCAGGCCTCACGGTAATCCCAGGAGGTAGGTGCCATTATTATTCCCTCCGTCTAGTCAAGGCTATGGTTTTTCCTGTGGTCATGTGTGGATGTGAGAGTTGGACTGTGAAGAAAGCTGAGCACCGAAGAATTGATGCTTTTGAACTGTGGTGTTGGAGAAGACTCTTGAGAGTCCCTTGGACTGCAAGGAGATCCAACCAGTCCATCCTAAAGAAAATCAGTCCTGAATATTCATTGAAAGGACTGATGCTGAAGCTGAAACTCCAATACTTTGGCCACCTGATGTGAAGAACTGACTCCTTGGGAAAGACCCCGATGCAGGGAAAGATTGAAGGCAGGAGGAGAAGGGGACAACAGAGGATGAGATGGTTGGATGGCATCACTGACTCAATGGACATGAGTTTGAGCAAGCTCCTGGAGTTGGTGATGGACAGGGAGGCCTGGAATGCTGCAGTTGATGGGGTCGCAAAGAGTCGGAGACGACTGAGCAACTGAACTGAAGTGCCATACATCAGCATGAATCGGCCATAGGCATATGCATGCCCCCTCCCTCTGGAACCTCCCTCCCTTCTCCCACCAGAGTCCTGCTTCTGCTCCTTGCTACCACCTTGTTCTAAGACACTGAGTAAACTGGCAGAAGGTCTGAAGATGTTTGGCCAAACAATGTTCCGCCACCATTTTCTCCTCTTCCTTTTGGATTTTCTAGAAACCTCTGACTTCCCGGACTCTTATGAATTGCTGGGGAAGGAAAAAAGGCAGTCTGTGCAAAGGAACATTACAAAGTAGAAAGGGCTGTGTCAGAGGCTGGCCACCCATCAGAAAGTGAAGTGAAGAGAATTCTCCAGTGGTCCAGTGGTTGGGATTCTGTGCTTTCACTTCCAAGGGCCCAGGTTCGATCCCTGGCTGGGGAATTAGGATCCCTGAGGTTTGGCTAAAAAAAAAAAGAAAAGAAAAGTGAATTCAAGGTTGTGAAGCTTTTCAGGGAAGCTGAGCAATAGGACTGGGGTGGAAGGAGGGCCAAGGTGATTTTCCGGCTCCCCCAGCTATGACAGCAGCCGCCCCTGTGCTATGTAAACTGAGGTGGCTATTAAGTGCACAGGCTTGTGCGTGACACACTGACCTATACAGTCTGTTAACATTTATTCAGTACTCAATGTGTACGAGGCTCAGCCCTAAACATCACTCACCTCAGCTCTGTCTCCCAGGAGCTGGTGATCTGAGGTCACGTGGGACAAATAATCATGAAAGTGTTAGTCACTCAGTCATGTCTGACTCTGGTACTCCATGGAATGTAGCCCATCAGGCTCCTCTGTCCATGGGATTCTCCAGGCAAGAACACTGGAGTGGGTTTCCATTTCTTTCTCCAGGGGATCTTCCGAACCTGGGAATCAAACCTGGGTCTCAGGCATTGCAGGCAGATTCCTTACCATCTGAGCTGCCAGGAATTCCAAAATATACATCAGAGAATAAAAACAAGAACCAGCTGTTATTAAAAGCTAGGGGTGGAGAGGAGAGAAAGCAACGGTGGAGGGGGTGGAGTTAGACCAGGAATCCGACAGTGTGGGGGCAGCAGGGACAGGGCTCCCAGGGCAGGGTGGCCTTTGATCTCTGTCACACACACTTCTGAGAGATGGAGCCCCGAGGGCGCCTCTGCTGTGCGTCTTGTGCTCTCCTGGGAGGATCTCAGCCTTCCTCCAGCCGGAGGCAGTAACGCAGTGCGGGGTGCTCGGGGAGAATCTGGCTGAATCCGTGGATGGGGGAGTCGTGTCTCAGTGCATTGATTCCAAACCCTTTCATGTATTCAAAAATAGGTCCACATCATACGATGATCTTTTACTTGTATCTAGTTAGTTTCACCTTTTCTATGTCATATTTAGTGCTCCCATTTCATTTCGTTTATGTTTTCTAATTTTTCCATCTCTTCTTTTATTTTTTTTGATGTTCTTTCTCAAACTTCTATCAAGTGTAGTAGAAAAGATTTTGTATCCATATATATATATATAGTATGTATAATACATATATTTTAGAAAACTTATGAACTCTTGCCTAACTAAAAAACTTGACATTTTTGCTTCCACTTGTTTAACTTAGTATGAATAGAATGCTAGATTTCTAATTTTAAAAAAATAGATATGCAACAAGCAACAAAGGCTTACTGTATAGCACAGGGAACTATAGTCAGTTTCTTGTAATAACCTGTAATGGAAATAACCTGAAAAATAACGCATGTGTGTATGCATAACTGAATCACCTTGCTGTGCACTGGAAGCACTGGAAGTCAACTGCACTTCAGTCAAATACATATATTAAGAAAAAAATAGATAAAATCGTAGAATGTGAAATGAATATGTAAAAAAAAATAATAATAAAGACCCAAAGGACTGTCCTATGTAGTGATTTAAGTCATCTCTTCACTGCAGTCCTCCTCACTAAAGAGGATGCCCATGCCCTTTCCCTCTGAGTGTGTGTTTCCACCTAGCTTTTTGACATAAATACAACTGCTTCTCCGTGTGCTCTCCCATATCATGCTATGTCTCTGACAATAACCTTTGTACCTGTTTTTACAGCCAGAAAAAAAAAAAAAAAAGTCCCCAAATTCTTTGCTATTCTTCGTTTCCAAGCTGCTGCTGCTACTGCTGCTAAGTCACTTTAGTCGTGTCGGACTCTGTGCGACCCCATAGACGGCAGCCCACCAAGCTCCCCTATCCCTGGGATTCTCCAGGCAAGAACACTGGAGTGGGTTGCCATTTCCTTCTCCAATGCATGAAAGTGAAAAGTGAAAGTGAAGATGCTCAGTTGTTTCCAACTCTTAGCAACCCCATGGACTGCAGCCTACCAGGCTCCTCCATCCATGGGATTTTTCCAGGCAGGAGTACTGGAGTGGGGTGCCATTGCCTTCTCCATCACCTCCAAGAGGTGAGGCTAATTTCCCTCCCATCACAGACAACTGTATTGAGTCACTGCTAATGTCAGCAGTGTGGCCAGTGTGGCTGAAATCACGGTCCCTCTGAGGTTAGAGCACACACAGCTCTTTCTCCTGAGTCGATCCCTCTGGAGAAATCCTGCCCAGTCATGGGCTCTCAGACAGCATACGGAGGAGCTTCTGGGATGGAGTCAGGGCACACCAGAGGCCTCCTGCCAACAGCCACAAGACAGATCCAACCTGGAGGAAAAGCTGCAGCCTCGTCAAGTCTTCAGATGACTGGGGACACCTTGACTTCAGCCTCCCAGGAGAACAACCCTGCAGAGCTGCTCCCCAATTCCTGATCCGAAAAACCTGTAACATGATAAATCTTCATTGTCTTAGGCCAGTAAGTTGCAGGGTCATTTGTTACACAGTATTTAATGCCGATACAGGCCTGTCCCCGCCATTGGCAAAGGCCCGAAGATACGACAGTTCGGAAGACAGTTCTCTGCCTGCCCTCATAGGGCGCAGCTAATAAACAGCGCAGACGAAAAAACAACCAGTAGAGAGGGAAACGGAGAAGGCGATGGCACCCCACTCCAGTACTCCTGCCTGGAAAATCCCATGGATGGAGGAGCCTGATAGGCTGCAGTCCATGGGGTCGCTAAGAGTCGGACACGACTGAGCAACTTCACTTTCACTTTTCGCTTTCATGCATTGGAGAAGGAAATGGAAACCCACTCCAGTGTTCTTGCCTGGAGAATCCCAGGGGCAGCAGAGCCTGGTGGGCTGCCGTCTATGGGGTCGCACAGAGTCAGACACGACTGAAGCGACTTACCAGCAGCAGCAGAGAGGGAAACAGGCTCTGATAGAAAGAATGAGGCACCAGTGAGGGGGAGAAGCAGGGGAGCACAGAGGAGGCCCACCTAGCCCGTTCTAGGAGGTCAAAGCCAAGTGGTAACCAGGCTGCATGTCTATAAAAGATAAGCAGGAAGTATCCAGGTGTGTTAGAGGGCGGGGGCTGCTGTTACAAAGGACACAGACGGGAGAGGGGGCTTCATCAGGTCTGGAGGTTGGAAGCCTAAGACCAAGGTGTCCCCAGAGGGGCTTCCTTCTGAGGCAGTGATGGAAGGACCCGCTCCAGGCTCCTCTCCTTAGCTTATAGACACATCTCCCTGGGTGTCCTCTCCTGTCTTCTCTCTGTGTGCATCTCTGTATGCAAACTTCCCCCTCTTGTAACGACACAAGTCATGCTGGATTTGTTGTTGTGGTTGAGTCACTCAGTCCTGACTCTTTTGTGACCCCCATGGATGGTAGCTTGCCAAGCTCCTCTGCCCATGGGATTCTCCAGGCAAGAATGCTAGAGTGGATTGCCATTTCCTCCTCTAGGGGATCGAACCCACATCTCTTGCATTGGCAGGTGGGTTCTTCAAAACTGAGTCACTAGGGAAGTCCCAGAGTGGATTAGGGCCCACCCAAATGACCTCACTTTAGTGTGATTACCTCTGTAAAGATCAGATCTCCAATCAGGTCACACTCTGAGGTACTAGGGGGTAGCACTTCAACATACAGATGGGGTAGGGGGGGTGGAGGGATGGAGGACACAGCTGGACCCCTAACACCAGGTGGAGCCATCAGGCACACGGATGGGCACATACAAAAGACTATGCGGGCAAGGTGGAGCCCGTTCAATTGGACAAGTATGATTGTAAACTGAGAGAAAACAGCAAAAGCTGGGGCCAGGTCATAGAATGTCTTTCCAGCCCTGTCCAAGCACTTACCTTCCATCTTAGGAGCGCTAGCAGCTGTTGGAGGGCCTTGAGAAGGGGAGTCGCATCATGGGATTTGCATTCTGGAAACTTGGTTCCAGCTGCCCAACTGAGCATCAGTTGGCAGGAACAGGAGTTCACACAGGAAGACCACTAGCCCCTGAGGCAGCAGATGTCGATGGCGCATGAGCTAATGGGGCAGTGATGGGACGGCAAAAAGGAGAAGACTGGAGGAAGAGGAAGCAGCAACAGAGCCTGTTGAAGGGAGAGCTGTTGTGGGAGAAGAGAGGGAAGAATCAAAGATGCTGCCATGTCCCCTGGCTCAGACTAAAGGATGGCCAGTGGTGACCTTCCCAGAGGAGGACGCAAGAAGAAGGCTCGGGATACAGAGGACAAGCCTGGTGTTGGGCCTTCCGAGTCGGAAGTTACTGAGAACCACACAGATTGGATGGGTAGCTGTTCCAACGCCTTAGGAAAAAATGATCCAGTCCGCAGATAGAGACCTGAAGCCATTCCCATCAAGCTGATCACTGAGGCCCAGGGAAATGAACGAGCTCTGAAAACCACAGCGCCTGAACCAGACAGTGCGTCCTCGGACAGAACCCACCCTGAAGACCAAGCACACTGCCCGGAGAGAGGGGAAGAGGACGGGGAATCGAGAGAAGAGGTTCATTCTGAAGACAGCATCGGCAGCCAATTACGCTGCAGGTCAAATAAGAACTGGGCTGCGTCCTCGAACATAGCAGAAGGACAGGGCTGATGACCTTGGCAAGCACTTTCGAGTCAGGCATGCTCATCTGGGGTCTACGTACCCAGTCATCCTCATCGTCTTAGGTACTGGACTGGCCAACAAGTAAGTGCGTTCAGGCTTTTCAGTAAGATGGTATGGAACACCGGAAAGAACTTTGTGGCCAACCCAAGATTTTTTTTCTTTATAAACAGATAAAGGGGGAGCATTCAGCCGCTGGTATCACGCCAGAAGTCCCTTTCTAAGCAGGTTCCCCCTTGCTGGATTGGCAGAAAGGTCCGAAGTTTTTCCTAAGACCAATAAGAGCTCCCTGAGACACTGCTGAGCTGGGACGGCCCCAGAGGGGCCAGTTCTGAAGACGCTGATGTGCTGCGGAGCACATCACCCACCCAGAACACAGGGAGACGGGGGCAGGCTTCATCCGCGTGCTGTGCCGGAGGCAGGCGGGCTCCGGTCCTGAAGGACTCCCTGCGAGCTTCCCTTTCTCTGCGCCGCACATCCTCATCCTCGCACCTAAAGCTGGAATCAGCTAGTGACCCTGAGCTCAGAACTGAGCCTCCCTGGTCTCTGCTCCTTTCTTCTGGAAAATCAGGATGAGGTTACAGCTCCACACGAAGGGTGGAGTGGGGATTAGATGAGATTACATAGCAGAGTGCTTGGCACACAGTAAGAGCCTAGGGAGAGTTTTTTTATATAATTTTTTTAATATATTGATTTATTAATTTGGCTGCACCGGGTCTTCATTGCAGTATGCGGGATCTTGAGTTGCCATATGTGGGCTCTAGTTCCCTGACCAGGGTTCAAATGCAGGCCCTCTGCACTAGGAGTGTGGAGTCTTAGCCACTGGACTTCCAGGGAAGTCCTGAAATATTTCTGTTATAATAAATAATGATACCACGCTCGATATGATATTAGAATACTATTAATAGTAATAGGCTCTAGCACTAATCATCTTTTGCCTCGCATTGTCAGCTGGGAGTCTGCATGTCCTTCTCAACCCAGCCCATCATTACCTGCAACCTCGAGCCCACGGCCCTGCCCCCAGCCCAGCTCTCAGAGAGCCCAGCTCAGTCTTAATTCCTGTCACAGGCCCAGCGTCTAGGGTGCCTGGCACGTGGTGGTAAGTAAATAAAGCTTGCGGAATGAGTTAATAAATTCCAAGTGTATCTACCAACACGTACTTATGAGAGCAGGGAAACACTGCCTCCAGGAATGGGAAAAGCCATCTGTGACAAACCATGGAAAGGCTGCTGCCTCTGAGGAGGAAAAGACCGGAGCTCTGACCTTGTTCTGGATGGCAGGCTTGGAGAGCCACCCTGCAACGAAGTTCAGAAAATGAGCAAAGCCCCAGAGCCGCCAGTTGGCACAGCAGGAAGAAGAGATAAGAGCCCTGTGGGCTTTGTTGGTCTTTCGCCCTTGCAGGGGAACTCCCTGTAGAGGCACCAACACCGGTAACAGAGAGAAACAGACACAGGTCTGTCTCTCGGTAAATGCTGCAGGCTGCAAACTGCCGTCACCTCGCTCATCGGGAGGGAGACAGGGCGAGGGGCTGGGCCCAGGTGACAGTTTGGGGGTGAAAGGCGCTCAGCGTGTGTGACTTTTCGAGGCCCCGTGGACTATACAGTCAATGGAATTCTCCAGGCCAGGATACTGGAGTGGGTAGCTTTTCCCTTCTCCAGGGGGGTCTTCCCAACCCAGGGATCAAACCCAGGTATCCTACATTGCGGGCAGGTTCTTTACCAGCTGAACAGCAGGTTCTTTCCCTTACAAGGGAAGCCCGAGAATACTGGCGTGGATAGCCTATCCCTTCTCCATCGGATCTTCCCGACCCAGGGATCAAACCGGGGTCTCCTGCATTGCAGGCATATTCTTTACCAACTGAGCTATTAGGGAAGCCCACAATTTGTGAATACCACCCAACAAAGAAGGGCTTCTCAGGTGGCGCCAGTGGTAAAGAATTCACCTGCAATGCCGGAGACACAAGAGACATGGGTTCGATTCCTTGGTCAGGAAGATCCCCTGGAGAAGGAAATGGCAACCCACTCCAGCATTCTTGCCTGGAAACTTCCATGGACAGAGGAGCGTGGTGGCCACAGTCCATGGGGTCACACAGAGTCAGACAAGCCTGAGCACAGCACAACAAATCACCCAACAAACAAACCCCCAACTAATCCAGCAAAACACAACAAATTACGTGACATTTCAGACCCAGCAGGAGACAAAACAGACCCCCCTGAAGAGGAAGTGATGTATGCGCCATAGCCAGTGAGGTCAACACTCTGAAAGGGGAAAAGGAAATCAAGTGCAAAGGGCCAGACAAAATTTCTTAAAAGAACCTAGAGGGTTGTGCCTGAACGAGGTGCGCTTGGCAGCCTCCCAGCCCTTTCCTCCAAAACCTCTCTCGCCTACACTTATGGGCCAGCAGGATTCTGAAAAGAGCAAAGAGACACTGAAGTCTCCTTCTCTTTAGACACAGTGCTTCCTGCAGAAGACATGACTGGGGGTCAGGGGGGAAGAGGAGGGGCGGGGGCGTCACAGAGTAGAGAGGTGGACCGTCAGGAAGATGACCCCAGACTGAATGCCATTTATTTGGTGACTGCCTAGAGGAGACCATAAAGATGTAATCTCTCAGGGAGTGATGCTCCCTGGCCCGAGGACCTCTTGATCCCAGTTATCTCCAAGAAGCATAAACATGAATTAGGTGCTCCCAGCGCCCCGGGGGGAATTCCACTTCCACCCTCATTTAACTGAGAAACTGAGGTACAGAGAAATGAAGGAAATGGCCCCAGAGATACCAGAGTGAGTCAGCAGCGGGACCAGGAAGCCCGGGCTGCGACTCCCCGCTTCCTGGTTTCCTCTATAAATATGAGAGCACGTTCTCACCCACAGGCAGCTTTCCAGGAGTGCGGGCATGGAGAGTCAGGTCTTTCTGGGGGGAGGGGCAAGATACCTGACCTCAGGCCCCCAGGTCTAAAGTTTCTTTTGAGATAGGGCTTCCCCCTTCCTTCAGCCGCGACGTTGCACAGCCTGGAAAACCAATGTACTGAGATGCCCTGACTCCCTGCTCCTTAAGTGAGCGCACCCCCATCACTACGCTAAAGCAGGGTCTCTGCCCGAAATCAGCCACACTCTGTCCCCGGGAACCCGACCATGCCCCTGTGTGCCAACCGCTTCTTCTGTGCGCCGTGCTTTGTAAAACGCCGGCACGCGCTTCAGAAAAGAACTGTGTCCTTCTTAATGGCCACCAGAAGGCTTGTTTGGGGATCTGTCCCTCTAAAGCAAAAAAGGAGAAGAAAGAATAAGCGAGGGCTGGCTGCACACTGCTTATTATCAGCTTCCGAAGCGAGTGGAAGTTTAACCAACTTCAAGGAAAGTACACACAGTTCTGAGCCCCGAACTGTTTGAGGACTTTCCACTTTTTTTTTTCAGGCACTGGAGCTGGATTCTGGAGCAAAGGGCAGCAGTGATTATTCTAGAAGTTATGTCATAGATGGTGTAACATTACCTCTGCGCACTGGGATCTTATCGGCCATGTGCGTCGGCTCTATTTTGAGACCCATTGGAGCCTGCTACTTCGGACATGGGTAGTGTTAACAAGTCAGCACACGGTTGACAAGGGTTGAACCTGCCTCCTCCCGGCAAGAGCAATAGTCAGATCAGACTCTCAGCACCTGAATTCTCGGATTGAAATGCTGCTTTTGCTTCAACATGAAAGACATCAGCACAGTGTAAAGTGCAACTGTAAACCAAGTCCAGGGGGAAAAAACACACAGTCACATCTTCTGACTTCAGTCTCTTTGCTATTCGGGCAAGAGGACAAACAGTATTGAAAACATTGAGCTCCTTCCACAGGGCAGGGCTGGGAGCCGGAATCCCAGGCAGGCAGGCAGGCAGGCGTGTCAGGCCCCGGGCGGGTGCAAGAGCCCAGCTTACTGTCTTAGTCTCCTGGATGGGAGACCCCGGCCTCTCCCTGGGCACTGGCAGGCAGCCAGTTCTCAGGGTCTGACCTGATGCCATAGTCTCAGCTATTTCCATGAAGGATGCAGCCATTCAGCTGGCTGAGGGATGCTAGCAGCTCTGAAAGTCAGGGTCTGGTCTTCTCTTCGTCCAGTGCCCCCACCCCCCCACCCCACCTCCAGGGCCCGTGCAGGCGCCGCTGCCTGACACTGACCACTTGCCGTCTGCAAGCTGTCTCACCGCCTCCTTGGACCTAGAAACCTAGGACCAGGGTTTCGGGTCTTGCTAAGACACGCCCCTTCTTCCCATCTCCCAGATGTGAGTGGCTTCCTCTTATTTCTGTCCCAAAGGAGTGGTGACAACGTATACAGTGCGTTGTCGTTTAGTCCCGAGGTCGTGGTTGACCCTTTATAACCCCATGGGCTGTAGCCCACAGGCTCTTCTGTCCATGGGATTTCCTGGGCAAGAACACTGGAGTGGGTTGCCATTTCCTTCTCTAATACAGCACATGGGAGACATTATAGATGCCAGCTCATCCTGCCCACAAAGGGTTTTTGTCTTTCTAGTACAAAAACTGTAGTGCTGGAGAAGACTGGGAGACTTTTAGACTGTAAGGAGATCAAACCAGTCCGTCCCAAAGGAAATCAACCCTGACCACTCATTGGAAGAACTGATGTTGAAGCTCCAATACTTTGGCCACCTAATGTGTAGAGCTGACTCTTTGGAAAAAACCCTGATGCTGGGAAAGATTGAAGGCAGGAGGAGAAGGGGACGACAGAGGATGAGATGGTTAGTAGCACTGCCAACTCAATGGATATAAATTTGTGCAAACTCCGGGAGATAGTGGAGGACAGGGAAGCCTAGCATCCTGCAGTCCACGGGGTTGCAGAGTTGAACACAACTTAGCAGCTGAACCACAACAACAATACAAGAAGGGACAGAGCTTTTTTCTGGCAGACAATCCTATTGGATTTAAAGTAGGGTGGTTAGAAAGGTTTCATCTCCATCTGGCTCAAAATTAGAGCCACACTGAAGAAGACCCAAGTCTTCCACGGATGGTAAAACAGCGTGGGGTCCTGAGAAGAGTTTAGAAGGTGAGAGAGTGAGTTCCATATCCAGACACCCAAGAGAGCCTCGGGATGAAGTACAGCCAGGAAGATGGCCCATTTTTTTAGCCACCATATGTGTCGGACAGTGTGACCTTTCAGCCTCCACGGACCATTACTGTTAACAGCTTTTATGTGTCAATTCTCCCAATTAACTTCTACTTAGACAAATAATCATCTCCCCTTCTTCGGGAAATTGAGGGCTCATTTGCCTCAAAAATAATTTCCCTCTCCCATAAGAGAGTAAGACCTAAATAAGTCTTTCAAAATCTTCCCCCTTTTAAGTGACTATTTCTAGAAGTGAAAAGTTAGAAAGGCCAGAATAATTAGGTTAAGTCATAACTAGCCCAGAGCCGTCTGTGCGTAGAATGGGATGATCTTGGTAGCAGTTAAGCCACTTACCAACCTACTATTCGCTGGGCAGGGATGAAGGAAGAAGTGGCTAATGATGGATGGTCCAAGGAAACAGCTGTCATTATTCTGGTTCAGTTTACAGCAATTCTTGCCCTTCTGAAGATAAGAAGAGGCAGGTGCTCAAGGCTTTAGACTAGAGAGCAGGTAAGGAGGCCCCACGTGAGTTTCAACTCTTCCCTGAGGAGGAAAGTGAGTCACCTGAGCTGGTTAAGGGTTTGGAGTCACGGAGCAAGGTTCAAATCTTAATTCTGTCACTTAGATAAATTACTTACCTCTTTCAATGTCAAATTCCTCATCTGCAAAATGGAAAAATAAGAATATTTGCCTGGTAGGATTGTTGTGAAGATTACGATAACAGGCCAGGTGCAGCATAAGGGCTTAGGAAGTGGCAAATAATCATGGGAGAATAAATGAAATGAAGAGGATTTGCTAATAAATAAGACTCTCCCAACTAATCTCACCTCCAATTATGATTAGGGAGCTTGGTGTATCATCCTTCACCCTGGAACCCCACTCGGCAATGATGCCATCTGCTTGCTTGTTGTAATAATCCAAGAATTAAAAGGAAAGAAAGAAAGAGGAAGGGAGGGAGAGATGGAGGGAGGGAGGGAGGGCGGGAAAGTGATAAACAGCAAGTAAAGAAAAAAGCGTAGTGTTAGTTGCTCAGTTCTGTCCAACTCTTTTGTGATCCCATGAACTGTAGCCTACCAGGATCCTCTGTCCATGAGATTCTCCAGGCAAGAATACTGGAGTGGGTTGCCATTCCCTTTTCCAGGGGATCTTCCTGACCCAGGGACTGAATCCCGGGTCTCCTGCATTGCACGTGGATTCTTTACCATCTGAGCCACCAGGGAAGCCCAAGTAAAGAAATGTAGATAATAAAATTTGACTCTGTATTAAGAGCCTTCCAAAACACTCTGGACAACATTTGTATTTCTGACCATTTCCAAGCCTATAAAGAGTTCCTGTAGAAAGCTATGCCTTGGAAAATTCAGATCCAGGAGTGCGCACAGATTGTGAAACCGTTTCTTGGCTTTGGACACTAAAGTGAGTCTACTCAGTTCAGTTCAGTTCAGTTCAGTCGCTCAGTCATGTTCAACTCTTTTCGACCCCATGAATCACAGCACACCAGGCCTCCCTGTCCATCACCAACTCCTGGAGTTCACTCAAACTCATGTCCATCAAGTCGGTGATGCCATCCAGCCATCTCATCCTCTGTCGTCCCCTTCTCCTCCTGCCCCCAATCCCTCCCAGCATCAGGGTCTTTTCCAATGAGTCAACTCTTCGCATGAGGTAGCCAAAGAATTGGAGTTTCAGCTTCAGCATCAGTCCTATGAACACCCAGGACTGATCTCCTTTAGGATGGACTGGTTGGATCTCCTTGCAGTCCAAGGGCCTCTCAAGAGTCTTCTCCAACACCACAGTTCAAAAGCATCAATTCTTTGGCGTTCAGCCTTCTTCACAGTCCAACTCTCACATCCATACATGACCACTGGAAAAACCATAGCCTTGACTAGACAGACCTTTGTTGGCAAAGTAATGTCTCTGCTTTTGAATATGCTATCTAGGTTGGTCATAACTTTCCTTCCAAGGAGTAAGTGTCTTTTAATCTCATGGCTGCAATCACCATCTGCAGTGATTTTGGAGGCCAAAAAAATAAAGTCTGACACTGTTTCCACTGTTTCCCCATCTATTTCCCATGAAGTGATGGGACCAGATGCCATGATCTTAGTTTTCAGAATGTTGAGCTTTAAGCCAACTTTTTCACCCTCCTCTTTCACTCTCATCAAGAGGCTTTTTAGTTCCTCTTCACTTTCTGCCATAAGGGTGGTGTCATCTCCCCACTCGGCATATCTGAGGTTATTGATATTTCTCCCAGCAATCTTGATTCCAACTTGTGTTTCTTCCAGCCCAGCGTTTCTCATGATGTACTCTGCGTATAAGTTAAATAAATTGGGTGACAATATACAGCCTTGACGTACTCCTTTTCCTCTTTGGAACCAGTCTGTTGTTCCATGTCCAGTTCTAACTGTTGCTTCCTGACCTGCGTATAGGTTTCTCAAGAAGCAGGTCAGATGGTCTGGTATTCCCATCTCTTGAAGAATTTTCCACAGTTTATTGTGATCCACACAGTCAAAAGCTTTGGCATAGTCAATAAAGCAGAAATAGATGTTTTTCTGGAACTCTCTTGCTTTTTCGATGATCCAGCGGATGTTGGCAATTTGATCTCTGGTTCCTCTGCCTTTTCTAAAACCAGCTTGAACATCAGGAAGTTCACGGTTCACGTATTGCTGAAGCCTGGCTTGGAGAATTTTGAGCATGACTTTACTAGCATGTGAGATGAGTGCAATTGTGCGGTAGTTTGAGCATCCTTTGGCGTTGCCTTTCTTTGGGATTGGAAAGTGAGTCTATTAGGTAGGTATAAAAAAGTGGCAGGTATATAAAGGACGGTATGCCTAGAACTTCCAGTTCTGATACCAAAGGACGAAACAACTCAGATCAGTGCGTTGACTTATCCTCGGCACAGTGTCATATACTATGTATTCAACAACAATGAAAGAGTATTATGTGTTACGTAGAAAAAGGCTAGAGAGGGAATTTGCTTTACAAAACTGACAAAGAGCCTCTCACCGAGAGAGCTGGTTCTTCTTTCTAGCCTCCTTCCAAATATAAGATAGTTTTATTTTTAGTACTCAGTAGTTTAAAAGATACATAAGAACAAAGTCATACTTTATATTCAAGAAAACTTTAAATTTGCAGTTTATTAGTTAATGACAAACATGTGCTTTGGCCACCTGATGCCAAGACCCGACTCATTGGAAATGACCCTGATGTTGGGAAAGATGGAAGGCAGAAGGAGAAGGGGGCGGTAGAGGATGAGATGGTTGAATAGCATCACGAACTCAATGGACATGAGTTTGAGCAAACTCTGGGAGATGATGGAGGGCAGAGGAGCCTGGTGTGTTGTAGTCCACAGGGTTGCAAAGCACTGGACACAGCGACTGAACAACTTTCCAACACTGATCATTTTCTTAGTCTATGGAAAACACCTCATGCATATAAAGCAGCCCTTGCAGTGACTCAGTGACCTCACGGGCATCTTCAGCCACCAGCTGGGGACCTGATTTAGAGCAGAAAGCAGGACGGGATGCTCAACATGTCCTTAGAGTGTTTTCTGTCATTCAAACAAAATGAATACTCCAATTAAAAAAAAATGTTTTTAAATAATAATTTAAGCAAGATGAGATGAAACTACTTTCCCCTAAATCTCTGAGCACAGGAAGGCAGTCTCGTTCTGCAATTAGTTTCATTTCCATGTGCTTGGAAATTCTACCCACCTTAGAGTATTTTCAGTTCAGTTCAGTTCAGTCGCTCAGTCATGTCTGACTCTTTGCGACCCCATGAATCACAGCACACCAGGCCTCCCTGTCCATCACCAACTCCTGGAGTCCACCCAAACCTATGTCCATCGAGTCGGTGATGCAATCCAGCCATCTCATCCTCTGTCGTCCCCTTCTCCTCCTGCCCCCAATCCCTCCCAGCATCAGGGTCCTCTCCAGTGAGTCAACTCTTTGCGTGAGGTGGTCAAAGTATTGGAGTTTCAGCTTTAGCATCAGTCCTTCCAATGAACACCTAGGACTGATCTCCTTTAGGATGGATTGGTTGGACCTCCTTGCAGTCCAAGGGACTCTCAAGAGTCTTCTCCAACACCACAGTTTAAAAGCATCAATTCTTTGGCGCTCAGCTTTCTTCACAGTCCAACTCTCACATTCATACATGACCACGGGTAGAGTTTTTTAGCTCTCTACAAAATAAGAAGTATTGCCAATAAAATATTTATTGAATGATAGTGAATTTAAATTTTAAATTCACCTTTAAATTCACCACATTCCTTGTGTTGTCTGATATTCTGATAATTTTCAGATAACAGGTATACCTTATTGAATAGAATGGGAAAAAAGCCCAAAGTCACTCAATATGGGACACAAACTGCACTACCACATGTGTTTTAAATATATTATGCACACAATTAAGAACGCAGTATTGTAAACCAGCTCTATAAATCTTATAATAAAACAGTAACACACCAATGCTTCTTAGCCACAAAGAGGCCCTTAATAATACTATAGATTCCATGGTGATATGGCTTTGGGACTGACTTAATACTCCCTGGGAAGAATGTCAACCGGCTGAGATATATCAGAGCACATTGCCTTCTGAGTACCTAAAATGAAAAGGAAAAACGTCTTCTTGCAAGGCAGAAGCAGCTCAGCGTGTGCCCAGTTTCAGCACTTCTGAAAATCCTTTGGATTTTTACTACCATTTAAAAATGCTAAGAAAATTTAATTTTCTGACAGGGCTTCAGGCCTTGTTCTTTGAAGAACACAACTGGGATGCTTTGCCTTTCAACTTCAGGCCTAAACTAATCAGAAAAATAAATCTTTTGTAAATTATAAGGTACTAGCCTATGCAAATGCCAGCAATTAAAATTAGCATCATACTTCTCCCTAACCTTGATTCCATTGTTAGGAAAATAACTTCATGAAACTTACAAGAAGGCATTTCAACTTTAAGAAGATATTTTTTTTTCCTTGAGAGTGGATGTTGGTGGGGGTGGGGGGCAGACTAATTAACTTTTCTTTTATCAGATCAGATCAGGTCAGTCGCTCAGTCGTGTCCGACTCTTTGCAACCCCATGAATGCAGCACGCCAGGCCTCCCTGTCCATCACCAGCTCCCGGAGTTCACTGACTCAGAAGAGTCTCTTTATTTTGGAAAATTTGGAAGACACACAGAAGTGGCATTTATATTACTATATATAATGTATATAATTACTAATATACATACTATATATGCTCACATATCTATTTTCCAGTTGCAGCACATGGACTTAAGAGTTTTCATTTTCTCTCCTCCCCTACTCCCCCCCAAAACTGGATTATTTTAATCCCAGACATTATATAATTTCAGTGCAAACATTTCACAATATACACCTAAGACATGAGAACTCCTTTTTTGAAATAGCACAATCACAAATCCACTCATGGTTAAACAAGTAACAATAATCCTTTAATAGTCTCTAATATGTAGTCAGCCAGTGTTCAAATTTCCCCAAATGTCCCATATTAACTTTTTATCAGATATATATCTTCAACTTTTAAGGATGGTGACTGTTTTTAAGGAACTCACATAGCTGAAATCCCCTTGCAGTTCCGCTTAGAAATATTTCTTTAAATAAGTGCTTAGTCATGGGGTATTTTATCACAGATTCAACAATCACCCTGGACCTTTATTGAGATGGGCCCACACATCGCTGGATAGTAGAGACAGGCTCCACTAAACTTTTCTTACCACTTTTTACTGTAGGGCAGCTCTTTATAGTACAAAGAGCTGGAAGTCAGGAAACCTTGATTCTAATCTTAATTCGGTCATTACATAACTGTACAACCCTGAGCAAATCCATTTTTCTTCTCTCTCTCAGTTTCTAAGCCTGTGGAATGAGTGGGTTAGCCTATATAATCTCTACATTTCTTTTTGGCTCTTAAGGTTCAACATACTTGATTTTATTTATTTCGAATACTCTATCTTCATGAGGGTGTTTGCAAGGATGAGAGCATGTCTATCACAGGAGAGAGAGTGAAATCATAAGACCACTCAAATCCTTACTTTAGTTTCCTTAAGTCCTTAACCTTTCTAAGTCTCAATGCTATACTGTATTACAGTTATTTTATTAATACTTATCCATCTCTCCCACCAGATGTAAACTTCCACAGAGAGGGAATTTCTCATATTCATCTTTCTGTCATCAATGCCTAGTGTGTAGAACTTGGTACATGCTTGTTACATAAATGAATGGTTGAGTTTATAATCTGAGGATGAATGACTGCTCCATCTACCTTGCAGGATTATTGTATGGTGAATACCCTAATATATGAAAATAAACGTTTTATGTTACATACTAAAAAATGTTAAACACTGTTATTTATATTAGAAACATTCCAAGTAGAATATTTAGCTACTTATGACAATCCAACCTTGCCTCTAACCTTTATTAAGGGATGAATGACAAGCATTTTTTTTTTCTTTCCTATACTAAATTTCATCTCTTTGGAAATTTTTATACCTCTTTTTTTTTAATTAAAATTACACTTCTAGGTATTCATCACCATTTTTAATTTTTCCCATAATGATCTTTTGGGGGAATTTTTTGGAGTAATTGACTAGTAGCTTAGGCCAGTCTGATTTAAATAAGTACAAGTCAAAATAATGCAGGAGATAATGTAACAGTACCCGTATATATCAGATACATAAATTTGCCTTTAAAAAATTTTTTTTATTTGGCTGTGCTGGGTCTTAGTCGTGGGGTGAGAACTCTCAGTTGTGGCTGGTGGGATCTAGTTCCCTGAGCAGGGATGGAACTTGGGTCCCCTGCATTGGGAACTCAAGAGTCTTACCCATTGGACCACCAGGGAAGTCCTAAGATACATGAATTTTCTGATGAACTAAATGTTCACTGAATTAATTCGCTAAAGCTGATCCTGACTCAGTTCCTACTATAGCTGAGTGGGAAGAGTTTTGCCTGATTTCCTTAAATGGGCTCTTTCTTGTTAGGTCACCAAGTTTAGTTTATCATTTACAGATTCCTGATTATCCTCAAGCACAGCTTTGAAATGTGAACACTTCCCTTCACTGTGTTCCAATCTGGGGCAACCCCTAGAGCAGCATTTCCTGAAAGGAATATAAGTCCTCAGCAGTGATGCTCACAAAGCTAGTGACCGCACACACACATTTAGGAAACTGTGACGCGTAACCTCCGTGTGGTGATTCACAAACACCTAAGCACACACAAGAACTCCAAAAGGCCTGGCTACGAGGCTGTTTGTTGCATTTCTTGGTTACAAATAAACTTGTTTAACTCAGCATTTCTCAAACTTCCTAATTTCATGTCCTGCTAAAAAAAAAGAAAAGAAAACCAGTGCCAGTTAAACTAGGCTCAAGGATGCTCTCAAATAGGACATTAAAGATGGCAAAGTTTGAAAATATGTGTATCTTGCAGTAGATGAAAGGACTTCCCTCATAGTCCAGTGGTTAAGACTCTGCAATTCCACTGCAGGAGGAACAGGTTCAACTCCTGGTCAGGGAACTACAATCCCACATGCCTCTCCACACAGGCAAGAAATACAAAATTAATTAAAAAGAACTCAAAGAACTAAATATATTGAATCTAAAAGAAAAGGATAATTGGCCCTGCTGTAACCTGTGGACTCAACCAACCTCGAACAGAAAACGTTTGAGAAAAAAAATTCCAGAAAGTTCGAAAAAGCAAAACTTGAGTTTGCTGAAGGCCAACAACTATCTATGGAACGTTTATTGTATTTATGACCATTTATCTTACATTAGGGTTATTAAGTAATCTAGAGGCGCTCTGAAGCACAGGGGAGGATGTGCACAGATTATATGCAAATTCGACACCATCTTCCATGAGTCTTGAACATCCCTGGATTTTGGTATCTGCAGGGGTTCCTGGAACCAACCTCCCTGACACCAAGGGACCACTGTACCGGTCACTCGGGGGGTTTTTGGTGCAAAACAGACTTTGTTCACTTAAAAAGTAACTTCCGGGTCCACCTCAGAATCTAACTGTCCAGCTGTCCTCAGTGAGCATGTGAAGCTCTTTAAATTCAGATGGCATGTAATTAAATCATTCAGCTGGTCGACAGGTAGTTGACTTTCACTTGAAGCCACCCCTTTGCCTCTCAGAGAGCCCCACACCCTGAAATGACTCAAGTTCTTAACACCACCATTAAAAGCCTTAGCGCTTTCCAAGCAACAGGCTTGGGCGTAAAGCACAGTAAGTCTGCAGTGAGTCAGATGAACTTTGTGAGTCTTGCGGGGACGCTGGAGGATTCGTAAACCTGCTCCTAGCGGAAGGGTGCGGCGGCTGGGGCTCTCCAGGCCCCCCTGCAGGACTGGAAGGGCCTGGCCCCGGTCAGCCGTCTTCATCCTTCCCCATCTCGCCAATCCGCCCCCAGAGGGGCTGCAGGCCGGGCTTCCGCGTGTCCCACCCCAGACCGGCCCAGGCGTTCCATCCAGGTGCCCAAGTTGAGCCCCTCCCGATGTCTGAACTAGACCGCTCCATCTTTCCAAACACGAAGCTGGGGCTCTCGCTGGGTCTCCGGGCTGGTAGGCCAGGGTCTCGCTCCGTCCTTTGGGAGCGGAACAAACAGCCGCTGACCCCGGAGGTCCGGGTGGCCTTCGCCCTCGCCTTGCCGCCCACCTCGCAGCCCCCTCCCCTCCCGGGTCGGGGGGGTGGTGGGCAATCTCCACCGCCGGCCTCGCTCCGGGCGGGACGGACACTTGGCCACCCTTCCCCTGGGCGCCGTATCGGCCGCCGAGATGCGGGCAGCCCCGGACGGCCTGGCCCTCTCCTCTGTATCCACCGGGCAGTCTCCATGGCTCCGCCGTCATCCTCCGCCCCCTTGCCCGCGCGGGGTCCAGTGGGGACGGTGCGGGGGGGGGGGGGCGGGGGGCGTGCGCGGGCACCCGGCGGTGCCCCCTTGTCTTACCCCCAGGGCGGCCAGGCCCCTCCGGCAGCCCAGGCCGGCCCTGGCCCGTTCGCCCGCACCCCGATCTGCGCCCCGCGGGGCCGGGCGCGGGGGCCCCGGCGCCGCGCAGCCCCCAGCCCCGCCGGCGGCGCGGGGGAGGGGCGCGGCGCACGCAGAGTTGCTGAGTCGCTTCGCACGCTCAGAAGTTGCAGCAGAGACGGCAGCTTCCCGCCCCCTTCCTGGACTTGGCGGCCCGGAACGCACACCCCACCCGTCACCACCCGCCACCTGCCCTCGCCCCCGCCGCCCCGGCCAGGACTCGCAGCACCCCCTCCCCGCGCCCGCGCGGAGCCCAGGTTTCCAGTGGAGTAGGGCTGGGGGCGGGGGCACCCCACCTAGCCGCTCCGCCCGGGAGAGGGGGGCACGTGGGGCTGGAGCGGGCGGGGGCGGGCAGGAGCCCCTCCTGCAGATCGCTGCGCCGGGCCAGCGCGCTTTTGCACTTTGCAAAGCTGAGTAGCTGGGCACGGGTCGCCCACTGGCCCCCCGCACCCTCCTGGGGCGAAGCGGGTTTGGCAGAGCGAGAACCGGGCGGCGTTCCCATCCCTTCCCGCTGGGGGTGGGGGTGCGGGGTGGGGGTTGCCCGGGCCGGAGGGAGGGGCTCCGCTAGGGGCTGAGGTCGCCAACAGGTGCTCTGGAGCCCATGTGACGGGGGAGGGGCCGCGCAGGGGAAGCCGGGGTGGGGGTAGGGTGCGGGGGGAGGAGGGCACCCTCCCCCTCCTCCCCCCCTCTCCCCTCCCCCTTCCTCCCGGTCCCCTGCAGAGCCCGACTGCGGGTGCCCCCCGCCGCCGGCGGCCTAGGGATTGCTGCTCGAGGGTGGCTCTCGGCACGCCAGTGCCCTCGCGGCCTGCCCGGGAGGAGGAGGGAGGGGAAGAGGAGGGAGGGATGCGAAAGTGGGTCAGGAATGTAACTGGACGCTGCGCACCCCCACGCACCGCCCCCCCCACCCCATGCGGGCCGCGCCAGCCTTGGAAAGCGAGTCTTTCGCTGTTGTGGCTCCCCGGCATTACCGGTGGACGGTTACCAGGGGATCCCGAGGGGTGTGCTTCTCTGTGACCCTGGGGGAAGAAAAACCCGGTTGCCTCAGTAACGGAGTTTGGCTCGGATGCGATGATGCGGTGGATGTTTTAGGTGAGCCTGACCGTGAGGAGGCTACACTTGCCTGAGCGAGTGGACTCCCTTGTCTTACTACTGAACCCAGACATGGAAGGAAAGCTGGAGAGGATGATGGGTTCTTTGCCCTGCTTCGTGTTTGTGGTTTTACCGTCTCAAGAGAACATAAATCCAGCGGTGTTTGCCTTCTCCCAAACACAGGCCTGGGCTGCCATAAATTCACCCAAGTTCTTAACAAACGCTCACTTAGTCGCTACAAAGGTTTGAAGTTGATATCTTAGACTTGGAAGGGGCAGGGGACACTGACAGTTTTGTATTTGGGGAAGGCCTGAGAAGCAAACATGAAAAGGCCTTTATTAAAACTCCTCAAAGCAGAAGAAGTGAGAGCAGTCCAGTTAAGTTTCCTCTGGAGCTCAGGGGCTCCTCAAACCCCAAGCACGTGATCAGGAGATGGAGGACCCAGATTTTAAAGTGATGGGCTTTGCATGCTGGTAACACAAGCAGAGTCAAGAAGAAATAATAGTAAACGATGAGCCTGCAGAGATGAAGCTTAATGTTGTGGAGTTTGCAGTCCAAAGTCTTCTTGAGCACCCTTCCAGGGAGTTGTTGCATTTTTTCCCTTCTGCTGGTTTTGTCCCGGGACCTCAATTACAGAGTGCAGGGTAGGGCTGAAGCAGAGCCCAAAGAGCCATGAAGCTTCAGACTCCCAACAAACTGCTGGAGTTTTATTCAGAAGCCCAAAGGTCGCATTACCCTTTAAAGAGATCTTAAGGGCTATCTGAAAAGTTGACTTAGCAACCAATGTAAATTTCTGTTTCCCAGGGAACTAGTGATAAAGAAACCTAAAAATTGTGATGCAGTTTGCATTAAAGAATCCTTATTCATAGGAAGCAAAAACTGATCAGTTGAATTTCTGTAAATTGAATTGTACATTTATGTATAAAAGGGGTTATTTTGCAGTGAAAACTTATGGAGATCTAATCATCCCAACTCTATTTTTCTTTTATATTTTTTTTAACTTCGCTGAGTTTTCTCATCAGTAAAATGGGATTAAGATAATAATAGGTGGTTTGCTCGGGGTGACAGACTGGATTTTTTCCATTGCTTTCTAGGTAGAGGATCTTCATTTCCAAGGGCGAAAGTCTTTATTTTCACTTATGATGTTTTCCTGAACTGTAGAACAGCTGAAGTTGGAAAGGAACCAATTCCATATGCTAAATAGTCTTGCGTTCTGGAAACGTGAAAAAATATGATCTTAGATCTTGTCACCCTCTTAGCATGATTTCCTTCTGTGTGAGATAATGAGACTTTCAAATCTTGGTGCAAACCGGCGTTGTTGCTATGGAACTGAATTGAAATTTTAAGTAGAAAATGAAGTAGCCAACTTCCTCTTTTCTCCCATCCCGTCTCCCCCCTCCCCCCTCTTCAATTTCTTCTGCATTCATTAAACGTTTCTGTACAGGGTGATCTTCATTTTAGCTATAACTCAGATTTATAAAGCAAGTTGAATTAATGAATATCAGTTAAGAAAGCAGCAACAATAGAGTCCTCAATATTGTGTCTTGGATATTTAAGATATTTGTTAAGTAATTTGAGGGGGGTCCAATTTTCAAGAAATTGCCTATGTGTAAGCAGATTTTCACGTAGATTATTTTGGACAATGCATTTATAGCAAATGCACCCGCAGAATTTTTTTTTTTTCAATGAACATATGCTTTAAACATTTTAGCTACCTACTTTGTTTAGAACCATAATTTAAGGCCTGTGAAGATTACAGAGAGTCATATCCATGTTCCTAAAAAGACTCAAGTCTAATATGTCCTATTAGGGGTGACAGCTAGATGACAAATATAAGAAGTGTAACGCTTTAGGGGTTAAATTAAAACACCAGTAAATAACTATGTGCCTATAGGGGTAAGAAGAGATGACAGATTCACAGATGAAAGTTAAGTGAGTTGAGAAGTGCAGTAATGAGAGACTTAAAAATTTTTTTTCTTCTGTTTCTTCTCTACATGTTAGCAGTGAACAGGTCTTGCTTCTTCATAAGAATGAGGGTTTGCTTGTTTTCAAGGAGATGCGGCCAGACAGCTAGTGTACAACTGACTGTGGATGAGAAGTCAGTGGTTAAGTGCTAGGGAGGGGCAGAGAGCAGAGGGTGAGAGGGAAGGTAAAAAGGAGCAGACACACCCTTACTTAGCAGAGGCTCAGATGTGGCAGGGTGCTGGGTGTGCCCTGGGAGGGTCGCTGTGAGGTGGCAGCCATCAGGAAGTGCTCCCAAGGGAGTGGGTAGAACTTGAACTTGGGCCTTACAGGATGTGTACGATTTTTATAGCTAGAGAGAGAAAGGCATTCCTAGTGGGAGAAGGGAGATAAAGCACGAGGCAGGAGGTTGCAAGGTACGTTGGGGGAATTTGACTAGATTAGCTTTGCTGCTGGAGGTTGATGGAGCATGAAATTGTCACTTGAATGATAGGTTAGTATTGTTAGTTCCTCAGTCGTGTCCGACTCTTTGTGACCCAATGGATTGTAGCTCGCCAGGCTCCTCTGTCCATGGAATTCTCCAAGCAAGAATACTGGAGTGGGGTGCCATTCCCCTTTCCAGGGGATCTTCCTGACCCAGGAATCAAACCCAGGTCTCTCACACTGTGGGCAGATTCTTTACTGTCTGAGCCACCAGGGAATCCCCAGTATGATAGAGGTTAAGGCCTTGGAATACCTGGACCAGGTTTGGTGTTAGGACTGTATCTGCAGGTAGAGGGGAATTGAAACAGGATTTTGAGCAAGGGAAATACATGGTCAGAGGCATCACTGGGGGAAGATTAATCTTGTGAGTTCAGCTGCAGTGGGAGTTTAGGGACCATGAGGGTCCAGGTCCGCGGGGACACGTGGCCTGGAGAACAGTGGTGTCCTGTGGGCCAGGTGGTAAGGGCGGCGCTTTGTGAGTCGGAAAAGGAACAGTGCCAGGATTTTGTAGTGTTTGGATGTGAACTTGAAGCATCCAAGATGACCCAGGATTTAAATCCAGATGCCTTGGCAGGTCGTACTATCAACCGAAATTGGAACAGGAAGCCAGTGTTTCAGGTAATTGAAGGGTTGATTTCAGAAGTGGAGTTCGAGGCCGTGATTGGCAGCTGGTTTAGGTGACTTAGGCAGGGTGGATGGGTCTCGGCCGAAAGTAGAGGTGTGAGTCATCTACATAGAAGTAGGTGATTATTGGTCCTGAGTTTGAACATGGTAGCAAAGGACACATTTTAGGGAACATTCACTATTAGAACTTATTATATATATTGAGTTGGCCAAAAAGTTCATTCAGGTTTTCACATGCCCTGTTTATGGAAAAACCCAAATGAACTTTTTGGCCAACCCAATATATATGCACATACATATGTATACATTTCAAAATTCTCCTGGGAATTCCTGAGTGGTCCAGTGGTTAGGACTCTGTTAGGGGCACAATCAAGTTCGATCCCTGGGAGAACTAAAATCCTACAAGCCATGCAGCCCCCCAAAAGCTTCTCCTTCCTTGTAGAGCACAAGAAGGCCGTCATTCCCGAGGCTTTCTTAGAGCCGGTCTGCTGGATCATTCCTGAGGCTTGGTTAGAGCCAGCCTGCTGGACCAGCATCGCTGTGACCCAAGGCCTTGCCCAGCAGCTCCCAACCCTGCTCAGCAGATTCAGGGGGCCCAGCCCGGCCCAGTTCAGTTCAGTCGCTAAGTCGTGTCCTGGACTGCAGCATGCCAGGCTTCCCTGTCCATCACCAACCGCCGGAGCTTCCTCAAACCCATGTCCATCGAGTCGGTGATGCCATCCAACCATCTCATCCTCTGTCGTCCCCTTCTCCTCCTGCCTTCAGTCTTTCCCAGCATCAGGGTCTTACCTCACAGGCACCCAATCAGAACCTCCTGGGCCAGCAGGCTGCGTTTTCTGCAGGTGTCATAGGCCACTCTGATGTGGATTCGTCTTGGGGAACCAGTGCCAGGGCCGGTGTGTTCTTCAGTCTGAGACCTCCGCAAAGCCTCCCGTCTCTCTCCGGGAGAGCGGGAGTTCTTCCTTTTCATGGGTTGGTTTCAACCTGTTCTTGTGCTTTGGTATCTGATGGATAACCAGTGATAGACAGTACTGGAGGTTTTTGATATCTACAGGACCTGCTGCTTTCCAAATTTAGCAGGGGGTCTGGAAGCCTGGATGGGTGTGTCAGAAGAACTCTGTCCTGCTGGGTAGGAAGGAGGTTGGGGGTGACGCGCTATGTATGGAGCTGACTCAAACTCCGTCCATCAAAGTGTGTTGAGATGAAGCAATAAACTGGGCCCCAGGCAGATCACTTCCTGTGCCTCTGGATACACAGACCCGGGGCGTGGTGTTTGGCAATATTCTCAAGAGCAACCATTTGGCTGGTCCTTTTCAGGAAGCTGGGTAGTCAGAGGTAAGGCGAGGCAAGCTGTGGGCTCTCAACACCAGGCCAGAGTTTAGAGAGAAGCAATCTAGCAAGAAATGGATAGTCTGAAATTTGGGGTTGGACTTCTAAAAGGCGATGGCCGTTAACACGTTTTTCAAGGAATACCTGTCTATCTACATATCTGATTACTTTGCGTGCATGTGTGCTCAGCATATCCAGTTCTTCTGCGACCCCATGGACTGTAGCCAACCAGGCTCCTCTGTCCATGGGATTCTCCAGTCAAGAGTACCGGAGTGGGTTGCCATTTCCTTCTCCAGGGGATCTTCCTGACCCAGGAATCAAACCCAAGTCTCCTGCCTTGCGGGTGGATTCTTTACCACTGAGCCACCTTGGAAGACCATCTCTTTGCATTATTGTCACAAAAAACAGTGTCTGCCCTTTTGAGCAGCAGCACTTTGTCACTTTCAGGTAATCAGGTGCTGACTATCTGGGTGCAAGTTGTCATTTGCTCTTTATTTTTTTTCCTTGTTTAAAAGCTATAAAGAGAAATTCTCACGTCCATATTGTTAGGTGTCCGGTGGACTAGCAGGCAGACGCTAATCATGAAAACTGATGGTGGAAACTGGGGGGGTGGGCAGTGTCCCCTCCCCACTTCCCTCCATGTACAGAGCTTAAACTAGCCATATTTCTCATCCATATTTCTAATGTGTTTATTTGGGGCTACTCTAAGTCTTCATTGCTGCTCTCAGAGTTTCTCTAGTTGCGGCAAGTGAGGACTCCTCTCTAGTTGCGGTGGGCAAGCTTCTTATCGCGGGGATTTCTCTTCTTGAGAGCACGGGCTCTGGGGCTTGTGGGCTTCAGTAGCTGTGGAGCACAGGCTTAGCTGCCCTGTGGCACGTGGGGTCCTCCGGGACCAAGGATCAAACCCGTGTCCCCTGCACTGGCAACCAGACTCCCGACCCCTGGGCCACCAGAGAAGTCCTTCTTCAGCATTTTTAAGTGTGCAGTTCAGTCACTGCTAAGTATATTCACATTGTTATGCAGTAAAACCGAGGTCTCGAACGTCATTTAGAATATAAGGGAGTGTTCTAAAAATGTCAGAAAAATGGAGCCCAGGGTACCCAGGAAACTGTGAGAGAGGATGGTGTACAACGCAGACCCTTAGAGCGTTCGGGTGAGAGGAGAGACGTGACAGGTAGATGGGTGGCCCTTGTGCTGGATGGGCTTGCCCGAGAGCATCCTATTCAGCGACTAATTGTGAAGTTAGAGTGCGGGGGGGGGGGGGGGGGGGGGGCGGGGGGGGCGGGGAAGCGGCAGTTTTCTACTTGAGATTTCTTTAAGAAGCCAAAAATGGGGCTAGCATCTTGATACACCGATTTTAAATTTTCCTTAAAGCTCTGAGTGTAGAACGAGAGAAAGAGCTCCAGTGAAAATTTACAGAATCTATTGATAATTTACACAATTTCCTCCAAACTTTGCCCCATACTCTGTGGCATGTATAGAGTTTCGTATATGTTTTGCACTCTCTTGATTCACACGAGGAGTGGGTAATATTTACTGCTGTTACTCTAGTTTTCCGAGTGACCTGTATCTTATTATTATTTATGAAAATATGGGTATCAACCGCCAAAAAACTTCTTAGTGAGCAAGAAGCTCTAAGTGTTTGAGCGTGTCAGTGATTACATGGTTAAATGAAATTTTTAAGGTTAAATAGGTGAGATTTGCAAAAAGATTGGAAGTTCTTAGTCAACCCCAAACTAGTAACAGTTCACTGCTTTTTTTTTTCCTTTAGAAAATTTATTTTCACAACCCCTTACTGTTTGCACTCATTCATAATACCCACAAAACAGGTTTGAAGCTGCTCAGTCCAACAGGATGTCAGCTGCATTTCCAAAGAAGCTATGGGTTCATGTTTTACCAAAGGAGAGATGCTTTCATTTCCAGCCTTGGAAATGTAGGACTTGTTTACCAGCCCTCCATTTAGAAAGTGCTGCTGAATTTGAGAAAACTTAGAGAATGGCTCTGAGTTTCTTATTCAAAACTGCTTTAGTAAACTTTTGCTTATCAGTCCTGAGAAGATGTGTTAAAACCAGCTTGGCAACTTTTTTTTTTTTTTTTTAAATACAGCAAGCTGGAGGGCCTTGAGAAGAGAGTTTTGAAACAATATCAGTGTTGGAACCAAAACGGAATGCTTTTAAACAAGAATCCTCCTATATGTCTCTGGGTTTGGAGGACTCATCTGCTAAAAGTCAAGTTTTCATGGTAGGACTGAATTAGCAGTGGTAGGTTTTCCTGTGGTACCAGCAACAAGCAACGGCAGGGTTTCACCAAGCACTCGGAAGGTGGTTTCTTTTGTGTGGATACCTACATATTTACAATCCTGTGCCCATGCCTGCCCCCCTCCCCTGTGATTTACTGAATTCGGTTTAGAAGCAATCTTTATACAGATGCTTAACGACTTTGTGCTCTAATGGTATAGAAATACAATTTTCAGATGAGAGCTGTCTCTAAGGATTACGTTGGGAGTCACGGAGTTATTACTCAAGTAGTAACAGTCAATAATAATAATAATAACAGTGACTCAAGCGACTTGAAGGTATGCGTTAATGATTTCGTATTGCAGTTTTAGAAGATGTTTGTCTCTGAAGCCACGAGTTTCAGTTGAGTTGCCAAAGGAAAGCAGCAGTTAATTCATGTTGCTCCATCATTAATCTACAGAAAATAAAAGTTCAGATGGTCCTGGGAGTCTAGCATAGCTCAATTCTGAGTTTGCTTTGAAAGCTGAGTTCTTGCATCTTACTAGAAAAATACTCCAGCTCTTAAAGGGAATAATGCAGCCATCGGCAGGTGCCCGTCTCACGCTGAAACCCTGTGACGGTGAGCGCAGGACAGCCCTGTGCTGCGTGTGAGTACAGAACGGTACTGTTCCGCCGCTGTGCCCTCTGCTTTGTCGTTTCTCAGTTGAGCAGGGCCTCCAGCCTCCAGCCTCCTGAAATGTCAGCCCAGCCCTCAAACTTGTGTGTGTTTTCCTTTTGATTACCTTGGTTGCCGGCCAGCCTCGTATTTGACACGTCCAGCATGGGCAGGGGAGTTGCTTCTTGATGTCGAGCTGTTAATCTTTTTATTATTCTGTCACTTTCGCCCATGATTGATCCTCTTGAGCCAAAGGGTGGGGGGCGGGGTGGAATTATGGAAATGACTTTGAAAACCGCTTTGAGAAGGAGTATAAAAGGACTTGGGTCTCACCTGAGACTATAAAGCGATGGAAAAGGCACAGTCTGTTTGGCAGAACCAGCACCCAGTGAGCTAGGTCCCAGTGGGCGCTTTGCAGGGGAGTGAGGAGAGTTTTCCTGGTGTTTTTGCAGTGACTCGGTGCCCAGGTGTGTGGGGTGAGGGTGATGAGAGCTCACGGGTGGTCTGCAGTTTAGTTCTATGGAAAGGCTACAGAACAGGGTCCTCTTTCCTTCAGGATTAAAAATATGATTCTTTTTGAGTTGTAGGCTTTCCCATGTATTCTCTCCCTGGTATCCCCTCTACCCCGTGTGCAGTTCACTAATTCTTGCTCCGGCTCTGCCCCTACCCCTGACCCACCCACTGGAATTTAAGAAGAAAATAGAACCTCAGTCATTCATATATTTTTAGCTTGTCCTTTTTTTTTTCCCATTTGTTAACATTGTGGTAAAAAAGAAAGACACGAAGTTTGCTATCGTGGTCCTTTTTAAGTGTGCGATCCAGCGCCATTACTTAATTCACAGCGTTGAGCAACGGCCACCATGGTCTGCTTCCAGCGTTTTTCATGACCCCAAACAGACACCCTGCACTTGTTAAGCAATAACTCCCCACGTCCACCTTTAGCCTCGAATCCACTTTCTGTCTCCTATCTGCCTGTGCTAGATACTCCATACGAGTGGGATCACACAATATATGTCCTTTGACGGTCTGGCTTATTTTCATTGGGCATAAAGTGTTCAGAGTTCATCCATGCTGTATCATGTGCCACGACTTCATTTCTTGTCATGGCTGAATAATATCCCATTGTCTGCGTGGACTGTGCTTTGTTTATCCGTTCATCCGGTGATGGACATTTGGGTTGCTTCCACGTTGGCTAGTTTGAATCATGCTGCTGTGAGCACCCTGGGTTCAGTTCTTTGGGGTATATGTGTGTGCATATGTATGCGTGTGTGTAGGAGTGGACTTGCTGGGCCATGTGGTGGCCCCATGTTTAACATTTGGAAAACTACCAAACTGGTTTCCACCATGGCAGCACCATTTTATATCCCCAGTAGCAACACGCGAGGGTTCCAGTTTCTCCACATTTTTGCCAGCTCTTGTTATCCACCCCCCACCTTTTTTTTTTTCAAGTATTTTAATTAATTTATTTGTTTGGCTGCTCCAGGTCTTGGTTGCGTCACTCAGGATCTTCCATCTTAGTTGCAGCATGCCGGACCATGAGTTGCGGCATGAGGGATCTAGTTCCCTGCCCAGGGGTCAAACCCAGGCCCCCTGCACTGGGAGCTCGGAGTCTTAGTTGCTGGACCACCAGGGAAGGCCCACTATTTTCCCTTTTTTTATTGTAACCTCCCTGGTGGATCTGAAGTGGTGTGTTCTGGCTTTGATTTCCAGTTCCCTGATGGCTGAGCGTCGTTTCACGAGCCTGTTGGTCCAGTGTGCGTTTCCTTTAGAGAAATACCTATCAAGACCTCTGCATTGTCCACTTTTATATATGTTTTATAATGCCTAATAGTAGTATATAGTTTATACATTAAAATATACATATGCTTGGATATATGCGAAGTGTCTTTTAAAGATGGAAGATGTATTTTTTAAAAGTTTGGAGACCATTATTAGGAACTGTAGCAATGATCTGTTTTATTTCTTGGTGCCTAACCTTAGCAAGAAAATATCGATGATAATTCCTAAGCTTCCTTGGGTGGGATGAGGCGGGGTGCGAATCTTATTTGGTCAATAGTAATGTTTACCGGAGCCTCCATATGAAACTAACCACAGGGTCCCAAGACTGTCTTTGGGGTTGTTTTCTTTGGGTACATAAGAAAGTAGATCTCTTTGGATGGTTTTCAAGTTAGACTTGCCCCTACTCAACTCTATTTTGTGGTTCATAGTGGCATTTTAGGGTTCTAGTGTATCTTATTAAGAGATAAGAGTTTTTCATGCCATGTCACATAGGGGAGCCAGAAGGCCTGGAATGAATGAATCGAAAGGGAGAGGCTTAGCTCTAAAATAATAATAATGATGGTGATAATAACAATTATTTTTACTATGTCACTTATAAAACTAATTTGATTGTATGAAAAGATTAGCTTTGAGGCGTGGGGATTGAACTGGCGTATTTCAGGACCCAGTAAGAGTGTTTTAGGCCTTGGGGGTTGATTTAAGAAAATAAGAAAAGGCTGGTTGTCCTATCGTTGTTCTCTTCTCTGACGGTAAACTCTATGCAGTTACCCTAAAATGCCAACTTCTGTCAAGGGCGTGACATCACCATCCTAGCACATCCTGGTGCTTTTCTTGGAAAGCGTCCACACCGGCAGGCGTTTTCCAAATAAAACATTTGTGTCGGTAAACAAGTGTTTTACCCAGCAGCCCAAGTGGAGAATTTTAAAAACCAGTGTTTGTTTTGCCAGCAAACATTTTGTTTCAATCCTTGCAGCTAAACAAGTGGGTAGGATTTAAGTGGCCTGCTAGTAAAAACAAAGGCAGAACCATTCTCAGAAGACTTCAGCTGAGCAGAAGTCTAGCTGCTGTTAGAGTGTGCGTTTAGACATTTGGGGAAGTAACTGGTACCATCTACTGAGTTCTGTACTTAGTTTCAGTCAGAGAGGAAGATCTTCGGTTTGGGTAAAGGCTCTGAATTTTCTTTTCTTTTAGAGGCGAAAGATGAAGAAATATAAAAGAATCATTCAAAAGATTAGTTTTGCATATTTCAATGTTGCAGCTCGCCTTTAAATGAGCCTAAACCACTGTCAGGTGTTTGCTCTGCGTTTGCTCCCTCCTTTCTCATTATTTTGATGGTAATTCCTCCAGCGTGTCGCATCATCCAGCATCCGCGTTCATGATCAGCCATCACCTTGTGACTTTATAAAAGTAGTAGTGTATAGTCGGGCTTTAGTCAGCTCGTGTTACTTCTATTTAGGATTCCTCACAATTGAGCAGTCTTACATCTTTAATGGAGTATCTTTTGAAGTATATTTTTTATATTTGAAAGTTTGCTTGTGATGTGCTATTCTTTTTTAAAAAGCAGGCCTCTTTTCCTATTCAGGACGTAGGTACCTTCTTAAGAAGATAGAAATTAGAGAATAGATAATATACGCAGAAGAGTGTAAAAAATGATAGCTATATATGTTTTAATTAGCAAGTAGACGTGCACTAACCCCCATCCTGATTTAAGAAATAGAATGTGGCCTTCGAACGTCCTCTGTTTTAAAACCACGTCCCTCTTCTGGCCATAGAAAGTTTACAGCTGTGTAGTTATCCTTAAACGACATCATTTCGTTTTGCACGTGTTAGGTGTATATTACACTTGTTTGTTTTCATCAATGATATAATCTCATGATTTAACCACGTTGCTGCCTGTACCTGTGGTTCATTCGTTGTCATTGTTCAGGGTTGCTGTCCTTTTGATGGACATCTGAACTGTTTCCAGCCTTTGACTCTTACTACAAAGGCTATCAAGGACATTCATATATATATCTATATATCTCCTATTTATTGTTGTTTAGTCCCTGACTCTGCCCAACTCTTTGTGACCCCATGGGCTGCAGCCTGCCAGGCTCCTCTGTCCTTGGGATATTAGAGTGGGTTGCCATTTCCTAGTGCGGTTGTGCAGAGGTTTCCTGGGATGCATGTGGTGTGGACAGTGGATTTGTTGGGTTGCAGGGTATTTGTATTTTTAATTGTATTTAAAGCGTTTGATATTTTGTAGCTTCACTGTAATTCCAACCTGTGTTCCAAAGTGTTTGGTTCGGTTTGTTCTTCTCACAGTGAACGGAGCTCTTACTGTTCCACACGTTCACCAGAAACCAAGTTCTGATACCAGGTTGTCCGACGTCATGTCTGCCCGTCTGGCAAGTAAGAACTGGTGCCTTGTTCTGGTTTTGTTTCCCCTGACTCATAATAAGGCTTATATTGGCCATTTTGACACCCTTTTTCTCAAGTATTTTCCCATTTTTCTATGGATTGTCTTTTTCTTCCTAATCTGTAGACTTCTTTTATATGTTAATGTATAGACTTTCTTTATATATTCTATTCATACAGAAGGAGTCTGTATTCGATTATAGGTGTTGCAAATAACTTCTCCTACTTTGACTTGTCTTTTTACTTCATCCTTTGGATGCTCACAAGCTCTTAATTTTTTTAAGTATTTACTTACTTTGGCTTGTTCTGGGTCTCCGCTGTGGCGTGGGCTGCTCTCTAGTCGCGATGCACAAGCCTTTCATCGTGGTGGCTTCCCTTTCGGCACACGGGCTTGGTCACTCTGCAGCACGTGGGCCCTTCCCAGACCAGGGATCAAACCTGTGTCTCCTGCATTGGCAGGCAGGTTCTTTACCACTGAGCCACCAAGGAAGCCCACAAACTCTTCATTTCAGCATTATTTGACTTCTCAGTCTTTTCCTTTATGATCAATACTTTTCTATCTTGTTTAAAAAATTCTTCCCTATCCCAGGTTTATGAAGCTATTCTCCTGTATTCTTCAGAGTTGTGCCTTTCACATGTGATTCTGTTGTAATTCAGTCATCTGCAAGTCTGCGAGTTTTGCGAGTGTGCCATTTTTTGTCGTAAGGGATACCTGGCTGCGCCGGTGCAGTTTGTCTATCTGTGCGTGCGTATAGCCAGGAATACCGACCGCCGGCGTCCTCAGCCACGTGGCCATCTGTGCCCGTCTCTTGCGGTGCTCTCCTCTCCATCCCACCGGTCTCTTTGTCGACCCCCCTTAGTTATCACAGCCTCCTGATGCCTGGAAGGGCATGGGCTCCCATGAAGCATGTCTCGGTGTTCGTGGCTTTTTGCCCTTCCATATAAATTTTAGAAACAGAGCAGGTTCCCTCACAGAACCTGGTGTAGTTATTATTAGGACTGCACTGAATCTGTGGGCCTGACATGTTTACAATAGCGAGCCCACCACATCAAAAGGCGGTGTGTAGTCTTTAAAGAAGTGTGCCCAAAATTACAGAAAATAAAAATAAATCAAGAATGGCACTCAGCTTCCTGGGTTCAGACCCTGACCCCACTTTTCACTGGCCACAAGGCCCTGAAGAACCTCAGTTTCCTTATTTGTAAACTAGGGATCCTAACAGTACCTGCCTACAGGGTGATGGAGAGGACTGAATGATTAAACGTGTTGTGTGTAATATGTGGAAGATGCTTAGAATACTGTCTGGCATGCAGTAAGTACGCATTGCATAAGTACGTGAGCACTGATTTCCAAATGTGTTTATTTATATCATTTTCAGTGTGCCAAGAAAGTTTTAGAATAGTCTGTATAAAACGATATATAACAGTTCCCTGGTGGTCCAGTGGGAAAACTCTGCTTTTCCAATGCAGGAGGCATGGATTCCATCCCTGGTTGAGAAACTAAGAATCCACCTGTCAAGTGGTGTGGCCAAAAAAACAAAAAAAAGTATATAAAACACACAAAATACCAATGCAGGAGGTGTGGGTGCCATCCCCGGTTAAGAAACTAAGAATCCACATGTCCAGTGGTGTGGCAAAAAGAAAAAAGTATATAAAATACGTTGCTATTTACACGCATGATGTATAGAAATACGTGTAATAATATTCCTAGGAACCTTAAGCATTTTGATACTGTTGTAAATGGTATTTTAAAAGCTTTTCTGGGGTGTACAATATTGTGGTGTTTTTTAGTGTGTTTTGTGAGCCGATTATGGTCATCTCTGATGAAGAAGTATGAAGTGCTCGTGTTGCATAAGACACTGCTTGGAGCAGACAAGAAATGTGGACTCTTCTGTCTGGGTGACTGCCCACATCCCTTGGTTTCACAGGATTGAACATTTTCCCATTTTGCACAATTTTAAAGTGTTGTATCCCACTGACATCTGTTGTTGAAACCCATGCAAACATTCTGGAAAGCTGGTTCGTTCTGTCTTACATATCAGGCTGCTTTCAGTTTTGTTACTTCTTTTCAGTTTTTGAAATCATTCTAGTTCCAAGCTTGATCATGTGCCTGAGACCCTCGTGGGTTTCCTTTCCCCTAAATTCTGTCCTAAAGATGCCACACCCTTTGGGATTGGAGTCACAGCTTCACAACTCAGCTCACATCCTGTAAAGGAACAGCTCTCTGGATGAAAACTCACATTGTTCTTTTGCCGTTTGTCACATGTCACACACGTCTCTGAGGAGTTATAATTTTTTTTAAAAAGAAAGAAAAGAGAAAATTTATATACATATATCTATGTATATATACTCAGTGGTAAAGGATCCGCCTGCCAATACAGGAGACGTGCGTTCAGTCCTCGAGTTGGGAAGATCCCCTGGAGAAGGAAATGGCAACCCACTCCAGTATTCTTGCCTGGGAAATCCCACGGACAGAGGAGCCTGGCAGACTACAGTCCATGGGGTCACAAAAGAGTCAGACACTACTGAGTGACTAAACAACAGCAAAAAAAAAAATATATATATATATATATGTATATGCATGTATGTATGTGTATATAAATATATGTGTGTATATGCATGTGTGCGTGTGTATGTAAATATATATGTATATTCACACAGGTTCCCTTCAGCTTCCCTGCCTCTGGTTTCAGTTCTCAGCCTTCTGGTCACATGGTAGATCTGCCCCACGTGGGAGGTGAAGCCCCAAACTCTGTATGATTTCACTTTGCGTCACAGGGAGGCAGAAACTCAAAGTGAAACCCATGAGAAAACCAATGTGTTCTTAATGGTTTTTACCCAAACCATAAATCCGTCTCTTGGAGGGAGAGGGGAAGCACCCAGCGTCTGATCGGGTTTCTCTAGCATGTTCCAGGCGGTGTCTCTTGGTTCAGTGATTATCTTCTGGGACTCACTCACTTGGGGTGTTTACTGAAGATGCAGATTCCTGGGCCTGACCTAGACCAAGGGAAGAAGACAGCGGGGAGGAGGAGGAGGAGGAGGCAGGGATTTGCATGTTTTAAATGACTCTCTGGTGGTGCTAACAGGCAGATGGTGTGTGACCAGGTGACGGCGCTGATGGCATGGTGGGCTCAGATTTTCATTCATCACCTACGTTTAATGGACAATTTCAGAGAGACTTAATATAGGGTAGTAACACCTCTTAGGTTCCATGTGTCAGGCACTTGATGTTTAAGCCTATAAGTAAATTACCATTATTAGCCCCATTTTACAGAACAGGAAACGGAGGCGTGGAGAGGTTAAATAAATTGCTCAAACATCTGAAGGGCTTCCCAGGCGGCACAGTGGTTAAAGAATCTACCTGCCAACGCAGGTAGATGCTAGAGACGTGAGTTGACTTGGGTCAGGAAGATCCCCTGGAGGAGGAAATGGCAACCCGCTCCAGTATTGCCTGGAAAATTCCATGGACAGAGGAGCCTGGCGGGCTACAGTCCATGGGGTCCAAAGAGTCAGACACGACTGAGCCTAGCGCACAGCAAACCTCCGATGGGGAACTGTCGTTGTCTTTGTGGATCCTCAAAGTAAAACCCTGCCCTTTCTTTTTTATAAAATAAGCTGGACTCCAGCAGAAATGGACCCGAAGTGTCCAGTTGGATCAGAATCGTGCCTTCGTACTGTGTCCCGTGCCTTTGAATCATCCATTTGTTCAGCAAGTCCTTACAGAGCGTTTGGAGTCCCCATGGCTTGAGGAAGGGATTGGGGACAGGAAGGCTCACTCAGGGAAGTACAGTGTGTCAGATGGGCTCGCGACTTCTTAGCGGCCGAGGACAGAGGAGAGGATGGCGGGGTGGAATAGCGGGCTTCCGTCCGTCAAGCTGTTGCCTGTGCTAAGTGTTTACAGGTAATTATTCACGTGTCCCTCACAAGAATCCTCTTCATCGGCTTCAGGTGACCACTGATTGAACAGACTTAGAGACGTACAGAAACTCACCCGTGGTCGCATAGCTCCTAGGTTGTGATAGGCAGACAGTGCCTGTGTCTCTCCAGAACACAGCCTGGAGCCACTGTACCCTCAAACAGGATTTTCTGTTTTCTAGAGGACAATTACTATCCATCTGATAGTGACCCACTCAGCCCAGTCCCTAAGATCACTCTGAGTTTTAGAGAGATCTTCTCCATGGCTTATAATGTCATTCGTCATTTCCCTGGCCTCCCCACTTTGTCCCCTGGTTCTGTTGTCTCTGCCTGGCCCCTGGGCCAGGTAAGAATCCTTCAGAGCTCATATGATGATGGCCAGGTTCATAACAAGACTGAGGGAGGTCTAGGGACTGGAGGCCCAGAACTGGTTTTGTTTTGTTGAATATTTTTTTATTTATGTATTTGGCTGCATCAGGTCTTAATTGCGGCTTGCGGGATCATTTGTTGCCGTGCATGGACTCTCTAGTTGGGGTGTGCAGGCTCAGTGGCTTCGCAGTAGGTGGGATCTTAGTTCCCGGACCAGGAATTGAACTCATGGTCCCCTGCATTACAAGGCAGATTCTTAACCACTGGGCCACCAGGGAAGTCCCCCAGAACTGGTCTCTGAATGACCACCCTAGCTTTGCCCACAAGTACACCATGTGTTCACACTGGGCAGAGGTGGGGCGGCTCTCTGTGTCCTGAGAGCGCTCCTTAATTTTCCCAAGGGATATTCAGCGTCTGGCATTGTGTCATACGCACGTAGGCGTTCAATATGATTATGTTTGAACCTCTTTAGGATCATAGAGTGTTTGGTCATGAAAACATCCAGCTCGATTTCTCCCTGTTGCTGAAAAGGGAAGGAAAAACCTTACGCATTGAGAGACTCGCTCCAGGTAATAGCTAGTGGCAAGTCTAGAACCTAGCTCCCTGCACCCGCCACAGTACCTTCCTTCTGCCTCCTTGATCCCATTTCATGCCGGCACTGCTCTCATCAAGCTGAATCATGTTATGAATAAGCCCTAAGAATTTCAACTTCAAAATGATTCATATGGCAGGGCTTTCTTTTGGAAGGCAGGCTTACCTTCCTTATTATGAATTATCTAGGCTGCTGATAAAATTATTTTGTTTCTAATCAATCGTATGATGACTCTCCTGGATGGCTCAGCGATAGTCTGCCTGCAATGCAGGAGATTTGGGTTCAATCCCTAGGTCGGGAAGATATCCTGGAGAAGGAAATGGCAACCCACTCCAGTATTCCTGCCTGGGGAATCCCATGGACAGAGGAGCCTGGTGGGTGGATGACGGGAGAGACTCTTCTGAAATATCCCCAGGCCTGCTGCAGAGGTCCACACCCAGCAAAGTGGGAAATCTCCTTATGGATATTCATTTGCTTATACAGGTTTTCAGTGGAAAAGAAGAAAACCTAACAAAAAGATACTATGGCGTTGTGAACATCTTTATTACTTTTTAATCTTCTAGGCCCCTGACCTTATGATCGAGGCCTCAGACATACAAGTGTGGGCTGTAACTTACGCCTCCCTCTGACCCGGTGTCCTTGGAGAACAGGCCTGTGAGTGGAGGAGACCTAAGAAAGAACCCGTTCATTAAGTTGGCTGTTTCATTCATTAAAAATGACCCCACCAGTGGGGACCAGTGAAGGCTGTCACATCAGGGCCCAGGCCTGTGACTCCAGGCTTTGTGTTCTGCTCTACTCCATGCAAATTCTGTCACATTGTCGTCGTCACCCCGACTTCACACTGAGATACAGACGAGCCCAGGGCCTTTTTCTGTACTCCTCAACATTTCTTTTTCTTTTCGCCTGCAGCATTTTGGTGAAGTGTAGCGTGCACACAGGATGGTGTACACAGATAAGCAGGGTCCTGCTGTGCAGCGCAGGGAACTATATTCAACACCCGTTGATAAACCGTAATGGAAACAAACGTGAAAAAGAATAGACACATGTGTAAGTGAACTGCTTTACTATACAGCAGAAATTCATACATTATAAACCAACTATATTTCAAGGAACTTTTTAAAATAAAAAAAAAGTTTTTAAAAATAAAATTTTCTTTAAAAAAGATGAGCACACACAGCATAAAGGGACAGCTCCCTGAATTTTCACCAGATGAACCTACCCCCAAGAGCTTTCGAGTGGCACAGGCCTGGTTTCTGAAGCTGGTGCCACCTTTACCCTCTGTGTCGCCGTGGGCAAATTATGACACCTTTCTGCACCTTAGTTTTCTCACTTGGCAGTAGCTTTTCATAGGTGTTTGTGAAGAGTAAAGATAACATATGTGGCTCACCCAGAGTTCTTCCTTTTTTCTAATCCCAGGACAGCCCCTGCAAACCAACACTCTCAAAGTGGGTAGTTGGAAGCATGTAATGTTATGTAACTGCGCACGTGTGTTTGGAAATGTAGTTGACAATATAGACCATTGAAAACAAATGACTGTGACTGATTTTGGCTCAGTGTCTTCAAGGAGAAACTTGGTTTGAAGTAGGTTAAAGTTTCACCCAATTTATCGGTGCTTATTCATATATGTGGGAGAAGACTATTGAGAGTCCCTTGGACTGAAAGTTGATCAAACCAGTCAATCCTAAAAGAAATCAATCTTGAATATTCATTGGAAGGACTAATGCTGAAACTGAAGCTCCAGTACTTTGGTCACTTGATGCAAAGAGCCTATTCATTAGAAGAGACCCTGATGCTGGGAAAGATTGAGGGCAGGAGAAGGGGACGACAGAGGATGAGATGGTTGGATGGCATCACTGACTCAGTGGACATGAGTTTGAGCAAACTCTGGGAGTTGGTGAAGGACAGGGAAGCCTAGCGTGCTGCAGTCCATGGGGTTGCAAAGAGTCAGACCTGACTGAGCAACTGAACAACAGCAAATTCATATATACCTCGCTTCATTCCCAAAAAGCTCAATGAGTTGTGTCTCACTCTTTGCAACCCCATGGACTGTAGCCCTCCAGGCTCCTCTGTCCATGGGATTCTCCAAGCAAGAATACTGGAGTGGGCAGCCGTTCTCTTCTCCAGGGGATCTTCCCAACCCAGGGATCAAACCTGGATCTCCAGCATTGCAGGCAGATTCTTTAACATCTGAGCTGCCAGGGAAGCCCTTCATTCCAAAAAGGGAATCGTAAAAATATGCATAGTACAACAGTATTTAAAAATCAGTAAAGTGAAAGAATTCCCAACCCAGGGATTGAACCCGGGTCTCCTTCATTGTAAAAATCAGTAAGGTGGTAAAAATAAAGAAGGAAGGGAAAAAAATTAAAACATATTTTAAAGAAAAGTATATAAGAAAAGTAAATAAGGAGGTGAACTGGGTTAAAGTAGAGATGTGAACTGAATCTTGGGATGAGGTTGATTCCCAAGATGATGTTGTGAAATCCAGGCCATTTGCTCGACGTGGGCCCCAGAGCTGGCTTTGGGCTTCTGAGCACTCAAAACAGATGGGGGAAATGATTGACAGTAAGACTCAGAGGGTCCTTGTGGGGTGAAAGCAAATCAGCTGTGCAGGAGAAACTCGATTTTTCCCTTGGTACCAAGACCTTCCTTCTGTGGGTCTTCACAAGGAGAATGTGGTGTGACATGGTGCGATGCCCTGTAACTGATCAGAAGATCTGCTCTATAATGCTGTCTTAGCCTCTGCCTCTCCGTACACATGTGGCCCAAAGCCAACATCTAATTTAGTAAAAGCAGTTTTATAAATGACCGTAAACTAATGAAATTCTATTCTCCAGTTTATTTCAATGATGCAATGAAAATCAATACAGGCTGGTTATGCATAACAGCTCTGTTCACTTGTGAGGTTTCCAAAGCTACCACGCGGCAGCCTGGTACATGGGAATTCGATGTTTGGGCTGGACGGGGCAAGAAGAATTTTCTACCTCTCTTCTAAAGAAGACTCTGTCGAATCTTTAGGACGTGCCTGGGAAGAGGGGGTTGGGAGAAACCGAAGAGAAGTGGGCTTTCTTGGTGTGAGCTCTAATTTGAGAGACCGTTTGGGCTGGGCCTGCAGGACTTGACTTTGCGGGGAGGAGAAATGTGCTTCACTGGAAAAATTGTAGTTCCTCACCACCAAGGAGCAGGCTCAGGGGTCAGGCCAAGAGATCAGTTTGGGATAGGTTGAATTTGCAGTGCCCCCATTGGGAAGTTATGTTTTCTACAGCATACGCACACACACACTGTGAATCCGAACCCTTGTCATTACACAGAGATCTGACAGATTCTGTCAGCCAAGTGAGAGCATATACACAGAGGCAAACGATGAGAAGTGGGTTTTAATTTTGAAATTTGAAATTCAGATGTTTTTCGAATAAAACCATCCTTAATAGTAGCAGCAAATGTGGTGTTTTCTCGTCATCACTAATAAAGTGGTGGGTCTCGCAGTCTTTTCTTTATAATAATTGTGCTTATTTATTTAGGCTGCACTGAGTCTTCGTTGCTGCATGGGCTTTTCTCTAGTTGCGGCGAGCAGGGGCGACTCTCCAGTTGCCGTGTGCAGGTTTCTCATCGCAGTGGCATCTCTCGTTGCAGAGCACAGACTCTAGAGCATGCGAGCTTTTTAGTGGTTGCATGAGCTGGGCTCAGTAGCTGTGACTCCTGGGCCCTGGAGCACACACTCAGTAGCTGTGACTCCCGGGCCCTGGAGCACAGGCTCAGTAGCTGTGACTCCCGGGCTCTAGAGCACAGGGTCAGTAGCTGTGGTGCACGGGCTTGGTTGCTCTGCTGCACGTGGGATCTTCCTGGACCAGAGATCAAACCTGTGTCTCCTGCATCGGCAGGAGGATTGTTTCGCACTGAATCACCAGAGAAGCCCAGTCCTCGCAGTGTTATATGTTACATGTCATCATATGTCTTTATAAGCGCACACGGTGAAACTCAGGGGGTTTGGACCCTTTGTCTAGAGTCCGTTGACAAGAGACAGAAGCAGAGTTTGTGCCTTTTTGTAGCACCTTCGCTCTAGGTCGTCTTTCTCTTTTAAGGAAAGAGTGTCTCTTACCTTTCTCTCTCCCCCCATCCACACTGGAGGTAGGACCTGGGCTTGCTGCTGTCTTGCAGGGCATCTGTGGACCACGTTCTCGTACAGACGCAGAGGGCAGTGGTGAGGAAGCCTTCACGTCCGGGCTGGGAATGTTCTATTGCAGAGGCAGCCAGGCGCGAGGGACTGACAGCATCTGCAACGGGAGTTTGGACAGTGTGGAACCTGGTCAACCAGCCGAGCCCACCCAGAGGGTACTAGACTGAAATAACCACGGCAAGGCTGCTTTCCTTGCACCATCTTTCTGCACAGCCAGTTACAATTTCAAATCACTTCTGTCTTTGCAGGCACAGATTTTAGCTGGAGGGGACCTCTTGGGGCCTGTAAATGTCTTGACTGGGACCCTGAGAGGTGTGCTGAGCCTGATCTAGGGGCCCAGCACACTTCCGGATTCACTGCCATTTGGGTTTTCGTGGCAGGTGCCAGGTAGGTCCCGGAGACCCTGAGTTACATGATGGACCCCCTTACCTCCCCCAGAGAACCTTCTCCACCAACAGCCAGGAAGCCTTGCGACCTGTGGTCAGAGCCCAGTGCTGTGGCTGCTTAGTTTGTCAACCCCTCCAGGATGCTTAGTCGTTCACTTGTGTCCAACTCTTTGAGTCCGCATGGACTGTAGCCCGCCAGGCTCCTCGGTCTGTGGGATTTCCCAGGCAAGAATACTGGAGTAGGTTGCCATTTCCGCAGTCTAAAAACCTGTGCCCGATTCTGGAATCTCTCAGAGGCCCCGGGAGCTGGAAATATGTCTCTTCTAAAAGGAGAGCACCTTGGCATCCCCACCCACAAGAGTCTTCAATTCTGAATGGAATCGGGGCCCTGGTTGGCCCGATTTTTGAGTTGCGTTTTCACCACATTCACGGTGCTCTATTATTTGAAACAGCCACTATCTGTGCCGCCCACAAGGCCTACGGGGTGGCCGGCCACGGTGGGCCGTGCGTGGGGAGCAACCACTGATCATCTGTCTGAATTCAAAACGTGCATCTCGACCCGTTTCCTCTGGCTGGTTACTTCTCTTGGAAAATGCCTTGCTTCACTCAGCTAGCTGGCGGAGCCCCCTCGCTGTGCAAGTGATGTCTGGACCTCTCGTGTCCCTCTCCTTTCCTGGGGCTGCTCCTCCTAGCTTTGCAAATTCATAGCCTCTCAGCCTCCACCTCTGGCTCAGCTTATCAGCCGTCCTTAACCTTTGTCCTGTTATCTTGGCGGAGCTCCACGCACTCGTGGTGCAGCAGGAAAAGAGGACGTCTGTGTTCAGAGCAGCGGTCCTCCAGCCCGCTGGTAACTCTTTCCACCCTGTTTGTTTTTTTTTCCTTTTGGCTGCGCCACGCGCCATGTGGGATCTTCCTCTGCACTGGGAGCAGAGACCACTGGACACCCGGGAAGGCCCTCCACTGGGCTCTATCAGGGCCCTTCCCCAGCTTTCCTGATGTCTTGGTTTGCCTTTGGGGAAAGCAGGAAGAGCCATTCCAGTCGGGTCTTTACGGCTGCAGGTGTTTTCAGCCGGCTCCTCCCTGGCAACACCTGGCATTCATGGTCCTCTCACTTCCCATCCTTAAGGCAAGGCACGCAGGCAGGGCAGACCTTCAGCAGATCGGGGCAGCTCAGAGGTGTCTGAACAAAGCAGACAGAGTTCAATTTGCTGGTCGGTTTTAACGTCAGCCTTTTTGAAGAGAGTCCGAATCTGTATTTCAAGTAGAGGCCAAACCAGTCAGAGGGACCCTGCTGGGATGATTTTGGGAAAGTGTTATGTCCGACTCTTTGTGACCCCATGCTAGGCTCCTCTGTCCATGGAATTCTCCAGGCAAGAATACTGGAGTGGGTTGCCATCCCCTTCTCCAGGGGATCTTCCCGACCCAGGGGTTGAACCTGAGTCTCTAGCTTTTCAGGCAGATTCTTTACCGTCTGAGCCACCTTCAGGAACAGGTGATAAAGCAGGGACCTTGGGGCCAGACAGGCTCACTCTGATCCTGCGAGATCCAATCCCACTAACCCTCCGGTCTGCAAGATGGGGGCAGATATCTGCGTCGGGGAGTGTGGCGAAGGTTGAGTGCGATCCTGTAGGCAGACCACATGGTTCAAGATGGGGTCAGCGCTCTCAGGACACGGTGATTTCCTTTCGTATCCGGCTTCACGATCCAGACCTGTTTCCAGGGCAAGCTGTTGTGGCTCGGGACAACTCACTGCAGTCAGCCTTGCAGCCGCCAAACTAAGGAGAGCCCGTCTTGGGGCTTATCCTCAGCGGCTGGGCAAACGGAAGGGAGCAGGGGTGACACCCTGAGTCGCCAGGAGAGCTCAGGGAGGCTGGAGGCAGAGGGCGACCAGGAGGAGGTCTGTGGGTGTCTGCGCCCCAGCCTGCGGACCACTGAGCTGCTCAGGGAGGCTGGAGGCAGAGGGCGGCCAGGAGGAGGTCTGTGGGTGTCTGCGCCCCAGCCTGCGGACCACTGAGCTGCTCAGGGAGGCTGGAGGCAGAGGGCGGCCAGGAGGAGGTCTGTGGGTGTTTGCGCCCCAGCCTGCGGACCACTGAGCTGCTCAGGGAGGCTGGAGGCAGAGGGCGGCCAGGAGGAGGTCTGTGGGTGTCTGCGCCCCAGCCTGCAGACCACTGAGCTGCTTTCTCCTCTTTGCCTGACTTCTTCCTCTGACTCTGCCCTCAGCCCCCCGGGGAGTCTGCATCCGGGCCCCACCTCCTGGTGACGCACAGCTGCTGGGGGCGCTGCACGGCCACGTGGCCCTGTCAAGTGCCTTCTGGCAGCTCTGAGTCCCCGGGAGGGCTTTCAGTTTTCAAGAAGTGAGAATACTCAGCCCTGAGAGCCGGGGTGGGCGGCCTTGAAGGCAAGCCCCAGCTTCCTGTAGCTTTGGACTTCCAGCCAGTCACCCTCTGACCCCAGTCTCCTCCTGTGTGCATGGGGGCTGTGAGTGCTGGGCGCACATGTGTCAACCAGAGCTGCCAGGCCCCTGGCCCTCCCCATGGGGGCCGAATGTGCCTGAAACCAGCTCTCCAGGCCACCTCCTCCTCCTGCACCACCCCCTAGGCGGTACCACCTGCCAGGATGAGCACCGGGGGGAGGGGGAAACGGTCTCCAACGACCAGCACCTCCCCAGCTCCGATGCGGCTTTGAGAAGTTGTCATTTGGGGACCCTGTTCTGCATAACTGTGACCACGCTGGCTGAAACAGCTCAACAGTTCCCAGCACAGCCTGGCGACCCCACCGCTTCCCACGCGGCCCAGCCTTTCTCAGCCTTCACCATGAACCTCCTTCTCTTCCAAGACACGGGCTGAGAGCTAGAAACTCATGAATGAATCTTTCACTTTCGGTGTCTTCTTCCTGAATGAGTCGTCACTTCGATTTTTTTTTTCTCCTAACTCTGCTCTCTGATCTCAAGGACCACATCTGACAGAATCCTCCTGTTTAAAAAACGAGGGGGGGAGGGTGTTTTTTTTCAACGTCTCTTTATTAATCAAAACGACTTTGGTTTACACTAAACGCCTTATGCAGGACTCATTTAGAAGACTAGAGCTGTTTGTGAGAAAGTGAAAGTAGCTGGTAATCCTGTTTTATATGTGTAAAAACTGACAAGCCATTTAAACCTTCTTCTTCCTGGTAACTTAGGGAAGAAAAAAAAGCAGCCAAGGGACTCGAATTTTTGTCACTTTTCTTTTCTCCTGGTGCCCGGGATAAAGATGTCACAAGAGCTCTTAGGTGCCACACTCCTGCTCAACTCTTGAGGTAGGAGGAATAATTGGCTTTTTCCTTGAGAGGAGGGCAGTAGGGCCGTGTCTGAGCTATTCTCTTGCAAATCCCCCTGGGTACTTGATGGTGAAGTCTCACCAGCTTCTCGTCTGCGTCTCTTCTCGCTTTCCTTTGAACAAGGGCAACGAGCTGCTCTTTTTCTGCCCAGCCCTTGTGCTGAAAAAATCCAGTAGGTGGCCAGAGAGTCTTTAGAAGACTGAAGACAGCCTCAGAGAGCCACTGGACCGGGTTTTAAAAAGAAAAATGTGCTAAGATCTTTGTCCAGCCAACAATGCAGGAGGAACTGAATGGGACCCCGGCTTGGGGACAGGTGACTTAAATTAGGCAAGTTACCAATTGCCTTGTTTGACTCTGGCTAAATGAAATTCTCAAAATAGTCCCTGAACCTGGGCAGTTGAAGCAAGTTCCCAGACCAGACCTCTTGACCAGCTTCATTTCAGCCCCTCATTTATGGTGCGGTGGCATCGTCTGCCGCCTCACCCAGGGGCCCCCTCCCAGCCCCCAGAAAGCTCTGCGGGACATGGAAGGACTCTGCCAGCAGCGGGGGAGCCCAGCCCCGGGAATTCCGTGGGCTGAGAACTTTGCCCCTTGGTAAACGACTTTTGTAAAAAAAAAAAAAATTCTGAGTCGTGGAGATGGTGATAAGGAAATTGCTCTGCAGTTTTATGGTGCGAGTGCTCTGTTTCCTGTGCTGTCCCCTGGCGAGGCCTAAAATTCGAGTGTGAACCTGCCCTCGGTCACCTGCCCTGCCTGGGTCTGTCTCGTGTGCACAGGTGTGTGCTATTTCACGGGGCTGTCCCCAGGAGCGATCTGCACCTTCCAATAAAAGAGCCGCCGAATGGCCTGGTGCCTTTAGCATTCATGTGGCAGTGGCCTATTACAGATAAAACAGACGTTACGTACAACTTACTGCCTCAGCGTTTTTAAGCGTACGCTCCACTGGGATTAAGTGCTTGCTCACTGTTGTGCAACCATCATCACCATCCATTTTCAAAACTTTCTCATTTCCCCCACTTTAAAGTCTGTCTTCTCCATCGCCCCTGGGAGCCCCCATTCTTCTTTCCGTCTCTGTAGATTTGACACTCCAGGGATGTACTGTGAGTAGAATCATCCAGTATTTGTCCTTTTGCGTCTGGCTTATTTCACTCAGGATAATATTCTCAAGATTCATCCAAGCTGTAGCCTGTGTCAGTTCTTCCTCCCTCTTTAAGACTGAATGACATTCCCCTGTACAGACCCCATTCGGTTTCTCCATGCATCATCTGTGAACACTTTTTAGCTGTTGTGCATAATGGGTGTCCAAATATGTTTGAGATTCTGCTTTCAATTCTTCAGGGTATAGATGCAGAAGTGGAATTGCTGGATCATGGGGTAATTCTATTTTTAATGTTTTGAGGAACTGCCATACTGTTTTCCATAGAGGCTGTTCTATTTTTCATGCCCACCAGCGGTGCACAAGGGTTTCATTTTCTCCACATGCTTGCTGACTCTTGTTGTCTTCTGGTGTTTGGGTCCCAGGCCTCCTACTGGCAGTGGGCTGGTGTCTCATGGGAGTTTGGGAGAGTGGTAGGTAATGTGAGTGTTTGATGGTGTACAGAGCTGAATCCTGCTTCTGTGTTTCTGTGTGATGGAACAGGCGGGAGGAGAAGGCTCCTTACCCTTCCATTGCCTGGGGTCAATCTCTGAGCCCGTTTTCCTCCACTCTAGCTAAGCCCTGTGTCTCTTTGGGCAACTGCATGTAAGAGGCCTGTGAACACGGCTGCTGTTAGCTCCGTCCCAGAGGAAGCATCTTGGAGTGGGCTGGGACGCCTTGAAGATCTTTCTTCCGAGCCTGTGGGCAGGAGCAGAGGCGCTCTCTTTGATCAGTTTGCTGGGGGGTGTGCTTTCATCAGAAGACTAACTCACTGCTGACACAGTTTTGAGTTTTACAAAGATATCCTGCTCCTCCTGTTGCTTTTTATTATTTTTATTATTGTTGTTGTTGTTTATTTGGCTTCTCCGGGTCTTAGTTGTAGGATGCGGGATTTTAGTTGCAGCATGTGGGATCTAGTTCCTGGACCAGGAGTCACACCCAGGCCCCCTGCTTGGGGAGAGTGGAGTCTTCGCTGATGGACCACCAGGGAAGTCCCTGCTTTTGGAAAAGATGCTCACCTGCCACAAAAGCACGAGTTTTCCAGGGGAAATGGGAAAAATGAAAGACCTGTCCATGGCCAAGTTTATATGTTAAATGGAATGATTGTTTTTTGATTATTTTGAAAATTGTGGCTTCAACACCAGATTTCTGGTGTTATAAAATTCTTTGATAAAATTCTGTAATATAAGGAGATAACACATAAATTTCAGATGGGTAAGAATAAGTCTAGTTAAATTGGTAAACTAATAAAGTAATGCAATTACATAAAATTTGGGAAATAGAAAAAATATAACACATTCCCATCACTCTGACATGATTTCTGTATCATTATGGTACATTTCTGTTTTGTTTTCTTACTTAAAAAAAATGTTTGTAATCAGATTAGATCAGTTGCTCAGTCGTGTCCGACTCTTTGTGACCCCATGAATCGCAGCACGCCAGGCCTCCCTGTCCATCACCAACTCCTGGAGTTCACTCAGATTCACGTCCATCGAGTCAGTGATGCCATCCAGCCATCTCATCCTCTGTCGTCCCCTTCTCCTCCTGCCCCCAATCCCTCCCAGCATCAGGGTCTTTTCCAATGAGTCAACTCTTCGCATGAGGTGGCCAAAGTACTGGAGTTTCAGCTTTAGTATCATTCCTTCCAAAGAAATCCCAGAGCTGGTCTCCTTCAGAATGGACTGGTTGGATCTCCTTGCAGTCCAAGAGACTCTCAAGAGTCTTCTCCAACACCACAGTTCAAAAGCATCAATTCTTCGGCGCTCAGCCTTCTTCACAGTCCAACTCTCACATCCATACATGACCACAGGAAAAACCATAGCCTTGACTAGATGAACCTTTGTTGGCACAGTAATATCTCTGCATTTGAATATGCTATCTAGGTTGGTCATAACTTTCCTTCCAAGGAGTAAGCATCTTTTAATTTCATGGCTGCAGTCACCATCTGTAGTGATTTTGGAGCCCAGAAAAATAAAGTCTGACACTGTTTCCACTGTTTCCCCATCTATTTCCCATGAAGTGGTGGGACCGGATGCCATGATCTTTGTTTTCTGAGTGTTGAGCTTTAAGCCAACTTTTTCACTCTCCACTTTCACTTTCATCAAGAGGCTTTTGAGTTCCTCTTCACTTTCTGCCATAAGGGTGGTGTCATCTGCGTATCTGAGGTTATTGATATTTCTCCCGGCAATCTTGATTCCAGGTTGTGTTTCTTCCAGCCCAGCGTTTCTCATGATGTACTCAGCATATAAGTTAAATAAACAGGGTGACAATATACAGCCTTGACGAACTCCTTTTCCTATTTGGAACCAGTCTGTTGTTCCATGTCCAGTTCTAACTGTTGCTTCCTGACCTGCATACAGATTTCTCAAGAGGCAGATCAGGTGTTCTGGTATTCCCATCTCTTTCAGAATTGTCCACAGTTTATTGTGATCCACACAGTCAAAGGCTTTGGCATAGTCAATAAAGCAGAAATAGATGTTTTTCTGGAACTCTCTTGCTTTTTCAATGATCCAGCGGATGTTGGCAATTTGATCTCTGGTTCCTCTGCCTTTTCTAAAACCAGCTTGAACATCTGGAAGTTCACAGTTCACATATTGCTGAAGCCTGGCTTGGAGAATTTTGAGCATTACTTTACTAGCGTGTGAGATGAGTGCAATTGTGCAGTAGTTTGAGCATTCTTTGGCATTGCCTTTCTTTGGGATTGGAATGAAAACTGCCCTTTTCCAGTCCTGTGGCCACTGCTGAGTTTTCCAAATTTGCTGGCATATTGAGTGCAGCACTTTCACAGCATCATTTTTCAGGATTTGGAATAGCTCAACTGGAATTCCATCACCTCCACTAGCTTTGTTCGTAGTGATGCTTTCTAAGGCCCACTTGACTTCACATTCCAGGATGTCTGGCTCTAGGTCAGTGATCACACCATCATGATTATCTGGGTCATGAAGATCTTTTTTGTACAGTTCTTCTGTGTATTCTTGCCATCTCTTCTTAATATCTTCTGCTTCTGTTAGGTCCATACCATTTTTGTCCTTTATCGAGCTCATCTTTGCATGAAATGTTCCTTTGGTATCTCTGATTTTCTTGAAGAGATCCCTAGTCTTTCCCATTCTGTTGTTTTCCTCTATTTCTTTGCATTGATCACTGAAGAAGGCTTTCTTATCTCTTCTTGCTATTCTTTGGAACTCTGCATTCAGATGTTTGTATCTTTCCTTTTCTCCTTTGCTTTTTGCTTCTCTTCTTTTCACAGCTATTTGTAAGGCCTCCCCAGACAGCCATTTTGCTTTTTTGCATTTCTTTTCCATGGGAATGGTCTTGATCCCTGTCTCCTGTACAATGTCACGAACCTCATTCCATAGTTCATCAGGCACTCTATCTATCAGATCTAGGCCCTTAAATCTATTTCTCACTTCCACTGTATAATCATAAGGGATTTGATTTAGGTCATACCTGAATGGTCTAGTGGTTTTCCCTACTTTCTTCAATTTAAGTCTGAATTTGGCAATAAGGAGTTCATGGTCTGAGCCACAGTCAGCTCCTGGTCTTGTTTTTGCTGACTGTATAGAGCTTCTCCATCTTTGGCTGCAAAGAACATAATCAATCTGATTTCGGTGTTGACCATCTGGTGATGTCCATGTATAGTCTTCTCTTGTGTTGTTGGAAGAGGGTGTTTGTTATGACCAGTGCATTTTCTCGGCAAAACTCTATTAGTCTTTGCCCTGCTTCATTCCGTATTCCAAGGCCAAATTTGCCTGTTACTCCAGGTGTTTCTTGACTTCCTACTTTTGCATTCCAGTCCCCTATAATGAAAAGGACATCTTTTTTGGGTGTTAGTTCTAAAAGGTCTTGTAGGTCTTCATAGAACCATTCAACTTCAGCTTCTTCAGCATTACTGGTTGGGGCATAGACTTGGATTACTGTGATACTGAATGGTTTGCCTTGGAAACAAACAGAGATCATTCTGTCGTTTTTGAGATTGCATCTAAGTACTGCATTTCGGACTCTTTTGTTGACCATGATGGCCACTCCATTTCTTCTGAGGGATTCCTGCCCGCAGTAGTAGATATAACGGTCATCTGAGTTAAATTCACCCATTCCAGTCCATTTCAGTTCGCTGATTCCTAGAATGTCGACATTCACTCTCGCCATCTCGTGTTTGACCACTTCCAATTTGCCTTCATTCATGAACCTGACATTCCAGGTTCCTATGCAATATTGCTCTTTACAGCATCGGACCTTGCTTCTGTCACCAGTCACATCCACAGCTGGGTATTGTTTTTGCTTTGGCTCCGTCCCTTCATTCTTTCTGGAGTTATTTCTCCACTGATTTCCAGTAGCATATTGGGCACCTACCGACCTGGGGAGTTTCTCTTTCAGTATCCTATCATTTTGCCTTTTCATACTGTTCATGGGGTTCTCAAGGCAAGAATACTGAAGTGGTTTGCCATTCCCTTCTCCAGTGGACCACATTCTGTCAGATCTCTCCACCATGACCCGCCCATCTTGGGTTGCCCCACGGGCATGGCTTAGTTTCATTGAGTTAGACAAGGCTGTGGTCCTAGTGTGATTAGATTGACTAGTTTTCTGTGAGTATGGTTTCAGTGTGTTTGCCCTCTGATGCCGTCTTGCAACACCTACCGTCTTACTTGGGTTTCTCTTACCTTGGACGTGGGGTATCTCTTCACGGCTGCTCCAGCAAAGCTCAGCCATTGCTCCTTACCTTGGACGAGGGGTATGTCCTCACCGCCGCCCTTCCTGATCTTCAGCGTGGGATAGCTCCTCTAGGCCCTCCTGCGCCCGCGCAGAATGTGCCAATAAAGCTTTCCAAAAGGTTTTGTCCATTTACAATGCCAGTAGCAGTTCAACACGTGAAAGCTTCCACTTACTTCATTTCATCCTAGTGGACTTGGAGAATTTCTTTTCCTAACTTAATAGATAAAACTTTTTTAACTACTTGGGTTAATTTATATATCTTCTGTAAAAAAAATTATGTTTCCCTTTTAAATTTAATTTTTTAATTTTTATTTTTAATGGGTTTTTATTTCTATTATTTATTTATTTGCCTGTACATGTTGTGGCATGTGGGATCTAGTTCCCTGACCAGAGATTGAACCCAGGGCCCCCTGCGTTGGTAGCAGAGAGTCTTAGCTCTTGGACCACCAGAGAAATCCCTTTGCTTTTTAATTTTGACATAGAGAAGGTTCATATTTCTGTGTGGTCAAGTTTTCTATGGTCTTTTTTAAATGTCCCTTTTATTTCTAATTTTATATTTGCGTATTCTATTCTTTATTCTTTGTCTATTCTTTATTTCCAAGTTTTAAAACTTCCCCATCCAGAGATATGATACAGTATCATTTTTTTGTCTCTGGAAGTATGACAAATTTTGTTTTTAATCTTATTTTTCAGTTTTAAAAATACATCCCTATTTATCTAATTAATCCACAAGGAATTTATTTGTTGTATGGTTTGAGGTAAGAACTTACCTTGACACTTTCCTTCATATTGCTAATCAAATGTTCTAACAATGATTAGTTACTGAATAATTCTGTCCTTCTCTGATGGTTACAGGTGCATCCTATATGTATTCTAGTAAGTGTAACAGACAGATTCATTCCTAGTTTATCTATTCTGTTCTGCTATTAAGTTTTTTCTTGCACAGTCCCCCTGCCCTTTTAATTATAGACTTACGACTTCCCTGGTGGCCCAGTGGGTAAGAACCCACCTGCCAAGGCAGGGGACATGGGTTTGATCCCTGGTCTGGGAAGATCCCACGTGCTGCCGGGCAGCTGAGCCGGCGCACCACAAACACCGAGCTCACATACCGCAAGGACTGAAGCCCATACATCTAGAGCCCGTGCCCTGCAGCAAGAAGCCACCGCAATGAGAAGTCCGTGCACCCCAATGAAGAATAGCCCCTGCTCGCCACAACTTGAGAAAAGCCCACACAAAGCAATGAAGAGCCAGCACAGCCAAAAATGAATAAACCTTAAAAAAAAAAAAAAAGAAAGCAAATATAACTCTTCAGCTTGTAAGACCCACTGGGGCAAGGATCCTTGTGCTTTATTTATTGTGTTCAGAGCCTGGAACACCGCCAGTGCACCCAATTGCTGGTTGAATGAGTGAGTGATGAATGTCAAGTTTCCTTAGTAATGCAAAGAAGTGACATAAAGTCAGTCCATAGACTCTAAAATATCTTATTTTTTGAGTGTGGATTCCACTACTTAGCTGAGGTGTGCATATGAAAACGTGTGCCTGAAATTGCTCAGTGCGTTGCCTCCTAAGAATCTGAGGCACTGAGTGGGATCATTCCCACGCCCTGTTCACGGCGGAATGACACCCGTGTACTAGACATGACTTTATTTCTTCCTGAGGGAAAGAGTTTTCTGTCCATTAGGATAGGCACGTTGTTGTCAGTGTTTCTGATCATCAGCATCTTTCATGCTATTTAGTTGTGTAATTTACTGCAGCTTCTGGAACACTGTAAGAACATTTTTTTGGTTTTGGTTTTGACATTTATTTTTGGCTGTACCGGGTCTTAGTCGCGGCACACGGGGTCTACGTTGGAGAACGTGGGCTCTGTAGTTTGCCATTTGCAGGCTTAGTTACCCAGTAACACATGGGCTCTTAGTTCCCCAGCCAGGGATCGAGCCCGAGTTTCAGGCATTGGAAGGCAGATTCTTAACCACTGGACCACCAGAGAAGTCCGTTCCCGAGCACTTTTTACAATTAAAAATTCTCTGCTCCTTTGACTTGGGGCCACGGGACCTGACCTGTGAGCAAGAGGACCAGTGGCCAGAGTTATTAGAGGTACGTGCGCACTGTCCGTGGGTTCCACTGACAAATACCATGTGGGGGGCGACTTAACTGAAACTGCAGAAATTTTACTTTGCTTCTGCTCACCCTCAATTGAACCCACAAAGGTACACATACTTACTACTTATTGAAGGAGTATTTATTTCACTTATTTGTACTCTGTTTCATGATGAAAGAGTGCTATCTGACAGCAAAATAAATGTTGAACTTGGAGTACATCTTTTAGGGGAAGAATCTGCATCCAGTGACAATAGAGCAGTTTTTTTTTTTTTCTTCTAATATCTGCCAGGTTGTCTGAAGTGGAATTTTGAAACGGCCCTTGCTATGGAGGGGTGAAATTCAATCATTTAAAAATTTCATAAGCAATAAACTTACATCTTGGAGGAAGCTAAGTCTAACTTATGACTTAGAAGAGTTATTTGACCTTCCCTGCTATTCTGATATCTCCGAAAAAAAACTTTAATGGTTTAGAAGTATGCTAGCAATGCATCAGTCTAAAACCCAACTGAGAATCAGGACGTCAGCAGCTTTTGGCTTCTGGGCAGCAAAACGAGATGCTGGTCCGTATGCTTACTTTTCACACATTTCAAGCAATCTTGGTTACCCAGTTTTCTAACCATGCAGACAGTGAGTGAGTGAAAGTTGCTCAGTCGTGTCCGACTCTTTGTGACCCCATGGGCTGTTGCCCACCAGACTCCTCTGTTCATGGGGATTCTCCAGGCAAGAATACTGGAGTGGATAGCTGTTTCCTTCTCCAGGGGATCTTCCCAATCCAGGATCGAACCCAGGTCCCACATTGCAGGTGGATTCTTTACCATCTGAGCCACCAGGGAAGCTCAAGAATACTGGAGTGGGTAACCTATCCCTTCTCCAGGGGATCTTCCCGATCCAGGGATTGAACTGGGGTCTCCTGCATTGCAGGCGAATTCTTTACCAGCTGAACTACCAGGGAAGCCTAATCACATAGATAAGAAACGATCAGTTAGAAAGGGAAGAGGAGGTTACTATTGGCAGGCACACTGAGTCCAGAAAGAAGTGACAGGTCACAGCCGGATAGTGAGGCAGGACAAATAACTACAAGCAGACAAAAACCCCTCAAGCTGGGCTTTACTGTGAAGGCCTTGGGGATGCTAGCAAACAGCTAGGACCTACCTGTTCAGATGAGTAGCTTCTTGAAGATGCAAGTCTTGTGGCCTAGTATGCCTTGTTTATAAACAGTTATCTTTATTTGACAATCCAATAAAATATTTGAAGCTTATGATAGTATCATTTTGTGCAGATATTAACTTTCCTATTTTTCAGAAAAGGAAGAGAAAGCAAGGCAGTGCATAATACATTTTAGGAAAACTTTTGGCTCCAAATGGTTAATCTTTAAAGGGAAAACCATCAAACCAGAAATAACACATCCCTCAAGGTATTTGGGTAGCTGAAGTAATAACACACTGAGTATGACAGAAGTTGTCAAGGTGGCCCATCCCCAAGATGCTGCTCAGCTTATCTTAGTGGGAGGATTTCACTGGCTGCTGTACTAAAGGGGATTTGGACATTTGAAATGACGTCTCGCCATGCCTCTTGGCTTTCTGTTCTATTTGCCAATCCCAGGAAGACTTTCCTCCCTCAATTTCCTGTTTCCCCGTCGTTTCTTCATATCTGTCCCACCTCTTCATATTTTGCAAATCATGTTCATTAAGAACCTGTATGGTAAAAAAAAAAAAAAAAGAACCTGTATGGTGAGACTGCCCTGGTGGTCCAGTGGTTAAGACTCCATGCTCCCAAAGCAGGGGGCCTGGGTTCAATCCCTGGTAGGGAAACTAGGATCCCTCATGCCGCATGGCACAGCCTGAAAAAAAAAAAAAAGGAAGCTGCACTGTGCCAGCCCTCCGCTAAGTGTAAAGGGGGCATTAGCCATAACAGGCCCCAATGTCAAGCCTCCCTGGCCCCACTGAGGCTGTGCACCCCGTCCTAAGAATTCCCAGGCTTCTCCACACACTTCCCCTACTTCAACACCCTGATGGAAACTTCATTTGTCCTTAGAGATATCACTTCCTGCAAAAGCCTTTCCTCAATAAGACAGGTTCTCCCGGTTCATGGGGAGGCCGTGGAGTTGATGGCGTATTTTCTACTCTCCTTCCTCGCCCTTGTCACCGCTGGGTCCCTCCTCCCTGCATCTGTCACTGGGGCTGCTGAAACTAAGCCCATCAGGCTGGGGACCGACACGACAGAAACGTGCTGTCTCCCCGTTCAGGAGCCTGGAAGTCCAGATCAAGTGCTGGTTGGTTCCTTCGGAGGCCTCTCTCCTCAGCTGGCAGACACCACCTTCTCCTGCGGCCTCACATGGCTGGCATCTTCTGTGTGTCTGATCTCTTCCTTTTTAAAAATTATTATTTTGGCCTCGCCTCGTGGCATGTGCTGGAGAAAGGCATGGCAACCCACTCTAGTATTCTTGCCTGGAGAATTCCATGGACAGGGGAGCCTGGTGAGCTACAGTCCAGGGGGACACAACTGAGTGAGTCACACACACGCAGGGCACGTGGGCTCTTAGTTCCCCAACCAGCGATGGAACCCGGGCCCTCTGAGCTGGAAGCTAGGAGTGCGAACGCCTGGAGCACCAGGGAACTCCCCGACCCCTCTTCTCGTGAGGACACCAGTCCTTCCGGATGACCTCGTTTCACGGAAGGACGGCGGGGAGGGCCGCGCCGCCACACCGCCACCCGCGGGGCCGCGACTTCGGCAGATGACTCTGGGGCGCCCGGGTTAGCCTCTGCGGCCTCCTGTCTCAGGGATCACCCGTCCACAGCCGCCTCCTCTCACCCGCGCCCCGCCATCCGCACACGCCCCGGCACAGGGCCTAAGAGGCCAGCCTCACGTTTGTCTCCTCTCAGCCTCCTCTCAGCCACGAAGACTCGTCCCGCCTCCACCGTCCCCTCGGTCCCCGAAGCCCCCCGTCAGGATGCCTCTCGCGAGTCATCCGCCGCCGCGTCTCCCTCCGCGCCGCCCGCCCTCAGGCGCCCGCCCGCCCCTCGCCCGTCGCCTCAGCCCGCGGGTCGCCGAAGCTGCTTTTCTCCGCCAGCCTCAGGCCCCTCCGCGCCCTGGGGCCTCGGCCTCCCTGGCTCTGCCGTCCGACCGCCTTCTGTAGTCAAGGCCGTGGGACGCCAACGCCCACGACCTCACCCGGGACTTAGGCTTCTAGCATCTTACCCCCTTCCCACCTGCCATGGAGTATGAATTAGCCCTCTTTCCCCCCAAGGCTGATCCGTCTACCATTTCTCCTCTGCCATAGACAGACAGACAGACACCTTCACAAGCTGTGTTCTGTAACATCTCTATTCTCTCTCTCCGGATCTACATTCCTTTCCTGTTGACATAAATGTCTATGGAGAACAGAAAGGGGTTTGTACCTGAGGTTTATGCGAAGGAGGGATGGTTATAAACCAAATGAGCAACACTGAAAGCCGGCCATCCCCTTCTTTTCCCAAAGTGACAGCGCAGACAATAGCGGCCCTTCTGCCAGACTCCGGTCAAGGGCATTCTAGTCAGATTACTCAAGACACTCAGGTAGGCATTTTTTATTAGCAAACGATTTAATTCTCGATTGACTAACAACAGGGGTGATGACAGTAAGCGGAGAGTGGGTCCTGGGAGTCCAGCTCGGCTCTGCCAGGTCCCGGCCAGGCCGCCTGGGACCTCGGGAATCCGCCTGGGTTCCGTCAGCTGTAGGTCGTGGGTGGCGACAGCACCTGCCAGGTTGGAGGCTGGAGCGGACTGAGCAAGATGATCCACACGGGGCTCCTAGAGCAGCTCCTGGCGCATAGTAGGGGGCCAGTCCCTATTAGCTGCTATTCTGTTGCCATGGTTCCTTTCCTTACTCTCCTAACTTCTCAGGGCTTCAGGCCTTCACTTCCTTTTTTTCCAGTGGCTCCTTAACCCCTTGCTTTCTGGCCTCTGCCTTCCCCTGTTAAGTCAATTTACTGTCTCAGACCTCACCCCGTTGTCAGCTGCTTGTCTTGGTGTGTCTGTGACTTAACACCATTGACCACCTTTCACTGGCAGCACGCCCCCCCACCCTGCACCCCATCCACCACCACTAGCCTTCTGCTCCTTCGGTTTCCCTGGGGTTGGTCAGCCTCTAGCCTTTTCCTGCTGGTCCCCTCTGCCCCTCAGATGTCTCTCCAGGCCTTTTTCCTGGGTCCAGTCTCCTCTCGTCTTCCACACACCATCCCCGCTGACGTGTGGACCCACCACCCATCCAGGGTCCCAAACTGAGACCAGGGAGGCAACTTATTCAGAACTATTCACTCTCCACAACCACTTGAGACCAAGCCCAGTGGATTCAGTTTTCTTTACCATTTCCCACCTCTAGTCACCGCCGCTCTTCCCTCCACCTTTTTTTTTTTAATATCACACTGACAAGTGCCGATGTGTTATTAAGAAAGCCCACAAGGGGCTGAAATAGAGCGTGGTGTGTTTGGGAGAAGAGACTATTTCTTTATGTTTTATTTTTTTTAAACAAAGGAAAACAAATTTTTTTTTTGTTTACTTTTAGTTTCTGTTGCTGCACAGGCTTTCTCTGGTTGTGGGGAGCAGGAAGCTACTGTGGAGTTGGGGTGTGTGGGCTTCTCTTTGCAGTGGCTTCTCTTGGCGGACCTCAGGCTCTCGGGTGCTCAGGCTTCAGCAGTTGTGATGCATGGGCTTAAGTTGACCCACGACATGTGGAATCTTTCCCGACCAGGGGTTGAACCCGTGTCTCCTGCACTGGCAGGCAGATTCTTTATCACTGGACCGCCAGGGAAATACCCCTCCTGCCTTTTAAAAATATATATATATTTATTGATTGGGCTGCACCAGGTCTTACTTGCAGCCCATGGGATCTTCGAACTTCATCGTGGCATGCAGGATCCTTAGTTTTGGGACGTGCAATCTAGTTCTCTGACCAGGGATCGAACCCAGGACCCCTGCATTGGGAGCATGGAGTCTTAGCCACTGGACCACCAGGAAGTCCCTGTCCCCCTTTTTACCTTAACCCCTGTGCTGTCATGTGTCACTCTACAGATGCTGGAGTGGATTCCCTTCATTTGACGTCACGCCCCATGGTCAGTGCTGCAGAGGGACTTTTTTCCTTCTCTCCCAAATCAAACTGGACAAATTCTATTGCATCTGTATCCTAATTATGTCTCAAACCAATCCTTTCTTCTCTACCTCTACAGCCAGCGACTGATGGAGTCCCTATCATTTCTTAGGTGGGCTCTTCTATTAATTCCCAGCTAGTCTTCCCATCCCAAGTGTTCCAGACCTTTCTCCATGGTCCCACAAGGGAGGCTCTGTCTACCTCCTCAAGCTCTTTCAGGGCCTCAGCTCAGGACAGAGTGCAGGTCAGCCACAAGGGGTGCACGGAGCTCTCGGCTGTCCAGCCCATGAGCGATTTCTCCAGCTCCATCTCAGGCTGCCTCGCCCCATCCACTCTGCTCCAGCCAGAGTCAGGGGTTTGCAGTTCAGGAAACTGACTTTGTTTCAGGCCTCTGTGCCCTTGAGCATGGGCTTCCCAGGTGGCGCTAGTGGTAACCAACCCACCTGCTCATTCAGGAGACCTAAGAAATGCAGGTTTGACCCCTGGGTGGGGAAGATCCCTTGGAGGAGGGCATGGCAACCCACTCCGGTATTCTTGCCTGGAGAATCCCTTGGACAGAGGAGCCTGGTGGGCTACAGTCCATGGGGTCGCAAAGAGTCGGATACGACTCAGCAACTTAGGACACATGCATGCCCTTGTGCCTCCTGCTCACGGCTCCCTCTGCCTGGAGCACCCTGCATGCTCCTCTCTCTTGGCAGGAGGGACACCTCCATGTCTTCTGAGATTCAGCAGATTGCATCGCCTCATTCTAGGGGCCTTCTCCAATGTCCACATCCTTTTCCTCCTTGGTTTTCTTCCACGGCATAGCTCTGTGGGTTCCATTATTTCCACTTCCAGCTCAGTGTCAGTTGCTCTGCCATCCTCCGTCTCCAGTGAGCTTCTGCCCTTCTCATCAGACCTGCATTCTCTCCATCGCCCGGCTGGGACCCAGGGGCATCGTCTCAGTCCTTCCTTCTTCACCCCCATCCCCACACCAGCTGCTTCTCTGCTGGTCCTTCCTGAAGTGACTCCTGACCATCCCCCCGCTTCCCACCCTAGTTCAGGCCCACATCCCTGAGGTTTCCTATGGATATTGTTCAGAGCTCTTTGTGGGCTAGCCTTGGCCTGTTGACTTTTTAAAAATATATACACTTATTTATTGGGCTGCCCCAGGCCTTAGCTGTGGCACTTGGACTCTTAGTTGCAGCAGATGGGATCTAGTTCCCCGACCAAGGATCAAACCTGGGCCTGCTGCATTGGGAGTGTGGAGTCCTAGCCACTGGACTAGCAGGGAAGTCCCCTAGCCTCAGCCCATTGACTTTTGCTCTCATCACCTGCTGCTTTTTAAGTGTTATGATCCAGCCACAGTGGAATCCTTCCTGGTCTCTGAAGAGGGCCCATAAGTTGCTGCCACCACGACTTTCATCTGCTGTTTCTAATCCCCCTCTCCATCTATGAAATTTCTAACCATTCTCCGTGGCTCAACCCCCCATTACTTTCTTTTCTGTGAAGCCTTCCCTGATGACTTATTTGAAGTGATCTCTTTTCTCAGAACCTCTGAATTTTGTACCTGTTTAATGGTTCTTATATGTTGGCTTGCATTTCATCATTATTTCTTATGGATGCAGAGATTAGCTTGTAAACTCTTTTAAGCAATGGATTATAAATTATCCATCTTTGTATCACTTCACTACACAACATAGTGCAATTTCAGGTATGTGTGTATATCTATTTATCTACACATAGATATATATCAGCTTTGTTGAGGTATAACTTACATAGTATGCAATTCACCCATTTAAATCAAACAGTTCAGTGCTTTTACTGTATTCAGAGTTGGTAAACCATCACTGCAATCAATTTTAGAACATTTTTATCACCCCAAAAAGAAATGCTGTACACATGACAGTCAGTCCCTATTCCCTCCAAACCCTCAGCCCTAGGAACTATTAATCTACTTTCTGTCTCCATAGATTTGCTTATTCTGGATGTACCATATAAACAGAATTAGAACAGCGTTTGTCCTTTTGGGTCTGCCTTATTTCATTTTTGGGCTTCCCTGGTGGCCCAGCTGGTAAAGAATCCACTTGCAATGCGGGAGACCTGGGTTTGATCCCTGGGTTGGGAAGATCCCCTGGAGAAGGGAATGACTACCCACTTCAGTATTCTGGCCTGGAGAATTCCATGGACTGTATAGTCTATGGAGTCTCGAAGAGTCGGACAGGACTGAGCAACTCTCTCTATTTCATTTACTGTGTTTTCAAAATTGATCCATGCTGTAGTGTGTGCTGCTGCTGTTGCTGCTAAGTCACTTCAGTTGTGTCCGACTCTGTGCAACCCCGTAGATGGCAGCCCATCAGGCTCCCCCGTCCCTGGGATTCTCCAGGCAAGAACACTGGAGTGGGTTGCCATTTCCGTCTCCAATGCATGAAAGTGAAAAGTTAAAAGTGAAGGTGAAGTCGCTCAGTCATGTCTGACTCTTAGCGACCTCATGCACTGCAGCCCACCAGACTCCTCCGTCCATGGGGTTTTCCAGGCAAGAGTACTGGAGTGGGGTGCCATTGCCTTATAGTGTGTACTTCATTCTTTTTTATGGCTGACTAATATTCCATGCAACACATTTTGTTTATCCACTCATCAGCTGATGGGTATTCGGGTTGTTTCTATTTTTTAGCTGCTATGGATAATGCTGCTATGAACATTCGTGAACAAGTCCTTGTGTGGATGTATGTGTTCATTTCTTACGGAGGAGGAGTGGAGTGGTTGGGTCAGATGTAACTCTATGCTTAACGTTTTGAGGAACAATCAAGTTGTTTGTTTATTTTTTTAAAATGTATTTTTATTTGGTTGCATCAGATCTTAGGTGCAGCACACAGTACCTTTGCTGCATCTTGTGGGAGCGTGTGGATTTAGTAGTTGGGGCCTGTCATGCCTAGTTGTTCCTCGGCGTCCAGCCAGAGATCAAACCTGTGTTCCTTGCGTCACAAGGTGGATTCCTAACCACTGGACCACCAGGGGAACGCCCCATCAAAAAGCTGCTTTTCAAAGTGACTATAGAGTTTTACATTTCCACCAGCAGTGTGTAAGGAGAATTCTATCTTCCCACTGACAGCACTTGTTATTATCTGCCTTTATTACAGCCGTCCTAGTGGTTGTGAAGTGGTGCCTCATCATGGTTCTTTTTTTTTTTTAATTGGAAAGATAATGGCTTTATAGAATTTCAGTGTTTTCTGTCAAACCTAACATGAATCAGCCATAGGTGCACATTATGTCCCCTCCTTCTTGAACCTCCCTCCCATCTCCCTCCCCATCCCACCCCTCTGGGTTGATGGAGTCCCTGTTTGAGTTCCCTGAGACATACCGCAAAGTCCCATTGGCTGTTTTACATATAATAATGTAAGTTTCCATGTTACTCTCGCCATACCTCTCCCCCTCTCCTCCCCTCTCCCGTGTCCATAAGTCTGTTCTCTATGTCTGTTTCTCCACTGCTGCATTGCAAATAAATGCATCAGTGCCATCTTTCTAGATTCCATATATATGTGCTTTCTCTTTCTCTTTCTGACTTACTTCACTCTGTATAATAGGCTCTAGGTTCATCCACCTCATTAGAACTGACTAAAATTCATTCCTTTTATGGCTGAGTAATATTCCATTGTGTATATCTACCACAGCTTCTTTATCCATTCATCTGTTGATGGACATCTAGGTTGCTTCCATACTCTAGCTATTGTAAACAGCGCTGCAGTGAACATTGGGGTACATGTGTCTTTTTCAGTTTTGGTTTCCTCAGGATCATTGTGATTTTGATAGCATGACTCTTTCTCCCCATTGAGATGTTCAAAAAATATTTGTTGGATCAAGGATATTTATAGGTAATATGAACAAACAGACGTTTGGACAGATCATTTGACTTCCAAGTTTATGAATTAGCTGGAAAAGGTGAATGCAGAGCTCAGTATCATTTCAAAAGTTACTTTTAGGCTGTTTTCTCAACTAAATAGGTTGCCAGTATTACCTTGGTGATGCTATCGAGGTGATTTGTCCTAAAAATTCATGTAGCTTTGCAGGTTTGAATGTATTTTACAGAATAAGCTAAATTACAAGCAAAATTCCAATTTTGATATGATTCCTACTCAAAAACCTACCACTGAGTGGGGAGACCAGGAAAGGTAACTTCTAACTGGGGGCATGCAGTGGGGCTGGAGAGGAGGCTTAGAAAAATGCGATTGCTAAAGTTTCTCTGGGTTGAGTTTTCCTCTGTCAACAGCAGACCCTGGGAAATGTAACAGGTTCTGAAAACTTAATTTTGATGACTCTGGACATCAGAGAAACAGCCAGCTGAATCAGTTCCCTCTTGGGCAGCTGATTATCTCAAGTCAGAGGTAATGGTGCAACTGCTTTTGCTTGGTTCTAGAGAGTTCTGTCTTGGCCAGAACCCATCCATTTAATCCATCCCTGGGTCCACACTTCAGTCTGCTGTCCTGAAAACCAGAGATCCACTGAAGGCCACCAATTAAAGGCCTGGGACTGGGCTTACAACTTTGGATGGTGTGCAAGTGTATTCAGAGGAACTGGCGTAGAACAGGGTCGAAGGTCATAGTAAGTAGATAGTAGCCAGCTTTCTGTCTGTATAACATCATTTTGCTTAACAAACCTCACATGGGAGACTCTACAGTAGCGTTCTCTGCACCTAGTGGAGAGGCCCCCGTCATCTTTAGGATTTGGGGGGTGTGCAATGTTTGTTTTCCACAACCACAATCACCCTTATCTGTCTGGAGATGTTTCCAAAGGCTGACAACAGGCCCCTTTCAGAAGCTTCGTAGGAAAAGTATTAACAGGTGGAAACATGTCAGCCGCTTTATGGAGGAAGCGCAGCCCAGGCCTGGTTTCTCTGGGCTTGGGTGATAACTTGGGCCGCCGCAGCCAACGCGAAGCTGGTGGCTGGAGCCCTGGAGATGGCCAGCGGCTCAGAGGAGGGCCCCAGCTTTTCTGAGCTGAAACAGGAGCCCTCTGAGAGAAAGAGATATTGCATGTGGCTTCCCTGATCCCTCGGAGGGCGACGAGTATGACACAGCATCAGCCGTGCCATCGCGGGGTGGGGATCTAGGGGGCCGCTCCTTGGGGGCAAGGCAGCCCCTGCCGCCGAAGCATCAGTTGTGGAGCGCGGGGAAGGGAAGGTGACAGAGGCCGAGGCAGCGGTGAATGAGTTGGATGGAGAACGCGCTGCCGGAGCGGCAGTCCCAGAGCAAGAAGTACTGGGCCCTGGGAGAGAAACAGCCCGGAGTTGGGGGCGGGGTGAAGCGCCAGTTCCTTCATCTCCCGCCCCGTCGTCTGCCTGTCCCACCTGGATGCACAGCGAGGACCGCGTGGGGAGGGAACCGCGCGGGTGGGGCTCGGCTCCCCCATCTGCCTCTGAGACCAAGAGGGGCGGCGTCGGATCGGGGGACCCCGCCCCCCCACCGCGGCACCCCCCTCGCGGCCTCCGAAGTGCCCCTCCTGCGCCTCCCAGGCGTCGCTGCCTCTTCCCCTCCTCCGTTAAAACAGTGAAACAAACCACTGAGTGAAGTGATGGAGAGCCGGGGGCGGGGAGTCGCCCGCAGTGAGGGGCTGGAGTGGGGAGGGGGGGCGCGCGGTGGTCCATGAAGGTGGCTCGCCCGCAAAGAACGCCGCGCAGGTCGCATCGCGCTCGGCCGCCGCCCCCGAGACCCTTCCCCCGGGGATGGGGGAGGGGAGGGCGGCCCAAGCCCTCCTCTCGCTGGGCCCCCGGAGGCACCGCGGAGGGCGTGGGGGCCAACCTGGGGCTGCGGTGGGGGGCTGCAGTGTCCCGCCATCCCGGGGATGGAGACTGCAGTCAGCCCGCTAAAATCGGGGCGAGGGGCTGCGGCGGGGCCCGCAGTCTCCCCGAACCCCCGGCCCGAGCGCGGCCTCCGCCGCCGAGACCCTTCCCCGGGGTGGGGGGCGGCCCAAGCCCTCTTCCCCCCTGGGGCCCCGGCGGCGCCCGCGGAGGGCGTGGGGGCCAACCTGGGGCTGCGGTGGGGGTGGGGTGGGGGACTGCAGCGTCCCTCCATCCCGGAGATGGAGACTGCAGTCACCCCACTAAGATCGGGGCGGGGGGCTGCGGCGGGGGTCGGGGTCCGCACCACCCCCCCCACCCGACCCCCGGCCGGAGCGCCGCAGCCGCCGCCGCCGCCGCCGCCGCCGCTCAGTAACACGTCCCCAGGAGACGCGCAGGAGCAACACGTGATGTGTCTACTTATCAGGGTGAGAGGGGGAGAGCGGGGCTCCGAGCGTGCGGGCGGGCAAGCGGGGCGGGGGGCCGGGGCGGGGGCCACGACGGCGGCCGGGGCGCCGGGGTCGCCAGCTCCTCGCCCACCTCCCTCCCCGCGGGGCGAAGCGGAGCGGGGAGGGGGGGGAAGCGACTGCGGAGTTGATGAACTTTGCACATCCAGAAACGCCATTTTGATTCCTTTTCCGGAACAAGTTTGCATCTCTGCTCGATCCCTTCCCGCAGCCCACCGGTCCCCTCGGCGTCCTCGCCCGGGAGCCCCCAGCGCCCTGGCCTGGCCGTGAGTACGCGCCCCCGGGCGTTCCGGCTCGCGGTCCCTCGGGCGGCCGCGAGATGTCCGGGGCTGAGCCGGGAGCGGCGACCTTTCCGAAGAACTTTTGGGGATGTGGGGAGGGTGAGGTCTGCGCAGGGCGCGCCGCACTTTTCGAACTCCGCGTCTCCCCCAGGGGCCGCGAGGACCCAGGAGCCACCCCCCCACCGCACCCCACGGCCGCGGCGCTGCGTGCGCTCGGGGGGCCGGCGTGGGATGAGCCGGGCAGCCCTCGCCCCTCGGGCTGCTGCGCGCCGGGCCGCTCCTCCTCCCCGCGTCCTCCCCCCTCCTCCCCCCTCCTCCCTCCTCCTCCTCCCCTTCCTCCGCTCCCTTTCCCCTTCCCGAGCCGCCGGCTCTGCCAACCAGCTCCCAGCGCGAGCCGCCGGCCGCAGCGCCCCACCGCCGGGGGACCTGATGCGCATCCATATTAGCCGTCCGAGCGCAGGAATCCGGCCCGACCCGCGCCGCCGCGCCCGCCGCCGCATTTATTTTTAACCGAGCCCCGCCGGGGGGACTCGGAGGGTGCGCGCCCGGCCGGCCAGAGACATCTTCCCAGCGCAGTTCTCCATCTTCCGCCCTCTCTCTCTCTCTCTCCCCCGACATCCCTCCTCCCCCCCCCCCCCCATGTGGGAGGGGAAACTCTTCTCCTACATACTTTCGAGTCCCTCTCGGGCCGAGAGGAGCGCGGAGATGACGGCGCCCGCCCGCCCGCCGCCGCCGCCGCCGCCGCCGCCAGGTATCCGGGGGTGCCACGCTCGGGGGGTTCCACGCTCGGGGGTGGGGGTGGGTGCTCGCTGGGGGTGGGGGGGTACCGCGCGGTGGGAAGCATCCGCCGCGCCCTGCGCTGCGGACTTTGATCGTCTCCGGCGGACGGCGCCGGCCCCGGAGGGGGCCCTGCGCCTTCGCCGCTCCCGGCTCGTGGCTGCTGGTCACGCCGACCATCGCGCCACCCCCCCCCCAACCACCGCGCCCCGGGTGACCGCGCGAGGGGCGGGGGGGCGCGTCCGCGCGTATTGTTCTCTGGCCTTTCCGCTGGCGGTGTACGTGTTTTCGTGGGAGCCATCGGTGTGGAGCGGAGCCTGCATCGCGGGGGGGGGGGGGGGGACCTCGGCGCCCGGCGCCGTCACGAGCACAGGAAGGAGGCCGGGAGCATCCGAGGCGGGGCCGCCGGGGCCCGCTTCGCCGCCCAGCTGTGGAGCGCGCTCGGAAACTTTTGTCCGCAGCCCGCTGGACCAATTTTTTTTTTTTTTTTTTTTTTTGCCGAGTTGTGGGGTTTCCCTGCCTCCTCCCATCCCAGCCCTGTAGCGTCCAGCAAGGCCGGGATGCGGGGGTGGGGGAGGACCTGGCGTCCAGGGGCTGGGGGACCCAGTGCGCCCCCCGCGCGCCCCCCTCCTCCTCGGCCCGGCCCCCCGCGCCCACCCGCCCCCCACCTCCTCGCTCGCGGTCTCTTAGGAAACTGCGACCTTAATGGTTGCTAAGGAGCAGGGGAGGTCCTTCCCGTCGCCGGCCCCCTCCCTGGGAGCGGCGCGTTCTCTGGACCGGGCCGAGGGTCGCGTCGAGGATGGGAGGGCTCGCTCCCCGCCGCCCGCCGGGCCCGGGGAGGCGCGTGAGTGCGGGGCGCGCTGGTCCAGTCCACTCTTCGGCGGGGCCACTTTGCTTTTCGGACGGGCCGGGGGTCGGGGGGTAGGGCGATGTGTGGGTGGGGGGCAGCGGAGGACGCCCCCCCGGGCGCGGGGACCGGTCGGCGGGCGGGCCGGTTGACAGGCGCCGCGTGCAACTCGCGTCCCGCGTCCGCGGTGCATCGGTGATGGGTTATAAAAGAGGAGAAAAGTATTTCTCCTTGCTCAGCACATTTGCCCTGCCTGGCTCCTTACTGGTTAGAAGATAGAACGTGAGCCCAGATCCGGACGAGCAGTTCACATTCCATTACGAAATTCTACACGGCTTCAGAGCCAGCAGCAGCACACATTCGGGCCACTTTGGAGTTTTTTCGGCTTCTTTTTTGGGGATGGTGGTGGTGGAGAGAGATGGAAAGGCGAATTAAAAAAAAACAACAACACAACTCTGGGGTATGCTGAAAAACCTGTCTGAGGGTTTTCAGCAGCAGAAACATTCACCCCACGCTTGTTTTAGAGTTTAGATTTAAAAGCCAGTGGAAATGAAATTTGCCTGTTGGATAGAGATGCTGGAAATAGCGAGGTGTTTCTGTCTTGAAGAAGAGACTGGAGGTGATTTCTGCAAAGGCTACCAAGTCGTTAATGTGCATCCCATGTTTTCCGGATAGTTTTCTTCTAGATATGCAGTGGTGTGTGCCTGCGCGCGAGTGTATTCAAATTTAATTGATGTGGAAAGCGGAGAAAAGGGGACTGCAAAGAAAAGGATGGTTTTTGTTTTGTTTTTCCCCACGGCCCTTAAAAGCATCCTCTAGGGTTGGTGCCTTTTGGAGTAGGCAGGTATGGTTCTAAGTCCTAATGTAACCCGGAAGTCTTGTTAGAGGCTGAATGAAGCCTTGGCTGACACTTTTTTTCCTCTGGCTTTCTTTTTTTAAACGTGTAGTTCTTTTCTTCCTTCAAGAGTCACACAGTCACCCAAATTATTCTTCAAGTAATATATGCAAAGGTGAGTCACTAATTTTAGTTATTCCCCCCCCCCCCCAACTTTTACCTTTGCCCTTCGGAGGAAACTTCTGGGTATCCTCTCATGGATCTTGCTTTGATGTGTTTTGGGCTTTGGTTACACTGATGAATTAAACATTTGAATGGCTTTTATCAACTTTGAAATGTGTGAAAAAACACCTTCCTTCCCACCCACCCCCTTTACAAAAGAAAGGGAGAGCCCTTTGATTTGTTCCTTGTTTACCTTGTGCTTCATTTTAGGTTGTTAATGAACTTGCACTGTTTTATCATTCCTAAAAATACTGCCAAACAGGTTGCATTTTAGGATGTTTTGTTTTTAAAGAGGATTTGCTGGTTACGTGATACTCTTAAGAAAATGCTGCTGACCTTTTCTGTTACACGGCATATCATTCTCTGGGGTTTTTCTGGATATCACTCTGCTTCTCATCAGAAATTCAGAGCCTGGGCCCTTATGGCAGACAAGCGTTTGTTGTGTGATGGGAAGATGGGTCTGACTCAGCTGGCACAGGTGGGGCATCCATTCCTAACTGTTTGCATCATCTCACAAATGACCCTTTGATGGAAGGGTCTTTTATTTTAGACTCCTTCAGGCAGGCTCCCGAGCTCTCATTCTGTATCCAGCATAGGGGCAGAATGTTGAAGGAGGAAAATAAGGCTCCTGAGCCAGTCTGCATCATCCCGTAGCAGTTGCTGATGGATTCTTTGCTGTGTGCAGGGCCCTATGCAGTTGCCATTATGTGGTTTGCATTTTTACCCAATTTTGAACTGCTGTGCTAGTCCACTTCCTAAAATCAGTTTGGAAATCTTTGCTGGTTGTGTTATGCTTAGTTGTTACCATCATTTATTACCTTCAGTGAAGGACATTTCCCAGTTAATGAAATTAAGAGAAAAGTCTACCCTTTGGGGGGTTTTGTATGGCATAATTAATATAAATTTAACTCCTGCAGAAAATTGATTAAAAGTCTCACTCGAAGTAGTCAGAAGTGAATCCTTTTGATGTTTCTATTCATTATCCTTCTGAAAAGTAGGTGGTGCTTAAAAGGTCATAGGATAAGGGTTGCTAAGCAGCTAAACAGAAGGATGCTAAAATTAACTGAAGCATTTTTGAAAGGGAGTCCTCCCCTGTTTTACATTATTTAACTAGATTTAATTAATTTCTGAATCCTTCATGTCCCTTGGCCTAGGAAAGTAGGATGTTAAGTTTGTTTTGTTTTTGTTATCGTATTTAAATAATCTCTCTTTTGTAAGTGTCTTCTTATTGAAGTTCATGCTCTGACCAGACCTGGTGTCAGATGGCAGCTTGTCTGGGTGAACGTCTTGTCTGTTAACCTGTGTGTTCAGATTAAATCCTCGCTTCCCTGGGAAAGGTGTGTGTAACATCACCTTATTTCATTTATTAATAACAGATGGCTTAGTTTGGAAAACATACCTCATCTGTGAAGTGATGTCTTATTTTGCCCTTTACTAAACAGGTTTGTGTTTGGAAGCTAGAAATGCAATAGACAATCAGCAGGACACAGGCAGTAGAGCCCCTCCTGACCCAGGACAGTGGTCCTCTTCCCCTTTTCTGCTATTAGATTAAGTTTTGATAGAGTGCCTCCTTTTCACTCCACCTCCCCATCTCAGTTTATTTCAGCCCCTTTTTGAAAATAATTCCATTAGATGTAGAGTATCTTTGGGACCAAGTATTCAGAAGCAACACTTGAAGGATTTTGGAGTTTTTCAGTAAGAAGAAAAAGGATTATAGTCTAACCAAAGCCGTGGTTGGTAACCATCTCTTGGCTGAAAAGCAAGCTCACTGCAGCTCAGAAATTTCCCTGTCTCAAGGTTACTTGTGTGCATCTGACCTGCCAAACAGGCAAAGTTGAGTAATGTTTTTTATATCCAAATACAATGAAGAAATTAGATGGGTTTTCTTGGGAGGGGCAAGGTTAGTGAGTTTTCTTTCTGTCTTTTAGACTTACAAAGTGGATTCTGAGTAGAAATAGCCATGGCTCTCTTCAAAAAGCAGGGGTCAGCCTGTGATCTCCGCACCCTGGGGGGCCTACCTATAAACCAGAGGGAAAAGGTGTACCCTCTGAAACAAGAGGGAGGCATACACTGTACCTTCTGAAATGCATCACTTATTTTTAATTTCCCCTGCGCCCAAGGAAGGCGGAATACAGAGAGGAAAACCATCTGTGGGGTTGTCTTGATGACCGAAGTGGAAGACTGAGGAAGATGGGGCGGCAGGGCGATGGGCTTTTTCCTTTTCTGTTAGCTGTCCTCTGGGACGGAGTCACCTGCTGTGCTGGTCTCCGTTTCCCTCCTCACCTTCCCCGGGTGCTGCAGGAAGGGCAGCTGAGAGTAGCTGGCAGTGGTTGGTGGAGACTGGGGGCGGGGGTGGGGAGGGGAGGGACGCCCCAGAGGAGGGCGCAGGGAGCTGCCCCTTGCGGTGACTGCTGCATCTTGTTTCGGATGGTACTCTGGGTACAGGTGAGCCAGTCTGTCCATCAATAAAGGTGGCTGCCAGTGAATAGGTGCTTAGACAAAAGAAGTGGGAGAGGGTGGAGACTGTTTGTTCAGTGTGATTCAAGCAAGCAGTGCTAAATAGAATTTGAAAGCCTCTGTGAAGTCCCCGAGTCTGGGTACTGGCGGTCAGGCGGGATTCACCTGAGGCCTTTCAGACTCGCCGAGGGCGGGTGGTCCTGATGGGGGTGAGAAAGCCCAGGCAAAAGCCCCACATTCTTTGTCAGCCGGCCAGACGGGCGGAGAAAAAGCCTCAGTGGGGGTAATTAGATAAAGCTTTTAAATGGCTCTATTTGTTTTTTCCCTGGCTGGTTTGGTATCTCATCTCTTCTCCCCCCTCTTTCAGAAGCTGCCGGGTAAGACGGTCCTAAGAGTGTTGGAGGCTGTTAGTGGTTTCATTACTTGGGACATTTCATTTTTCGTTAGGGCGGACCCTGGACAAAGTGAACTTCACCCTGCTTTTGTGGAGGCCTTGAACAAAGATTTGAATTTTATCCTCAGAGCGGGAGCGGCACAGTGTGAGGGTTGGGTGGGTATATTAACCCATTTTCCAGCTGTGCCAGCCTCCACCCTGTGGCTGGTAATAAATCAAGCCCAGGACCCAGAACTCCCAGCTCCAGCCTCACTCCAAACAACACCTGCTTTTTCAAGTCAGCTTGGCCTCAGAAGACAGAGCATCAAATATACAGGGCCTGTTTATCTGTGTGTGTGTGCTTTTTCAATGAGACCAGATCCTTTGACAATAATTCTGTGGTTGAATGCGAAGATGTAAGGCAATTTAAAAAGAAACCTTTTTAGCCTTTGGCAGCGTTTTTCTTGATGAACATGATTATAGACATTTTTTTTTTCTACCTCGTGAGATCATTGTAAGGATAAAATAAATGTTTCAGAAAGTCAGAATCTATATATGGAAGAAAGTGGTGTATTTTGAGCTCAGGAAGCTTTGTGGGTATCCACTCTGGATTTCCTTTCCAGAATTGTGCACAACTCCAGTACTCAGGCAGAGTTTATGTTTGCTTCGAGTGCCCAGAGACAAACAGGCCAGCACATTATTCTTCGTGAAGTTGACTTGTGTGCTTAGTCGCTCAGTAGTGTCTGACCTTTGTGACCCCATGGACTGTAGCCAGCCAGGTTCCTCTGTCCATGGGATCTTCCAGGCAAGAATACTGGAGTGGTTGCCTTTTGCTTCGCTCGGGGATCTTCCTGACCCGGGAAGCGAACCCGTGTCTCCTGCAGTGCAGATGGATTCTTTCCCTGCTGAGCCTTCACTCAGGGATGAATTTTAAGGGACAGGCAGGTGGTAAGCTTTGGGTGCACTCTTTAGAGCAGTGACTCTCAGCTTGGTGGTTCCCCCCCACACCACCACCCCCCCGCCGCCCCCTCCCCCCACTGGCCCAGGGGGTGCCTGGCAACGTCTGGAGACTGATTGCCTTGCTGGGGGAGGGGATGCACCAGCCTTCAGTGAGTCCAGGCCAAGGATGCTGCTGTTCTTCCCACAATGCACTGGGAATCCCTGAAACAAAGGCTCATCCAGCTCCAAAAGTCAGTAGGTGGAATCCATCTGCACTGCAGGAGACAGGGGTTCGATCCCCGGGTCAAGAAGATCCCCGAGAGAAGCAAAAGGCAACCACTCCAGTATTTTTGCCTGGAAGATCCCATAGACAGAGGAACCTGGCGGGCCACAGTCCGTGGGGTCACAAAGGTCAGTAGCCCCAAAAGTCAGTAGGCCCGCGTCACGTGTGCAAGCAGCCTGGTGTTCTCGCTGTGCTGCATGTGGCATATTTGGGGATCTGGAATTTCATGGAGCGAGTAAGGTCTCCTTCCAGGACTATGAGGTGCCGTGTTGGCAAGTCCAAGATTTCACAGGAGATTGGGGGTTGGGCAGGATATTTCAGTGGCGTTCTGTATATTAAAAACCCCTTTAGTCAATAAAAGTTCCAGAACTTTTCTGCTTCTAAAACAAACCAGATTCGTGGGTGCTGGGAGGCTGCTCTGATAGGTGGAACTTCTTCGCTCATTTGGGAAACTGACTCCCGTGCTGTCATCCGCCCTTCTCCCTCGCGTTCTAAGTTGTGTGGAGGGCACTACACCCCGCCCCCCCGCACCACTGCTTTTTTCCTCAGTGTTTGAACAAGCCCCTACTTGCTTGACAGTTCATGTTTTCACCCTTGTAGTCTTGCTTATTTAGGTTTTCCTAAGTTTTTGCAAAATTCTTACATAACATTCCACCCTTGTTAAAGTGCAGTGTTGGGGGGACCGGGGCTTCTGTCCACACGTCTCCCCTCGAGTGGGCACCTGGCTGACCCCAGGGAGGGCTGGGGATGGATCGAAGCGGGGAAGAGACGATAGTGAGTTTTATGTTTTGGGGGCTCCGGGGCCTCAAAGACCCCAAAAGGAGGTTGGTTTGAAGGAAGAAGAAATGTGGTATACAAACACTAAATTGTGTTTTCCCAGACCAGACACTTCCAAGGAGAGTGGCAGGAGCCATCTGTAGCCACAGGTGCCACTTACCTGACCTGTGTCCTGGTCTTCCCCACCTCTCAGCTCCGAGGCAGGGGTCAGGGGAAGCTTTGGAGCAATAAGAAGGCAGGAAGAGGGGGGAACGATTCCTGAAAGGGCGGGGCGGCCTGTGGTGGGAAGTGACGGTTGCCCCCAAAACCATCTGGGCTGGCACTTACTTAAGAGAAGCGTTGCACATTCTGCAGGCAGCTTTCTTTACATCCTCGTCCTGCCAACAGGCTGTCAGGGTCCCTCCGTTCACGTCCCTCTGGGCCGATGGTGGCAATGACCTGCCCGGAAGCCACCTTTACCACGCGGCTCCTGGGGTGGTAAGAGCCTTGCATCTGGTGCCCCGCCGCCCCCTCCACACCCCATAAACTGGCCACTGCCCCTGCCTGTCTCCACTGACAGCTTTTGCCAGGTGGAGGGTCGTCTGCAAGTGCATCAGAGGGAACTTGTAGAGAGAAGAGTTCCTCCCCCCACTTCTGGAAGGTGAACTGAAACTCACCATCCGCCCAGCCTTCCAGGCCAGTCCCTGACTCGGGTCTCTCCCACCCCAGCCAGACCCCCCTGGACACCCCTGTGCTGTCCGACTCCAGGGTCAGCTGCCCCGCTGTCCTGACTGAGGCTCTCCTCGGGTCATAAACACCTCCCAAGTCAATTTCCTGGCACCTTTGTCCACCCTCCGTTGGTGGACACTAGCCACGCGTGGGGTTTGCCGGCCGAAAAACATCTCTTGGCTCCCTCCTGTCTGCAGGAAGAAATCCAAACTCGTCAACTTGGCACACGAGGACCTCGTTGGCGGTTCCCAGACGGTCTTCCTGGTTCCAGCCCTTCCCACTCCTGCTCCGCGAGGCAGCCACAGCAGGAGCTTCTGCTTCTCCGTGGATCACTCACTTGGTTCTGTCCCCACCCCCCCGTCTCCTTGCAAACATTTCCTCACTCTTCTTTCAAGACCCATCTTAAATACCACCTTTTGCACGGAGAATCAGGTCCTCCATCAGAATAACCCTTACCCCATCTGGCCGGTCTGTCTGTTGTAATTTACCTGTTGGCATGTTTTCCCCATCTGGAGAATAGGCAGTGACTTCAAATCATATTTTTCCATCTTCTGTACCTGGCTCAAGGGTTGCGTTTGTTGTCGTTTAGTCACTCAGTCGTGTCCGACTCCTTTTCGACCCCGTAGACTGTAGCCCGCCAGGGCTCCTCTGTCCATGGGGTTTCCCAGGCAAGAAGACTGGAGCAGGTTGCCATTTCCTTTTCCAGGGGATCTTGCCGACCCAGGGATTGAACCCGCATCTCCTGCATTGGCAGGCAGGTTCTTCACCGCTGAGCCATCTGGGAAGCCTCAAGGGTTGCGTAGTTGGTGCTTATTTAGTAATTATTGTTGAATCCATTTTCAAATACAAAAAACACAGAGTTTTTCTGAAGAGGTGCAGGTTATTTTTGGAAAAGAGCACTATAATTTGAGAAGCTAAGTCCTAAATATTGGTACAGATTAAGAGAAGGAAACTAAAGTTTTCCAGCAAACCCGTCTCCCAGAAATTGGGTGCTAAGTGCACACTGGTGGGAAAGTGTTTTGAATTACAGAAATCTTAAAATAAAAGTTTGCTCAGCTTAATTTACTCAGAATTAAAGAGAAAGAAAACGTTGTTAATGCCTGATTGCTCTAAAAGCTGTCACACTGGGGCCCTTACTAATTATAACCACTTTTCATGGCTCTTGGTTTGAAGTTTATATTAAATAGGAGAGATGGGCACACAGATCAAAGACCAGAATCATTTCAGAGCTCCAATGTGTGGGCCCATTTTCTCTGCTTAGTTAGATTTTTGTTTCATTAGTGGTATGAGTTAATAGGAGTGTTGGTCTGTATATAATTTAACTTTTCTTTTTTGCCATTACTGCTTGGATTTAACACAAAATGCCAAACCAGCAACCTACAGGGTACAGATCTTGCTTTATTTGTGTCTGTGTGCGCACAATATACATTCATACTTACGTGATAGAAGTTGATTATAGATCATATTTTCAGAAAGAATCATTTCCACTGTTCTATGGGGAATTCCTTTACGCTGAGACCTTATTGTTAAAAAACACACACACACAAATACTGCAAATACACAAAATCTTTTCTTAGCTTTCTTCTAGAAGAGGTACATACGTCTTCAGAAATAGGGGAATATGGAAGACAAGGCAAAGATGGGGTGAGAGAGGCATTTTATGGATCCTTTTATACCTTTATATTTGTAACTGTGTGGATAGGTTTCCTTTTCAAATAAGGAATTAAGTTTTGTTTTTTTACTATCCTTTATACAAGATAAAATCCTAGTCGATTAAAAGTACAGTATTGCTACCCTTAAGTATTCCTTAATGTCCTCATCTGATAACTAAAGTTTAGGCTCAGATCTGGCAGATACATTCAAATATATTAGCCCAACTTCATCTTATTTCTAAGGAGGCTTGTATATTTTCCTCTCATGTGAAAAAAGGTGGGTTTTTTTTGTTTGTTTGTTTGTTTGTTTTAAGCCATTTTCTCTTCGGCTTTAGGGCTTTTAATCGTTTGGAAGGGTAATTACATAAAACTGCCTAGTGAGCATCTCAAACAGGTTTTCACAACTTGGTCAGTTAAAACTACGTTGGATCAAACTGTTCCACTTAAAAATTTTGAACCAAGTATAATTTAAAGGAGGCTCAGCTCGCACACCTTAGTCTCAGTTACCCTTGTTTTTAAAATCATGAAAATAAAGTTTCTGAAAACCGTTTGTTGTTTGAGAGCTTACCTCTGTCCATGGAATTCCCCAGGCAAGAATACTGGAGTGAGTAGCCATTCCCTTCTCTAGCGGATCTTCCCAACCCAGGGTCTCCTGCATTGCTGAGTGAAAGTCACTCAGTCATGTCTGACTATTTATGACCCAATGGACTACACAGTCCATGGAGTTCTCCAGGTCAGAATACTGGAGTGGGTAGCCTATCCCTTCTCCAGCAGATCTTCCCGTCCCAGGAATTGAACTGGGGTCAGGCAGGCAAACTCTTTCACCATTGGAGCCACCAGGGAAGCCCCTAATGAAGCTTTACTACCCTGTTTTCCTAAAATACTGCATCGAGTTGGATTTAGTATCCCATTCAGCCTCCTTTCGGAGAAGGCAATGGCACCCCACTCCAGTACTCTTGCCTGGAAAATCCCATGAACGAGGAGCCTGGAAAGCTGCAGTCCATGGGGTCGCGAAGAGCCGGACATGACTGAGCGACTTCTGTTTCACTTTTCACTTTTCATGCATTGGAGAAGGAAATGGCAACCCACTCCAGTGTTCTTGCCTGGAGAATCCCAGGGATGGGGGAGCCTGGTGGGCTGCTGTCTTTGGGGTCGCACAGAGTCGGACACGACTGAAGTGACTTACCTTCAGCCTCCTTTTGGAAAACAGGCACTTTCCACCCCTGAATTTGCAAACCTCGTAGTGCTGCTTTTTTTTTTGTTTTTTAAACTCATAGATCTCTATTTATTCAACAAATTTGAACTTCAGCAATACGACAGCTGTGATAAGCACCAAGGATATTACTAGTGTGAGAAAGAGGCAAGTGGCTAGCTTCGCAGACATGGAAAGACCCTGGACCACTGAGTGGTCTGCGTCTGGGCGGCGTGTTCGGTGCGGCAGGGGCGTGTGATGTGCTGGCGGGGTGGAGGATGCCGAGAGGAAAGAGCGTGCAGGGGCACAGACGGTGGGGCTGACGCCCCGAGGTTGGCGAGGAGGCCACCAGGCCTGAGGACCGCGTGGTGCGGTGGGCGGGGCCGGAGCCGCGGCGCCTCCCTCGCAGGTATTTGGAGTTTTCCCTGAAGAACTCTGGGAATCCTTGCAGGGTGTCAGGCCAAGGACTGGCATGATGAGATTTGCATTTTTAAAGACCGCTCCTGGCCAGAGTGGAAGATAATCTAGAGCAGAAGGCAGCAGCTCTTCCGCCTTCTGTTTGCAAGACCGTCGAGAAGGTTAGTGGTTCGCGGCTTTGAGAAGCAGCGGCGGTGCGAACTGGCTGGAAGTGGAGGTGGGAGCCAGGCTGGCTTCGGTGGAGCTGGAGGCCAGAGGAACGGCTGGAGGCTGGGCGACATGATTTCCAGGCCTCTGGCTTCCCTGGCGGGCGGCTGGTGCTGCCCCTCTCCGGGATTAGGTTGCGGGATAAAGCCAGGTTTATGAACCAGGTACGTTCCTTGCTCTTTAAAGAAGTGATGTGTTTGAACTTTATCACCATTTTCTCTACTTGGACTGTTTTCATGGGTTAAAACGTTAATGTACCTGGCGTGGATGACTCCCGGAAAGGACTTCTATAAAAATGAGAGACAGAAGTGAGGTTCTTCCCTATGGCTTCCTCCTCCCCTCCTCTCCCTCCTCTTCTTTCCTTTTTCTCCTTTTTAATTTCCTGAGGCCAAAAGGAAGTTGGAAGAGTTCTTGCCAGTAGCCCGAGCTTCCGAATGGTTTTCAGATGAGACATACGACTAAAGTCTTGAGCACATTTAAGTTTCTGTTTGCTTTAAAGATGCTTTATCTCTTTGACTTGAGCCTGGGGCTCGGGGGCGGAGGCTCCGGGTAAGACCAAGGCAGGACTCTCAAACTTGCCCCGGGTGTCCACTGAAGAGGGTCAGAACTCTTCTGCTGACCTGACTGTCCCAACTTTCTGCTTACTTTTTTAGTCCCCACTGATGCTCTGAGTGCCTTAGAACGACATCAGTATTTTGCTTGACCAGTGATGTGTGTGGAAACAAAGTCCCTTCAGTGAAGCAAATTTGCCGCGTGTCTCCCAAGGGTGCCCAAGGAAGAGAGTCCGTCCTTGCCCAGGGCTGGTCCCCACCAAGCCGCGGTCCAGCCTGTGTCTGACCATCTCCGGTGATGGCAGATTTGCTGTCTGCTCCGAGGCAGTCCATGGAGTTTTACTACGTTAGTTAGCTTTTTTTTTTTTTAAGTCTTCTCAAGGCAAACAGAATCTTTCTGGAATGGAGCTAGAAAGTGGTGTGTTTTCTGCTGAGTTGGTGAAAGCTAGGAGCTGGAGGACAGGCCGCTGCCTGGTGCAATCTGACCCCCAGAGAGTCCCTGGGGACTGACTGCCACCCTCCTGACTTCCTCCTGCACTCGAATTCCTGCTTCATGGGGGGTGGGAGGGGGTCCTGCCTCACTTGGCCTGCACGGCCATCCTCTTGGGTGTGAGCTAGGACTCCTTTGTTCAAACAGCCCCCAAGAAAGCATGAACAGTGCTGCTGGATTTGAGTAAAGCTTCTCCCGAAGTCATAGAAATGACTCATCCAAACCACCCATGAGCCCCAGTCTGCTGCTCCCCGCCCCCCACCACTTCTCTTTTCTATGGGATCCATCCTGACCCAGGTCGCCCCACCGCTGGTCCCCAGAGAGCGCTGCCCCACTTGGGGAGAACAGGGTTTTTCATCTTTTGCTTAAAGAGCACGGATGTTCCCGCATCAGCAGCCTCACTCTTATTTGCAAGGATGGCACACTTTATCCCAGCCATACATTCGATAAGATGAGCTGATGAAGGGAAAGGCTCCACAGAGACCTTGCCCCTCCCACTCTTTCCAGCTGAAACAGCTTGGTGAGGGTGTGCTGGGAAGGGAACTGGAGAAACTGAGTTTATGGCATCTTTTGGAAAATTTAAATCTTAAGGTTCAGTTGCACGCAGCTCAACCCTTCACCTCATCATGACCCAGGCCGAAGCGTGGATTTGGAGATCGAATACATCTGTCACAAAAATAGCTTACAGGGATGGCCTTGTAACGTGTCCAGAGTTGCGGTGGGTGGTACGTCCAGTAGCCAGTTCATGGTGACGAAGGTATAAGCGCACTTGCAGATAACCCGCCCATAACTGCTGGATAATGGTGACAGTTCTTGCTCTCTGTTGGGTGGTTTCTTTCTTTACACCGCTGTGTGTTTAATTCCTGGTGTTGGTTCTTGACGGGCTTGGGGTGGTAAATTATTGCACTTAGAGATCACAACCAAAATGGCTTGGTGGGTTTTGCTGCCTTTACAGCGGATGGAATCTGGGGAGGTTCCTTTGGCTGGCTGGGAAGTCTAGTGACTGCTCCTGCTGTGTCCTGTATCTACAGACGGCAGAAGACATAGAAATCCAGCAGAAACTGACCTGGTTATTCATATTATAAACAAATCACTGAGAGTGTATTTAAATACAGTCAGCAGTCCGCCCTTGGTGAAAAGCATCAGTAGTCAAAGCCCACCTGTATTTGCTTTAAATCAGATAAACCAGATGTTGTATTTTAGGCTGTCTCCTGCCCGTGCTAGACTTAATCCATATATGACTCCAATCTTAAGTCAAAAATCTCAAGTTCCCGCACTTTTTCACCGTTCTATGGTTGTTGGGTTTTTCATCTGGAAAACCACTCGCGTGGTGGGGGAAGCGGTTGTGTGAACTAAGGTTTCAGGCACACACCAGTTATGTCCTCCTGAACTCTTGACGTGGGTCATCCCATTCCGCCTTCACACCCCTTCGTGGCCCCTGTGATGTAGGTAGGATCATTATCCCCTTTATTTAGAGGAGGAAGAGACCCAGTGAGACAGCCAGCTCATCGTCGTCGAACAGCCTGAGCCCAGAGCCCATGCTGGCGGCCAGTGCTCCACTTCTCCCGCGATGCCGTGACATTGTCCCCAAGTGAATATGCCCCAGAAGCCTGCTGTGTGCAGAGCCGTGTGGTACATGGCAAGGGGAAAGCCAGGGACATGCATGGGACAGAGCTGTTGGCTCTTGGAAATAGCAGGTTAAAACCCAACCTGTGAAAAGACTGTATGTGGTTTTTAGACAAAGTGAGTTAGGCCATCACTTCTGTGGAAGATCAAGGGGGAGGGAAGGGTTGCTAGAGAGAGAGGCCTGCAAAGGTGCTTCGTTGTTGAATTGCTAAGTCCGGCTTTTTTGGCACCCCATGGACTGTAGCCCACCAGTCTCCTCTGTCCACGGAATTCTCTAGGCAAGAACCCTGGAGTGGGTTGCCATTTCCTTCTCCAGGGGATCTTCCCAATCCAGAGATCAAACCTGGATCTTCCTGCATTGCAGTAGGTGGTTTCTTTACCACTGAGCACCAGGGCATGGGTTGCAGAGATGCTGCTGGTTGACAGATCAGCCAGTGGGAAATGGCTGTCTCAGAGCATCTGGGGCCCGGGAGAGTTGGGGAGAGGCCCTGATTATCCTGCTGGGGGCCTCACTGTCCCCAAGTTCCCATCAGATGCTCCGGGGGGTGGGGAGGGTGGGCCTGCACTCGGGGCTTCTGCTGGTCCTGTGTGAGGTGGGGAGTGGGGTACACGCCTGCCCCTCAGCTTCTTTGTTGTGGACACCCACGTTTAACCTCGCTGAAAGTGCTTGATCACCGATTCCAAGTAAGCATGGTGTGTCGGCCACTTTGGAAGGGCCGGGACACTGTCGGCTCCGTGAGTGTCTGGGGACGAGGGTTCCTGGAGAGCCTGGTTCCTCCAAACAGGTCCCTCGTTCTTTGCTGTCATAACAGGGCATTCCCATTTCATTTAATTTATAAAATCAACATTTTGCCTCAGAGTCAGCGATCTAAGGGGCCACTGGTCTGTGGATCCAGGGAGGTCGGCGCAATTGATCTGATTACTGACCTGGGGCTTCCCTGGTAGCTCAGCGGTAAAGAAGCCACCTGCAGTGCAGGAGACAAGGGCTCCATCCCTGGGTCGGGAAGATCCCCTGGAGAAGGAAATGGCAACCCACTCCAGTATTCTTGCGTGGAGAATCCCATGGACCGAGGAGCCTGACGTGCTGCAGTCCGTGGGGATGGAAAGAGCCAGACAAGACTGAGCGACTGAACAATTGCTAACCTGATGGTTTGAGTTTGTCCTTATTTAAGGGAGATAGCCTCAAGGAGAGGTTTTTTGTCCCCCCTGCTTCTTAAGCAGTAGGAGCTACAGGGACTGCGGGACAGCAGTGGAGGACGCCCTGTCTCCCTTGGGATGTTACTGGGGCGGGGGGTGTCCTGCCCTTTTATGGGGGCCCACTCGAGCAAGTCGTGGAACCAGCAAGTCTTAAATTGTGATGAGGGCTTCATGACCTGTTTCCTGTTTCCGGTGGGTCTGTTGGAGAAGGGTTGTTTTGAAATTTAGTAACAAAGAGAGAATTTCAGTGTCCTGTGTTACCAGCTTGACTGTAACCGACCTAGCTTCCCCTTACTACCACCATGATTCTTACCGCTGCTATTTTGCTGGTGGCAGTTTGACAGTTGCAGTGAGAGAGCAGGGCAAGAAGTCTCGGTTGAAGACCAGCATCCCATGCTGTCTCTTTCTCAGGGTTGGAATCAGCTTCCTGCATCGGAATGCTGCTCGACACCTCCCCCAGGCAGTAGGCTCCGGGGAGGCGAGGATGCCTAAGACGTGGTCCAGTCCTGAAACGCACCAGTGCGTCACAACCGGCAGAGACCGCGCGGGCCAGGCAGTGGAAGCGGTCAGGAAAAGAGGAAGTGATGGGGTCCTCAGATGTGAACAGCCGGCCACGTGGAGAAACACGTAGGGAAGGGGAAACGAACGTCTAGGCTGAGAGGAGTGTGAGTAGAGGCCCTGGGGGACGACAGCCCGGGGCTTCCTGGGGGATGGGATGGACGGGCGGTGGGATGAGGCCAGAGAGCAGGGTCGGGGTGCTGTGTCGAGTCGGGGCGGAAGGGGTGTTGAGAGGTGTCTCTGGTCAGTTGTGGAAGCAGTCGTGCACCAGGAGTGCTTTGAAGCTGGGTTGCCACGTGAGAAGTTCTGTCCTGGAGAGAACTCAGCTAACCCTTTAGAAAAATCAGGTTGCAGAGGAGGCATGTCTGGCAGAACGAACTTGACGTTGGTGCCATACTAAACAGAATTATTTCTTCTCCTTTTTTTCAAAGAGATTTTTTTCAGTCCAGGACATGGGGGCTGCTGTCTGGGGTGATGTTAAATGATCATTCAAAGGTGGGAGCTTGATTTTCAGCAAATAGAATGCAGTTCACCAAGGTTTAAACTTCCCAGGCTGTGTTTTACTGCTTGGTGCTTAAGCTCATCGGGGAGAGCAATAGACTCATCCAGGGAATTAGACTCACTTCTGTTCCCTCGAGAATACTGAGGCTGGATCCTGGGAGTCCAGGGGAGCTACTTACTCGTTAGGATCACTGGTTTGTCAGCTGGGAGTGAAGGCGGGCTTGGAGGGTGAGCTGATGAGCCTGTGGATGAAGATTTCTGGAAGTTGCCATGGATGTAGGACCTGCTCACAAAGATGAAGCTGCCTTGAGCAGGGGTGTCTCACCTGGGTAGCCCCTGCCCTTGCCCTATTCCCCCCCCCCCCCCCCACCCCGCTGTTCCGGGTCCTCTGCAGAGATTTCACTTCCTCCCAGTGGTGAGGTTGGCCAGGAAAGACCCACAGGGATGCAGGGCGTGAGGGCAGGTCGTGGCCCCCAGAGACACTCGTGGTTGATTAATTACGGTGGAGGCACTTTCTGCCTCTACCCCTGGGGAGAACAGGTCCCTTTTTTAATACGCGTGACTTCATATGTTCATACGTTCAAGGCCTGAACTCAGGGACCGAGGGACCTGGCCGAGAGAGCTGTGGAAAATGTGGGGAGGCCCCTGCAGGTTGGACAGAACGCATACCGTAAGGTTAATAATTTCGTCACCTAAAACTGATTTTTATATGGTAAGGTTTTATGAACTGCTGGCAGCCTCTCTCGTTCTGTTTTGTTTCTTAACCGTGCTCTCTCGCTGGCGCTGGGATCGTGCGGGAGGAGGTGGGATGCTGTGAGCTGGGGTGGGCTTTGGGGGGCCAGGCGGGGAGCTGCAGCAGAGATGGGGGGCTCTCAGAGTGCTGAGTGGATTCCCTTGCCTGTGACCAGCCAGGGCAGATCACTAAGGAAGGAGAGCCCGCTTGGGGCCAGGACCCAGGGGTGTTTGCTGGTGTGACCCCATGGGTAGGGCAGAGCTATCATCTTCCTCTTCTTAAAGACAGGAAACTGAGGCTTAGGGGAGTTACCTTTTTCTGAGATCACACAGGCGGTGTCAGGCCGCCGGGAAGCATTAGGCCATAGCCGCACACTGAAAGATATTCTCCGGTCCCATGGGACTTCGGGACAGGTGGGTGCCTGGAGAGAGTTCCCAGCCCAGCAACTGCGAACCTTGATCTGGACTCTTTAATAGTTCGCTGGGATTGGAGCTCAACACATTTGAGTGCTTCTACTCGTAGAACACTGGGTTGAGGCGTGATGAAGCCCCGTGGTTCTTGCCTTGGGGGAGTCCCCATCATGAAAAGGTGCAGGGCAGGGTCACCCCCGAGCCTTGCTCCCACGGGCAGGGGCAGGCTGGGGGTCACTTGGGGTGGAGGACCACGGCCTGCAAGGTGGTGGAGTTGGAGGGTTCCTTGGGGGGTGGCGGGTGGGGCAGAATTGGAGCTTTCCTTCTGTCCGTGGGACGCAGTCCTAAGGCTTGGAGCAGAGGAGCGACCGGCCACCTGATAAGGCTTGGGAGACATCCTCAAGGAGGGAGTGTGGCCACGGCTGTCCCCCGGGTGGCTGCTGGGGGCCCTGTCACTGCTGATTGCTGGCCCGAGGCAGAGAGCCCAGCCTGGTCAGCTGGTCCGGAACGAGCCCGGCAGCAGGCAGATCCCTGCATCGCTCCACCGGACTGACGTCCACAAACGAGGGGCTTGCTTTCTTTACAGCCGCAGACTTGTTTCAAAGCTGACTCACACACTCTGGCTTAATATTTCACTTCTTAGTTAACCAGCTCCAGAGGAGCCACCGCGAGAGGGTGAAGGACCCCAGGGCAGCAGCAGACCTGCTTCCAGTTTAGGCCCCGATGGAGACAGTTCAGGCTCAGATCTCTGCGTTCTGGCTTGCCTCTTTGCGGGGCTTGTCCGCTGAAATGCTGGATCTTGTTTATAATGTTGGCATGTTGGTGTGGAGGTTAACCCTGGTTTACTGAAACCAGGGCAGAGAGCCTTTCCTGATGGGTCCTGAGACTTCTACGAGGACCTACCCCGGCCCCAGGTGTGGGGTGGGGCCTGAGCCCCGGCTCCTGATCCTTCCCCCGCATCCAGTTTCCAAGTCTTTGGCTCAGATGGTAAAGAATCTGCCTGCAGTGCAGGAGACCCACATTTGATCCCTAGGTCTGGAAGATTCCCCTGGAGAAGGACATGACAACCCACTCCAGTACTCTTGCCTGGAGAATCCCATGAACAGAAGGGCCTGGTGGGCTACAGTCCATGGGGTCGCAAAGAGTCAGACACGACTGAGTGACTCACACTTCCTGTGTTATCTGTTGTTCAGTTGCTAAGTTGTGTCCTTGTGGTGCCCGGCTGCTTGCGGCCCCGTGGACTGCAGCACACCAGGCTCCTCTGTCCCCCAGTGTCTCCCGTTTGCTCAGACTCCTGTCCATTGAGTCTGTGATGTCATCCGACCATCTCGTCCTCTGTCACCTCTTTCTCCTCTGGTATTTGCTGCTGCCCCAAAGGTGCCCTCCCCACCTGTGCTTGAAGCAGAGTGCTCTTATGAGGCTCTTAAAGCCCCTGGTGTGGTCTCCCCAGCTTTTTGTCTTGAGCTCTGGCCTGGGGTGCCATCACGGTCACCTCCCCATTCATCGGTGTCACTGGCATTTTAAAGACGCAAACGTGGACATCGCAGGCAGGCCCGTAAATGCTTTTCGTGCTTGATTTCCATACTGCTCACAACAAGCCCACCAGGCTGGTGTCGTTAGCCACGTTCTGCTGGTACAGAGGCACTGAATCATGCCCTGAAGGTCCAGGGGGCACTGGACCCTCCCCCCGCCCTTTCTGTGTTTTCTCTCATTTAACCTCTGCTTCGACTTCTGAGGTCACTGTTATCTCCATCTTACAGGTGAGGAAGCTGAGGCTTAGGGAGTTTAAAGAACTTGCCTGAGGCCGCTCCAGGGTAAATGACATTGAGCCTGAGCTGGTGTACTCCTTAATCTTTGCTCTTCTGTATTTGTTTATGAAGTAAAACTTGCTAGCTTGGGGCTGGCTTAGAGCTGATGGCTTCTCTTGGATTTGTTTTCCGGGCTCTTCCCATTCCTAAAGGAGGAGGGAGGAGCTGTTTGTCAAGTGCCCACTCCCATGTGCAGTTCAGTTCAGTTCAGTCGCTCAGTCGTGTCTGACTCTTGGCGACCTCGTGGACTGCAGCACGCCAGGCCTCCCTGGCCATCACCCGCTTCCGGAGCTCACCCCACTCCGTTCTAGGCTTGGTTATCTGTTTTCCTTTTACCAGAGTGTAAGCTCCCGAGAGCTTCTTGCTGCATTTTCCCTGTTTGTTCACCCATGCCCGCAGGCACCCACCCTAGTGCCTGGCACAGCCTGGGTGCTCAGGCAGCACTGAATGAATGAATGAGCGGATCGTTTTATACCCCTGTCCGAGGTGGAGGCACTCAGACAGAGTAGTTTGGTGCCTTGCCCACAGGCACAAATAACTCTTGCTGGTCACACCTCAGATCTCTTGTTTTCTCAGCAGACCTTTTTTACACATGTAAAATTTCGGGAGTAATCGGATCTATGTCCTGGGGTTGGAGGGCATGATATAAAACACTATGAATACTTAGCAGTGCCTGGCACCTCGCCAGCCATCGAAGAGTGGCCTTGGGAGGGTTGTCTCCACTCCCTTGTCTGTGTTTGTCTTCCTTTGGGGCAGGGTTGCCATACCGATTAGCCAGGCTCAAATGTGCTGTCCACCAAACTTCTAAAAAGTGCTTTTCATTCATCTGGGAAAGTGCTTTTTATTCATCTAAGGTTGCTGTGTTGGCTGTACTATCTAGTAAGTGATGGAAGTGGTAACATTGATGGAATCCGTTTAAAGCTACCCAGGGCCAGTGGTCACCACTGGAAAGGTGTGGATTAGTTTGATTTTCATCTTTTCTGTTTCCAGTCAGAATATTGTTCTGGGAGGGGCCTCCGGGATCCTCGTCCAGATTGTCTCCTTCCAGGCCCCCTAGTTTCCAGGTGAGGAACATCAGGCCAGGAGAGTTGCGGGGGCAGGGCTGGGGGGACCACGTAAGAGGTCTTACATGGCCCACTCTCTTCGATGGCAGCAATACCGCCAAGTCCAGATGCCTGGAGTTTTGTATTTGTGACGGGGGGTTGTCTGAACATTTCTGTGGTGGAACCACCATTATTCTCATCAGGGATGTTAGTGAGCAGATTATATCCATAACCCTAAGTATTAAGAAGGGTTTTTCCTATTAGAGTTTTATTTTTAGCTATAGAAAAGTTATAAATAAACAAAAAGAAAAATCGAGTAAAGCATGTAAGAAAGTAAAATTACTTTCATGAGTCACAAGTCTCCTTGTTGTGTATCTCCTTCCTCTTAATACATACACTTACTACAGAAATGGGATTTATTACATTTGTGAACAATAAAAAGCCCATTTTTGTATATGCCTTTAAATTATACCCTATTTATTAAAAATTTAATGTGATAAGTATTTTCTGATGTATCCAAATGTTCTTTGCCAAGAAAATCACTTTATTTTGATGTGGCATAATTTGAGGAGAGGAGAGTTGTAGGTTAATATTTTGATTATTTTGCACTCCCTGGCACTCACTGGTCCTAGGTTAGTTTTGGGGTTTTCTTTATTCGGTTGGTTTTGTTTTTGTTTTTCTTGCATTGTGTGGCATGTGGGATCTTAGTTCCCTGGACAGGGATTGAATTTGTGTCCCCTGCAGTGGAAGTGCAGAGTCTTAACCACTGGTTCTAGGTTAAATAAAGCCAATTTAGCGTTAAAATTTTTACGTAAATTATGAATAGGTAAGCGGAAATTGATTTATTCTAAAGAGGAAAATGCTGAACTGACACAATGCATTTATTTATTTTTTGATTAGCCTGTGATGTGTCATCCTATTGCTCCAAACAAACACCGGTGAAAAGCAGATCGAGCAGTTCAAAAAGTCCCTCCAAAGGGTCCAGTTCTCTTGATAAGGAGGTGTTTTCCATCTTCTTAGGTCACAGGGGTGAGAGGGCTGATGGTAGGTTAGGTTCCTTTGGTTGTGGTTTTAATCGGATGTTTTGCTTTAATCGACGTCATCTGACACTTTAGTGCAGCTATCCCCATGGGGTCTTTTCTAATATAAGGACCTCTCTTAATGTATTAATAAAAAATGTTTCCGGGGTAAGCATAATTTTAGTTGTATTTTTAGACTCTGTTGAGAACCTCTGATAAAATGTTTTTGAAAAATAATACTTTTAGTGGAACTTCTCTTTATTAAATTACAACAACATCTTCATACATATATCTTCATACATCTTGCCCAACGATAGCACATACCTGTGTACAGTTTCCGAGGTTTGTAGATGCTTGATGGGCCTATGAGGACGTTTACCCTCCAAAATAGCTCCTAGGACGCCCTTGCCTTCGAGGAAGATAGAGCCTGAATGTGAATCACTCTGAGGCCTAATGTTGGGTAGATAATAATCAGATCCATTCTGAAGGGCAAGTGGAATTCTCTAACTCCAAGAATGACCTGGGGGCCATTAAATGACAAGTCAGGAAGATGCATTTTGTTCCCACCTGCTCACTGCTGAAGTTTCCAGAGGGTCCCACCCCACCTTGCTCTCCTCATCATTTCAGAGGAAGGAATTGAATCAGGAACACTTGAACAAACCTGATGAACTATCTCCTTTGGCCCTTTTCACGCACTCTGCATGATCTAGAGAGAGGACTGGATTTGTCAGCTCAGGTCCTAAACCCAAGCCCAACCCTAATTACAGTTAATGGAAAGATGTTACACCTTCAGTTCAGTTGCTGAGTCGTGTCCGACTCTTTGCGACCCCATGGACTGCAGCACGCCAGGCCTCCCTGTCCATCACCAACTCCCAGAGTTTTCTCAAACTCATGTCCATTGAGTCAATGATGCCATCCAGCCATCTCATCCTCTGTCCCCTTCTCCTCCTGCCGTCAATCTTTCCCAGCATCAGGGTCTTTTCCAATGAGTCAGTTTAGACCTTGGGCCTCAGTTTTTCCATCTGTAAAATGCGCAGAATCTTTCTTTTGTTCTTAGGAGGTGACACACTGATGCCCCCAAGCAGCATTTTTGTCTCTTTTTAATCAGTGAAAACAAATAAGAAAAACCTTTGTGAGGCTAGATGTGATTGTCCCAGGAAAAGTACCATAACATTAGAGAAATTCTAAGCATCTCAAAAGCTTATTTAGGGCAGGGCAACAGAGCAAGGCCTGCCAGCAGAGTGAGACCCTCCTCAAAAATCTTGTCTCCATTCTCCTAGAGTTGTTTTTCTCTTAGTGATTGTTACAGTGATGCCTCGTATAGCACTAGTCTTGAGCTCTGAGAACAAAGTTCTTGCACTGTTTAGCCCCAACAGGATTCGGGTGGAAGTTCAGTTCAGTCGCTCAGTCATGTCTGAGTCTTTGCGACCCCATGAATCCCAGGACGCCAGGCCTCCCTGTCCATCACCAACTCCCGGAGTTCACCCAAACTCATATCCATCGAGTTGGTGATGCCATCCAGCCATCTCATCCTCTGTCGTCCCCTTCTCCTCCTGCCCCCAATCCCTCCCAGCATCAGAGTCTTTTCCAATGAGTCAACTTTTCACGTGAGGTGGCCAAAGTACTGGAGTTTCAGCTTCAGCATCAGTCCTTCCAGTGAACACCCAGGACTGATCTCCTTTAGGATGGACTGGTTGGATCTCCTTGCTGTCCAAGGGACTCTCAAGAGTTTTCCCCAACACCACAGTTCAAAAGCATCAATTCTTCGGTGCTCAGCTTTCTTCACAGTCCAACTCTCACATCCATACATGACCACAGGAAAAACCATAGCCTTGACTAGACGGACCTTTGTTGACAAAGTAATGTCTCTGCTTTTTAATATGCTGTCTAGGTTGGTATAACTTTCCTTCCAAGGAGTAAACGTCTTTTAACTTCATGGCTGCAGTCACCATCTGCAGTGATTTTGGAGCCCCCAAAAATAAAAGTTAGCCACTGTTTCCCCATCTATTTCCCATGAAGTGCTGGGACCAGATGCCATGAAGCTGCCTCATTTGTGGTGTCTCTGTATCATCAGATGAAGGAGAATCATCCCAGCATTCCCTTTTTCTAGGAGTCAGAGCTGAGGGCATGTATTATGCTTAAGTTTTATGTGATGTCTGTATTTTCAAAAAATGTTGACCATCATCTTTGTTTGAAGCTTCTGTAGCCTTTCCAAGTTGCTCTGGAAAATCTTCAAGAGTTTCTTAGCAAAACAAGGTGCACAGTAAGCCCATATCAGCTAGGCCCAATGTAGAAGAATTACTTTCATGAAGTGGGCCTGGGGCGCTGACCCCAGCTACAGAGCTATGACCATCTGTACGATGGGATCACAATTCAAGTCAGCTGACCTCAGTTACAGAGCTGTGGCCATCTGTACAGTGGGACCAGCACTCACCATGATGGGGCAGTGGTCATTTTTGGATGGATGATGACCTCAAAGGTGTTTCCAAGGGCAAAACCCCCTCCAGACATAATCTCCAGAATTCCAAAGCAGTTTCATAATTCTGATTCTAAGAAAGGTTTGATTTCTGACAGGGAACTCCATCAGTGCCCTCTCATGCCTGTGTGTTATAGATGTTAATAATTGTCTTTTTGAAAAAAACAGAAGTAAGCTATAAATTCTCTCTGAAGAATTTGTTGTTTAGTTGTTCAGCCGCGTCTGACTCTTTGCGACCCCACGGACTGTAGCCCGCCAGACTCCTCTGTCCACGGGATTCTCCAGGCAGGAATACTGGAGTGGGTTGCCATTTCCTTCTCCAATCTGAAGAATTTAGCCGAGTTTATTTTGAAGAATTTTTTTTTAATCAGCTGGAGTTTTTCCCCCACTTCAGTAGCTGGTTTCAGGTCCCAATGCCTAAGCAGTATGGAGTGATAGTAAATAACCAAGCTTTTTGTAAGTGATGTTATTTGAAGAGGGGAGGTTAAAATATAATAAGCTTAGGGATATATAAGTAAGGTTTTCTGTGAACCTACCTTCCTTTCTGAACAGGAGAAAACATGAACTTTAGGTATAAGGGTGCACGAAGTAATGGGTAGCACTCTCTAAAGACATTTAAATCTGTTAAAGCATATATATCTTTATTCAGAAATAGGTTGAGCTCTGAATGCTGATGCTTTCAAGACTGCTTTATGATCGGGTGGCTTGTAAGAGCACGTTGTTAATCAGACCTGTTGTGTTTCCCACAGAATTTCACTAAAAGGCACGCATCACTTTACATAGTCCTTAGGAGAGGGGACAGTGACACAGAAACTTAAACTTACTATTACAGAAATACTGAGGGGACAGGAGAGGATAAAGCTGCCCTGGTACCTAGGCCTCCTCCTTTTTCTTTCTTTCCCAGCTCTGCCTCTTTGAGATATTCTTTGAGAAGATGAGCAAGCTGGGGTCATGACCCTGGGTGTCCCTGTGTCTCTGACTGGGCACTGGGAGTCCTTCCCCAAAGCCTAGCGTTGGTTCTTCCTATCCCCAGCTTTCCAGAGAAGGCCTGGGAGGTGGCGGGGCTGGGGGGGAGCTGAGGTGTGGTACCTCCTGGGCCCCTGGGCCCCTGGGGAAAGGAGCCACCTTCTGGAATGGGGTACAGGGAGGGGGAGGCCTGAGCAGAGGGTGGATAGGCGGAGGGCAGTCACTGCCATTGTTTGGGTACAGACCAGGCTGTGGTTTGGAAGTTGTTGTCTTGGAAGTTGGCATTCGGGCGACCCTTTATGGTTTCCTAACCTGAGTGTGACACGCATGTGCATTGCTGGAGTTTGAATAGGCAGATAAAACAAACCATCTAAATACTCGGATGGTTGTTTTCCCGAGAAATTGAAGCTAGCCTAAACTGTAGGACTCATTTGCCCCAGCTGCTCTCAGTAGTCATTTTTGTTCGGTCTACTAAAAAAAAAAAAAAAAATTAAAAAAACCATTCCTGGGAAAAGTGCAGGGTCAGAGAAGGGAGAGCAGTTCTGCTTCTGTGATGCTGGAAGGAAGGATGGGGGAGACGCCTCCTCTTCCTCTCGTGGCCCTGGAGCCACAGCTTCAGTTGCTAGAGGATCAGCCTGCTGCTACGCCCAGCGGTGGTATTTTAAAGTATTTCTCAGTCGTTTTTTTAGGATTATCGGTCATCGCTTGCAGGGTTCCTTTTCATTTTCAAGGGCATCCAGTCTAACCGTTTAGCTCCCTTTCAAAAGCCTCCCTCCCTCCCTTCCTCGGGCCCAGTCAGCAAGATTAATAATGTTAACTGATTTACTGTCGCTGCAAAAAAAGCATTAGTTAATTAGACTTTTACACCTCAGTCAGATGGCATTAGACCCTCTTTGTGCACTTTAACTCAAGGATGTTAAAGACCTAAATCGTTGAGAAAAAAAGAAAACAAAGAAAAAGGACAGGCACTTTTCCAGTTTAAGCTGCATGTTGGTCCATGCTAATTAGGCGTTTGTCCCTCAAGTCTGGAGGTGATAGAGAACGCCAGTTACTGTGGTATTTAGCTGACATCAAACTCCTGTCCAAATAATTCAGTTGGGCCCAGCCTTCTCTTTTAATTGGTGGGAAGGAAAGCTAGGCACACACCCAGAATAAGGAGGAAACTGTTGCATTTAACATTTAAAAATTTCATTCTGAAGGATCTGAAGTACACTCGTGTGTGTGTGTTTTAATTAACTATCCAGCTGAGCTTTTTAAACAGAGTAACAGCAGAATCTCCTCTCACACTTGAGCTACCCCAGATGATTAGCCCTGGTAAGTCTTTAAGAAATGGAAGTTTAATACTTGTTGTTATCCAAGGTCAAAAAGTTGGTATGTTACTATCTAGAGTCCTTACAGATTCATATATGTTTGGCACCGTCTAATAGGGTTTAGGTGCCAAGCAACAGACAAGTTTTAGAAACCAATATTTAGTGGCATATATTTTTTAAATGCCATGATGGCTTTATAGAAGTAATTAGATAAAACATGCTTTTAAAAAAGATTTAAGCAATTTCTTACCAGTTGCCAGAGAAGGTAAATTCTCAGTGACAAGAGTGTTGTTTACCTCATTCATGAGGTGTGTAAAAACAATTCCAAAAATAATGAAAGGATTTTCTTCTAACTAAGGGTAGCCGTGTCGGCCTTCCAGCCTTCCTGGCTTTGTCTGTGGTTTCTGGCCAGAGGCTCACACGTGTGCGGGCGCTTCGTTTTCAGCACTGAGCTACTGTTCGGTGCGTTGGATGAATGCAGCGTGTGAAACTCCTGTGCAGCCCAGAGTTGCTTGGCCTCCCTTGGCCTGCCTGCGTGGTACTGGCTGAAAAGGTACCGCTGTTTGTTCTGCAAACACTGCGTGGTGTTTGTTTCCAAGGTGACTGGTTCTATTGCTGCCATTTAAGCAAGGGGGGGTGGGGAGAGAGAAAGTTGGCTTTAACACCTGAGAGCATCCTGTTGCGGATACAGTCTCTGTGTGTGTATGTGTGTAAGTTGAATTATTATTTTACTGAGGTAATGGGAGGAAGAGGAATAGTGTGGAAATGGGAGGAAGAAATAGATATCAGTGGGTTTAAAATATCACTAAGTTCTGATACACAGTATACTTAGAAGGTAATGGTGTGAGAAATGTTAGAATTAAAGATCTGATTATCCTGCAGTTAACTGTTTTCACATTTGATAAACTAAAAAACAAGGGAAGAAAAATATTTTAGATGATATCCACTGAAATGTTAAATTTATTTTTGCATGAAATATAGTTGTTTATCTATGACTTGTAAGCAGCTATTCAAATGAATAAATCTTTGAGAGTAGTATCATTAAATCAGGTCGCCGGACCTTCCAAAAAAAGTCAGAACAAGAGATACAAAGAGATTGGTTTCAGTCATAAAATCTATAAAGAAAAATTTGGAAAACTATGAAACGGTTGAAGTGTACTTGTGTTGAAAATATTCCAGAGAGATGATGAAAAAGATGAAAAGCATCTTTTGGTGATGAATAACTGACATATTCATCAGTGACAGATTTTAAGTTCAAATTAGAAAGAGAAAAATGTTTCCCTTCCTGGAGTTGCACCCCCTCTTTTTTAATTTTTATTGTGCATGGATGCTGTTAGCAGAACTTTGCCTTTTCACTGCTATCAGGTTTAGTACAGTTCATGCCCAGGTTTCAGTAAACATTAACTACTTTTATCAGGGTGTGCAGTGTGCTGAATGGCTAGCAAAGAGTGTACTGCAAGAGACAGATGAGAATGAGAGAGTCCAAGGTCACATGGGTGTTGAATTTTAAAAAATTATGGAGAATTTAGGGGGAAAGACATCAAGTTTCACACTTTCAATATCCTCTCTTCAGTTATGTGGGCCTGTAACAGGGCTGCTTGATCTGCTCTTTCTATGTCCTGGGGTTAAAACCATTTCTTCAGATGCTCCTTCTGAATGGCAAGAAAAGTAATTTAAAAAACATTATTTTTTCTTTCCTTTCATTAAAAAAAAAAAAAAAAATCTGAAGACCCACCTTCTAGGATGAAAAGTTCTCAAGGTCCCAGCAAAGTACTATAACATATATTGTGACAATTCTGACGATATCTGTTTTTACAGGGATTTCCTTTTTTTTTTTTTTCCTTTCTCAAAGATTCATTGGGATGGCCCTCTGAGTGCTATAATTTCATTTCCGGAGTTAGCACAGTCAAGCCTGCTAGATGAAATATGGCCAGATACAGAGTCAATGTGCTGGCCTCGGAAATCGTGTATTATTTAAAACTTTCGCCCGTGTCTCTTTTCCGAAAATAGGAATGTGATTTGTGCTTCTTTTTTAGTGAAGAGTATCTGCACATTTTAAAAACTGCAGGGACAGTAGGAACTGCCCTCTTCCCGTCCTTCACTGCAGGCTGCCCCTGCGCACCGGTGACCGACACGGAGGGTGGGGCTGCGAGCTGCGCCCCGAGGGTCGTGTCCCCTCCCCGGTGGCCCCGCATCGAGGCCGTCGGGATGGATTTCGGTCCTGGGGCTCCGGCGGCCGGGCCTGGGAGGACGCGGCGGAAGGCAGCCGGCCCTCCTGGGGCCGCGGAGCCTTCGAGCACACTGGGGACTGTCTGAGAGAAGCGCGTTTGCACAGGAGCGGGCGCGCGGCGGCCGGCGGGAAGCGGGGCGGACGACGGTCCGGGCGGCGGGGTCGCGGGGCGCCGCTGGTCCAGCCCGGGCCTCGGCGCCGCCCGCCCGCTTCGGCGCCCCGCGCGGGGCGTCCGGGTGAGCGGGCGGCGGGGCCGTCAGTCAGGGCGGCGGGCGCCGATTGGCCGAGCGGGCGGCCGGGGGCGGGGCTCGGCCGCCTTCCCGTGGGCCGCGGCGGCGTCGCCCCCACGAAGACCTTGAGCAGCTTTCTCCTCGGCCCGCGGTGGCCGGGGCGGCAATCCCGTGGACAGCCGGAGGCCTTCGAAGAGCCTGTCTAGTAATTGAGTTGGTTGTTTAGAAAGGGGTTCCTCACAGGGAGTTTAGAAAATTGTGCGCCCTGAGAGAAGTCTTACCACTTCCCCCCCACCGCCCCTGGTGTTAGTTTGAGGCCATTTTTAGCCAGTGACCAGGTAAATTTCCAGAAGTTTTGCATAGGCGTGAGCGCGCCCACTCGCACTTTGAGGTACGGCCCAGAATGAGTACGCCTTAAAGGGCTTGGGTTTACCTGATAGCTGTTCTAGTGAGAACAGCGCGGGGCTGAAAAAAAGATGTTGCCGAGCCCTTTGGAGGCTGACGACCAGGAGCCTGAGGACAGGGAAGGAAGGGGACGAGGACGGACAGGGGCAGCGTCGCTGCTGGCCGACGGGAAGCCGGCGGCGTTGGGTTCTCACTGCCCTGAGTGTTGGGCGGCTCTTTGTCTGGTTTCCGACGTGACCCGCCTTCAGAACAAGCCCCCGTAGCCTCAGGTTTTAAATCCCCTCTCACAGCCGAGCGGAACACCCCCGCCCCGCAGGCACCTGTTCCCCAGGCCCCCTCCGGGGTCCACGTGGCCCTCGGAGTGACCAGCCCATTGAGCCTGGCGCCGGCCCCTTGTTCTGTGCTTCAGGCCCCACCATCCAGAGGGGACAGCACGGCCTGTGGAAGCTGGGGCTCGCTCCCCCGGGGCTCCAGGCGTCCTGCCAGTATGCCCTGTGTCCCCGCGGGCCCTGCCCCCAGCGGGCATGGTGGGCGTGCACATCTGTGCGAGCATGAGGCGGGTTCACCCACCGAGGACACTGCTGCCTCCTGCACCCAGGAGCCCCGGCCCCACTTCCATGAGCAGCGTGGTACCCAGAGCACTTCCGGTGAGCCCCCCTCAGATCTGACTTGTGCCTTCTTGGGTGGTCACTCTTCACTGGGCTGCAGCATCCAGTGATTGTTAAGAGCAGGGGATTCAGATTCAGATCTGTTTGTAAGGCTGGGGCTTGTCCATTTGAAAAAGCTTCTGGGGGTGATTAGCGAACACCCCTAATAATCAGCTTTCAAAGAATGTGTTTATAAACAGGCTACTACTTATACATTTATGTCTGAGAGACCAATGAATACATTTCAGCCACTGGGTCTTTTTTTTCTAAGAGTTAGGACATGATACATAGACCTTGTAATTCTCCTATCTGATGCTTGCTTGTTGCAACCCTGAGTTTCCTGTTAAGCAAGGTATTGTGGTACCTGAGCTAGACCCCTGATAGGCCGTCTGCACTGGCAGGTGTAAATGCCACTAATTAATTTTTTAAGAAGTTGGCAGTGTGACAGAATTATCAGGGATGCTGAGTATCTGGTACTGGATGTTTCTTTTGTTAAGGCCGTGGAGAGGTGATGTCACACACAGGTCATAAAGCTGTGGACGTTTAATCCTTTGTTCTGAGGTTGTGGATTTAGGGGTGCTGAATATTTTCTTTAAAAAAATGGGTAGGGGAGGCTGTCCTGGTTTCCACTGGGCCTTCCCTGCCATCCCCCACAGCTCTTGCGGTATTATCTTCTGGCGAGGTGTTTACTCAATTATCATCAGGCCCAGCTCTTGTTAGAAGAGGATAAATGGTACTTGGGCCTCTTTATCTGGACCCTCTTGCTCACCATTTTGCCACAGCTGAAGAGACAGCCTGTGCCTCTAACTGAGTCCAGTCTTTTTTTCACTCCTTGACTGTGAAACAACAGGAAAGTCAGCCGCTCATCAGCTCGTGTGCAGATTTGCAGCCTCTGCTCTCGCTGTTATGAATGCACCATTTGTTGCTTGGCGCACAACTGTTAGATACGACTGGCCCTGCAGCCCACTCTGCCTGCGACCAGAGTACATCACTGTGGTCTTTTTTTTCCCTTTTCTTTCCTTTTTTTTTTTTTTGCCTCTGCATAGGCCAAATTTTTGCTTTAAATACCACCATTTTGTCCACACTAGTTTCTTTGACCCAGCTTACATTTTTTAAATGTAAATTTCAGAAATAGGCTTAATTTGCTCTAACTGTTAGTATAGGGGTTCTGAAGCAGTGCAAGTATTTTACTTTATTAAAGGAGGAGATTACTTTGGTGGCTTGGTTTTTGCATATGTGCTTTTTCTCTCCTTTTTTTTTTTTGGTAGTATCAAAGAAGCATGTGACTTTGAAATTTTATTTTAAACTGCGTTGAAGTCAGAAAGTTTGGTTTTTTTCCTAGATCATAGTCTCTCCTATGCTTTACACAAAATCTCTTTGTCATCAAGTACTGTCTTCAATTTAGACTTTAAGGAAAGCTGGTAAAAGTGCAATGTGGTTTTCCAGAGTATTTGAATATATCATTACAAATGACTGTTTATCATTGCTTTCTCTTGTTAAAACCAGGTTCCATCCCCAAATGATACCAGTAATGTTAAAATTTTCACTTCTGTTTTGTTTCTCTCTCTTTGCATACATTCTTTGACTTTGTAATTATGTATGTGTTATATATGCATACATTGGCATTATTCCTCCTTTACATTTTATTTAATTGTATTTTGGGTGAAAGAACGTGTTAGTGTATTTTTCTGCTGTACTTTATGTATTAACAACTGAACCAGATTGTTAGTTCTCATTGCTTTTAGGCTTTGCTCTGGCTAAGGAGACACGTTTCTGTTGAAATAGCAGTAAACATCCTACAGCAACCAACTCTACAAACCTTGGCATCCTGGAGCTTCCAAAAATGAAACAGCCATTTGCCGAAAATGAAGCAGCTTTCTGTGGTTGAATTTTACAGTAGATATTTAGGTTTCAAGGACTGTGTTCACTCGTTGTCTTTCAAAGGGGATATGGATGCCCCGGGTTGCACTTAACCTTTTAGTTAAAATTTAGACATAAAGGTTTGTGTAAGGAAGAACGTGTGATCGCTTGTAAGATTCATGCTTTCATCTCACCATTCAGTTGGGGGGAAATCTGTCTTTTTTGTGAAGCCTGTCCCACTGCCTGAAGAATCCTTAGGGCTGCCAAAAGACTAAGCAACAAGTTAAGAGGACAGTGAGCCCAGGTTTCAGGGCTTCCAGGGGCAGTTCTCACCTGGGAGTCTGCTCTTAGCTTCCAGAACAGCTTTCCTTGCCTAGCCCAGCGTTTTCATGCTTGGTTTTGATCTGCCCATTGAAGCTGGGTAACCTCTCTATGGACTTTTCTCACTACCCTGTCTGTGCTTTCTTGACTGCCCTTCTCATGTGATTAATATGTGTGTTGCTCAAAATGGCAACTGAAACATCACCAGGTATTTTCACCAGGTAGAAACTGCTTTTCCTGTGTCAAAACACCCAATGTGGCTTAGTTGATGCTTCTGTTGCTAAGCAGGTAAATTTCTGGTCTGCAGGCTGTCTGTTAACCCCGTAAGTGCCTAATGTCAAGCAGAGAACATCAAGAAGAAAACCAACTTTTGCTTCCTTTTGACACAGTGCAGTGTTCCAGCTGGTGAAAGCCGGGCCTCGCTCAGCCTCACCTGTACTTAGCTGTGTTCGAGGGCCCAGCCTCGAATTCCTCGTTTCCAAGGGGAGGAGAGGAGAGGAGTCAGGCGATGGAGAGGGCTGGGAAGCTGGTGGAGAAGACGCTGGGGAGCTGGCAGCGAAGGTCTCCCGCTGCAGGATGCAAATTACGGGCTTGAGTCCAGTCAGGAATGGGTTTAGCCTTTCTCTTTGGGACTTTTCTCTGCGAGTCTGCCTTCCATTGCAGCCTGGCTGAGGGGAGAGAAGGAGAACGGGCTGCTCTGTCCGTCCCTCTGCCAGAAAGGAGTTAACAGAGCACACCGCAGAACAGGTTGGGCGAGACTGTTAGCCGGTGATGGAGCCTCCCCTCTCTCCCTCTCCTTCCTCCTCTGCTCCCTGCTCCTCTCCCAGGACTTGGAGGCGTCTTCACCCCATCCCCTGCCCCCCTGCCCCCTCCCCACTCCAGTGTCTGGCTTTCCCTCTCCCGGGCAGGACATTTGATGTGATGAAAATCCTCTGTGGCAATGAGGAGCCTGTGCGAGAGGCCTCGGCCTTGCCAGCTGTTTCTGGAGAAATTGCCGTCTGTGCCTGTCGTCATGTAACATAGGCCCCATTCACCAGAGACATTCTTGGGTGTGCATTTATGCCTCTGTGGGACCTCTGCGGGGTGCGCAGCCTGCGATGGGGGGTGGGGGGCGGCAGGGAGGGGCGGCGGCGAGGGGCGTCCCCGCGCCCCCAGTCAGCGCCCGTGGGTCCAGAGTGTTGCCTCCTGAAGCATCAGCAGCACGTCGGCCTCAGGGATGTCCTGTGGCCATCAGCTCGGGGGAGCCGAGCTCTTGAGAAGGCAGCTCTGATCTGACATGAGTTCTGTGGTGTTTGTGTCGAACCCCTCCGTAAACATACCATATATAGTCATGCGGAGCCACTGTAACACACGCTGCAGGGGAGCCTCTCCCGACGCACCGCCCGGCGCCCAGAAGCAAGCTTGGGCTATTTCTGGCTTGTCGCCGCTTTCCTTTTTCTCCTTTGGAGGGAGGAGACAGGAGGCGTCTCTTTTCTTTCTGATCCTCACCCTGTTTGAAGCATGTTTCTGATGCTAGTGTGTCTGGCATGGTGAAAACTCAAGAAACTGTATCGTCACATGAAGAGAGACTGGATTCTCTTTGTACGTCTGTTTTAGAACAGAACCCTTCTTTTTCTTGGTACCTCTCACACGACACACGGTTCATGTTTCATGGCCCCTGGTCGTCCACTGCTTGTTTCTGGAGCATCCTTTAACGCTGCGAGGGTGAGCTCCCCCCGGAACACGTTACTGTCGTGGCCGGAGGAGAAGTTGCCCTTGTGATTCCTCAGCGTCCTCGCTGGGCCGTCCCACCCGTTCACAACACCTCACCTCCGCTCGGCGAGGCCTGAGTGCCAGCTCTCTGCCAAGCCCAGGGCAGTGGTTCTCCGCCTGGCAGGGCTGGGTCTGTGGAGCAGAGGAGACCGTAATAAGAAAGAAATGCAGTGAGTGTGTGTATGTGCGTGTGTGTGCGCGCGCGCGCGTTTAATCCCCCTGGAATACCTAGGCCACAGCACTTCAGCCTGTTGGAGGGAGGGAGGGAGCCGACTGCGGGAGGCATTTGTAGTTCAGATAGAGACTTCTTCCTCTTCCTTCTCTTCTCTTCTTTTCCTTCCTTACCCACTCCCTCCAAAGACCGCTGCACGCCTTCTCAGGCTTCGTGTATGGATGACCCTGGGGGAACAGCAGTCTGCCACTCTGGGGAGTTTGGGTGTTATGTAGAGAGACAAGACGGGCACCTTCTGTTCTGTCATGGGCCTCATCAGCATGAACTGTATCGGACTGTGTGACAGTTAATTGTACCATCCTTCCCGTTTCTTAAGCTGATAAGCCCCTTTCTGTCTGCCTACATCAAGCTTCTTTGTTTGAGAACTTCCTAACACAGTAGAACAAAGTGACAGTTTTCTTATTGACTGAAGTCTCTAAGGCACATTTATTATGCTCTTTATTGTTATCTTTTTTAATAACCTCATTCCTTTAACTTACATAATTGAAGTGTTCCAAGTAGTACAAAGTTAAAACTTTCCTAAAAAAAATCAGTGTGTCCAGGATAGGAAAAAAAAAAAATATCTTTTAGGCTGTGTCTTTTCATGTCAAGCTCTTAACAGTGCTTGGTAGATAATGTTCAGAGGAAGACAGTGGGTACTGCCAGTTACCAGTTATGGAAGCAGCAGTTGCTTAGCTAGTATTCAGTTGACTCAAAAGTAATATATCACTTACGTGCAGGTCACTTATTTGGCATTCTGAGGTCCAGAATCTTTAGCCTGTGCTGGGGCGGGGGTGGGGGGGGGGGAGGTAATGCAAAATAAAGAAGCCTGTCCAGGCAGGTTTAGGAAGTTTTAGTACTAAGACTCCTCCCCTTGATTCCTGATGGTCCTTTTAGACCCACACTTTTATTTAGTACTGTTTATTCTCACTGTAGATACAGCCCTGACCACCTTGTCTCCCGTTTTTCCAGTCAACAAGAAATCAGAAGCCAAATTGATGGTTGGGGGTGAAAAACACCCATCAGAAGGACAGGTTCTGAGAGCCACGCGAGAAAGGCTCTCAGGAGATAAGACGGGCACACTCGCGCAGCACAGCTGGTCCCCAGTGAACAGAGGCGCCTTCTGTGCTGTTTCTTACAGCTGCCTCTGTACCCACATGCTCTCAGTAACAGTTTCAGTTAAAAAGACGGGACGCGTGGCCGGCCGAGGCCCGGCTGGCGTAGGAGCAGTGCTGGAGGAGGAAGGCTGTTGCGTGGTTCCCACAGGCGCCTTGTGTGATGCTGTTCATCATAGTGATCCTGAGTCATCACCCAAAAAGGCTTGATTAATCATACGTTGATTCACCGCGCTGTGCTTAAGGGGATGAGGAAGTTTGAAAGATACTTTAGAGAGATTTATACCCACGAGTTTTATGTGGGAAATGAACTTCTTGATACTTTTCCCCCTTATTCTCATTGATACGCAGCTGCTTTATGAGCTAACGTGCAGTGTTCGAACCCAGTGGGTTCAGATACATACTAAAATATTACTTGTTCTGACCAAATTTGCAGGGAAAAAAAGTGATGCAGTAACAGATTCAAACGATGTTCAGATACTTTTATGAGGGTTGCTTTTCTGTATTCCTAATGTGAATTGTTCTTTCAGATTTTTAATTGAAATATTAATACACAGAATGTCATAGAGTTTTTAAAGCAGGGACTAGAGAAGCCCCTCCATCTGGTGGCTACTATAGATGTCATAGTTACCCTGGGAGGTGGAGTCTCTGTGGAAAAGGAGTTGCAAGTGTAAAGGAAGCCTCAGAAAACTTAAACAGTAAAAAAAATTAAGTGTAAGTCATCAAAGGACAGAAGGAAGGAGTGTTTTTCCCCCCCTCATCCCAACTCGAGTCTCTTTCCAAGAACCCTAGGACTTAAGAGTTGGAAGGTCACTTTAGAGGTCACTTGGCCTGTTTTTAGAAGTTTGCCTTTATTTCACTGAGTATTCTCCCACAATTCACGTCTATGCCCATGTCACTGGGGTAGCGTCTTCGTGGTTTCTTTGGCAGGAGGACTAATCCTAACTTGAAAAATTAAATGTGCTCACTTGGCAGAAATGACTGTGTATTTTTTAGTTTTTTGTTAATTTTGTTCTTAGCAGCTCTATTTTACAGACGGAGGTCCCTGTGGCACTCTGTGGTGACGCACCAAACATCTCTTGGCATCATTAAGTATTTGCAGATATTCTCATGGAAATCCCAGAGTAGAAAACTCCCCAGGGTAGCTCATACCTACTAGTAGTTCCCAAGCATTTTGATTTTATCTACTTAAGTATAGAGCATTGCTGGGCCTGAACTTTAATAATCATACTCATAGATGTATTTTAAATACATATTAGCTTCTAACAGTATTAAATTTGTATCTTTTGTGCACTTGGTTTTGCTTTTTTTTTTTTTTTTTTAACCAAGAGAAATTGTTCCTTTCAGAAATGTGATTAGTTTTGAAATTTGGTCTTCTGGGTATCCATGGGAACTGCACCTCCTGGTTGCCATGCCAAAGGTGGAACGCATGCTCTTAGACTTGGATGTTTGTGACTCTGTCAGGGAAGGAAAATGTATATGAATTGCGTGTAAGAAATAAGAATGAGGTCTCTGGATGTTAGACACTCACAGCAGATGGAAAAGCAGTAAAACCCAGTACTTCTCCAGAAGCAAGGAGCGGGTCTCGGGCTGGCCTTTGGGGTGTGGACAGCGCAGAGAGGGCTGCGGGAGGGAAGGGTGTGGCGGGGGTGGAAGGGTTTGGTCTCCTCTGCGATGGCCTGTGCAGACCTACAGCCCCTCGTGCTGGCTCGGTTGAGATGGTGTCCGCACGGCACCCACCGCGGGCAGGCCAGCTCCGGGACACCTGTTGAGAGATTGGGATGGTGAGGCTGGAGGAGCAGGGGGGCAGCTTCCAGGCATGGGTTCGAGCAGCTGCTGGCTGCCCAGAGCTCAGCCTGTGTGTGTCACAGAGGCCTCACCCGTGGGCCTGAAGGCAGCTGTGGAGTGGAAGGGAGCCATCCATTAATACTCTGATGTCCCCAGAGCACTCTAAAGACATGACAGAAATTGTGGGTCCGTTATTAGCAGCTTAGTCCATCACGTCCACTGTTTCAGTGCTTACCCTCCTTCATGTAATCCTAATGTTTTATTGAAAGTAAGTGCTATGGGTCTGCCTTAAAAGCCAACTGAAATGGCTTTTCCTGGACATCGCGTTATTTATAAAGGGGGCCTTGAGACCCAGAAAGAAGAGTTGGGTCAGTGGAGTTAAGGTTGTCGGAGGATTGAAGCATTAACTTGATGGCTGGTCTTATCCAGGATTTTGAGATTTCAAGGAAAAGTGGACAATGGCTGCTTGTGTCCGAAGGATTCGGGCTGTCATATGATCTGCAGACCAGCCCCCAAGTTGCCTTGCGGGCAGCTGGGGCATCCACGGAGACCGTGAGCTGTGGAGTGCGTGGGATGGGCTGGCTTGGAAGTCACGGAGCCAGAACTGGTTTTGGTCGTAGTCTCAGGTCTGCGTAAAAGTTGCACCTCACAGGGACGTGATGTCTGTATGGCCTGAGATTTATTACTCGGGCGCAAGGTGGAGGAGGCAGCTGCAGGAGCTGCCGGGGGGAGAGCCGTCCTGTGAAGGACCAGGACACGCGGACGGGGGGAGGAAGGACTCGGCCACGCAGACCTCTTCGGGTATAAGAAGTGGAAAGGGGCTTTGGGCTGTATAAAGCATCGTGTTTATAAACCCCTGGCCCTTGACTTATAGATTGAGTCTCTCAATAGGAACAGGATTATGGAAGAAATGAACAAATGAGACTGCAATGTTACACGAGACTGCTTTTCTCTGGCTTTCGTTTTCTGAACGCGGACCTTCCTAGTATGCGTCTCTTGCAGTAGCACACACTGACTCTGACGTGCGGATGCATCATGAACCAGCCATGATGCCCGCTGTCAGCTCGCTTACTGAGTAAGAGGAGTTTTCAGGGGCCTTGCTGGAGGGTCCTGGCAGGATGGATGCGCTGCTGAGTTTCTTTAGTTGCGTGATTACTAATAGATCTGCCGATTATCTGATTGCACATTATTCCTATTAGCCTGTATCCTAAGAGAAGGTTCCCCAGGGTTATTAGCTCCTTAATGAAAAGCAGAGAAGTAAACCCTGTTTTTTGGTTTACATGGAGACTCTATTGTTCTGCCTAGTGTTTTCAAGGTAGATGTGAGATTGTTAAAGAAAATAGAAATGTTTCAATTTTCAGGTTTTTTTTTTTTTTTAAGGTGACTTTTACATGGCTCCTGTAAGAAGTGAAAAAAGAAAAAAAAATCTACTCACCAGTAAAATCCAGCAGTTGCTGAACAGCTATAAAACATTAGAGAAATTAGTGTTGGGCCTTATTTTTAGCTCTGATTTTACAGCTGAGTTATAATAGGTGAGCAAATGCATTGTACGAGTGTTTACCTTTTTTTTTTTCCTTTTTGGCCACGTGGAAGTACCTCAAGAGGTGGAACGTGACACACCCAGAGCATGAGGCGCTCAAGGGCCTAGGAACTTGAGAAGGCCAGGGCAGCAGGGCTCTTCATCCTCAGCTCAGCTCTGCCGGTGCTCACGGGGAAGCAGAGCACCCCCCAGCCCCCGAGGAGCTGAGTTTTAAAATGTTTCTGTGTGTTCAAGGGGCTTTTCCTCCTGCTAGGGAGAATTCCAGCAAGAAAGCCCCCCACCTCTGAGGTGCGTCATAGATCCCACTTAGCTAAGTCCTCCGCAGAGAGCCCTCCAGAGAAGTGCTGTTTGCTTCACAGACCAGAAGGACCTGTATGTGGTTCTAGCGCGTATTTAAAAATTCTCTTTCCCCAGTTCTTTCAATTTTGTGTATTTCATAAATTTTCTAGTTTTAGTTGATGGGTTGTTGTAGATTACATTTTGTTTTGGCTGTGTGGTTCTTGGAGGTGGGGATTTATTGTTTTTTCCACATAAAATGGAAGGTGGTATACTGTGGACGGCTCAACCTGGATGGGCAAATTTTTCTAGGTTAACTAGAAATTATTATTATTATTTTAAGGAGCAGTTTTGTGGTTCAGTGGTGATGCTTTTACCTTAAAGAGATTACCTTTTCCTGTTTGGGCAAAATATGATATCAGTTTGCTCATGATTTAATAAGTAAAATTAAAACCCTTTTCTTCTGACCTGCCTTTTAGAGTCCAGGGATTCTGGTTGGTGTGTGTGTGTGTGTGTGTGTGTGTGTGTGTGCGCGCACGCACACATACACACAGTTTCATGTTCTTCACTGTATTTATTTTTCACATCTTCAGTGCTTCTTAGTATATTTAGATTGTTCAAAATTGTTGGTAACTGTTACACAATCATGCTGCAGTGAAGAAGTTTTATATCTGGTGAAAAACAGACCCCAAAATGGAATGTTGGAGAAAAAAAAAAGAAACTCATTTGAATAAGTGAATGAGAGTAGAAATCCTAGCTAATCAGTTTTGTTACAAGATACATTACATCTGTGTTTGATAGAATGGACTTACGGCTGGCGTAAAGGTCCTTTTTATACTGGTGATAGGAATTGTTTCAGTGGGCTTAAGCTAAAGCGATCAAACAAATATTAAAACCCCAGTGGCACAGCACATAGGATGGCATTGCTTTTCATGTGAAGTCTGTTGCAGGCCGGCAGCTCTCTCGAGTACCTCCTTTCCAGGCAGTGACCCAGGGTCCTGCACCCCCCACCCCCCAGCTCTGCGCATGCCCCCAGGCCGCCACTGTAAGGAGAGAGCCGGCAGGCCAGCAGGCGCTTTAAAGCTTCAGACTGGAAGTGGTGTGTGTTGTCTTTGCTCGCAGCCCCTTGGCCAGAACCTACCACCTGCAGGGTGTGGAGGCGCAGGGTGCTGGGCGGTGTGGAGGGACCCTCGGGCCTTCTCCGTGCAGTGAGCCACGTTGCCCTTCTCCTTGGGTTGTCTCATCCAGGCTCCCTGCGCAGATAGACAAACCAAGGCTTAGGCCTGAAGCATAGAACACAAGGAGTCAAGTGGTCCACAGAGCCGTGGTCCTCAAAGTGTGAGGCTCAGAGCGGCAGCATCACCTGGGAGCTTGTTGGAAACACAGATGGTTAGGCCCTACCCCAGACCTTCCAGTGAGAAACCAGAGGTGGGGCCCAGATCTGTTTCAGTGAGCTTTCTGGAAGCGTGTTAACGTTTGAGAAGCACGGCCCTGGGTGAACGGAATGTCTTCAGGGCCTGTTGGGCTGCTAGTTAGCAGATCAGCTCTGAAGTCCTGATGCGCATGGGGGAATTGATGCTTTCTCCCCAAGACTGTGTGTATTCTTTTATTTTTTTGGCCACACGGTGCAGCATGCAGGATCTTAGTTCCCTGACCAGGGATTGAACCCATGCCCCATGCATTGGGAGCACAGAGTCTTTTAACCACTGAACCACCAGGGAAGTCTTCAGACTCTGTTTAAGCACTTTCCCGGGTAACTCCTCGGTCTCGCAGCCGCCACGTGAAATAGGCGTTACTGTCGTCTTAAGAAAACCAAGGCCGATAGAGGTTCTGCAGCTGAGGGTGGTTCCGCCACAGCAGGCAAGGGGAAGAGGCCAGATTTGAACCTGGGCAGCGTGGCTCCCAAGTCCGCTCCTTCGCCAGCCCCTGTGCCGTCCTGCTTGCTGGCCACCCCACGGCCGTTTTGTTGCTGTCTCTTGAATGAAGATGGGCCGGCGGCATGAGCAGGAAGCGTGGTGTGTCAGTGACAGATCACACCGCGCCAAGCCCCTCGCCACAGTTCCATTCGTTGGTGGTTGCATTGCCGACAGGCCGGCTGGGGCTGGGGGTGCACGGCCAGGAGTGGCGGGGGAGACGTTTGCTCAGAGTGAGGCGGTGCCGTTGCACCGGGGAACGTGCTCTTCAGTCAGCCTGTGTGCCAGCTCCGGGCTGGGATGAATCCCCGTTCCCAGCACCTTCCCTCCTGATTGGGCTCATTTTCCCTCATCATCTGCCCTCTCTGAGATGCTCATCTAGGGCCTGACTCCATGAGGTGGTCTGAAGACGCTGTCTGAGTTTGCATAGGGAAGTATGTTTTTTTTTCTTCCAAGAAAATGGATAAAAGGGTTCTCTTTCCACTTGGGAAATTCAGGTCAAGTCAGATGCGATCCAGTCTTTTGAATTTTGACCCGATTGACACAGGTTTTCCAAATGGCGTTTAGAAACAGCTTTTCAGGCGGTTCCATTTCCTTGCATCCTTTTCAAATTTTTAATGATTAACTGCATGTTCTTTCTTCCCGGTGGGTCTGTTGTGTGTTGTTGCTGAGGTGTGCCCTGCCAGCCCCTGCTTTCCTTTCCCTTCTTGTCTCTTGGGCTCAGCAGCCTAGAACTGAGCTGACTCCTGCCCAGGATGGGATCAGCTTTGGCCGTAGGTAGAGGATAAAGATAGCATCACCCTTTTCGGTTTCCATGTTGGCTGAGAACAGCTGCAGCGCTTCGTATAGCTCTGAACATAACATCTCATTCCAGAGTCACTGAAGTTTTTAGTTTTCTGCAAGCCAGGGCTTAACCACGGGGTTTTCACATTCAGACTCAGAGTCTCGAGTTTTCCTGTGAGAAACAGTTGCTTGTTTAGTTGAGTAATTTAAGAGAACAGAGATGATGGTGGGGGAGGGAGGAGACCATTTGTTTCTCCAGAGACCCAGGTCCTTCCTCTCCTTCATCACTTTCAGCAGTTTTAATTTGTTGAGGTGCTCTAGCAGACGTGTAGGTAATTGAAGTTAATCTTGAGTCAGGTCTAAACAAAAGAAGAGAAAACTGACCTGAAAAAGAACAACTGAAGTCACGCTAATTGAATCACCGGGCCCTGCATGCAGATCTGCTGGGACCGGCTGACCTCAGGACACGGTGCCCATGCTCAGGGTGGGCCGCGTGCCTCTCAGGAATGGCTGACTCCCTGGTCCCCAGCGGTTCCCGGCTGCATTCCACACCGAGGCGCATCTGGGTGAGAGTTGCAGAGTTCAGCCCTGGTGGAAAAAAAACACCATCAAAGCCATTTGGAGTGGGTTGGGCGTTTGGAGGTTTCTCTCTCCCTTCGCAGACCTGGCGCCCTTGCTGTTTGTAGATGGCATACACTTGTTTACCGGTGAGGGGAGCAGCTACTTGTGTGAATCAGGCATCTGCTGGAAGAAACATAACAGGCTTGCAGCAAATAGCAGGAATGAGAAAGATGCAGCCCCTTGAAATTTTCTCCCTTCCTCTTAGCCAGCTATCCAGAGTCGGAAACAGAATGCCGGACTCAACCTGAGGAGGAGGAGCGGGCTCCGGAGGGTCCCCGGCCCCTCTCCTGGGCCCATTCTCGCGGTCACGTGGTTGTAAAGACCTAAGCTAAGAGCCCCCCCAGCCCCGTTCACCCCCTCTCGCCCCCTCTCTGGGGTCCTGGCTCCTGAAGCTACCAGTTCCCCTTTTCTCTTCCTCCTCCTCGCAGCATACGGCCGCTGCCTGTGTTCTTGAGATTACTAATCCGCAGGGTGTCCGAGTGCCGCTTCGTGCCTGCTCGAGGTTAGGCCCCTCCACCTCTGCGCCTCCTTCAGCTCCCCTGATCTCTCTCCTCGGGAGGGTTCCACACCCTGTCGTTGCCGACGTTTCCACACTCGTTCTCCCTACTGGGGACCTCGTTCCTCCCAGCCCTGGTTCTGTTCCACATCCGTGGCTCAGAATGGCTGTTCTTCATGCCCCATCCTGTACCTTCTCATCTCTGAATCTGAGCCCTGATTTCTCACTCTGGTACCAAGACCCTCCCTTCTCACCCACTCCATTTCTTCACTTGCCAAGTGTCTAAAAAATAATTGAGCCCAACCCCTTTAACAGTTGAAAACTTCTTCCAGGAAGTTTGAGCCTGTGGCCAGAGTGACTTCCTGCTCAGCTCCCTCTGCTCGGCAGTGTGATCCAGCCAGCTTACAGGTCTCTGCACTTCTTTGAAAGGCATTCAGGTTTATCTTTCCCTCTCTGTTCCCTTTGTTCCCATTTCCAGTCTGGTCTCCCTCCCCTGCGGTCCCATGCCGTGTTCAAACAGGTTTCCTTAAAACTCTGACCTCATCATCTCGTGCACGCCCCAAGCCCACACCCGCTGCTGCCCCGGCCCGGTGTCCCCAGCTCCCTGTGACCATCCCTCGTATCCTGTGCAGGCAGGACCCGGCTCCCCGGCTGCTTGTGGTCCTTTCTGGGTATCAGCTCCCCCATCCTCTCTGCCACCTTGGACACTCCTCCACTTAGACAAGCCGGTGGTTTTTCTGGACTTGAAACTGAGTATCGCATAGGCAACTCTGAGTTCTCTTACCTTCTTAGGGACTCTTCTTTGTTCTGCTCATCCAGGTGCTAAGCTCCTGAGCGCCTCTTCTCCCCTCCCCCCACCGTCCCCCCACCTGCCCTCTCCAGTCTCATAGCAGATGGATAGTTACTAATTGAGGGAACAATCATCAGGAAATATTTATGGGCTTTAGGTGGAGTATTTTTTCCCGCCACCTTTTGAAGGGAGATTGCAGGTCTTATTTGTTTATTTTTACAGACAGGTTTTTTTTAACCTCTCACAGCTTGAAGGCCAGAAAAAAATTGGTTAGTTTTTACCTTCAAAGGAGACATAAGAAAACAAGGACCAAGCCAGCACCGCCCCCCTCCCCCCACCACAGCCACCTTTCAGTCACACGCCCCATGATCACTTTCCCCTGGTTGTGACTCTCGAATTTTGCAGCTGATATAATCCCCCTTTTTATAACCAATTTATTTTATTTATGCATTGCAATTCAAGCAAGGACTACATAGAGGGAATCAGTTTTAATTCTTGGTTCTATTTAAGAGGCTCACTAATGCCCCCATTACCTTTTGTTAAGTGCAAAACAAACATCCTCCAGAAGACCACCCTCTATTCTGGGACTCCTTTGAGATTCCCAGGAATTGCTAGTATTTGGGCCACATTTACACCTATGCGTGGATCTTAGAACAAACCTCCTCAATGCCTTTGATGGCCTAGAGTTGGTGAGAATAGGCACTGTCTTAACCAAAGGGCATCAGGAAACCACCTTGGTTCCACTGGTTATCCTGGAAGCACAGAAACAGAACAAAAGCACGTAAACAGTGGCGCAGAGAGGGCTCACAAAGGCCTCGCCCCCCTTTCTGGAGGGCGAATTCTGTCCCAAAAGTTAGCTGCTCATAGCACGCATTAGGAGCGTGTTGGGGGAATTGATGGCACTAACTTTTACTGAGTTGTTGTCATGTATCAGACACTATTTGAAATGAATTGCATGGTTAATCTCATCTTCAGAGGAAAAAGGAAGGTTTGAAAGTCGGGTCAAGTTTATGGACTCTTCGCAGTGCTGGCCCCAAACGATACCACACCAGTTTTACACAGTTTCGAGGCTGTGAGTCTTGCACCTGCCTGTAGAGTGGGCTCACCCGCCTGAGCACGTCACCCTACTAGGTGGCCCATAATAGGCCTGGAGTTTTAGGATAAACTAAACAGAAGCCTACTGTGTGCCGGGCCCTGGGCCTCGACTAAAGATACGTCAGAAGGGAGAAAGAGGGAACAGTTTCACATCTTAAAAAGAATGCAGTTGGATTTCTTTCTTGTATCTTTAAAAAAAAAAAAAAACTATAAAAATCAAATTTACAGTGACATTAAATTATACTTTTATTTATAAAGAGTCACTCTAGTCCCCTGATGCCATCTCATTTCAGGCTGCCTTTTGCAGGCTTTCTCTGTGAGTGTAATACAGAATGCCTGAGTGTCCTAGGTTGCTTTTTGACCTTGGTCTGACTTACAGATGTTTCCCCGTGTTTTCACACGTTGACCTTCACGTGTGAGGTGGGACCGGGCCTGAGCAGGTTTTGGGTAGACGGGGCAGGGAGCTGGTGACTCACCTGGAAGAAGTCAGCCTGGCTCAGGAGATGTCCTTCTCTTGTTGGTTTCGTGGGTTAAATTTGCCTTCACACATTGAAGCTCTGATAAACCCTGGGGAGAATGAAGAATCATAGTGAAAAAGTAAATTACTTCTCGGGTCAGCTCACTGCCTTCCCATGCCTGACAGTTAAAACCATACATGATCATCTTTATTCCTGCTTTAGGGCTGGAAAGGGCTTCTCTGGTGGCTCAGATGGTAAGGAATCCACTTGTGATGCAATACAAGAGACCCAAGTGTCAGAGACCCAGGAAGATCCCCTGGAGGAGGGCGTGGCAACCCACTCCAGTATTCTTGGCTGGAGAATCCCATGGACAGAGGAGCCTGGCAGGCTACAGTCCATGGGGTTGCAAAGAGTCAGACATGACTGAGTGATTCCACTTAGGGCTTGAAAACCCTGGGAAGCAAATGAGTGAAGGACTCCAATCTAGTAACTCAAGCTTACTGGAGAAAAAGAGTACTGTAGACCTACACTGTCCAGTACAACAGCCTGCCAACCACACACGGCCCTTTAGGTTTAACTGAAGTGAATACTTACAGTTTAGTCTCTTAGTCACATCAGCCTCACGTCATGTGCTCATGGGCCTTGCGTGGCTCAAGGCTACGAGACTAGACAGCAAAAAAGGTTCTTTTCATCTTCAGACAGCGCTGCTCTAGACCATATCGATTCAATAAAACGTTCTACCCAGCACCTAACATGTGTCTTACAGGCTAGGCTCTTGGAAAAAGAGAGAAGGATGGTCTTGTCGGTCTCTTGTTTTATATTTGTTAGAGTTTTGTGTAGACTTGTAACATGTAAGGGAAGGCTTTTGAAGCGCTCCTTCCCACGCCAGCAGCCGATTTGACAATGAAAGCCTACATGTACATAGCTGCATGTTACCTATTCCATTCCCCACAAGTGCCTGGCAGCGCCCCCTTCCTTCCCACCTCCCCTCCTTGCTCACCTCCTCCAGAGCCTTCTCCTTTTTTCCATCTGCTCCTTTCTGGCTAGGGACAGTCTTTGGTTTTCTTTTAAACAGAATCCCTTGCTTAATCCTGCTTCTCAGTAACCAGTCCCTTCCTGCTGTATTCTTTTTGTTATCTCCTGTGCTGGAAATTTCTCCTGCGTGAAGCTAACTGCCGAGTGGCTGCTCCCTGACCTTCGCCCTCACTCCCCACAGTCAGGTTGGTCCCTCGGAGATGCTTTCCTGGCGCTCCCACCCCTGTTCCTCAGGTCCGTCCCTAGACTGCACTGCAGTAGCTTCCTGACTGGGTTATATGCTCTGATCATCAATTTTTAAAACTGCTGCCAAGAGTTTTTGAAAATATGGTTACGATTATTTCATCCCAAAGGTTTCTCTTTGGTTTTTGTTTTTTTTTTAAGAAGGGGGTGGGGTCTTCAGTGGGTTCCCACAGCCACAGGGTAAAGTTCACCACTGTGAGCCGGAGCCGTGACCCCCGCGTGGTTATGCTCGCCCTCCGCGCTTCCTCTTTTGCACAGTGGGCTGGCGCAGCCCAGGACTCCCAAGGGTTTTTGTTTGCCGGGGCAGAGACTGAAGGCAGAGCTTTGGCAGTTACACAGGGGATTGCCATTTTTTTCTTATGCCAAGTAAGGGCATTAAAAAAAACTGTCTGAACTATCTACTGTCTTTATCATTTCCTCTTAAAAGAGGGCATTTTAACCTAAAAAAAAAAAAAAAGAACATGTTCAAGCATTGTGAGAATCTCAGTAAATGGTCTGACTTTCCGCATTTCGCTGGGGAAGCGTGAAAACGTAGGCCTGTAGGGGCTGGTGCCCGCCAAGCTCCTCTAGGGTCCCCCTGCTCTTCGCTCGTGCGTGTCCTTCTAACTGGAATGCCCTGCCTTCTGGAAGATGGATCGTTCCACACGCTTGGGGTTGCTTTTGCTCCACTGCCCTCACACTTGATGACTTACCTCTGGAGAGCCCTGCAGCCTTCAAAGCTTTAGGCTCATAACCCATTTTCCCTGGGATGCAAATGGGCCTCTTGAGTCTTGTCTACTCCTGTCCCCCCACTCTCAGGGGTTCTGACACCTGGAACCTGAGTAGACTAACGTGTGAGACTGAGCATCATTCCATTTCAGGGTTTCACAACGAGACCCAATCTTGCCCTACATCTCGGGCACAAAAATAGTATGGAGCATCTAACTCATTTTAACCCCTGCAAGGACATGCATTTTCTGTGCGCGCAGCCAGGCCTTGGCTCTGAGGGCAGTGAGAATGGGCCGGGAACTCCCAACTGCGGAAAGCTGAAAGCACTCGTTTTTCTGTGTGTGTGTGTGTGTGTGTGTGTGTTTTAATGAAACCTGTTTGGTGACTGAGGACATAGAAATGATAAGTGCGAGAGTTTTAAGGCCTGACGACTCTGATGGATTAATGTGTCCCTTTGTTTTCTCTTTCTTCGAGCTAAAAAAATTAAAACAACAAAAATTTGCCTAGTGTTGTCAGTGAGAATGATGCTTGACTGTACATTTGAGTTGTACGGAATGTGTGACTGGCACCAGTTGTGCAGTACTTTGAAAATCTCGGTGTAAGGCCGGCGGGACTAGAATTACTTTGCATATCTGTCTTCCAAACTCTGGTCCCATTACAGCCTCTTGGCTGACAGAGTGAAGAAAGTCGTCACCACAGTTAGTAGGTGCTTGTGGGTGAAGCCTTCGAAAGGGTTATGCTTTGGCTCCAGCACAGCATGAGGGGTTAACTGCAAAGAATAACGAGACGCTGAGGTCTCCCCCCACCCCACCCCAACCTCCCCATCTTTCCTGTGAACAGCGTTTTCACTGCAGCCAGGCACCAAACTATATAATGTGTTAGGACCCCCCCCCTCGGCCCCCCACCGACCCTTAGGAAAATTCTGTTTCCAGATTGGAAACCTGCCAAGATGTCGCTGGCCTCTCATATAGTTTTGGAAAAGTGTCAGTTACAATTCCGATCTGTTAAGTAACCAGGGGGCCACTCTCTTGGGTTACATTTTGACTTCTGCGTTTTCCTTGTGGGGCCGGCAGAGCGTGACACCGGGTCTGTGTGGACATCGGAGTGCCTGGGTGCTGTGGACGACTGCGTTTCCTTCCAGAACGGCAGTGAGGCATCCCCACAGAGCTCTGAAAGGCTTCCTCGGGCATATTCAGGGAGCACGGCAGACGCCGTTGTTTCGCAAGTTTTCTATTTTCTTTGTCTGTACAGGTTGTTCCTGCCTTCACGGCTGGGAGGAAATCGAGGATGTGGAGCGCTTGCCGTTTGGCCGTGGGGCTGGCTCCTGTCCTCAGTCGGGCCAGCGACCCGGCCCAGTCCTCTGACAACAGGAGAGGGGCCCGCCGGGCGCAGCGCGGCCGCTCCGGTCTCTGCAGACATTTTTACTCTTGAAATCTAGCCTCAGAAAAGACCCTGAAAGTGCCGGCTCCCTTGAGCATAGGCACGGGGACTGGTGTCAGGGTTTAATGCGTGACCGTGCCTCTGTCGCTCGTTTGCCACCGTTTTCCCCATGGCCTGGCCTGTGTCACCGCTCCATCACCTCTCCCACCCGGCCCTCTCACCTCTGAGACCGGGAGGGGCTGGGGGGTTGTTTGCTTACTAGGCCAGGAAGTTTTTTCTTTTGTTCTTAATTGGCTCTGGAAGGATTCCTCATATCCCAGAAAGGAATTCTGGGGGACTGGTTCAAACATCTGATCTTATGGTCATCCCCAGAACCTGTTAACTTCACACATGCTGGCGTGATGCCAAGAAAGTGGAAGTCCTGGCCTTGAACGCAGGGAGCCGGGGCCCTCTGTGTGCTCTAGAGGGGGCACGCCCTATGGTCGTCCCACCCTGGAAGTGGCACACAGCCCCACATCCGCCTTCACTCATAAGAGGCGGAGTTTGGGCCCGGATACTTCACGGGAGCTCTCCGGGCATGAGGCAGGTGGAAGTCTTTGGACTAGGCCTGGGGATACCCAGGCGTCCTGGCAGACTTGAGTCTCCCAGGCGAGTCAGGCCTGGGAAGGCCGTCAGAGGTCACGGCCTGTCCTCGCTCTGCAGAGGAGAGGTCTGAGTGTCCCGGGCTGCTTGCTTATTAACACAGGGGAGCACGTGGTGTGCTGCCTGCGTTCCCGTGATCAAGGGATGTTATTAAATGCTCCTGAATTATTTTAATAATAGCAGTGTAAACGCAGACATTAACTGGAGCTACTGTAGCTGACTCCTGGGCTTTCTGGACTTGGATGAAGAGAGGCCCTTCGTTTAGCTGTGGACAGAAAGCACATGTGTGTGTGAGCCTGGGAAGCAAGTTCTGGGAAGCGGCCACCTCTCCCACTCGCAGGCCTAGGGAGGGCTAGGCCCCCGCGCTCAGAGGCTTTTAAAGCTGGAACTGAAATGGATGTTGGGTGGGTGTTGCTCGGCACGGTTCCAGGGTTTTGGAGGCCAGTCATACTTTGAACGAGTCAAACAGCCCCTCTCGGCAAGCTGCAGGAAGCCCGGCACTGGCTTCGTGTTGCTGCACGGGCAGGTCAGCGGGAGATAAAAGGCCGGGACTGTTGAGGCGAGCCCCCTCCTATCGCTGGCTGGCAGACTGTGGAGGGAAGATAAAAGGGGGGAACAGGGAGGTTCTTTCTGAGCAGCACGAGGGGGCCTTTATCACAGGAACGCAAGTCTAGCCAGGGGTGCGCGGGAGACCCTTAGCTGTACACGCACACACGTGTTAGCTCTGCGGGAGGACCCCGACAGGGTTTCCCAAACACACGAGGTCAGGTCTGTGTCTCGGGAACACTGGCAGGGGCCGGGCTTTTTCAGCCACAGCGGCCCTACGTCTGTAGTGTTGGTAATAATCACGTCAGCTTAAGTTAAGTGGGCGTCAGCCGGGGTTTCCAACTCCTGGTGGAGGTTTTCCAAGTGGAGGTGTGGGACCCACAGGAGGGACCGGGCCTGAGCAGACCGCAGACCCCGAGGGAGCACCCGAGGCCCCAGCGTGCCCTTGACTTCTTGCTGTTCTCTGGGGCGGCCGAGTTCTCAGCCAGGTCTCAGAGCCAAAGGGAGGAGCCCTGGTGTTGATCCCCCATTTGAGGTGTCCCTTCCTGTCCTGTGTCACTTTGGGGAGGGCTAAGGGCTTGGAGGGGGGTAGTGGCTTTCTCAGGGTGGGGCTTGTGAAGTGTGGCCCCCACCTTGAAGAGCCGGGGCCTGGGCAGCGTGAGCTCAGGCAGATGCAGAGAAGGACATGCTCTCGGCCCGTGGTGACTGGCTCAGACCCACGGGGCCAGGGGTTTAGCCCTCAGGGTTGCTTCAGTCAGACACCCCAGGAAGTGCAGTTGTCGTGAACTAATCACCCTCCTGGCTGTGGGGAGAAGTACCAAGATGGTCTGCGAGCCTCAGGCTTCCTCCAGCACTGGCTGGCCCACCACCGCCTGACTCCCCAGCTGCCTCTGCCCAGCAGCTCCTTAAAGCTGGGGGCTGGAGGACAGGCACCGCACCCCAAGGGCCTCTCTCCTGCCCGGAGCCACTTTGGGGTTGCCTCAGTTTACATGAAGAAACACCATTTGCTTGCTAGTGTTTTTGGTTGGCTGGCCTGTGATAAACACGTATGAGCTTCGTGTATCTCAAAGAGTGTTTGTTTTTCTTCTTAGACAGAGTAAGTGAATAATTTTCTTAGAGGCAAAGTAGAAGGGAGAATGGCCGCCCGTGAGGATGCCCAGCGGGCAGCCCTCCGAGCCGCTGAGTGCCGGCTCCGTGGCTGGAGTCATTCTCAGCTGACAGCTTGTAACGTCCCTCAGCCACTGTGGGACGAGGACCCCAGCTGACCGGTGGGCTCCACTGCCCCTGAGCGTTTCCAGCCGCACTTGCATCTTCCACAAAGTCACTGGGGTCTTCTAAGGGGCGTCATGCGGACCACCCCCCCCTGAATTCTGGGAAGGTGCAGTCAGATCCGGGGTTAACCACCTGCCCCGGGGCGCTCAGCTCGCCTCCAGCTCCTTCCCCCTCGAGGGAGAAGGGGAGAATCCTGTTTCTGAAGCTTGACCCTTTACCGAGCCTGTGGGAGAGGAGCGCCCAGCTCAGGGCCTGTGAAAGAGTTGCAGGATATTGCCTAAAACTCCCTGCAAACTGCTTCTGAACTTTACCCCAGCTTCCTCCCCGGGCTGTAAATGCGACTGAAGGCGCCGAGCCCCGGTCAGAGGAGTGTCCAGAGCAGCCCAGGCGCTCCCGCCCAGCTGCTGAGAGGCGGGCAGGCTGGGCGGCAGCTGCCCCGAGCCGGGCGCTCCAGCCGCGCCAGGAGAGGCAGCACAGGGTGGGCAGAGCCGGGCGCAGACTTCCCCGATTAAGCATATGTGAGGCCGGCCAGGATTTGTTTCAGCAGCGACCTGAAGCCGGAGGCGTTTTATTTCCTGCTGGCCACAGAGCCCCTCAAGCTGGCAGCAGCTGTTCCACTCCTAATTGTGGATGGGGTTGCATTTGTGATAAGCTAAATTATATTTATATTTCATTGTTACACTTAGGGGCTGGAGCAGAAATTATTTTTTCTTTTTTTTTAAGATCAGCACACTGGGCCTTGCCTGCCAAGTGTTGGCAATCTAAGAGGGCATGGCCGCCATAGGTGGTGGAGGGGCTGGGGAGGGCCGGCCCCAGGCCCAGCTAGCCTGCAGTGTCGCGGGTGCCGTCAGCAGCTCATAGGAGGTGCCGTCCTGTTCGTGAAGTGTTTTAGTTAATATTCCTCTGACTGATTTCTGTAAAGTATGGAGGGCTAGTATCACCAGCTGCGTTTTCCAGATGAGAGAACTGTAGCTCAGGGAGTGGAAGTTGCTCCACCGTGGCAGGCCGCATCCAGTGCAAGGCTGGGGGCCCAGCACGTGCTGCTTGGGCTGTTGTGCGTCCTTCTGTGACTCACAGTGGGATGAGGAGGGGACTGTCCTCTTGGAAGCACTGACTCTGGAAGTCAGAAGGCTCATCTGACTTGGTCTCCTGCCCCCCTGCAGGACTGGGTTGTGGTTATCCACCCTCTGCTTGATTACTTCCAGAGACCGCAAGCTCATTACTTTACGGGGCCTCTTTCCATCTGTGGGCAGCTCTGGCTGTTCAAAGCCCTGGTATAAAAGATGACGGCGTTCCAACCAGCTCTTCGGTGCCTCCCACCGAGACCGGGTTCCTGTCATGGTGGACATGGGGGTCGAGTGTGCCTCTCCCGTGTGCCAGGCCTTCAGGTGTCTCCACTTCCTCCAACCATTCTCCCCCTTCACTTGGTTTCCCAGGACTCTAGTTTGCTAATCACCGTCTCCAAATGATTTTTCCATGATGCTTTTTTGTGGCATCAGAAAGTGCAAGAATTTCAGAGTCAGACAACTGGTCTAGAATCCTGGCCCCATCCCTGCAGAGCATTCATTACCTGTTACAGCTTGGGGAGGATTAAATGTATGCAAAGTACCTACCCTGGTTTCTGGCCCAGAGTTTATGCCCCAGTAGATAATGTTGTTCTTGTTGTTTAGTTGCGAAGTCACTAAGACTCTTTGCGACCCCATGGACTGCCCCACGCCAGGCTTTCCTGTCCTTCACTGTCCCCCGGAGTTTGCTCAAATTCATGTCCAATGAGTCCGTGATGCTGTCTAACCATCTCATCCTCTGCCGCCCTCTTCTTTTGCCTTCCATCTTTCCCAGCATCAGAGTCTTTCCCAGTGAATCAGCTCTTCGTATCAGGTGGCCAAAGTATTGGAGCTTCAGATTCAGCATCAGTCCTTCCAGTGAATATTCAGGGTTGATTTCCTTTGGGATTGACTGGTTTGATCTCCTTGAAGTCTAAGGGACTCTTCCAGCACCACAATTCAAAAGCATCAAGTCTTTGGCGCTCAGCCTTCTTTATGGTCCAACTGTCACATCTGTGCATGACTACTGGAAAAACCACAGCTCAGACTGTGTGGACCTTTGTCTCTGCTGCTCAATGCGCTGTCTAGGTTTGTCGTAGCTTTCCTTTCAAGCAGTGTGCGTGTGCACTCACTCAGTTGTGTCTGGGGTTGTTGATGCTTCTCCTGGCAATCTAGATTCCAGCCTGTGATTCATCCATCCAGCATTTCTCATGATGTACTCTGCGTGTAAGTTAAATAAATAGGGTGACAGTACCCAGGCTTGTCTTACTCCTTTCCTAATTTTGAACCAGTCAGTTGTTCCATATAAGGTTCTAACTGTTGCTTCTTGATTTGCATACAGATCTCTTTCAGGAGGCAGGTCAGGTGGTCTGGTATTCCCATCTCTTTAAGGATTTTCCACAGTTGGTTGTGATCCACGGAGTCAAAGTTTTTCTCATAGTCAGTGAAGCAGAAGATGTTTTTCTGGAATTCCCTTGTTTTCTCTTATGATCCAACAGATGTTGACAGTCTGATCCTCTGCCTTTTCTAAATCCAGCTTGAACATCTGGAAGTTCTCAGCTCCCGCACTACTTGAAGCCTGGCTTGAAGGATTCTGACCATAACCTTGCTAGCATGTGAAATGAGGATGGTTGTCTGGCAGTCTGAGCGTTCCCTGGCACTGCCTTTCTTGGGGATTGGAATGCAAATTGACCTTCTCCAGTCCTTGGGCCACTGCTCAGTTTTCTAAATTTGGTGGCATACTGAGTGCGGCACTTTAACAGCATCATCTTTTAGGATTTGAAATAGCTCAGCTGGAACTCCGTCGCCTCTACTAGCTTTGCAGTGATGCTTCCTAAAGTGAAAGTGAAGTCGCTCACTCGTGTCCCACTCTGCAACCCCATGGGCTGTACCTGCCAGGCTCCTCCATCCATGGAATTTTCCAGGCAGGATTACTGGAGTGGGTTGCCATTTCCTTCTCCAATGCTTCCTAGGGCCCTCTTGATCTCACACTTCAGGATGTCTGGTTCTGGGTGAATGACCACACCATCATGGTTATCTGGGTCATTAAGACCTTTTTTGTATGGTTCTTTTGTATTTTCTTGCTGCTTGTTCTTAATCTTTTCTACTTCTATTAGGTCCTTACCAAAAAGCTTCCCTCTTGCTCAGACGGTGAAGAATCTGCCTGCGATGCAGGAGACCTGGGTTCAATCCCTGGGTTGGAAAGATGCCTTGGAGAAGGAAATGGCAACCCATTCCAGTATTCTTGCCTAGAGACTCCCATGGACAGAAGAGCCATGGTACATTCCATGGGGTTGAAAAGAGACAATAGATAATACCCCATAGTTATTAGAGAAGGGATCCTGTGAAACACAGATCATTGGATAAACACTAGGCTTGTGACATACTCTAACTAAAATACTATTTTCTCTTTTAGCAATAGCTTTCTTTTCTGTTTTATAAATTCCTCAGCCAAGGTAACTTGTGGAGACCTCTCCCCACCCTTCCTGATAAGCCATCAGAGCAGATCTAAGAGTGGTGGGTGGGGTGGAGGCTCCTAAACCTTATCCCCTGCAGGTACTCTTGTGAGCAGTCTCCTGCCTTAGGGAAGACCCTGCCTTGCCCTGCCCCAGGGGTAGGTGAGCATGCTCTGGGTCCTCTGTCCCTCTGCTCAGCCCGAGGGCTCCCCCACCTCCCTTCTCAGCAGCTTCCTTGTGGATCAGAGAGCCATACAGGTTTCTGCCAAGTTGGGCAAGAAGGTGATGAAATACTAGATCCTGGAGGCCAGGAAAAGACTGGCTCACCTGGGGAGAGGGACAGAGCTGTGCCCGCGAGCCACCAGGCTTCTCCCCACAGAGGCCCCTGGGAGCGAGTGGTGGCCACGCAGTGGCGGGGCCCACGTCGTCTCTGGCAGCGGTGAGAGCATCCTGCACGTGGGGGGCGGGGGAGGGCACAGGAGAGGAGCCCGCTCCTCACAGGAAAGGCCCCAAGGAGGGATACGGGAGGCACGTGGGTCCCACAGGACGGCTCCTTCCAGCGGGGACCAGGACATCTCCCCACCTTCCCCGCGGTTCATGTGTTAAGTAGTGAATTCACTCAGGCTCACGTAGATAGGTTTGGTGAGCAGAACCCAGTCTCCCCAGCCAACACGCCTCCTTGCTGACAGTGTGTGTAATGTCGCAATTAAAACATCCAAGTGGTTTTTCTTTTTTAAAGAGAGACTGTCCCTGTCCCTTAAGGCTCTCCTTCCTACCACATTCTCCTGAGCATTAAAGTGTCTCTTGACGTGAAGACAGCAGATGTTCCTTCCGAAAGGTAGCATCACAGTCTCTGTTAACCCTGGGCTCCACGGGGGCCCCAATACCTGGGCAGGAAGGGGCAGGCACTCCAGGCTCTGGGGACAATGTCCATTCCATTTTCCTCCCTCCACTGTGGGGTCCCATTAAGAGAGAACCCGCTGGAGATGGGGTCCCATTAAGAGAGAACCTGCTGGAGATGTGAGCTCATTCTGAGGCTGGGGGAGCTGTGAGGTTGCCCCCCGCCCCCCCACCCCTGCCAGGAGCGTCAGAGAAGGGAGGGACCTGGGGGGACCTCGGAGGTGTCCAGGCCAGAAATGGAGACCGGCTCCCAGCTCCCTGGAAGGAGGCTTTCCGGGGGCACACAGGTTGGTGAAGGCTGTAGCTGCGGAGGGCCTTTGAGGATCCAGAGCTGCCCAGGGCCCAGACCGAGTGGTTCTGCTTTCTGTGCACTGCAGGCTGCCCTGCCCTGCCCGAAGCTCACAGCCTGCTCGTCCCCTGCTCCTGCGGAAGCTGAAATAGGCCCTGCGCACACCGGCCTGATCCCTGTCCTCTTGCCCTTACTGTTATTTTTTTATCTGACTCTGCGACCCCATGGACTGTTGTCTGCCAGGCTTCTCTGTCCATGGGATTCTTCAGGAAAGAATACTGGAGTGGGTTGACATTCTCTTTTCTAGGGGGAACCTTCTCAACCCAGAGATCGAACCCAGGTCTCCTGCATTGCAGGCAGATTCTTTACCGTCTGAGCCACCAGGAAAGCCCCCCAAATTATTTCTTTGTGGTAAATAAAGCTAAAGTTAGAACTGGGGTCTGAGTCTCTGCTCCAGAGCCATGAGTTTTGCTCCCAGGAGTATGATAAACCAGGGCCTTCCTCCAGGTCATCATAGAAAGAACGTTTTTCAGGGAGATCCCTCGCCTTTCTTCTAGAATCTGTATGAAGCACTGGTTCTCAAAGCTGGACTGAACCCCTGGGAGCCAGTACACAGGGTCCAGGGCAGTGTCCAGGCCTGGGAACCTGCCTTCCTTCTTTCTCTTAGTTTAACTGAGATGCAGTTGACACACAGCATTGTGTGGATTTAAGGTGGACAGGGTGGTGATCGACTCACATATATTGAGCATCTGCATTTCCAAGCAAGATCTGTGATGCTGCTGTGGACGGGAAGCCTCTGGGGTGGCTGTGCTGGAGGGAGGGTCAGGAGCTCAGCGGCTGGAGGAGAGTGCAGTTTCCTCCCCGGGGTGCTGGTGCTGGTTTGATCTGTGCGGTTCTCACTCTGCCGTCTGGGCTCACGTCTCCTGCCCCCCAGCACTCCCTCCACGCGTGAGCTCTTGGTGGTTGGATCAGTGGGACTCAGCCTCCCGGACAGGGTTGGGCTGTTGGGGTTTCAGGAGCCTAGTGGCATCCTTCCAGTCACCTGCTTGGAGAAACAGGGTGCAGACTGTGGGCCCCAGTGCGCAGCAGGGTGGGGTGCGGGTCCACTCCTGCTCCTGCCAAGGACGAAGGTGGGGGCCCAGGGTGCCTTTTTCTTGCCTACAAGGGCGGAAGTGGGAGGTCGGGCGCTGAGCCGCCTCGAGGGGCAGGAGTGATTCAGAGACAGTTGTTAGAAGCCCGAGAATGTGACTGCAGGAGCGCATCTGGGCTCTCAGGCCTGCGCCAGGCCTCGGGAGTGTGGCCAAGAGACGCTGAGCAGGGTGGAGAGTCTGGGTTCGCTTCGCTGTTCCACCATGGTCTTGGGGGGCTGCCCGGTGGGACTCAGCCTCACGGGGCTACTGTTAAGAGGGTTAAATGAGATGATGTGCTCAGCGTGCAGCGAGCAGTGTTCAGAGAAGAATATTGGCGTGTTCAGAGACTGTTCGCCGCTCTTATCATAAACCCTCGTTCTAGTCTCTTAGTGTTGTGGGGGTCGAGTTTGGAGCCGAGAATCTTCCATCGCTGGGGATCAGGGAGGCTTGCGGTGGCAGCGGCCCCTGAAGGATGGGGTTGAGGGAGGAAACTGAGCAGAGTGGCGCCCAGTGGGCAGGAAGACCCGGAGGGAAGCGGGCAGAGATGGGGAGCTTTGAGGGCGGGTCACAGCCCTCCATTAGAGGGAGACGCGTCGTGGGGGCAGAGCTCAGGAGACAGCTGGGGCGTGGGGTGGAGAGGGGGCAGGCCGCGTCCCCTCACCTCCAGCTCTGCTCTCTGGATCGTGGCCTGTGCCACAGGGTGCTTCTGCTCGCCGCCCCATGCGCCCTCCCACCCCACCCCGGGAAGATGCAGGACTGGCTGGAGCGGCTCGCGGGGCCCTCCGCACTAGGCGTGCGCCGGTCCACGCCGAGGCTCTAGTGACGCTCCGCGCCTCCGTTTGCGCCATTTGACCCAAGCCCAGGCGGCGAGGGGGAGGGGCTGTGCACGGGTTGCCGCCCTACCCAAGGCACACACCGAACCCTTAGCCAAGAAACACATCAACTTCCTGGAACTCGGAGCAGTCAGCGCAGCTGTCAGCCTTCAGAGCACACGCGAAGCTGTCCTGGTTAGAGGAGACGGTTTTGCCCCAAGCTCTACAGGCACGGCCTTGGTGCACAGCTTGCCTGGTTGGGTTTCATCCCAGCCTAACCAAGACTTCCTGCGTCAGCCCATCCTGAGAGAGATGTCCTTGCTGCTGGTTAAGCCCTATCGTAGCCCAGAGCACTTTAGTATCTGAATTCCTCTAAACTCACACTCATTTAGCCCATCCGGGTTCCATCCCACGTCGGCCCGAACCGGCTGTTCCCACCAGGGGATCGGCCGTCCCCGGTATCTGGAGGAGCGGCAACCTGGCCGCTGCAGTAAAGCTCCCCACCGCCTGGTCTCGGGCTCCCGCTGTCATCCTTGGCATGCAAGCCTCCCCCATCTCTCCTGGGGGCTCAGGACAGATTGTAGACCTCACGTCGAGAAGCCTGCGGGCTCGCGCAGGCTGGGAGCCTAGCTTCTGGACTATCTTCCCTTTCATCTCTCATCTTTCCTGTGCTGTCTCTTTGGACCTGGAGACAGGGTCCTTAATCTCTTCTTTCTGGCTGAGCATAGCAGGGTCCCTTATCTCCTCAGGGGCTGGGGCCGGCCCGCCCCTCCCCGCAGCCCCAGCGTGGACCTCTGCCCGCTCCACGCCACCCTGCCTCCCTGGAGTCTGATCTGGGCAGAGCCTGTTGGGGGCGGGGGTGGGGGGGGGTGGCGGAGATGCGATCCGGAAATGCAGGCTCCTTCCCCAGAGCCGGAGACCCACCTCCAGCTTCCTGGATTCCTGTCTCTAGGTACTGCCTCTCCTGGTGTGTCTTCCCCTCCTCCCCTTTTTTTGAGGTGCTGGTGATAGTAAAAGGTATCTTGAATTTCCTTCCAAAGACTGTCCTGTACTTTCCCACTCTCTGAGTTGTGTGAGTCCCTTAGGCCTGGTGGAACCCAAAACAAACAGGGCAGTGACTCTTGTTAGTCAGCTTAATCACACGACGTTCTTGATATTCAGATCATTTACATCCAGGATCAGAGGCAGGAACTTCCAGGGTCAAGTCTGTGAGGTTGGCCTCTCCTCTCGTTGGTTCCCCTGAGTGGATGGAAGAGGTTACTTGGTGGGCTTTTAAAGTATCATTTTTAAGTGAGGGGAGGGAGAGGGTCCTCATTTTAATGGGAATCTTAGTTATATTCTGGACAGTTTCAACTCCAGAGACTTGTCTCTCTGACGTACGTTTTTATTCATTATGTGAAAAACTATAGTTCAAACTACAATCGGAAATCTTGGCAGTTCCGAGGGGGAAAAAACCACGGAGCTATTCTTCTCCAGATTTTCTTCCTGATAATATTTGCCATTAATAAAAATGAGTAACAAAAAAGGGAAACTTTGCTTGCTTTTTTTTTTTTTTAACAGTTTGTAATTTCACCTTTAGGCATCTTTAAATTTAGATGGGTGGGAATAATCTGGTTTGTTTCTGAAACCTCATGGGAATTTTAATAAAATGGTCTTAATTCATATATATTAAGTAAAACCAAGATTCTTACCCTGCTTATTCAGGATGAGTTTCTGGGGTCCCTGATCCTTTTGATACTGAAGGAAAATGTTGGGTATGGGCGTATATCCTTTTATGTATACAAGGGTCCATAATTTTCATCAGCTCCTCAAGGAGGGTCTTGCTCACAAGAAGCACGGAGACAATTACTGGAGTAGTAATAAGGGTTCCTCCTAGTTTACCAGGGCCAGGGGGCGGTCTCTGGTCTTTCAGGGGCTGTCCCTGTTACTCCTGGTTTCTTTGACACTTTGTTCAAAATCTGAAAACCTTTTCAAAAGAGAAAGGCACAAAGAAAACGATGGAGCCCTGAGGCAGTGAGGTGTAAAGAGAGAAGCTGTTGTGGTGTCAGAAATCATTGAGCATCTGCTTCTGACCCACCGCAGACCCGTCCAGCGGGAGCCTGCCCACCTTAGGTGCTTAGTAACCGTGCGGACAACGCGAGTGAGATTCAGGGTGATAACTGGGCGTGTGTCATGCCAGGCAGCTTTTCTGCAGGCGCTCCGCAGGGTTTGATAGAAGCGTATCGAGCGAACGTTTCTCCAGCGCTTGTTCGCGTGGCTGCCACTTCCCTCCTTTGCCCAGTTTTGCCCTCTTCAGAGGCTGTTTCAGAGACAGAACGTGCTGGCTGGGTGGCTCTGGGAAAGGTTACGTTCCAGGTTTCTCTAAATTTCCAGAGGGCCAGACACAGCTTTCTCCCGGATCAGGGGTCCGAGACCCCTGGTGGCGCCCCCTGAGCCGACTTTCTCAGACCCTCAAAGGGTGTGTGTAATTTGAGTTTTCTGTGTGTCCCTTACAGAAAAGGAAAGATACACTTTAGGACACTTTCTCCATCACTCAGGAAAAGGTGTAATCGTCACTGCTTTACGTTAAGAGGCTGTTTAGTTCCGTGTTTTCCTCTCAGTTCTCTTCTTCTCTCCTCCTGCTTCTGCCAGCACTGAGTGCTTGCTGTCTTTTCTTCTCCACCTTGAAACTGGCCATCCATCCTTGCCTTCTGCCAGCACGCCAGTAAGGTGCCCAGAGCTCCCCTTGGCGCCATTCCCGTGTGGCGTTGCCTGCGATGTTGTTGGGATGTGCTTTAGGGGTTCCTTCTCTCCAGGTCGTGCTGGATTCCAGTCGCTCTTGCTCACGTGGAGTTGGCCTCATTGCTGGAAGCTTGCTTAGAAACACGGGGAGCGGGGGGATGCCATGGTCCTTAGCTGGTGGCTCCCACGGTGCAAGTGCAGAACGTGTTGCAGGGCCAGGACCCTCTCTGGTGTGGACCCCCTCCTCATGCCTCTGCTTCTCGTTTCTGTAGGTTGCTGCACTCTGCTCCAGAGGCGGTGGCTTTGAGGCGTGACCCTGCCCACGCTTCGCCCCGCCAGCACCAGCTCCTCAGCAAGGAGGGCCCGCTTGAGAAGACGAATAAGACAGGTCAGTCTAACTTGATTGACTTTCCTTGAATCATAGTAACTTTGAGTGTTGTCTTCCTTCATGTCCCCACATCCCCTTGGAGTGGTCCACCCTCTGCTTGGGGTCCTCCCGAGGCTTTGATGCAAAACCACAGACAAGCTTTCACGGTGGACTGCGGGTTTTCCCTGGGCTAGTGGCCTGGGGCGTGGGATGAGAAGTCTTGGAAAGGGTGTCGAGGCCCTGGCTCACAGGAAGCCACGCTGCAGGCACCCCTGTTCCCTGCTTCTCCTTTGCCACCCCCAGATTTGGACTCTGTGTTTAAAACTAGAACACCAGTCCTGTCCACTTGGCCATGTCAAAGGGATTTCCTCTCACATCTGTGACTTGGGAATCTCATCTGGGTTTCCAGTCCTCTCTGGTCCCAGATAAAGGAGATGATACTAGCATGGGGTCAGTGATTTTTATTTTGTTCATTATGACTATTATTATTATTTTTATTTACAGTAATAGAGCAGATATATAGATAGGTGTCAGGGAGCAGAGACTGAAAATATTAGGACTGTAAATATTTATAAAGAAAAATGTGCTTTGTAAATGGACCTGAGACTGTTAATCCTTCCTTTCATCCCCTGAGATTGAGAATCGGAAGGTGTAGGTTGGTCAGTTGGGTCATTGCTCTAGTGTGGGCCAGGGTCAGGCGTGGGCAGGGAGGACTGACTAATTCTAGCCGCTGGCTTCTGGTTAAATGAGTGGATAAATGCACCTTAATATTAAGGTGGATTTGTTTTTTCTAACTGGGAACAATGAGCTATATTGTTTTACACCAGGTCCCTTCCATTCTTCCTGTTCCATCCTCCCAGAAGGAGAAGTCACACATAAGACACAAGCGCACACCCGGAGAAAAATCTCAGAAAAGATTTTCTATGCAGGCTGGCATGGGTGCTTCTGAAAGGGCTGCCTAGGATGAGTCCACTGACCGTTTTCTTTTCAAACAGTGTAACTAGGAGTTTCATTTTGTTAATTGCACTTTCTGATCAGAGATGAGAAGAGTCTCTACTACTATTTACTTACATTTGAACTAGGAAAAGGAAGTAAATGTCGGTGATCTCGGCGTCATCACTGGGCAGGGTCACACTTCACACTTTATCCCAAAGGAGGAAGTAAATTTAGCAAATGTCTTCCTGTCCAGACAAAGTGGGAAACAGCAAATTTGCCTGACTTTTCTCATTTTCCAGTTGGGATGTAAGCACTTGCAGCTTTCAGCCTGTAGGTTGGTGAGCGGTTGTGACTGTTGCTGGGTTTTCTATCCTTCGGGCATTTACAGAGTCTGCAGGGAAGGTTTCTTTACCATCTTAGTGATTGTGACAGAAGTTCTTACTAGCACTTTACCTCTTCTTGGTGAATATATTTGCGTTGATTTTCTTGTTGACTGTTTCCCTTCTGTCCCGTTTTCTTTCCCTCCTCAGTGAGAGACGTGGACCATGTTGTTTGTAACTTCTAATTTTATGTCCATCTGAAAGGACTTAAATCTAGTCCTAGTCTGAAAAACTCTACCACGTTTTTCTTCTCTAAGTGCCATGATAAGACAAAAACAAGATCATTGAAACTATCCCACTATAAATGGTAGAAAGGTTGAGATAATTTTTACTGACATAATATAATTACAATAAAGATTTCTAGTCATCTATGATTTGATGTATATTGAAACTATGGTGGGGATAGGGGGGCTTCCCTGGTGGTCCAGTGGCTGAGACTTCACACGTACAACGCAAGGGACCTGGGTTTGATCCCTGGTCGGGGAGTTAGACCCCACGTGCTGCAACTCAGACCCAGCACAGCCAAGTAAATAAGTATTTTAAAAAACAAACCTCTGGGCGATATATATTTAAAAGAATGAGAGGGTTTTAGTATAGAAGGTGCCCCTTACACGAATCAAGGAAATAATTGTTCACTGACTGGATTACAGTTCTAGGGAACTGAGGATACTTTCGTTAGAAATCCTTTAAAGAAAGAAAATGAGGTATGTACATGTATACTTCTGTGTGTGTACCTGTGTTGAATGTTTTTCCCTAGAGAGGAATTTCCCAAATGAACTTTCATAGACAGTCAGAATGGGAAGCACAGTTTTTAATAAGTTTAAATGGTCTTCCATATGGGAGAAGCTTCATGGAAAGAAAACAGCTTTGGGGTTGTCTTGTTTTTTTGTTCGTTTTAATTTGGGACCGAGGTTTCCTTTTGCTCTTTTCATGTGGAAGACGCAAGGGTGAGGCTGGGTCAGTGGTCTGAACAGTTGTGTGTTTGGCAGTTAGTCCTTTTACTTACCATTTGGAAAACCATTGGTTCATATCTTCAAAATGTCTGGGGCTTCCCAGGTGGCGCTGGTGGTAAAGAACCCGCCTGCCAATGCAGGAGACACAAGAGACGTGGCTTCCATCCCTGGGTCAGGAAGATCCCGTGGAGGAGGGCACGACAACCCACTCCAGTATTCTTGCCTGGAGGATCCCATGGACAGAGGAGCCTGGGGCGCTACAGTCCATGGGATCGGAAAGAGTCAGACACGACCGAAGCGACTTAGCACGCACACACACATGTTCTTCAAAGTGTCTACTAACAAGGAAGGCAGATTTTGTCTCTCGACAAGGAGAGTGTTACTGCTGAGGTTCTCTTTGGCTCTTGGGTAAGGTTTTAGCTTGGGGCTTGTCAGCTGATGGCCCGTCCGTTGTGTGAAGCCGTCAGATGGCTGTGTCCCCAGCCTTTCCTGCTCTGCTGCCAGACACGTTCGTGGCTGCTCCAGGAGTCCCCGTTTGTCACGCCCTACCTGGGTCACTTCTCCCAGAGGCGGAAGGGGAACCACAGGCAGTCATGTCCTCTCCAGGGGGGCTCCTGAGCATTCACTTTGCTCCTGAGATAATGCGCTTGATCACTGAGGCAGTGTGGACGTGCAGAACTTAAGGCACACCGGAGGGTAACAGGGTACGTGGCCAGAGAAAATCTTCCCAGATAAAATAAAGGAAACGGGTTACCTGGAGACTTAACTTCCTATAGCCAATAGTACTTGTGTGGAAGAAGCATGCTAGAAGAGGCCTGGAGAAGTAAAGCTGGATTGTCCGGGGGCTGTAGTGTTCCCTGCAGTCATCCTTCCGTATTACCAGGTTTTTTTAAGGTCTGACCTGTTCCCTCCTAGACGCTGAGTCTTTAGCAGATTCCTTCCCTGCCTCATCTTTGGTCAGTTTTAGGAGGCGGGACACGGGTCAAGAGGGAGTCTGAGACTCCTTGTGGGGAACAAGGGTAGAGAAAGTTCGCTGTATGTGGACCATGTGAGCTTCAGAAAATAAAACACCACAGAATCGTTTTGGCTGTTGGGAGTGAGGGCGATGCGCTGTAGGGAACATCAGTTAAGAGTGAAAAACAACCACAGAATGTGGTTTTGGAAGAAAAAGAAGACTCAGACATCTCCCGTACGGTTCCCTGTAGTCTGGTGAGTGCAGCGGTCTGAGATTACAGCAAACGTGGTTTCTGTTTTTCCTTCTGAACCTTTCTGCCCTTGCTTCCCTTCCAGTGTCGACGAGAGATACGAAGAGAAGAGAAAAAGGAGCCCCCCAGCCTCGCTGCCTCGTCCGTGCGCCCAACCCCCGCAGCAGATGACGCGCTCATAGTGCATCAGCTGGGGCGGAGAATGGAGGTAATCGCCAGTGCGGGCTGGGTTTTCCTTCCTTCCATTTTCTGGGGGAAGGTACATTACATCTTCATATGTTTTAAGAAACAGCCTTTTTTATGCTGATTTGAAATTTGGTTGTAACGTTGGGTGGTGGTGTGGCTTCTCAGTTGTCTTACAGTTTGGACTCCCCCATTAAAATCGGGTATTGCGGCCTGGAGTTAGGTGAGAGCCAAGGTTTCTCACCTTCCGTTTCTGGGTCTAGAACACGCTTGCAGTAGTGAGTAGGCTGCTAGGAGGCCGCTGGCCAGATGGGCCCTCCCGGCCTTATTAACTGTTGGAGCCTTTCCCACTCTGCCTCGTGAAAGATTAGCAAAGGAAGAGGACCTGCCTTGGGTCACCTCGTCGGTGGCCCATACTCAGAAAGGAAGCAAGGCAGTCAGTTCAGTGTGACAGCGCTTGGTTGAGATGGAAGCTTCAGTCACGTGAGCACGTGTGTCGGCTGAACTGAAGGGGAGGGCTTAACCTGGCTGCAGCGGTGGTAGCCGTGGCCCCTGCCACCTGCCTGCCCGGTGCCTCAACTTCCCAGCGATCACATCAGCAGTTTCTCACTTTCAGTTCTGTGGCCGAGGCTTTCTAGAAGCTTAAATCCTTGTCCCAATGACGTCAAGCTCGCCCATTGGCCTGGAGGGTTCAGACTTGTCTTCCATCAACACCATGATGTCAGCAGTCATGAGTGTGGGGAAGGTCACCGAGAATGGCGGGAGCCCCCAGAGCGTCAAGTCCCCCACGAAGCCTCCGGGACCAAATCGGATCGGCCGAAGGAACCAGGTAAGCGTCCGTGCGCGTGCAGTGGCTTCCGTGAGAGCACTGAGGGAGGGATGTCCCCTTGAGCCCCAGCTCCCTGAGCCAGAACCCTGGACGTGGTCTGAACGGCACAGACACACCCAGAGGCCATGATCCCTTTTCAGGTGCTAATTGTAACTTAGGTCGGTTTCCATTCGCAGAGAAGGTTTTCTGTGCTGAAGTGTCAGTGTTGATGAGAGCACCCCTACCGGCACCCCACCCCGCCCTGTGACCTTGTGACTTGATTTGAACCCAAGCTCTCTTAACTCAGAGGGTAAAGAATCTGCCTGCAATGCAGGACACCTGGGTTAGATCCTGGGTCAGGAAGATCTCCTAGAGAAGGGAACGGCAACCCACTCCAGTATTCTTCCCTGGGAAATCCCAGAAACAGAGGAACTTAGTGAGCTACAGTCCATAGGGTCGCAAAGGGTTGGACACGACTGAGCGACTTTCACACACACACACATGCTGTCTTCACGGTACAGGCGAAGCAGAGAGCTCAACTTGCTCCTCTCCTGTGACGTGGTTCCTTTCTTCACTCACACAGCTGGTTAACTGGTTTTACGATGCCTCCTCCTTGATTTCTTAAGTGTCTGCAGCACAGATAGCCAGTGAGTCCTCGCTCTGCTGGACTGCTCTCCAGCTTTCCAGCCTTGACAAGGCATGCACCTGGGTGCCTGAGGATCCCCCTCGGGATGCCATGTGTTCCTCTTGAGTTTTCAGAGATCATCGCAGTGGGCAGGGGCATAGGACGGCAGGGATGTTATGAAAGGCCGTGTTTCCTCCCTTGGGAAATGAGATGAGTCTTAATGTCCCCATGGCGCACTTGAGAAAGTGTTGCTGTCCTGCAGCAGTGTGCTCAACAGTGCCCGAGGAGCGAGGTGGCCGTTCCCCTTTCTGCTCTGCGTCCACATGGTGTGAACATCCTTTGCTTGGCTTCCCTGACTCGGTGGAGTCCCACCACACCCTTGGGAGAAGGCAGCCTTCTGACTATCTGGAGACCGGGGATGGGCAGGAAGGTAAACCTGTTGGGCTTTTGTGAGTTAGTTTTCTTTTTTATTAATAATCCCAAAGTGACTGTCCTTATGCAGAATTGTCTGAGCACAGTCCTTCCAGCCCAGCGTGATGGTCCCCTATACACTGGTAGAAGTCCAGCGTGAGTCACGGCCCCGGTACAGGGTGCCCTCCAGAAAAAGTCCCAGCCTCACATCCCTCCAGCGACGGAGGCGGGTCTGTTTCTCCACCTCGTCCTCAAGGCTGAAGACTCGGAGTTAAATGATGCTGTCGGGTGGGGGCATTGATACTTTTTCTCTCTTTTTTTCCTTTTCTCCGCGTGCCTCTCTTCCTGTGGGTACCTGAGAAAATTCTCAGCCTGTTTGACTGTGGCCTGAGCCAAGAAGGAGCGCTAGCTCTGGGAAGAAAAGGTTTATTTTCAGTCTCACGTGACTGTCCGTCCATCCATCTATCCGTCCGTCCATCCATCCATCCCCCCATTTCACAGTGTTTGCCCCTCATTCCTTCCAGCCAGGCACTGTGTGCTGGGTGCCAGCTCTTTCTGAGAGAGCCCAGCACGACCCAGCAGGGGCAGAGCCGGCCCAAGTCCAGGCTCGGTCCCGTCCCAGGGATTCAGAGAGTAGGTAGAGCCGTGGAGGGACCCGTGGCCTTCTGTCTGCACGTGGGGCGTGCAGGGGACCCACAGGGGTGTCTGGGCCATTCGTCACCCGCCTCCTGTGTCCTCTGGGCTCCTCAGGGCACCAGCTTAGGCTTTTGAAAAGAGGTCTGGGCGAGAGGCAGGATGGGGAAGATAGCACGTTAGAAAAACGCAGCGTGGTCCCTACCGGGCTGGACGGGAGGGCTGGAGGGCGCCCTGAGGAGCAGAGTTCCAGGGCAGATTAGCCACCGCTGGAAGCCAGCAAGGGTGCCAGATTGTTTCATTATGGAATGGTTAGTTATCACATTAGCTGCTAATTTTATCTGTCAGCTCGGGAAGCAAGCTCCCTCTACCAGCGCAGCCGCAGCCTCTGGGTTCGGGCCTCTCCAGCAGGGCTCCGCCAGCGTCACAGTGCTTCCTCTTCTGCCTGCTTTGTCTTTAAAATCGAATCTGAGTCTGGAGACTCCTCCTCCCAGATCATCGTGGATGTCATGACTCTGTGCTGAGGGCCGCAGTGCACCGCTGCCCGCCTCCAAACGGGATCGGGCTCCAGTTCATGGCAGAGCCCGGAGTCAATCCCTTTAGTCCCAGGGGCCACTCAGCGCTTCTGGTGTCTGCCTCATGGGGCTCACAGGGTGATTTTTTTTTTTTTTTTTTTTTAGGGAATTTTCATCCTCAAGAGGCTGGCTACTTGGAGGGCCTGGCTTTTTACATTTATTTACGTCCTCCAGTGAATCTCTTTTAAAAAAAATTCTTTTTGGATTTCCCTGCTGGTCCAGGGATTCAGACTCCACGCTTCCACTGCAGGGAGCACAGGTTGACCCTGGTGAGGGAAGTTCTGCGTGCCACACAGTGGAAGCAAAAAACAAACTACGTACAAACACATTTGTCTGTTTGGCTGTGCTGGGTGTTAGTTGTGGCATGAGAGAGACCTTTTATCTTCATTGTAGCACGTGGGGTCCAGTTCCCGGACCAAGGATCGCACGCAGGCCCCTGTGCTGGGAGTGTGGAGTCAGACCCCCAGGGAAGAAGCCCCCAGAACTGCTTTTTAATACACATTGTTGCTAATCTAATAATTGAACAAAAACACCCCAGAGACAGAGTCTGGGCCAGCCCGGAGGCATCCCGCAGTGCCAGGCGAGGGCCCTCAGCCTGTTGCTAGTGCTTTCTGTCTGGTGGTTCTCGGCCAGCTGCATCCTGACCGGAGAACACCTGCCTCCCGGCGTGCACACACCTTCTGCCTCTGGGAGGGGTAGAGGCGGATAATGACCGAGTGAGGCTGCAGGGCTGGAGTTTTTTGTTTGTTTGTTTTTTAATTGTCTCTGGGTTAATATACTTCCTTAAAATACGTATCTGTGATTTTTTTTAATAAGAGAGTGAAGATGTGTAGCGTACTTACTTCTCAGACCCAAGGAGAGAAGGCGTGCGTGACCTACCAGGGGGCTTGTTCACCTCTGAGCAGCGAGAGGGGCCTCCCGTGGGAGCTGAGGACAAGACCCCCTCGTGCGTCCACTCCACCCCGCATGGTGCACGGGGCCATCTGTCTCTATGGTTTTCAGGGTGGCTTTTATTTTATCATCATCATCTCTCATGAGCCAGCCACAAGGGTGTTTGCTTTCTGTGCCTTGGGGTCAATCCTTTCTGGGTCAGACTTGTGTCGCCTAGTGGTTAGGGCATGGGCTCTGAGCAGCTGGCCTGAGTGTTAATCCTGGCTCTGGTTTGGGGCAGGTTACTTGCCTCTGTGTACCCGTTTCCTCATCCCGAAAATGGGATCTGTAACAGTGGCCATTTCTAATGGTTGTGTGAAAAAAACCACCATTTCACGTGTGCATAGTAACTGTTTAATAATTGGTATTATTCACAAGGAACAGAAATTCAGTTGAATGAGTGCAAGTAAAAAGACGGCTGTTGAAAATGCCTGAGGGTCCAGCCCCAAAGCTGGCTCCCTCCCTTCCTCACACTTCGTTACCATTTATGAGCAGTGGTGGGCAGGTGCTCCAGCCATAAAGTGTCCCACTGATTCCCCACTGGGCACCCAGGTGGGCACTGGGGCCTTCCACCCTCAGGAGGGTGGGGTTTTGTCATGAGAACTCCATTCCCTTTCATGTATCTTGGGGGCTCAAGACCAGGCAGAAACAAGTGACTGGAGCCTGGGTCAGACTTGGGGAGGAGTACAGCCCTGTTCTAGCTCAGCTGTGACTTGACGCTTAATTTTTCACTGTCCCCGATGATTCACTAAGTGGTGTCTAACGAGAACACTGCCGTTTATCGAGCACTCGCCCCTGAACCGAGCACTGTGCTCGTGCCTTCTGTGAGCTCTTTGACTTACTCCTCATCGTAGCGTGACGCCGTGGATGCTATGGCTTTCCCCATTTTATAACTGAGGAAATGGAGGGCAGACAAGCTCACACCCAGCCAGGCTCCAGAGCCCATGCTCTCAGCTGCTCTGTTGCTGCAGCTCATGAGACACAGGTGTGTGTAACACACATGCGAGGCATCAGTTCACTGTGGGTTGCAGCGGATGCTTTTATCCTCTCTTTTCAGGAGACGAAAGAGGAGAAGTCTTCCTACAACTGCCCCCTGTGCGAGAAGGTCTGCACCACCCAGCACCAGCTAACCATGCACATTCGCCAGGTCAGCTAACGCTCCTGTGTTTTTGTTTCACATAGCTCTTCGTTAAGAGGGGAGGCGACTTTTTATCTTAATGGATGAACTGTGGCTGTTTAATTTAAATGTAATACCCTGAGAATTTTGAGGCGCGGCTATGAGACAGTTTTCGTGTGTCCGTGTTACTGTGACAGAGTCCCAGGGCACATGGAACACCTTTTCAGAATTCAGCAAACATCTAGCTAACCGATCACAAATAACAGACTTCTCATCATACGTGAACCAGACTCTTCACAGCACAGAGATTGTAGATGTAGATCCCGATTATCTGCGCTGCTGTAAACTTACATCATGCAGCAGGGAGTTCCCTTGATTTGGGATCTCTTTTGGCTCTTCTTCTTTATTAGGAGATTTGTCCTTCTCCCTTGCCTGCTGTGGATGGTTCATGAGATAGTACTGACCCCAGAACGGTGAAGGACTGACAGTAGTCACATCATAAGTGGTGCTGAGTAATAGCACCGTTTAGTAACTTGGGCTCGGACAGAGATGTTCCTTCGTAACACGTTTCAGAGGCTGGAACCCTAAGCCGGGCGGGTCTCAGCTCTCTTCTCTGACACTAGACTGAGGCGTCAGAGGCCGGAACCCTAAGCCGGGCGGGTCTCAGTTCTCTCTCTGACACTAGACCGAGGCATCAAGCAGAAGAACTCAGTGAGGCCTGTCCTCGCGTTTGCCGCATAGCTCAGTCTTCCTGCTCACGTTCGTTTTTGTGGTCAGTTCATCTACATGTGCCTCTGAAAAAGACCCGCAAAGACCCCACCTTCATTTTGAGCCTGGCGGAAGAAGTGCTCGTCATTCCTGGAACACGGAAACGGAAGAGCGAACCAAAGATTTGTCTCTGGTCCCGATGGATTTTGATATTCGGGAAGACATTTAAAATGAAACAAAAAAACAGCCAAGAAGCATTGCTGGTGTTTTAATACACGTGTGTGTGTGTGCTTATATGTGCGTGTATTTGTGAAGCTCTGAACTTACCCTCCCGATTGCGGAGTCTTGACCCGTCCCCCTCGGTGATGCTGTGATCCTTGCTTTCCGCAGCACAACACGGACACGGGCGGGGCCGACCACTCGTGCAGCATCTGCGGGAAGTCGCTGAGCTCGGCCAGCTCCCTGGACCGGCACATGCTGGTGCACTCCGGGGAGAGGCCCTACAAGTGCACCGTGTGCGGGCAGTCCTTCACCACCAACGGGAACATGCACAGGTGGGTGCGGGTGGCCCGCGTCCGCAGCCTGGAGCCCGCAGGGGGCTGACCGAAAGCAGAGTGGCCTTCCGGCCGTCTTGCCCAAAGGCAACAGGAGGGCCGCTCCTGTGTGGAGAAGCCAGCGCTGGTTTTGTCTGCCTGCCTGTACCGTCTCCACTGTGTCAGAGGTGTCTGCTCCTGGGAGCCAGCGATACCTAGGCTTGGTCTGTGGCTGATGGGGGCATCCTCAGGGTGACCCTCGGCCAGTCGGAGTGTCTTTGCTGAGATACGGAGGTGGGCAGCTGATCAGACGCAGAGAAACCCTAGAGGATTAGCGTAGTAACCCTTGCCTTTTAAAACCATTTGCATCTGCCTACGGATTCCCTGCAGGGCGAAACGTTTCTGGAGCATCGAATAAATAGTTAAGTGGGCTGGAGAGCTTCAGGATAAGATAGGATAAAATGAAGGGAAAAATCTGATAAATGTCAGGAATTTACTTCCTGAGGGAGAAGGAGGCTTGCTCTGAAGTGGGAGAAAGCTCAGTGGTGGGCATATTAAAAATACTGTGGGAGGAACCAATGGAAAATATTCTTAATAGAAAGAGGACTTAGGATTTAGGGGTCAGAACAAACTTGTCTTCTTTTTTTACACAAATATTTTAGGAACCTTGGAAATCTAGGAAAACATTTTAAAGGGACCCAAATTTCACCTTCTCAAAAAATCAGGCTGTTTTTATTTTTCCATATTCCATTTTAAGCATTATATTGATTTCTTTTAAAAAGTTGGCTAACTTTGTTTTACATGTGTATTTCAAAAGAAAAGTTTGCATAGTTGTGAAATTGGTATTTTATCATATGTAAGTACTCAAATGAGACGGTCCCATTTATTCTACGTAAAATTATGACCCCCTGATGGTGTACTGGTGTGGTGGTATACACACTGGTATGGTGGTAAACTTATGGATTTTTGGAATTAGGTCCTGATTTCAAATCTCACCTCTGCTACTTACAAGTTTTCCATCCTTGAGCAAGTTGCATAACCTTGGTACCTGACTTTGCTCCTTTTTAAATTGAAATTTTTGATAGTATTCACTTCGTTGGACTAGGATGGGGATTAGAAGATAATGAGTTCAGCACATGGTTGGCAGGCAACCAGTGTTACTTATTATTGTTATTTGCATTTCTGAGTAACTCAATAATTTGAATCCTATGGATGTCTCAGTCTGAATTCCTTGAAGCAGGATAGAGTATGATGCTGTGGAATGTATCAGTATATTAAAGGATTTTGATGAAGGGTGTTGCTGCTGCTGCTGCTAAGTTGCTTCAGTCGTGTCTGACTCTGTGTGTGCAACCCCATAGACTGCAGCCCACCAGGCTCCCCCGTCCCTGGGATTCTCCAGGCAAGAACACTGGAGTGGGTTGCCATTTCCTTCTCCAGTACGTGAAAGTGAAGTCGCTCAGTCGTATCCGACTCTTAGCGACCCCATGGACTGCAGCCTACCAGGCTCCTCCATCCATGGGATTTTCCAGGCAAGAGTACTGGAGTGGGGTGCCATTGCCTTCTCCGTGAAAGGTGTTACCTTTTTATATATATATACATAATTTCCTATTCTTTTTGCCCCTCATCTCCTAAGAATGTTTATTTTAATTTTTTAGCTTCTGGGCTTCCCAAGTGGCTCAGTGGTAAAGAATCTGCCTGCCATGCAGGAGACATAGGGTCGATCCCTGGGTCAGGAAGATCCCCTGGAGAAGGAAATAGCAACCCACCCCAGTATTCTTGCCTGGGAAATCCCATGGACAGAGGAGCCGGCCGGGCTACAGTCCATGGGGTCTCAAAGAAGTCAGACGTGACTTAGAGACTAAACAGCAATAATTTTTAGCTTTAGCTTTTTGCTTCCACATTAGCCTGTTAGTATCATTTTGCCTTCTGTGTGCCATTTGTTTTGTTTTGCTTGCTCTCTTTTATTCCTCCTGCTTAAAAATAAATTCTTTGTTCTTCTGTATCAAAATCTAATCCTGGAAGTATTACTTTCTCAGGCAATTTCCTCGCTTTCTCCTACCCCATTTGAGGGCACTTTGATTGTCCCAGAAGGAAGCCCACAGCCACTCGCAGTGGCTTCTCCTTACTTCCCACCCTCGAGCCCTGCTTCCCCGGTGCCTTCGCCTTCTGTGGACTTCTCATGGAATGTGCAGGCTTTCCTAACCAACTTCTCTCACTTAGCTTTAACGCTTTAAACAAACATTCATCAATGTTGTAGCATCTTTTTTCTTGTCATGTAACAATCCATTGTAGGGCCATACCACATTTTATTCACCTCTTCATCAGTCAGCAGACATTTGAGTGGTTTTGTTTTTTGGCCCTTACAAGTAATGCTGCTGTGAACATTCTTGTACTGGTTATGTGTGGACATGTGTTTCTGTTTCCCTTGGGTAGCCACTGAGGAGGGGAATTGCGGGGTCATGTTTAACATTTTGGGAAATAGCCACGCTGTTTCCCAGAGGAGCTGCATCATTTTGCACTCCCACCAGCAGTGTGTGAGGACTGCAGTCTTACACACCCTTGCCCACACTGGTTATTGTCAGTCTTCTTCATGACAGCCACCCCACCAGGTGTGAAGTGCAGCCCCATGAGTCCATAATTTCGATGTTTTCACATTTACGTCTACACCTCATTTTAAGTTGACATTTGTGTAGAGTGTAAGGAAGGAATCCAGGTTCAGCCTTTTGTACTGTTTGTTTAAAACCTTTTCTTTCTCCACTGAATTGTCTTAGCACCCTTATCAATATTCAGTTACCCATAAACATAAGGATTTCCATCTGTGCTGCCAGATCTCTTCCATTGGTCTGTGTGTCTCTCCCAAGGCCTAACATGGCCTTGATTACTGTGGCTCTGGGTGAGTTTGGAAATTGGGAGATGCGAATCTCTGAACTTAGTTCTCTCCCTGGATTGTTTTGGATATTCCGGGTTGCTTGCATTTCTTTGAGGTAATTACGAGCCACATAGAGTGAGGTGTGAAATATTCTGTCGTCCTCCTCTCTGTTTTGGAAGAGTTCGTGAAGAGTTGATATTAATTCCTTTCATGTAAATATGTGGTAGAATTCATCGGCAAAGCCATCCGGGCTTTTATTCCCGAGAGGTTTGTATAGGACTAATCCAGGTCCTTTGCTTGAGATGGGTCTCGTCACGTTCTCTGTTTCTTCTCGGAGTCAGTTCCCGTAGTTGCGACTTTTGCAGGAGCTCGGCCATCTCATGGACGTTATCTGCTTCGTTGGCGTATGGTTGTCCTTAGTGTCTCCTTGCAGTCCTCCTTATTCTGTAAGGTCAGTAACGTCTCCTCTTTCCTTCCTGATGTTAGTAATTTGAGTCTTTTCAGTTTTTTTCCGTAGTCAATCTAGCTGAACATTTAACAATTTTATTGGTCGTCTCGTCAGAGAAACAGGTGTTTCCCAGGTGGCGCTAGTGATAAAGAACCCGACTGCCAACGCACAGACGTAAAAGACTTTCCACCCCTGGGTCGGGAAGACCCCCTGGAGGAGGGCATGGCAGTCCACTCCAGCGTTCTTGCCTGGAGAATCCCACGGACAGAGGAGCCTGGCAGGCTACAGCCAGTGGGTTGCAATGAGTCGGACAGTAGTGAAGTGACTTAGCATTAAAAGAAGTAACTTTTCAGTTTGTTGATTTATTTTCCTCTGTTGCTTTTCTGTTCTCTATTTTTAAAATTTTCCGCTCTAAGCATGACTGTTTCTCTCCTGTTTGCTCTGAGTTTAGCTTGCTCATCTCTTTCTAGTGTTTCAGGTAGAAGACTATTCGAGAATGTTTTTATGACAGGTATTTACAGCTGTAAATATTTCTTTAAACATAGCTTTCATAACATTCCATAAATCTTTGTATGTTGTATTTTCCTTTTCATTCATCTCAAAGTATTTTCTAATTTTTCTGTGATTTTTCCATTGGTTATTTAGGAGTATATTTGATTTCACATATTTACAACTTTCTTTGTATTACTAATTTTGAACTTCATTGCATTGTTAATTGAAGAAAGCTTTCCATGATTTCAATTTTTTTTCCCTTTAATTTATTGAGGCTAGGTTTATGGCTGAGCACATGGTCTATCCTGGAGAACGTCTTGTGTTGTTGAGAAGGGCGTGTGTTCTTGCTGTTGTTGGGTGGAGTGTTTTTTAGCAGTACTGTCAGTTCCAGCTGATTTATACATCGTCCTTCTGTTTCCTCATAGATCTTTGTTTATCTTCATGTGCTCTTACCTGCAAGGTTTGTACAGTTATCATCCCATTTTGCAGATGAGGAAGCTTGCTTAGGATCAAAGTCAGTGCCAAGGTTTGAACATAGGCTGTCAGGCTTAGAGGCCATGAGAAATAATTGATACAGTTTTTTGTATATTAGAAAAAATATATGTCACTTTGTATATTAGAAAAAAGCACTCTTTCAAGCTTTACCCTCTTTCAAAATAATTTCCAGTAGTAAAACATTTTCGATGTTAAACTATTTGAGCCATCCAACTAGCATAGTCCACTCTATTTGGTGAGCCTGAAATCACTTTCTATTGATTTTTATAAGGTGGAGCTAGTGGTAAAGAACCCACCTGCCAATACAGGAGATATAACAGACACGGGTTTGATTCCAGGGTCAGGAAGATCCCCTGGAGGAGGGCGTGGCAGCCCACCCCAGTATTGTTGCCTGGAGAATCCCATGGACAGAGGAGCCTGGCGGGCTGCAGTCCATGGGCTTTTAAAGAGTCTGCCATGACTGAAGCAACTTAGCATGCGTGTGTTCTTAAAAATTATATTGAATTTTTTCTAGACCAACCATTGATATTACCCTGAGATTCTCATCTATGTAAATTACTGTTTATGAGTATTTTTCTTCTAAAGCAGAAATTTTTTATTTTGTGTTGATTTTATTTTGTGCTAATTTTTTATTTTGTGCTGATTTTATTGTGTGTGTCATCTTGATTTACAGGAGAGGACTAATTGTTGGGAACTGAATTCTAGTTTTACTTCTGCAGAACTTTTCAGAAATCTCTGATTTTTCTGTACTTCACCAAAGTGGCATGGTAAAACCTCACGTAGAACTTGCACTCAAGTGCAGTGTTTGTGAAAGCGTTGTGAAGGCTTGCAGCGACCTGGGGAATGTCCTGGCTGAAGGGTGTTTCTGAGTTTGTGTTTTCAGAGCTGACGGCATCCTGTGATAATCTCTGAGCGGCATGCACTCCTCGCTGTGTGACCCTGGCAGGTTAACTGACCTCTCTGTATCTTGGTTACTTCATCCGTAAAAGGCAGTGATGTCTGTACCGATGGGAGCGGAGATTCAGTGGGAATTGACTGTGGGAATTAGCACATGCAGTGCGCATAGGATAATGTCAGCTCATTAGTGCTTCACTAAGGTTGCATGTGCTACTGAAGTAAGCACAGCGGCTGGCTGACTAGTCGTAAGATGCCAGAAAATAAATGAAGAGGTTTTTTCTGTTTTTGCTATCCTAAACCTATAACTTAAATTTTAAAGAATTTACTTAGGATATTTGAGCTTATTACACTCCTTTTTTGTCTTTGCTGCAGAAAATTGCAAACCATGGGTTAAAAAGAACATTTGGTGTTTGGTAATCAGTCACAGTCATCACCACCTTCGTTTGTTGGTGAAACTGTACTTTTGGGGGGAAAAAATTATAAAAATGTGAAAACACTTACAAAAATGTGCCAGAGAGAGCAGAAGTAGATTCATTGGTCCGGTGGATCTGTTCCAGATCTGATGCCGGGATGGTGAGCTGTGGTCTCTCCTGGACATGTATCTATCTATGTTACATTCGTCAGGACCCAGAGCTGCTCTGGGACTGAAAAGACAGTGCGCCCCCTGGTTCTGATGAGTCGCATCCTTGCTTGACTTTCCTAGCCTGGGAGGAAGTCAGTGGGCTGTGTGTTTGCTTCTCAGGACCAAAGCTCTGTTTCTCATTTGCCTTCCGCGGCCGTCCTGCCGCTCCCCGAGGTCGCCGCAGCATCTGGGCCAGGAGAGCCGGGGACTCCCCAGTGGGGGCTCCGGAGCCCAGGCGGAGGCCGGGCGTGTACAGCCTGGACTCCCGCCCCTGTCCCTGCTCTGCCTTGTTCTAACCCGTCCTGGGCCCCCTTTCCTGCGCCAGCCTCCTATGACACAGCTCCTTGCTGTGTCCTCCCCTCGGGGGTGCAGATTCGGTAAGACCCCTGCCGAAACATGAGCCCCCATGGTGTGGATCTCTAGATCCAGAGTGCCAAGCCCTGACTCGCCAGGGCTGGTCTGGGAACTCGTAGTACCCCTGCCATCGGCCTCCTGCTCACCCCGTTCCTGAGGTCGTCCACACGCACACTCGTGCTGCACCAGCCTCCATGTGCCCTTTCCCCTGGATAAGCCCCACCTTCCCCGGATTTAGAGCTGAGCAGCCGTGGAGGAGGCAGATCTGGGCTCCACCCCGGACTCTGGCTGCTTCAGCACCCAGAGGGGCTCATCCATCTCACAGCACGGACCCCTGGAACTCCGCCCTTTTCAGTTCAGTTTCCTCTTAGCTAATTTTAATGAGGCGCCCTTTGCAGCCACCCTCTGTCTAAAGGCAAGTCACTCTGTCTCCTTCAGCCACTCGTACTCGTATGAGAGTGTGTTTGTTATCATTTATTAGGTTAATCGACCTTTTTGTAGTTTCTTTTACCTTAGTTTTATGAGAGGACCATCACCTTGTAGTCAACCCTTTAGAAATATCATATTAATAAAAAGAAAAATAAACCGCTGAATCAGCAGGTTAAATTATGTGTCGTCATGTTGATAGTTGCCCTGTAGCTCAGGTACAGCCCATAACTTACTATAATTTCATTCCAGGAAATGCATTTAAATTATTTTTAAAGTAGTTGTATATCTGGTAAACAGGGAGACTGGAGTGATACAGATTCCAGCTTATTTTAAAGAAGTTTCGGGGGAGACTGTCTCAATTTATTACCATATCTGGGACGGTTTTTCAAGTTACCACTTCCCTGTCTGCGGATTCTCATGTTTTTGAGGTTTGAAAATCCTTTATCCCAAACCTTTCGAACCACAGCTTAGTTCCTGAGCAGACTAATAGGTTGCCATCGCAGTGCAAAACAGGTATCACGGAAACATTGCTGCAGCTCCAGCTTTGAACTTCCCAGAACTCTTTATCAGTTGCTCCCATGTTGAAATTTTGGATTGAGCAGTGCTTGTCTTCCAAAACAAACTTGGGAAACTGAGCCAGAGCACGCCCTCTGGGAGAGCTCAGTGTAGGAAAAAGGGCACTGAGCTTTGCAATGTGCAAAAACTTTCCGGAAAGTGCTGGACAGCAGAGCTGTGAAGAAGCGATGATGCTTGAAAGAGAGAATGGCAACAAGTCTCCTCTGGAAAGAATCAGACCTCTGAGACGGGGATTTTCCTTTTGCAGCTATAATGGCCTCGGAACATAGGAAATCAATTTCTCCTTTGCTCCTCATCTTACAAACTGTAGACCTTTAAGCTGTAGAGAGAGTCTCGGAGTCCTTGTCATGTTAGGGACACACAGGAGGGAGACGCTGGCGGGAGCACGCTTTCCCGACTTCCCCGTTGTTGAGAGGGGAGTGCAGAAAGAGCAGGCTGTGTCCTTAGCCCTGCGTGCAGAAGGTAGAGGTGAGGCGGGGACGCCCCTGGAGTGTCAGTCATCCGGTTGCCTCGCTCTCCTGCTGCCGTGGACATGCCTGAGTCCATCCCTCCCCACAGGAGACAGGCCGGGGACGCCCCCACATCATGGGCCGTCTTCAGGAACAGAGGCTTCTGTGTTCCTATTATGCTGGAAGAGAACATTGGCCGCACAGAAATGTGACCTGCTCCGTGACAGATGAGAGCGCGGAGGCTCTGAATTTAGCACGGCACTCTCAGCCGCTCAGGAGCAGCCAGGCCTCGGCCTCTGCTGCTGCGCTGGGGCTGAGAGTCTGCGCTGCGCTGGGGTCGGAACAGGTGGCTGGCACTGAAGGTGGGAGGAGCGGAGACCAGGCCGCATGTCAGGAGGGTTGCTTCTGTACCCTCCGGGTCCAGCAAGAGGAAGCGCCCTGTGAAAAGTAGCCATGGTGATGGTCAGGTGCCTGGGGGCACGCTCTCTCTGGCCTCATGCCTGCCCCTTCTCAGGAGTGGAGGTGCGCATGCGGGGCTCGGCCCGCCCCACCTGGAAACGAGTCTCAGTCACGGGTGCCTGCTCCCCGGTCCCTGTGAGGGAAGAAGGAGGCATCAGGAGGAGGTCACTGTAGGATGAGAGTCTGGGGGTCCCCCTACCCAGGACTATGTGAGCGTTTTGTTTTCTTGAGAATATTCCTATTAAAAAGCAGGGGGAAAATGCTAACACAGTTCTTACCTGTAACTTAGTGTTCCCTTCCCCAGAGGGAAAACGCCTTTCGGGGGCGCTCAGGAGCCTTTCCACTCTCGGGTGCCCTTAGAAGATGATGTACGTGGCAGCCCTCTGAAGACTGAGGGCTTTGTGTGAAAGGTTTTAACTTCGTCGCCTGTGCAGTCAGCACAACCGTGTGACTGAGCTGCACGCGTGGCCCTCAGCTCTGGCGGCTGTCCTGTGAAGAGTTGGTTGTTCCGTGATAGTACTTGGTTACAAGGCGGTTTCAGTATATTTAGGACTCTCTACTGGAATGGGCATACTTCTGGTACAGTTTTAAAGGCCTTTTCTATTATGAAAGTGGAAACTTTTTTTTCTCTTTAACCAGGAAAAAAAAGTCATTGAAGTGTATTACCCCATTCCTTGATCATTCCACTTAACATGCTTTTCCCTCTCTTGGAAGTCTGTGTTATTAAGAGGCCCAGAACTTTCCCCTTGAGAGTGAACATTTATAAGTCCGTTTATCACAGCAGAATGTCTTAAGTTACCACTTTTCCCCAATAGCTTTATTAATCTTTCACCAAATGGTTTATTGTTTGATTATACTTAAACGTTTTCAGCCTCTCTTTACATCTCGTTGGCTGGAATTGAAATTTGTACGCTTTTATTTCAACTTCAGTTGAAACTTTCATTGTTGAAATAAAGGCAGCCTCTCTGTGGGTCCCCCGAGAGTTCTTCCTTCCTCTCTGGCTGAGGCTGGTAAGGATGCTCCTCAGAACGGGGACAGGGGCCTCCATCCCTTCGTCTGTAACGGGGGTGGTGCTTTGCTCGGAGAAGTTGTTCTTACGAGGATTAAATGCTGTAATACATACCGACACCTCTGGCTCACGTCAAATATTCAGCAGATGGTAGTTTGCTTCCTCTCTCTTCTCCCCAAGGAAAGTTTAACCCACTAGTCCCTCCTCTGTGACAGTGAGCACGAGTATTTACAAAACCGAGAGAACAGACCCTGTGCCCTTTGACCTTGAGGATTGCAGGCTGCGTCCCAAGGACGCGACAGCGTGAGCACAGGATTTCTTGTTCCTGTATCCTCTCTGAGTTGTGCACAGCCTCATCGCTATTTGCAGACTTCCAGTTCGTTGTTGTTCTTTTTTTGAACTGCTTGTTCTGTGGTGTTTGTACATTTTTCACTTGGATGTGCACTTGCTGTTGGCGATCATCTGCAGTCCTTTGCAAAACTCTTACTGTACATTTGAGAAGTCTGCACGTGGTAGAAAGCTACCACTCTTCTCTGAGAAAAAGAACAGGTGGCAGGAATTTGTCATAGGATTTTATTCCTCCTGTGAGACACCAAGTATAAGGAAATGGCAGAGCGACCCCTTCAACTCCTCCAGCAGAGCTTATTTGATTTTTTGAAAGGATATTTGAAAAATGTCTCTCAGTTTGATTCTGCCTTTTCTTCTGAAGGACCAGCTTAAGTCCCCATACGCTGGAGAGAGTTTGTTCACAGGACCGTCCCAGCACGGGCAGGTGGTAAACACCAGCCAAGCGTTTCTTTCTTTGCATCACTGTTTCTCACATTTATGATCTGCTTCCTAATTAAATTGTCTCCTACCATTTGGCCGACTGGATGCTGAGGTTTACAACTTAGCTTGTCTTCTGTTCTGGCAGAGGTGGTGTTTGTCTCTTAGTTTGTGTTGGGGATTAAGCAGACGCAGAAGAAACGTTGGGTGCAGGTGGTACGGTGTCTTGACCTATCTTGTCTAAACATTTCGGAAGCTCGGTTGCACCAGGTAAAAGTGGCGAATGGCATCAAAATCTGGAGCATCCTTGCTTGCCCACACTTGAGCGGCCTGGCAGTTGTGCCTGGTGGAAGTCAGGTCACGGGTGGCAAGGCCCTGGAACAGGATGCGGCGTGGGGAGGCGGCCTCGGCTCCCTTCTCTCACACACGCCCCCCTCACCTGACAGCCAGGAACTTTGAGCCGAGTCTGTGTCCCATTCAGTTTGATAACCGTGAAAGCAGCAAAGCGAGGAGGGCAGAGGAAGAGAGGGAGCCAGCCTTAGATCACAAACTTAAACCTGCAGGGCGCTGGCTGTAGGCCACTCAGCACGTCCTGCTTTATACCTCGCATTTTTCCACCTTTGTTTAAATATTCAACTTGTCCAACCTGTTTGGGCTGAACAAGCCGGTGCTAGCAGACATCGAAACTGTCAACGTTTTTTTTTGATTTGTTAAGGAAGGTGATTAGCAGCAAATTTTACACTCCCTCCTCCCCCCCCCCCCCCCCCCCCCCCCGCAAAAAAAATAAAAGAGTGAATGAGCAACACAGAAGTCCTAGCACGGGTGTCTACCACACAAGATCCCACTTGTGGCGGGGGTGTGCATGCACACCTTCCTCCTCCTCGATGGCCTTTCTCCTCTGCTTCCTGCAGGACTCCGGGCTGATGGAGAGCTCGTTGGCCTTCAGCCGGGAGAGAGTGTTTCCTTAAACCAGAGATGCGGTTGCGTAATGGGTCACTGGGACGCAGCAGCTGCTCTCCAGCTTTGCTCTTGGCTTCTGTAACCCAGCGCCCTTGGGAGGCCTGCCCATTTTGCAGGCGGGATGACTGAGGTCTGCGACGGCTCAGGGTTCAGCCGAGGGCACAGGCACACCTGGACCCTCCTTCCCCACAGCATGTCACGTGGTCCATTGTGTTGCCCCCGGCGAGTCTTCATTCTGCTCAGATGCAGGGCCGTAAGCCTCACTCAGGGGCAGGGCTGTGTGGTCTAGTTGGTGTTCCCAGGTAAGGCTCATCTGTGGAGCCCTGTTCATTTTCTCTGTGTCTCGCCGGCCCCCAGGTCATGCTAGATGGTGCCCCTGCTGTGGTGGTGGCCTCCTGCACCCATGGCAGCCTTCCTCCTGTGGCACGGCAGGCCGTCTCGAATGGCCCAGCCCAGGCACTTCTCGTTCCTCTTTTTAAAAGGCTGGGGAGCAGCCCAGAGCTCCTGGGCACCCCCTTCCTCCCCAGAGAGTCGTCTTTTCTTCCTCCTCACTGAAAAAGGATGTGAACAGCTGGGTTCTGCCATCTGGGTAGAAGGGGAAGGCAAGCTCCCCTCGGGGCCGAAGTGAGGAAAGATCTGGGCGCCTCGTGTGCTCCCTTCCCGCCGTGAAGCGTTGGTTCTTAGCTCTCTGCCATGGAAGGGCCTTCTCCGGGGGCACAGGTGGCAAATGCTGCCCTCAGAGGGGATGGCTCCCAGCTGAAAGCCTCCCTCGCCAAAGACCCCAGATCCAGGCCCTGCTGGGCCACAGCCGGCCCTGGGTGTACGGAGAGGCTGAAGACAGGGAGGCGTTCAGCCCGGGGGTGAGAAGAGTCCACGCACCAGGTGGCTGCCCTGAAATCGCCAGGGGCTGTCGGAGAGGAGAGCGGCCACTCTGATTCTCTGCATTAACACCGGATGGGCCAGGACAGCAGTCAGCTCACGCGGCCTCTGGGGTCTTCCCTTTGTTCTTTTCAGAATCCATAGTTTTACATGGAAATGGGTACTGAGTGTCTTCGTGAGTGTTCTAAACAAGGGAGCCAAGTAACTCATGGGGAGCATTACAGTAAGTGAAAGATTATTTTAGCAAAACAAGGACAGGTAAAGGGGGAAAGTACAAGAGGGTTCAGGGAAGTCATATTGAAAGGCCGGGCTATGAGGAGCAGCCCTAGAATGGGGTTTTTACGAGCTGGTATTCACTGAGCAGGGCTGACTGCCAAGCTCCCCGCACTGGATTTGAAGGTCAGGAGGGGAGGACTTGAGAAGGAGCATTACAGGCTCTGTCTTCTGACTAGTCGGCCGGAGGCTTGTCCTGAGATCCTTTTCTGAAAGTGGTGGCTTCCAGTGTCAGCGGGACGTCGGAGAGGAACATGGCCTGCAGAAGGGGGGCGGGAGGGGAGATGCTCCTCAGGTGTCGTGACCCCAGCCTGGCCCATCGGTACAGAAGTGTCTGTTCCAAGGCCTCCCGTGAGACTGAGACGGAGCAGGAACCTGGAGCGGGGCTGCGGAGAGGGCTGAGGCAGGTGTGTGTTCACAGGTCCCGTGGCCCTGGGCCCCAGCTGTGCCTGCCCTGAGCTGAGATCCCCTGACTTCCCACACGGCCAAGTTGTCCTGGCACAGCAGCGCCAGAGGACCAGGCCATGGTCAGCACAAGGAGAGCAGGCGGCCCCTGGTCTCAGGACACGTTTCCCTCAAGTGTCGGGGACGAGGAGGAAGCCTCTGTGGTCGCAGCCTCCACTGGCCATGTGGCGCACTGCAGGGGCCTGGCCACTGGGGGTGTGCAGCGTCCAGCTGTTCCACCTGGAGCACCTTGCCGCCAGAGGATGCAGACCGCGGGGGACGCCTCTCCAAGTCCTGTGCCTCATGCCCTGCTGCCTTCTAGACCCTTCCCCAGGCTCCGTCCCTTCAGCCTGTTAGGCGGATCACGCCTCCTTCCCCACACCCCGCTGTGGCTGGCGGGCCTGCTTCTGGGTGAGCGTGACCGAGCCTGACCACACCTGCTCACCAGAAGGTGCCTGTGGGCCCACTTCCGCCTGTCTTCACTCTCCACCCAGGCGTTGCCAGCCCAGGGCCTGATTGACTTACACGGTCACTCTCCGCACCCTGGAACTCCTCCCCCAGCTTCTGATGGGAAAACACACAAATCCTTCTGGAGATTTAACTTTTCTTCATCCCAGAAAGTAGGCCGTAGGGCTGCAGTGCCTCTTAATCTCGTCCGCTCCCTCTCTGGTTATCACGAGGCTTTGTTGTAAAAGCACAGCCAGCCCGGGTAGGGATGGGGAGCCGTCTGTAATGAGGCTGTAAAAACCTGTGTGAACCTGTTGGCTGCGGTCTGGCGGGAACCGGGCGGGGCCCCAAGTGGTGCTGGGGGCTAGCTTAGTGTACAGTTCGCGTCCGTTGACCGAAAAGGGTGACCTTCCTCACGATGCCATTCACTCAGAGGGTCAGGTCTTTCAGAGCCCAGATCACTGAAACCTGTGTGGAAGTTCAGACTGAGATGCAAGCAGACCCTGGCGCTATCTAGATCCTGCCTGAGCTTTGACCTTCACTCGTAAATCAGACGCGGGCAAGCTTGGAGGAGGCTTGAGACCTGCTATGGGGACACCTTCTACAAGGTGCTCCTTTAAACTTGCGGAGGGTTTTTCAAGGACTCTTACCCCCGAGATAAGAAGGTTTCATTTCCCAGTTCTCTGGGCTGTTTTTCTCCCTGGTGGACTTATGCAAGGTTGCCGGTACACTGAAGAATGAGCCTGGGAGAGGTGTAACGCTTAACGTCCAGAAAGTGTCAGCCTCCCACTCTGGTAGTGAATGGCCCTGTGAGCAGCGTGAAGGGTTAAAGAACACGATTGGGGTCCGGCGGCTGTCATGCTTGAGCAGGCATGGGGAGCGCCGGAGTGAACGTGCCCAGGACCAGGGCAGGGGCCCACGGGGGAGGCCCCAGAAGCGGGCAGGTGCACGAGTGGACCACCTGAGGCGTTGACGAAGAGTGCGGGCCTGAACCCGTGCTTTAGAAGCTCACCCGGCCCAGGACGGAGGAGGAGCAAGCGGGACAGCGGCGCGGTCAGCGTTCAGTGTCAGGACCAGCCAGGAACCCTGTGGCTCGCAGCGTTTGTTGCGTTTCCATCTGTGTTCATCCTTTTGCATAGGTCTTTGAACCTTTTTCCAGTTATTAGGCTTCAAGACAAGTTTCCAGGAGTGGAATTATTGGAATAAAGGGCATATGGATTAAAACTCAGATCCCTGTCACTCAGCTGCTTTGGGGAAAAGTTGCTGCCAGGGTTCAGCCCCATCCATAGCGCGTGAGAGCCAGCTTCCTGCACCACGGCAGCCTTCGCACTGTGTAGGCTCCTGTACCACAGAAACCGTCAACTTTTCCCATTCTTGCCTCCCTGGAGAGAGAAGAGCTGTTCACTGCTCAGCTGTGGGATGCAGCACACGGGGCTCGACGGCAGTTTGATAGGACTCGTGGGGGTCTGAGCAGGAGCTGAGGGGGTGACGTCGCTGTTACACCCCCGCTCAGAACCCCAGCTCCATCTGCACGACCTCAGGACGTGTCGTCCCAGCCCGGTGTGTGCCCCACACTCAGACCGCATGCAAACGGGTGTTTACTTCTGACCCGTCACTTCACGAAGGGTATTCACAAATGGGAGAGTATTCCAAGATGAGTAGCGACCGGTTCTACCAGCAGAAAACTCTGGAGGGCAGAACTGGGAGGCGCTGGCTGGAGGACTCAGAGCTGCTTGGTTCCAAGGAGGGGAACTTGGGAGAGACGCAGACGTCACTGCGAACTGCGTGAGGAGCGGCCCTGCAGCAGAGAAGCAGCCTGACCTTCACACCCAAGGACGGACAGGTGTTTAAAGGAAGGACAGAAGTTCTGACTCAACGCAAGGAGGATGGTTTTAACACTTGGCCTTGTTGAAATGGAGAGTCCTTGTGGCTGGAACTGTTCAGTCAGAACTGAATGGCGGCACAGGGCTGAGGGACGTTCTGTGCCACGTGGGTGGTTGGACAGCATCTCACCCCACTTCCAGGCCTGAGGCTTGTGTAATTTGTTGGTTCTTAGGATGAAACTTAGAAATTAGATGAATTAGCCCTTGAAATGAAACCTGAAAGAACAACAGAGCCAGGTCTTCTAAAGAAGAGAAATGGGGTCGTCTCCTCCTTGCTTTGCAGGGAAGAGGCCATCAGTGGCCCCTCACGGCGACTCACCCCACTTCCTGTGAGCATCTGGGAGGAAGTGGACACTCCTGTGACCGCTCCTGCTGTTGGAGAGAAGCAGAGGGGTCAGGGTAGGAAGCGTCTGTGAGTCAGATCACATCCAAGTCCAGAAGTGCCCGAATCGAGCTCTTAAGTGTACCTCCAGAGCCTGGGCCTCCCGTCGCTACGAGGACAGGCTGGGAACCCGTGTCTTGGCCAGTGAGCAGGGTTTGACTCTGGAGGAGCATGGCTCTGAACTCCAGCTGGGATCAGTGAGGGAGCTGGAGCATGCTCAGGAGCCTTGTCCTCGCCTCCAAGCCCCGGAGACGACCTTGCCCTTGTCCTGCCCCGCTGCCATCAGCAACAAGCCAGGACTGGAGGTGGGAGCCTCGAGGCCCAACCTGGAGCCCTTCCTTCTCCTGCAGGTTAGAGCTGGGTGACAACTGCAACACAGTGGGCCACGGCCGCTCAGGGAGGAAGTGTCTGGGGCTCAGGAAGGAGCCCCAAGGTTCCGGCCCGTGCTCTGGAACAGAGAGGCAGAGGCCCGGCCTTTGAGGCAGTCTGGGAGATAGCACAGACCTTGGAGTTGGCCCTGGCATGTCAGCCTCTGCACTTCGCCGGCCTCATCTGCGAAATCGATCTTAGTCTAGGTGAGGTCTCCGGCTCCAGTCTCCTCCTCTTCCTCTGCTCCCTGAAAACCACCTCCCTCCTAAATCCTAGGAGCTAGATGGTAAAGCACCAATCTCATGACCATTGATGTCACGTGATAGAAAAGGTGTAGCTTGAGATGAGCTTGTGAACTGCTTGCAGTCGTCAGCTCTGATTCCTAGTGTCCTCACAGTGATTGTGGCCTCGTGTTAATCATACCAGTAACCTATCGGCTGTAGAAAGGGTGTTCATTGTTGAAGTTAATTTTGAGTGATCTGTTGAAACGATGGGTTTGGTACTAATTTACATCCCTTAGTATTATCATACTTCCTCAATTCTTCAGTCGTGTCTGACTCTTTGCGACCCCATGAATCGCAGCATGCCAGGCCTCCCTGCCCATCACCAACTCCCGGAGTTCACTCAGGCTCATGTCCATCAAGTCGGTGATGCCATCCATCCATCTCATCCTCTGTCGTCCCCTTCTCCTCCTGCCCCCAATCCCTCCCAGCATCAGAGTCTTTTCCAATGAATCAACTCTTCGCATGAGGTGGCCAAAGTACTGGAGTTTCAGCTTCAGCATCAGTCCTTCCAGTGAACACCCGGGATTGATCTCCTTTAGGATGGACTGGTTGGATCTCCTTTGCAAGAGTCTTCTCCAACACCAGAGTTGAAAAGCATCAATTCTTCGGCGCTTAACTTTCTTCACAGTCCAACTCTCACATCCGTACATGACCACTGGAAAAACCATAGCCTTGACTAGACGGACCTTTGTTGGCAAAGTAATATCTGTGCTTTTCAATATACTATCTAGGTGGGTCATAACCTTCCTTCCAGGGAGTAAGCATCCTCAATTCTTAGATGCCTAAGAAAAAAAAAAAAAAAGTTTTTACACTTCTGAAAGTGGAATATGCTTGAAAGAAACTTGGAATGTTGAAAGAAACTTGCCAGCCATTTTTTTTCTCCATACACTGATATTAAGTGATGGTCTCCCTAACTCTCAGCCGCCCTGAAATAGAGGGGGTGCTTAGAACAAAGCTGTTTGTCTCCCATTAACTCTCTGAAGGCTTTAAGAGGCCAAGAAGAATAATAAAGCTTTATTCCCTGATAACCTGAGCAAGGAATTGTGTGGATGTGGGCATGACGGTTGCCTGTGATTCTTTTCCATTTTCTCCCGCTAGATCTTTCTGACCCACCGCACTGAGTCCCCCTAAGAAAGCAGAGGGTTGGCCTGAGCCACCTTCCCTGAACCCACTCCTCAAAGATGAGGCCACTTCTCACCTGCTGGTGGATGACTGGGCTGGTGCTGTTTGGACAGGGGTTAGGGTGGTCAGGGGCTGGCCCAGGGACCCCTCCAGCCTCAAGAATATGTCTGCAGGATCAGAACCAGGGAAGCCCTGGCTCTCACCTCCACACACTCACAGGAGGAGGACTCACAGGTGTCCCTAGAGGCAGAGATGAAGAATCTAGCCTTCCGGGTTGAATCACTGGCCTGAGAGCCTGAACTATTGCTCCTCATGGTTCATGAGCTTCTCAGCCCTTTCCTCCCAAGCCTGTCTCTGGTAAATAAAGTACAGCAGAGAATGAGCATGAGCTGAACTGAACTTCTTTTTAGAAGTGTGACAGGATCATTTATGGAAACGTTGCTGTTTCTTCCCATTCCTGAGAATGTCTGCAGTACGATAATCCCATCAGAGTTATTTATAAAGCACCGTGGCTACATTCCCACATCTGGCACAGTTTAACCCTGTTCAGAGATGGTGATGCCAATGATGACTGTCATTAGGAAAAGTCAACCTCTCATGTCACAAAGCGAGGAAATTGAGACTGACTATCTTTTTGTAATGCCATTCTTTCTTTCCTATAGCTCTTGGGACCTGGTTCCTAGAATGTTTTAGAACTTGATAATGTAAGGTCACTTAAGTCAGGTCACCCGTAACACTCTCATTTTGGAGCAGGCATGTGCATACTAATGTAATCCTTCCTTGTACGTATATTCCTGGTCCTGTAGATGTCAGGGTTAGAACAGGTAACTTAACCATTGTCCCAGCCACTCTCATGATCTGGGAGTTCACGTAAGACCTCAGAGAGCAAGGGCAGGCTTTCAGGTCTGAGGCATTTCAGACATGTGCTCGGTCAGCTCTTCTCGCATTTGATCCCAGAATGCTTCCAAAGGCAACAGAGGACACGTTCTCCTGGTAGACAGGGGGTGGGTTCCGGGGCCACCGAGTGAACTGGTGGTAGTACCTGGGACTCCTTTTGCCTGTAGAATTATGTGTCCCCAAATGGTGCAGCTTGTCTGCATAAGTGGAGCAGATCATCAGATGGCTTGCCTTCCTCTCTTCGGTGCCAGCGAAGTTCATGAACATCTCCCAACAGAGAGCAAGGCGCTGAGCCACGTTTTTGGCCAGCACTTCATTGTGAGAGCTTTAAGAGGGGTTCAAGGAGATTATAAGGCTTTTAAAACGAAGTCACTGTATAAATTACACCCCCATATCTCTTAACTAAGGAAAACTTTTAAGTACCAGTGCCCAAATAGAAGACGTTTTAAATAAACCAACCCAGTTTTCTTTCCTAGATCACATTGTATATGTGTGTGTGTTCTTTGCAGACACATGAAGATCCACGAGAAGGACCCCAACAGCTCTCCAGCCGCAGCCCCCCCATCCCCACTGAAGCGCAGGCGGCTGTCCTCCAAGAGGAAACTGAGTCATGACGTGGAGTCGGAGAAGGAAGACCCAGCGCCAGCCAAAAAGGTCCTCCCGGCCCCGCCCCCGCACGAATGTGCGTGCAGCCCAGGGGCTACTGGCCGAAATCCCCCCAGCCTTAAGTTTCTCAGTCTGGGGACTTGGCAGACCCCCACCCCCAGGCTTTTCAGCTGTGTTTCCCTGCGCTGTTTCATAGGGTACCTGGAGGAAAGCGTGCCTGCCCGCCCTTGCTTTGTGGAGCCCCGGCTGAGCCCGCTGTTGACGCAAAGAGCTTGTTCTGTTGTTCGAGGCTGTTTTTGTTTCTCCAGCTAGAATGGGGGTTTCCCCAGCCCTGGGGCCTCTCCTGTCATCCCCTGTTTATGCCCAGCGCCTGGCAGATACTGGGCGCTCCATGGACATCAGTTGAATGAGGGGGCTGAGCAGGGAGGAGCGGGCCAGGGGCGTGTTCGGCCGCCTGGTCAGAGCGCGCGGGCCCTCGTGACTCCGTGCTTCTCCTTTCCGCTCAGATGGTGGAGGACGGGCCGCTGGGCGACGCAGAGAGGAAAGCGGAAGAGGTGTCTCACTGCCCACTCTGTTTCAAGGAGTTCGTGTGCAAGTACGGACTGGAGACCCACCTGGAGACGCACTCGGATAACCCGCTGAGGTAGGAGCGAGCCAGGCAGGCCATGCTGGTGCAGGGTGCGACGCACCTCCCTCTCGTCCCTCCAGCCTGTGGAGCCCGTCACAGCGCTGGGGGCACTGGTAAGGCCACACAGGTGGCTGTGGCCGCAGGAGGCTTCCCCAGGGTCCCAGTGCTTCCTGCACTCTGAGCAAGGCTCCTGGGCCACCCTGTTAGTCCCTGCACACAGGGAGCCTCCTAGCATAGGACTCTGGCCAGCAGACACGTTTTCTGCACAGATGTTGCAGCCCCAGTGCTCGTTAGGTGCACCCGTGTGGGTGGTAAGGATGGGAGGGCAGGGCAGTGCTCGTGGGCACGTGGACTAGGCCAGTAGCACAGGAAGCCAGGAAAGTGTTGGGGAGCAAGGCCGAGTTCTGTCCTGCAGGACACGGCACCTGAATGAAGCCTGTTGCAGCCGCAGTGACGGGAGGTGGATTTTCTGATCCTCGGTGGTCCCAGGCGGGGCGAGCGGGTGGTGATGAAGCCTCTGGCAGAATTTGGGGCTGGGCTGAGGGCCTCGGCTCTCCTTCCCCACCTTCATCGCTGTGTTGTCATCGGGCAGGGAGCCCAGTGATCCTGCTGGGCAAGCCCCTCTGCCTCCAGATGGGCTACCCTGGGGAGCCCCAGGCCTCGTGAGACTTGAAAGTAGCACGTCCTGAGAGGCCCAGCCGAAGGTTCCCAGCGCAGAGGCCAGGGCGTACGTGGCTGCAGCTTTGGGTTTCAGAAGGCAGCTTGGGAGTGCAGAAATGTGGACATCTATTTGTCTGACTCACCAATCCATGGACCAGATTTCCTTTCTGGGAGCACGTGTTTGGTTGTGTCTGAGGAGTGAAAAGGTCCGAGGCAGTAAAGACGTTTGTGTTCGAGGGAGAAGCCTAATTATCCAGCAAGTTAAAGCCGTGTCAGGTTCCATTATCCTTCATCACGTTAGCTTGACATTTTTCTATTAGAGAGAAAAAGGAATTTATGGGGAGATTAAAGTCTGAGCAGTTGAAGTGCTAGAAAATGTCTCCAAGTGACTGCCCTGTCCTAGGGAATCGAGGAGTGTGACAGGCGGGCGTGGCCGGGCAGTGAGGCCCGGGGCCGGGCAGTGAGGCCCGGGGCCGAGGAGTGTGACGGGCGGGCGTGGCCGGGCAGTCAGGCCCGGGGCCCGTCCCGCCGCTGCTCTCATGGGCCTGGACCAGCGGCGTCGGAGCCACAAGAGGGAGCTGGGCCAGCTCGCCCCAGGTTCCCTTTCAGGCTGGAAATCCTCGGACTCTGAAACCCACCTCTTCACAGTTGACATTCTGTGTACCAGGAAAAGCCCTGAGCTCTTCCTTTCGTAGGCCCTGTCGTCCCGGGAAAGTCAGGAGCTTGACTTCCTGGTTTCTTAAGCGTCCGCAGCACCCCGGGTGTGGGCTGACAGCATCCTCTGCAGCCAGGACGCACGCGCGGAGCCCACGTTACCAGACCAACCTCATGCGCTGCGTCGTGGGCAGAGGCAGGCATCGCCTCGGCGAGCCTGGCCCCCGCTGGCGCCCCGACCTGGCTCCGCGGGGCGCCTGGTCCCCTCGCCGCTCGTGTCTGCCCTCCCCAGGTTCTCTCTCACTCTGGGCTTTGGTCTGTGATCAGACACGTCTCTGGAACTACCCTGTGACTGTCTTCTAGGAGATTTTCTCTGACGGGAAGCAGCCTGGCTCTCGGGAGAGCGTTCTGGGCAGCTGGAGCCTGCACTGCAGTGGGTGGCGGTGACCAGGGGAGGTGAGGTGCCTCCCGTCGGTGCTGGCTGGCCCAGGGCGTGGGTGCTCCTGGAGCGGGGCCTGCCGCTCGGAGAGGATGGGGACGGGGACTGCCCCGGACGCTGGCTCAGTGCTCCACGTGATCTGGGATACAGTTCACCCAGGACTCCACGGCTGTGACGGTAAACCTCCAGTACCGCCCGTCTCCCTCTCCCTCTTGGTGCTATCTCCGTTTGGGGAGGGGACCGCAGGAGGCCTGTGGCCGGCGGGCCCCTCTGGCAGAGCTGTGAGAGGAGGCTGCCCCGCGTCCACCACGGGCCCACCAGCCGGCCCGGTCTAATGGGTGGGGCTTGTGTCTGGAAACCAGAGGAGTTAATTACAGAACAGAGTTAACCTCCCTCTCTCCTCTCCGTTCTGCCCTCCACGCAGTCGCCTGCTCTCAGGATGCCTGGAGGCAGGCCTGAGCCAGCAGGGCCCAGCCGGGCAGGGAACTGTGACAGTAGCTGGTGGGAGAGACTGCTTGTTAACCCAGAGCTAAAATAGGCGCCCACTCCATTTGCAAACCCCAGAGGCAACAGAACCACAGTGGGATGCTACCAGTTTAGACAGAAGTTTATAACTCGAAACAGCTGTTGGCTTCGCTCTCGAGCTCTCCTGCCCTTACCCCCCACCCCCAAAGTTGGCAAGGTGCCCACTTTTCCTTAATAAAAATCACTGGAAATCCAAACTGGTATAAACGCCGAGGCCGTTCTCCTGCAGTCACTGGTGTTTCACATTGACAAAGTGGGCGCTGGAGCGGGAGGAGGACGCGAAGCCGCTGTGGTGACCGTGTCTCCGAGTGCTGGGTTCACTTTTGCTCTGGCGTGACCAGCAGTGACTCGGCCCCGTGTCCAGCCCCCCAGACGAGGAGCAGAGCTCCTGAAAGCTGGCCCCGGGGACTGGAGATGATAAGCCAGAGTGTTGAAGGAGCAGGTGGATGCAGCGGGGACATCCCTGTGCGGGGCTGTGCTGGTGTTGAATATCAGGCCTGGTTATAAGAATAGAACAGTAGCAGGCTGTCCACCGCCCGCGGAGAGTCAGCGGGAGGGAAGTCCGGGTCAGCAGCAGCCAGCGCGAGCACGAGGGAAGCCACAAGGGCCACGTTTAGTTCTCTAGGAGCCACGCCCTAAAAAGGAAGAGAAAGTTGTGGAGGGGGTCTCGCTTTGCTGATGTATCGATATGTCCCAAATATAACGTCAGTAAAAAGTTGTCAGTGACGTGGTTTACATTCTCACTCTCATACAGTCTTTGCCAGCCAGTATAAGGGAGCAGCCCATCCCTTTGGAACACGCACTTTCCAAGCCCCCAGCAGTCCACACGCATGCACGGGCCTCGGCCAGGCCCACATGCAGCTGGGAGGGCTTTGTCGCAGAAGACACCTTTCAGTGTCTGAGTGACTGGTCTCTGGCTAACGGGGGCCTGGCTGGGAGAGGGGACAGCTGGGTGGTCACAGAGGGTGTTAGCTGCAGCTGAGGGGGAAGTTTTCCAGAAGTTCTTGTATAATCTTACGTGGCTTCTTAATTAAAGGAGACTGGGTAATAAATAATTTTTTAATTCCATTAAAACGTATCCAGCAAATGAACGGGTGCTTGTTGTGTGCCAGGCCCGCGACCAGACTTAAGAGGAGAGCAGCGACGGTAGAGACAGTGAGAGGGGTCGTGACGGTGCAGTGGTCACGTGGGGCGGGACGGGGTGGCCGCCCGGGGGGCTCTACAGGTGCGGCTGCACCAGAGGAGGGCAGGGCTGCGGGGGGCGGGCGGCGCCAGAGCCTGCTGCTGGGCTCCCAGGACTGGCCGCCTCCCTCACTGCACCTCCTCCCCCGCACACTCGTCACCTGCACGGGGGCCCTGAGGCCAACACACATGGAGCTGGTCCCACACTTGCTAAATGTCACCCTAAATATAGGCAAGGGGCATCACAGAATACTCTTCAGCATCGAGTATTCAAGATCCCAGGGGGCCTGGGGCCAGCCAGACGGAGGCAGGTTTGAAACACGCTGGGGGCCGAGCGGGGGAAGACCCCTCCCCTGACTGGACAGAAGCTGGAGCGCCTTCATCAGGGCTCACCCCTGCCCTGCCCAGGGGTGACTCAGCCCCGTGGGGCAGTGTGGCCCCCGATCCCGGGCTCACCCCGGCCCCTGCTGAGCCAGTCCCTGGGCCTGCCCAGCTTCACCTGCGTTACTTGGGTCGAGCAGGCCTGCAGGGCATCGGGACGCCTTGTGCAGCCCCGCAGATTCCTGGGCGTGGGGAGGGCAGGCTGCCGCGGGCCAGGGCCCTGTCACAGGGCCCTCACCGCTGCTCCCAGCAACTGGGAGAGATTAGTGCAGCTGTCGGATGTCAGTTCTCTGGCCAGGACGCGAGGGAGGGCAGGGAGGGTGGGCAGGAGGGGAGAGGAATGTCTGAGGCGGGTGGGGCTCAGATGAGAGGTTGTTTGCACTCACCCCTTCTCGCCTCTGAAGACAGAACAGGAAAAACGAAGCATAAAATCCTTTTAAAAGAGCAACGTCAGTCCCTCAATTAAAACACTATAATGAGCAAGACGTTCAGTATCTCAAGGAAGTGAGCAGGGTGCCTGCCGCTTTCTCAGCAAGGCGTTTCACAGGTTCTGATGACGGGGTGTGGGGCGGACTCCCGGAGAAGCCACTATGCAGGGCCCAGGTGGTAAGGATGTGACCCGGGGCGTACAGAGCCCGGGGGCACCTGCTGTCTCCGTGCTCCGAATGGCAGCCCCCTGTAGTCTGACCTGTGGCCGGCATCTCAGTGGCCTTGGGCTCAGCCTCCCCGTCTGGAAGACAGACTTGGGGACCATTGTGAGGATGAGGGGGCAGCCACAGTGCTCAGACTGTCATACTCAGTGAACATTTACTTCTGATACTAATGTTTAGAACACGTGTTTTTAATGTTTTAAATCTCACAACACTTAGAGTTACCGGTTCCCGTCGCTCCCTGGGAATCCCATTCCAGTGACAGAGAGAAGGCAGCAAATTCCAGAGCTTCTCTAGGTACTGCTGATGTTTACTTGACTGAGAACAGGAGAGCAATTTGGCCTTTAGTCTTTAGCGTGATAAAGAGCCACCTTTACCTCCTTTCACTTTTGTAAAGATTGGGTAACTGAATGGCAATCTAAATTTCGTTTTGCGTCCTGCCTCCCAAATGACGTGATCCAACTGCGCAGAACCCCCGGCAGTCAGAAGCTTGAATGGACTTCGTGCCTTCAAACTACCTCGCATTGCCTCCCTTAGATGGTTGGGGAAACCTGAGAGTCTAAAGAAATGTGTTTCCTGATGTTTGAAATTTGCCAAAGCAGTCCTTCGAAAATATGCTTAGCGGAGTGAGGAGAAAAAAGTTTTTTAACCCTTTCTTGGAGTGGTGGGGTCAGCTGTCTGTCCCTTAACTGGGAAACGTGATGGAACAGGGTGCTAGTAAGGGCCACCAGATGAACAAGGAGTTACCGAGCAAACCCCGCGATGGGTTAGGCCCAGAATTGTTTAGCCACAGGCTTAAAACACGTTTTTTAAAAGCTCTTTCATGGCCTTGTTTTCCACTTTAGATTCTGCTGCTGGCGATCTTGCCTCCACAATTTATCTTGACTTGACTCTGTCTTCTGTGAGCGTGTGAGCTCCCCTCCCACTGTGGATCCTTCAGGAAGGTTACGCGGGAAACCTGCGCCAACAGTGGCTGCCGGTTCCCTGCTTCATGGCTGAAGCGTTTATTGTGACTCAGTCCTGCCGATTCCCTGTCAGCCCTACTCTGAGGCCGGCTCCTTCCTGTCCCCCTCGCCCTGCACAGAGCCCACGCCAGCCCAGGATTCTGCAGTTTTCGTCTGAAAAATAACCAAGGAGGAAGGAAGGGCACGTGTTGTAAAGAACGGCCTCCGCGGTGTTCTGCCCCATTGGCTGCACGGTGGTACGTGTCAGTCTTCCACCCCGTGTCTTTAAGATCCTGACTCTTGCTTTGTTGAGACTAGTCGTGGATCTGGGCCTAAACGTCACTCATTTGCATCGGAGTCCTGTGAGAACTGAACGGGTTGATCCCAGCCTCTGGGCGAGCACTCCCCGACCTCCTGGAGCTGGGACCAGCAAGGGAACTCAGGATCAGTGCGGCTTGCCGCTCCCGTGGGGGTCAGCCTTCTCTGACCACGTCCACGGCGCACTCTTTGCAGCGCCGGCAGTCTTGGGGCACAGCCCCAGTGCCGAGGGACCATGAGTTTCTGTGGTCTCTGGACAAGAAGGGACAGGGTGGGCCCGTCTTGCGGGCGCCTGGGCGCTGCCTCTCTCCGGCCCAGCGCTGGCAGCCCCCAGTCCTGCCATCTGTTCCTTTGAATCCCGAGGGCCACGATGGAAACTTGGCTCCCTCTGCTGCGAGCTGCCCCGGAGGCATTTCTCTCCCCTGGGACCCCCAGCCCAGCCCCTCCTGTCTCCACCTCACCCCTCCCCACACCCCTCCGTGACGCTGCAGGTGCTGCCATGGTGGGTGGAACAGACAAGCCTCAGACAGCGGCCTCCCCCTCCGCTTCCAGAAGCTCCAGCTCTGCAGGCCCCCAAACCTGAGCCCCCCACCCCCACCCCAGTAAACTGCTGCCCCTGCCCCCGAAAAGAGCATCCTCGTGGGAGGAAGGAGCCCACAGTTGGAGGAGGGGGGTGCCCTCCCAGCATTCTGGACCAAACGGGCTTCCTTTCTCGTCGAAGCACTGGCCAGCATGTGCTGGAATTCAAGTGTTCTGGGTACAGCGGGCCCTGGTGAGCTGCCGGGGGCACAGAAACACCACTCCTGTGAGCAGAAGGATTTGGCATTCACATGTAGGTGATCGTCCTTCCGTAAGTCAAGGGCAGGCAGGATGTCCATATTAGTTTTCATCCCTGAGTTTCGTTAAGTAATCTCACCTTTACTTAAATTTGTCGTCTTTATGGCAGTCTATTTCAGTGTGTGGCTTGAAAACAAGAAAGGTGTGTTCTCTGAAGAGTGGATGGAATTTTATTACCTTCTTGAAGCCCTACAGCTAGATACACTTCCCCCCATTAAATGCATTTATCTTACTGACAGCGAAGTGAGTTTCCACTTGGAAAAGTCACCCTCAGTTTCCAACTTTGGGCCATCTCCAGTGCCAGAAAATCCACACGCAGCCTCTCGGATCTGTGCGGTCTCCCTCTGGTGTGTCAGATCACTTGCAAAATGAAATTGTCCTGCAGCACCCCCTCTGCTGTGTCTCCAAGCACAGTTCCACTTCACCTAAATATTTTACAGCGTGCTGTTCACGAGTTCCTGGCAGGGTTGCAAGATCCCCCGCCCCCCGCAAACCGGGGGGTGAGGGGAGAGTGCTGGGGACCACCCGACCAGAGGCTGTGGCCCTCATGACGGCGCCAGGCCCGAGTGAGGTTAGCAGCCAGCCCCAGGCCTGTGTCTGCAGCCAGCAGCGCCGCCCGCAGGTTTGCAGTGACCCCCACTGGACCTCCAGAGGAACCGAGTGTCTGGCTGACAAAGGCAGCCTAACCATCTCTGGGCGACGTTCCTCTGCTGTGGTTTCATTAAAGTCTGTCCACAGACAGGTCCAAGTGTGACAGGAGGCGGCGCTTTCCCCGGAGGGTTCTTTCCTCCGTTCAGCCAGCCTTTGGAGGTGCTTCAGATTTCAAAGCAGGGTGTTTTGCTTTTTTTCCTCTGCCACTTTTTGAAAAGTTTGTTTGTGAGATGACAGGCTGTATCATATCAGAAGTGAAACAGGAGCACCTTGGTTGAAATCCTGTGGAAACAGAGGTGTGATGTGGTGGATGGAGGGCTCGTTTCATGTCATGAGGAGGCTCTGAGTTGGGGCTGTGGCTCCAGAGTGAAGTGTGGCGGAGGGCTGCTGAGGAAGGAGACAGAGGGCACGGGGCAGGGACTGGAAAGGGCACGCATTCCTCCCAGGACGTCCCCAGGTGGCCCAGCGTCAGGGGAGACCCTCTGCTGTTCTGTGAAGTTCTCGAGTGCACAGGACAGGGCATCCCTTTGAAATGCCACGTTTTCTGCATTTTTGTGTTTGCTGGTAGTTCCCAGGAAATGGGTTATGGTTTTTTTGTTCCTAGCATGGTAAAGTAATGGAGAGGTTTGGTCTAGTACCTTGCAGTTCTCCAAGCATAGTGTTACCTTTGTTAACAGAGTAACTCTGAAGGTGCCCACATACGGATGGGAGAGAACAGGGCTCTGCAGCAAGGGAGAGAGCTCTCCCAGCCTGCAGCCACAGTTGTCCAGATATTCCAGACCTCTTGCTTACTTCTCACTGTCATTTATTTTCCCAGCTTGTCTGACATAAGAGGCACCTGGTGTGCTTGCTCACCTGCAGATTCCTGGGTCCCTCCCCTAGTTCCTCTGATGCCAGCCCATCCGCCGTGGCCCTGGGAACCTGGTTTGCACAAGGTTCCTGAGGGAGTCTTATCTCAGCCACGTCTGGGAAGTTTTTCACAGCAGGCAGCTGGAATACAGATGAAACAAGCTGTCCAAGGCCACCCACTCTGACTCCCGGCTCCCAGCGTCTGGGTCCCATGCCCAGGCCCCACCGCTCCGCACCCGCCCTCGAGGATGCGGCCTGTGGCTGGCACCGAGCGCTTCTGCCACGTGTGTGCTGAGCACTCACCATGGGTGGGACTTGGTCCCACCTGCCAGAAACGGGAGGGGATTGAAGGTCAACAAGAGAATGGAGGAGGAAATAGATACGCCTAGATAAATTCACGGGTGTGGGAGCGGGCAGTAAGTCCACATCACCACCTTCCGAGGCACCCTCATCCCGTGTGACCCGTGTGTGGTGCCCCACACGGAATGCCAGAGCAGCCCACACTGAGGCCGTGGGCTCAAAAGAGGAGGGTGCCCAAAAAGATCTCTGGGGCACAAGAGCAAAGTAACAGGATTTTTTTTTTTTTTTTTTTGCTCATCCTCTAAAACTTTCTGTTTTTATATTTTAATATATTCCTTGGAAGAAAAGCTATGGCCATCCTAGACAGCATATTAAAAAGCAGAGACATTACTTTGCCAACAAAGGTCCGTCTAGCCAAAGCTTTGGTTTTTCTAGTAGTCATGTATAGATGTGAGAGTCGGACTATAATGAAAGTTGAGTGCTGAAGAATTGATAGTTTTGAACTGTGGTGTTGGAAAAGACTCTTGAGAGTCCCTTGGACTGCAAGGAGATCCAACCAGTCCATCCTAAAGGAAATCAGTCCTGAACGTTCATTGGAAGGACTGATGCTCAAGCTGAAACTCCAATACTTTGGCCACATGATGCGAAGAACTGACTCATTGGAAAAGACCCTGATGCTGGGAAAGATTGAGGGCAGGAGAAGGGGCCAACAGAGGATGAAATGGTGGGATGGCATCACCGACTCAATGGTCATGACTTTGAGTAGACTCCACGAGTTGGTGATGGACAGGGAAGCCTAGCGTGCTGCAGTCCACAGGGTTGGACAAAGAGTCGGACACAACTGAGCAACTGAACTGAACTGAATATGCCTGGTACACATGCATGCAAATACATGTGTATATATAAATACAAAAATATACATAACACACACATTTCTCAGACAGCAAGCCTATTTGCGACATGTGCTTAAAAACCTTTCAACTCTAAGGTTGAAAGTCCAAGAATGCAGCCCTCTGCCCACGCCCACCTGCTCACCTGCGGTTGACGTGCCGGCTGCTGAGAGGATTCTCTCTCCCCAACCTGTTTATGTCAGTAATGCTTGTAATTATTTGCTGTATAAGCCAGTGAATTTTTTTTTTTAATAGTCTCTATGAAAACGAACTTGGGCAGACTTGCAGATAATTCAGATTGGGTAGGTTTTGTAGTTATTTGTTTTTCTGTCAAATGTAGGGTGAACGAGACCTGTGTGAACAGGCGAGAGGATTGATCGTGAGAACCTAGGTGCTGGTTGGGTTTGGTTTGCAGAAACCTCAGTTCTTGCTCTACCTTAAATCGTCTAAAGCCAGAAAGCAGAGATGTCGTATCACAGCACCTCACACCGTGAGAAGGACATCGGTCTTCACTCGGTGGAACTAGACCTTGGCCCCCAGAAAAGATGGGTGAGGGAACAAGCCGTGGGCTCTCGTTCCACAGTAGGTACGTTCTATAAGGGTTCCAGGAACGCAGAGTTAGCAGACACTGGACCATTGTTCCTGGAAGAAACCTGGGGTTTGTTTCCTGCAAGCCTCTGCTCACATTTTCATGTAGTAATCAGTACATAAACTTGTTTTATTAAGTGTATTTCTGTTTAATATATGCCATTGACACATGACCACTGAAGTCAAACAGCTGATGGCACTGTAGCTCATCTCACACACGTATTTTTCTCCACAAAGCCCGTCACGGGCTTCTAGCTGTTGGGGACACTGAGCGGCGCTCAGCTCTGCTCTTGGTGACCATTTTAAACAGAATCATCAGCAAGAGGCCCTGAAGCGCTAGAGAAGTGGCGGGAAACAGATGACGAGAAGGACACTCGCTTCCAGTCAGAGCTGAGCATCTCCTTGACCAAGCCCAGCGGGGAACATGTGTGTCGAGCGGCTGACTCCTCCCACCCTGTCCCAGAACATGCCACAAAAAATGTGGGTTTGCAGATTTTAGCAAGGAGGCAAATTCACAAACACGGAATTTGCAAATAATAAGGGTCCACTGAATGGGTTGAGTAAAATAATGTGCGTGACTTTTTTAAAATGAAGTTCCCACCCCACCCCCTTTACCTGACTTTGCTCGAGGAGCCTGCCTCCAGCAGATGGAACGCGCCCTGCTGTCTTCCGTCGCTGAGTGGGGACAGGGCCTCGACTTGCAGTGTGATGGGGCCATCACACACTCCCTGGGTTGCTAGCAGGCTGTGAGCTTAGATGTTGCGAGGTCCTGGTGCTGGTAAAGATTAATTGTAAATACTCTGCAAATATTCTACACAAAATATATGTCGTTAGTGGTAATGGTTAACTAGGAGGAGGGAGCCATCGTAGACCTCAGGTGAGATGCCCAAGGGCCCGCCGCAGACAGCTCCCTGTCTTCCTTACCCCTCACCTCACCTACCAGAGAAGGCACAGACCAGCTTCCAGGCGGTACCTTCACCTGCTCCGGGCCTAGACAGGACAGAGAGGAAAGTTGACGATGTGGGGTCGGGGGAGGGGGGCAGTGGGGCGGGAGAATCTGAACAGTGGCAGGAAGCAGGGTCCGGGGACACGGAAGCTGCGCTGTGCAGGCCACAGCTGCGAGATCTTTCCACACCTAAAGGCATTGGGCTCCCTGCAGCCATCACTGCCCCTAAGCCTTTATCACCGTTGGTGAGCTTAAGCAGCAGCCCCTCAAGAGGGGGTTGTGTTCCAAGTGGCTCACAGGCACCCACTGTGCTAAATTTAACAGAATGATAACACTGAATTTCAACAGTGAGAGGGTAGGCGTGTCAAGAGGGTGGGGGGGTAGAGACACGGGACCACGATTTCTGGGCCATCACGGCCCGACACGGGAGTGGAGCTGCACAGACTTGGTGCTGCCTTGGTGCCACCTGTGAAGCTCAGCCGCCTCACAGGTGAGGTGTCATCTTTGGTTTGCAGAGAATTTCAAAGCCAAAAGAGTTTCCCCTCAGGTGTGTGCAGTGTCAGCTCGGGCAGGTTGCTGTGCCCCTCTGCGCCCCAGGTTCCTTCTTGAAAGGCAGGGAAAAGACCTGCCTGGGATTTCTGTGGGAGCACGTGGGGATGTGAATGTGGTTGGAAAGAGGTGGTGTCCAGGGGGACCGCCTGTGATCCTGGGAGCACCCGAGGTCTACACTGCCTGACATGGCTGGGCCTGTGAGACGGACCCCTGTGACTGGGGATGTTTCAGTTCCATTTAAATAAGGCTCTCATGGCGTCTGTATACAGTGCAGGTCCGGAGGGTATGGGTGATATCCTCATGGTGATTGGGCTCAGTGAAGACCTAGGAGCCTGATCTGAAACGTGGCGGAAACGGAGATACCATTACATTATGAAGTGGTATTTGTGATGCATCCATGTGGCCCAGGCCAGGTCAGGTGTATGCGATCGTCTCTGAGGTGGAGCACGACATTCCTCTTCTGGTGGACTGCATTTGTAAGAGCCTTCTAGGGCAGGGAGCCAGTTTGGTGGCAGGGGAGGGTGGGCACGTGAACCCGGCTGGTGTCTCGGCTTTGCTGCTTCCGGGCTGCGTGGCCTCCACCGCGTGGCCGGCTGTTGTCTCGTGTCCGTGTTTCCCTCTGGAGGATGAAGGTCAGGTGGCGTGCTGCCTCTGTGGGTGCCCTCGGGAGCTATAGTTACTACTCAGAGGCCAGGGGCATCGCAGCAGGACTGCACGGCCACCGTCACCCACTCCAGTTGGCTGGAGGGCTCGATCACCGTTCCCCCAGTCACACATCAGGGATGCTGCTGTGACTGCTCCAGCTGCTGTGGAGATCTGCGTTTTCTGGCTTCCGAACATTTCTGATCATCAGAATCCACGGAGCTGGGGGTGGGATGTGTTCGCTCCACATAATGTAAATGCAGGTTAGAGCAGGTGGCCTCAGGTTGCCAGCCCTATTCACACCTGTGCCGTCTACACAGATGGAGTGCCTGGGGCCGGGAGGACCTCTTTTTTTTTTTTTTTTTTTTAAGGAGTTTGGTGTCGCTCAGCAGGAGCTGGTTGGCTTCTTGACATCACAGCCTCTTTATTTTGCTCGCTTGAAATGAAGCAGGAGGGAACCCCATGCAGCTGCCGGACGGGCAGCGCCACGGCCGCGGCCGCCGCCTCATGGCCTGTGCTCTCTCCTGGCAGGTGCGACGTCTGCTGCGTCACCTTTCGCACACACCGCGGCCTGCTGCGCCACAATGCACTGGTCCACAGGCAGCTCCCCAGGGACGCGCTGGGACGGCCTTTCATCCAGAACAACCCCGCCATCCCCGCCGGCTTCCACGACTTGGGCTTCACCGACTTCTCCTGTCGGAAGTTTCCCCGCATCTCTCAGGTACGCCATTGGCCAAGGCGGGACCCAGCTTCCCCACCCGAGGCAGGCTCTCCTTAAGACGCTGCCCTTTGGGCTCGGTCTGCCCCTCACAACCCTAGCTGAATTGAATCTGTATTGTTAACAGTGGTTCTTTAACATGCATATCACGGCTAAATATCTCTGGCATTGTAGTTTCTGTTCAAACGTTCTGGGTCATTGTTAACCTGAGCTGCATTCCTTCTCTGCTTATAAAATACCTGCCAAAGCTACTGTGGCGGTCATTCTTTGAAATTTTCAAAAATCGAGGTAAAAGATACCAACAGTGAAATTCTTCAGAAGCCCCAGGCTCAGTGTCTTATCCTGTATGTATACACTCATGTGCATGCGTCTGTGTGCACACACCCACATGTATACGCATGCATATATCCGCGTGTGTACCCACGTCTGTGCGCTCTTGTAGCCCCAGCCGCCACCCCCTCATTCTCCCTGGAGGCCCTTCTCAGGCGGTGCCTGTCGCCCACAGTCCGAGGAAGCCCAGTCTCCACTGATGGCAGGGAGTTACCATCATTTAGGTTTGTAGGGACCACGTTTTTAAAGAGAGAACCCAGCCTCTGTGGTGGTGGTACTTCATGGCACTTCCTGCCACTCTGCCCAGAGGCCCTGGAGACTGCCTCCCTCACTGGGCAGCTGGGGCTCCTAAGGCACTTTGTAGCTGGCGCTCCTTTCTCAGGCCGAGGGGTGTTTGCGGGCAGGGGAGGGTGGGCTCCCCTCGGGCTGGGATAAGGGCCTGGCCAGGCCTGCAGTGCAGCCGGGAGCAGTTGCTGACTCCTCTCTGCCGGCTTCCCCGCAGGCCTGGTGTGAAACGAACCTGCGCAGGTGCATCAGTGAGCAGCACCGCTTCATCTGCGACACGTGCGACAAGGCCTTCCCCATGCTCTCCTCGCTCACCCTACACAAGCAGACGCACGTGGCTGCCAACCAGAGCCCGGACCGGCTGCAGGCCAGGGCCCCGCGGGGCGACGACCTGGACCAGAAGGTCTTCCTGGCGGTGCTGGGCCTGCAGCACGCAGAGGACGTGCGGCCTGCGCCGGCGGAGGAGCCGCCGCCAGACGACAACCAGGCGATCCAGCTCCAGGCACTGCGGTGCCAGCTACCTCAGGAGCCCGGCTGCGCCGGCCTGCTCAGCCTGGCGCCCTTCGACGCCGCTGCCCTGGGCGGGGCGCTTGCCGTCCTCCCGGCCGCCTCGGACAGCGTGAAGCACCTGGCCCTGCAGCCCTTCCAGAAGGGCTTCATCATCCAGCCCGACAGCAGCATCGTGGTGAAGCCCATCTCCGGGGAGCCGGCCATCGAGCTAGCGGACATCCAGCAGATCCTGAAGATGGCTGCAGCCGCGCCGCCCCAGGTCGGCCTCCCGCCGCTGGCCAAGGCGCCCGCCGCGCCACTGCAGGCCGTCTTCAAGCACATGCCCCCTCTGAAGCCAAAGCCCCTGGCCGCGCCGCGCACGGTGGTGGCCACCTCCACACCCCCGCCCCTGGTCAACACCCAGCAGGCCTCCCCCGGCTGCGTCAGCCCTAGCCTGCCCCCGCCGCCGCTGAAGCTCCTCAAGGGCACAGCGGAGGCGGCCCCTGGCGCCCACCTGCTGCCGCCCAAGTCGGGGGCGCAGCTCTTCCTGCAGCCGCCGCGCCTCGAGCTGCCTGGCCAGGCCGAGGTGAAGACGCAGCTGGAGCAGGACAGCCTCCTGGAGGCGCTGCTGCCGCTGAGCGTGGAGGCCAAGATCAAGCAGGAGATTGCGGAGGGGGACCTCAAGGCCATCGTGGCGGGCCCCGGCGGCAAGAAGGCGCCGGCCGTGCGCAAGGTGCTCTACCCCTGCCGCTTCTGCAGCCAGGTGTTCGCCTTCTCGGGCGTGCTGCGCGCGCACGTGCGCTCCCACCTGGGCATCTCGCCCTACCAGTGCAACATCTGCGACTACATTGCCGCCGACAAGGCTGCGCTTATCCGCCACCTGCGCACGCACAGTGGCGAGCGGCCCTACATCTGCAAGATCTGCCACTACCCCTTCACGGTCAAGGCCAACTGCGAACGGCACCTGCGCAAGAAGCACCTCAAGGCCACACGGAAGGACATCGAGAAGAACATCGAGTACGTGACGAGCAGCACGCCCGAGCTGGTGGACACTTTGTGCTCCCCCGAGACCGTGTGCCGGCTGTGTGGCGAGGACCTGAAGCACTACCGTGCGCTCCGCGTCCACATGCGCGCGCACTGCGGCCGCGGCCTGGGCGGCTGCCCCAAACCCCGCAAGCCCTTCGAGTGCAAGGAGTGCAGCGCTGCCTTCTCGGCCAAGCGCAACTGCATCCACCACGTGCTCAAGCAGCACCTGCACGTGCCCGAGCGCGACATCGAGAGCTACGTCCTGGCGGCCGACGGCCTGGGCCCCGCCAACACCCCCGCCGAGGCCCCGGGCCGCACCGACGAGGGCGAGCGCAAGCCCCTGGCCGCCTTCTTGGAGCCCCAGAACGGCTTTCTTCCCGCGGGCCCCGCCCAGCCTCTGCCCGCGCACGTTGCCGTCAAGGTGGAGCCCGCCAATAACCTCGCCACTGACTTCAACGAGCCCCTGGACTTCTCCCAGAAGGGCCTGGCCCTGATCCAAGTGAAGCAGGAGAACGCAGCTGCCTTCCTGAGCCCCTCCGCTCCCTACGATTGCTCCATGGAGCCCATCGACCTGTCTATCCCCAAGAACTTCCGGAGAGGAGACAAGGACTCGGCTGCTCCCGGGGAGGCCAAGAAGCCTGAGCAGGAACCTGGGAGCAGCGAGCAGGCCTCCCCAGGCCCACCAGCCTGCCCCACGCTGCCAGCGACCTTGGGCGCCAGCGGGCCCCTGGAGAAGCCGGGGGTCCCTGCCGCGGCATCTTCGGCGGCCAGCCCTCTGGAAGCCGCAGCGCTGCCCCTGCAGGGCCCCGTTCAACTCGCCGTGCCCCTCTATTCCTCAGCCCTAGTCAACAGCTCTCCGCTCTTGGGCAGCTCAACCCTCGGCAGCCCGGCCTTGCTGCGGCCGCTGCGCCCCAAGCCCCCCCTGCTCTTGCCAAAGCCCCCCGTGACAGAAGAGTTGCCCCCACTGGCCTCCATCGCCCAGATCATCTCATCTGTGTCCTCGGCCCCCACCTTGCTGAAGACCAAGGTGGCCGACCCGGGGCCGGGAGGAACCAGTGGTACTGCCGCGGCCTTAGATGGCATCGGGGGTGCCCTCCCCAAAGCCACCACCGACATCACCAGCCCGAAAGAATCCAGTGACTCACCCCCCTCCGCCAACAGCCCAGAGGCAGCCTCGCCCACCGAGCAGGGACCAGCCGGCTTGTCGAAGAAGAGGGGCCGGAAGAGGGGGGCGCGGAGCCGGGCGCGCAGCAGCGGCGGGGTGGACCTGGACTCCAGCGGGGAGTTCGCCAGTATCGAGAAGATGCTGGCCACCACGGACACCAACAAGTTCAGCCCATTCCTGCAGAGCGCAGAGGACGACGCCCAGGACGAGGTGGCCGCAGCCCCCGCAGACCACAACGGGCCCAGCGACGAGGAGCAGGGCAGCCCACCCGAGGACAGGCTGCTGAGGGCGAAGCGCAACTCATACGCCAACTGCCTGCAGAAGATCAATTGCCCGCACTGCTCGCGGGTCTTCCCCTGGGCCAGCTCCCTGCAGAGGCACATGCTCACGCACACTGGTAAGAGAGCGGGCGGCGAGGAATGGGAGCCACGGCGGCCCTCCTCCCCACCCCGATTCCCAGCTTGTCCTCCTCTTCAGTCCCAGGAGTTGGGGGGCTTGCCTGATGGCCCAAGAGTCTGTAACCAGAATGGCCCGTCTCCGTCGTCTGGGCCCCCAAGGGCGTCTGGAAAAGGGAGGTGGTGGGGTGTTTTCAGGTGCGGTGGTCCTGGGCCATCTCATCCCTTGGTTGGGAGGAGGCACCTAAGGGAGCGGGGACTTTGACAGAAGATTTTGCATCCCATCCTCAAGGCAGCTTTTAAAACTGCAAACATTCTGTGATGTTCTTTTGACTGCTGTGTATTCTAAAGGGAAATATTGCAGATTGTGCAGCCACTTTTCAGTTCAATGAGGCAATGACACCTTCTCCTGGTTATCATGATCATTAGTGTCAGACTAGTTTTAGAATTTAAAAATTTTGTTACTTGTACTAAGGTGGATTGTTCCAGAGAAACATGCAAATATATTCTTCTAAGTAACAGGTTTAAGTTGTCCAACAGATAGCCCCAGAGTATTTTTCAAATGTTTTCATATATTATAAAGAGAAGTTTAAGATAAGAAACACACTTTAAGTAATTTCACTCCAGGTAGTTAATGGTCAAGTGACCATGCAACTTCCATCTTAATTCTGAGTCACTGAGGATTCAAACAGGATTTATGTCTTTGAACTAAGGGTAGTTTGGGTGAGATTCTTAACCTTTTGGAGATGACCACCCAAATATAAAGTGATCGGACCTGAAACAGAACAAAAGAGTTGTATGGTACAAGATTGCCAGATAAAACACAGGACCCCAGTTAAGTCTTGGATTTCAAATAAGCAACAGATGGTTTTTAGTGTATGCATCTCCCATGCACTGTTTGGGGTAGGCTGAAGGGGGACATGGGGAGGGGGCGGCAGAGCCGTTGCGGGTGACGGGGGCCCTGGGGGGCTTCAGGAGGAAAGTGTTTCTTAGAAGGCACCCCCCACGGCAGTCTCTCTTGCCGCCCTGTTGGGGTTGTGCCCGCCAGTCATCTGCAGGGTCTCTGAGAAGTGAACACTCCTCTTCCGACTTCTCAGCAGCCAGCTGGTCGGGTCTGAGGAGCTGGCGCTGCCTGCCCACTCACTCCTCCCCCGGCGCCCCAGGCCCAGCAGGTCCCCCCGACTCTCGGACGTTCTGTTCTCTTCCCGGCAAGCCCACAGTCTCCCTGAGAGGACCGTGCGGCCAGTACTTCCTCTCCAGACTTGTGCCAAGTCTCTGTAGGCATCTGGCAGAAGTTCCCTTCAAGTGCCCAAGCGTCCTCTTGGTTTATGATTTGGAGGCGTGGGCACGGAGCGGGGGAGAGGGGAGTGGGAGACGGGGCAGGTGGGGGCAGGCAGGACCTTGTTTTCCCTGCTCAGTCACCGCGCCCCTGAGGGCTCTGTCCCTGTCTGTCTGCTCTGTGTTGCTGCCGTGGGCATCGCAGGCCTTGTCTCTGGAGGGCGGAGCAGCTGTCCAGAGCTGGTCTTGGTGACAGGCCACGAGGGCCATGCTGTCGCCATCTTGCCCGGAGGAGACCGAGGCCCAGGGCGGGTTGAGTGATTTGCCTGCAGGCGTTCAGTGGTGGTCCTGGGTTGGGAGCCTGGCTGGGTCCCCTGCCGCCGCCCCGGCCCTGTCTGAGCATGTGGGGGGGGCGTGCGTGTCCTGACCCATCCCCAAGGCATAGGATGGGGAGGTGGTTTGAGACAAGGTGCAGCATGGCTGCGGACCCCGAGCTGCTGACAGGATGGTGTTAGCCACACACTTTGGCCCGGACAGAGGCCGGCGCCCCGTGGGCTCAGTTACCCTACTCTGCTGTTTCACAGCCTCGGCTTCCAGAGGCAATCTCTGCATCAAGCTGCCTAGTGATTTTAGAGAGTGTTCAGCACAGGGACAGGGAATTCCATCATCTCTGCAGGATCTCCCAGACATGTTTGCAGGCCATCCCGCCACCTAAACAGGCAGCATTAAGCAACCCAGAGGCTGAGTGTCCAGCTGGGGGTTCACTGTTGCTCAGGCAAGGGGCGTGTGGTCGCAGCCCTCTCTGCGTGACTCGGGTTCTAGGAACCGTGTCTCAGGAGGAAGCTGGCATGGCTGGCGCACTTCGTGACCTGGCGTGGTCTCCACTCACAGCTGCTTCCTCCTTCCGCTCCTCTGCTGGCCCGAGGCATCTAGTTGAGGGGAGCCGCCCTGGTTCCTTCCTTCTCGGCCTGACCAGTCCGCCTCTTCAGAAGATGGCTCTCTGGTTTCCGCCTTTTCCCCTCGTGCGCATCCCGTGTGTTTTCAGGCTACAGGTAGAAAAGACAGTGCCAGAAAATGGTTCATTTCAGCCCCACCCAACTTCCTCCTGCTGAAATGGAGCGTCGGGACCCTGTGAGGGCTGAGGTGCCTCCAGCTCTGCCGGTCCTAGTCCCTGGCCTCGCCCACTTCCTCGTGGTTGGTCTCACTGATGTTTCTTCCAGCCTGGATCCCACCTACCTTTCCCACTTTCTGTTCACAGATACTGCGTTGGGGCTGGAATCTGTGGGATGCACGCCTCAGTGTGGAGCACGCTCCCAGCGGGATGCAGGCCTCTGTGGAGCGCGCTCCCAGCGGGATGCACGCCTCTGTGGTGAGTGCTCCCAGAGTGCTCCCAGTGGGATGCACACCTGTAGAGAGTGTTCCCAGTGGGATGCACGCCTCAGTGTGGAGCGGTCTCCCAGTGGGATGCACGCCTCAGTGTGGAGCGCACTCCCAGTGGGATGCACACCTCTGTGGAGAGTGCTCCCAGTGGGATGCACACCTCTGTGGAGAGTGCTCTTAGCGGGATGCACGCTTCTGTGGTGAGTGCTCCCAGTGGGATGCACACCTGTGGAGAGTGTTCCCAGTGGGATGCACGCCTCAGTGTGGAGCGGGCTCCCAGTGGGATGCACGCCTCAGTGTGGAGCGCACTCCCAGTGGGATGCACACCTCTGTGGAGCGTGCTCCCAGTGGGATGCACGCCTCTGTGGAGCGCGCTCCCAGTGGGACGCACGCCTCTGTGGAGAATGCTCCCAGTGGGATGCACACGTCTGTGGAGAGTGCTCCCAGTGGGATGCATGCCTCTCTGGAGCACCCTCCCAGTGGGATCCACGCCTCAGTTTGGAGCGCGCTCCCAGTGGGATGCACACCTCTGTGTGGAGAGCGCTCCCAACCTCGCTGGGGTTTGACTGCTTTTCACCTTCTTAGGCAGCAGGTCTGGGAGCGTCTTCCTGGCCAGCCCTGCGTTGTCTCTGCCCAATCCTGAAAGAAAGAGACCCGGGGGCAGTAGGGCGATGGAGAGCTGGCTGAGGGGGTGAAGCCAGGTCATCACACTTACTCTGGGCGTTCACCCTTGATTCCCTCCTGCCCTGCCTGCCAGACAGCGCCATGTGCCTCTTGTAAAATTTCTCTCGTTTCTTGCCTGTTCCGACACCGCGAGTGTGAGTCGCAGGGTGTCATAGGTCTTTGGTGCAAAGGTGCATTTGGTGTCAAAGGTCTTTGGTGCCTGTGGTCACAGGTGCGCTTAGAAACAGCCCTGCTAACGCAGTCTTCTGTGGCTGTTACCAAATGGGTAAAATCATCAGATACCTTCGACACGGATCACCAGTCAGCAAGGCTTTTCTGAAGACTGTGACAATAAAATACTAGAAGGGTTTTTGTTTTCCTCTGTCCGTGCGTCTGGAGGGCACGCTGCTATTTAAAAATGTGTGACTTACGCAGTGAAAGGGGGACTTTTAAAGACTCCCGTTGGTTGTCACTTTGGGAATCTTCCTAATTGGATACAGTACTTCCAGGTCATTGAGTTGGTTTCTAAACTTAACCTTAGCATGAATCTTCCTCATCATGAGATATCCGCCTGGCTCTTAAAACCGGCTGTAAAAGTGAAGCGTTTACCAGTGTGGAGATCGTAGGGTACCTCATATAGTAGGGAGAAGCAAGAAGCCAGCCTCTCTGTGTGAAATCAAGAACCAGATTACAGCTCACAGTCACAGCTTCTGACTTGTTTTCTTCTCAGGCCTGTTTCTCGTGTTTTCACACTGGCCTGACTCAGGGAGACTGTGATTGTTGCTTTTGGAGAATGAAATGTTAAAGGGAAAATATTTTCTTCTTCCTTACAACAGAGCCTAAATAATTATTAAACATTAGGTTTGACATTTAGTGAAAAGAAGTAATTTGAAGGGCACACACACACACAAAGAAAACGTTAAAATACTTGACAACTCGTCTTCACACAAAAAGCCATGACTTTTTTTTTTAACATGGGAATTTTTATAAATTTAGCACAAAACATCTGCAAGGTTTGCGAAGCACGGGTTCTCCAGTTCATCCTCTCAGGCCCACGTGGAGCTCCCTAGAGTAACTGTTTTTAAAATTTGCAGCTGTGCTGGGTCTTTGTTGCTGTGCACGAGCTTTTCTCTAGTCGCAGCGCGTGGGGCTGCTCTCCGGTCATGAGGCACTGGCTTCTTACTGTGCTGGCTTCTCTGGTTGCAGAGCGCAGGATCAAGGCGTCTGGGCTCGGGAGGTGTGGCTCCTGGACTCCAGAGCACAGGCTCAGTGGTTGTGGCCCTAGGACCTAATTGCTCAGCATGTGTGTGGGACCTTCCCGGACCAGAGATCGAACCCCGGTCTCCTGCACTGGCAGGCGGATTCTTTACCGCCAAACCCCCAGGGAAGCCCTGCACATGACTGGTTTCTGATTCCACTTACCCGTCCTTCTAATTGCACTGTCTTTGATGGTTCTAGACATCTGTATTTAAAAACCTCTACCAGCAGTCTGGAACCATCTCTCAGAGGAGAATGGACGTCCCTTTCTTTGGCTACAGCTGATGCTCAAACTTGGGCTGTGTGGATTCAGGCAGTGCGAGCCCTTCCCGTCCTGGGAATCTCGTCCTGGGAATCTCGGCGCCAGGCCCATGTTGTCCATTACCCGCGTGTGGGCTTGTGTGCCTTCACCGGCTCTGGGGCCTGGTGATGCGCGTGGGGATCGAAATGGAAGGCCAGCCCCCATCGGCAGGTCGAGGGAGCAGCGCTGGCTGGCTGCCTGCTGTGTCTTGCGGCGGGGGGTGGGGGGGGGGGGGGCGGAGGGGGTGTGTGTGTCCAACCAGGGCAGCCCTGGGGTCATGAGATAGCGGTGAGCCCTGTTTGTTGCTATACAAAGCCTTTTCCCAGTGACCTTGGCAGCTGGGGAAGAGGACTCCAGTGAGGCAGGAGATGATAGCACGCCCCGTGCCCTGAAGCCCACGCCCTCCCTTCCCTGCCCCCCTCTTCTTTGCTTCTCTTCCTCCTCACTCTGTGCCCTGGCTCTGCCATGCGTCCATCCTTGCAGGCGCAGATCAGGCGCCATGGAGCCCCCAGAAGGAATCCTAACAGAAGGAGGGGGCGCTGGTCACAGCAGATAGTGGCCAGGTCAGGCAGGTTGGGGGGGCGCTCGGGGACCCAGCTTCTTCACACTCGGGGTGCTGAGTGGAGCACGTGGTCTCTGGGGAGACTCGTCCCTGCTGGCCCCTCATCTCCCACCCGCAAGAGTGTAAAGTGAGGGGCAGACCCGACACCGCCCCACCCCCGCCCAGGCCGGCTAGCTGGCTAGAGCCACAGGACCCTTGAGCAGAGGTCGGGCGGGAGGCACCCTGGGAAGTCCAGGACTCAGCTCTTCCTGTCCAGGTGGGCGGGTCAGACCCCTAGAGACCCCCGGGGTTTCAAGATGGCCCTCCATCCTGTTCGGTGCCCCGCGTCTGCGGTGCTGCCAGGCTGGGGTGTGCGCTGGCATCCTCGCTGTGGCGGCCACGGGCGGGGGCCTGCGCACGTCCCTCCTCTCACCTCTGTTCTTGTTATTATGTAAGATTTTTTTTTTTTTTTATTGTGAGATTTATTTTAAAGATATGTGTCTTGCTTTCATTGTTAACTTTCAGTATTTTAAAGACAAACCCATTATCCACTCAGGATGAGGGAAGATGACCGTTTGCCTTATTGAAGTTCTCGGGGTTCATTTCTTACTGTGTTTTGTTTATTTTCTTGAAAGGGGTGGGGGGTGGGAACCAATGCCAGTGATCCCCGGAGAAGGAACCGGAAGCAGACTTTCCTTTTTCGCTGCAGTAGAAAGCCAGGTAAATATGTATTTTTTTTCCCCCGATTCAGGTCAGAAACCCTTCCCTTGTCAAAAATGCGGTGCCTTCTTTTCCACCAAATCTAACTGTGAACGACACCAGTTGCGCAAACACGGAGTTACCGCCTGTTCCCTGAGAAGAAATGGGCTTATCCCCCAGTCAAAAGAGAGTGATGGAGCCCGTGATAGCACAGGTAGTGCCTCCAGGCGGTGGAGAGGGGCGCCCTTAGCCGCCCGGCTTCCCTTTCTCTGCAGGAGCCCGCGTGTCCCAGCTGCTGGGGAAGGTCTGACCTTCCCCTCCCCACCCCCCCACGCCTGCTCTTGCCCTTTGCCCCCTAGAGCTGGGCGGTGCGGGAGGGTGAGCAGTCCCGCTCTTTGTAGGAACACGTCTGAGAGGGATGTGGAAGCGCTGGGCTGGTGTTTTGGGAAACCCCAGCGGGGGCCTTGTCCTACAGGGCAGGGATGGGCCGGCTGGGAAGGTCCTGCAGGAACCCGCGATGCCCCGCCCCCCACGGGGAGGGGCCGGCCAGGCGGAGTGTTTTCTTTTCAATAACTCTCTTCCCGGTAAAAACCTTAGTCCTGTTTGAGAAAGCACTGTGCATGTCCTTTCTCTAATCCCATCTCCGCTTGCTCCGAATCCGGGTATTATTCTCGTGTGCTGATACGCGCTTCCTTCCTCCAGCCCTCCAGAGCAATTAACGGCTGCCCGTGCGTCCCCCGCCGCCTTTTTCCCTTCCAGCTTCTGTATTTACTCATGTTCTCTGTTGAGTGCCTTCCATTATCTCCAACCGCTGGGGGTTTGTGTCCCTCACCCCCGAAACACCACCAAGCATCGCTGCCTTTGGGTGGCCCAGACGCGGGGCCGGGGGCTGACGCTGAGGAAGCGTTGCAGGTGTGGGTTCAGTGTGACGGATGGCGAAAGCTTGACTTTTCCCCATTTTTTGAAGCCGAGTAGACTCCCCCCAGGTGTGTTTTCCTACTGTTCCTGGGCACTGTGTCCCATGCTTCCTGCCCTCAGACTGAGTGGGGCGGGGGTCCCCCTCTCCTGGGAGTGAGCGTGGACCGGAGGGCCGGCTCTAGCCCCCGCCCCCGGCCGCCTCGTCCGTGTTGTCAGAGACCGGGAGGGGGTCGGTGCGGAACCTCTTCTCGGGGCCACGCCTCCCCCCAGCCAGAGAGACGCCATGCCCTCGGCCATGGTCAGACCCTCCGGCTTCCAGGCCCACGTGACTGGCCAGGATCTGCTAGTGGAGAGGAGTCCGGGCGCCCACGGAGTCTTGCTGTGACTGCTGCCCTCGGGCCCATGGTGCCGGGTGACCTGCCGTTCACCCCGCGAAGCTGGCCACTGGGCTGGCAGGGCGCAGCTTCGTTGGGACGGCCCTGCCAGTGTCTGAGTCTCCGCTGCCACGTCAGGTTCTGCCCGGCCCCACTCTTGCAGCCCATCAGGGTTCCCAGGGGACCGCGGGGCGCCCTTGGCGCCCACGCTGGCAGACGAGTCTTAAAGTGTAACAGCCACGATGCACACTTTGGGTTCAGCATCTTGAGCTGTGTGACCAGGGAGCACCCAAACCAGGGCTCCTGCAGACGCGAAGCTAGTCTTAGCCTCCGGGTAGCTCCACGTCTTCACGGTGGGGGTACTTGTTTTATAAACTGCAGTTATGAGTTTGGCTTTTCCAAGTTTCACAGCACCCTCCTCACCTCGACCCTGCCCGGAGGGTGTATAGGTTTCCTTTAAGGGACAAAGCCTCTAGAAAAAGAAAATTCAGTGAGAGTTGTAACGAAAAACCAGCATAGAGAAAATATAGGTTTGGTGTAATTGTGGTCACAGTCCGCGGTGAGAAAGAAGGCTGAGAGAGAAGACGAGAGAAGGAGGGTCGAGGAGCAGGAGCTCCGTGCTTTCGAGAGCTTTTCACACCAGGTAAGGGCGATGGAGGGTGGAGGTTTCTTTCAGGCTTCTTCCCATGAAGTGAAAAAAGTCAGGCTTTGGAGAAAAACCATAAAAACACAAAGGCAGGAAACGACCCAGGCCGTTCTTGAGGGATTTCTAGGTTTATATGCCTGGGTTGCATTTTCGGAAAAATCCCAGAACATGTTTTGCAACATAGGTCTGACTTTCTCAATCACAGAAGGTCTCTCATCACAGTGTGCCCCAGATTTTCCCCAGAGGAACGGGGACAGTGCTGGGATGGGGCAATGTTAGCTGAAAGGGACGTGTTGATCATTCAGAGCCAGGCTGAGACTGAGGTGCACTTTGTCCCCTCGGAGGATGCTCCTGGGTCTTCCTCAGGTGATGCTTGTCGCAGCCTTCCTGTTTGTGGGCACCTGCGGGTGACTTTTCAAATCAATGTTAGCATGAAGTTTTTCGGTTTTTTTGGCCAGGCTGCGTGGCCTTTGGAATCTTAACTTCCCTGACCAGGGGTTGAACCAGGGCCCACCGCATTCAAAGCCAGGGAACTCCCCAGCATGGGTGTTTTGAAACTGTCGCTGTAAGGTGGCCCCCTTTGCTGCCCTGAAGCTCCTCATGCCCGTGTGGGCCGGGCCCCTTACTCCTGGCCTCGCCCCTGCCCAGGCAGATGGATGTTTAGGACGTAGGTTGTCAGCTCAGTTGGAGAGCCTGAGATTTCTCAGAAGCAGTAGATGTTTACTTGTTCGCTTGACACGGAGGTCTTCACTCTCACAAGAGAGGAGCTTTATCTACGAGTGCCTTCAGAGGCTGTCTGCTTCCTCTAGCAGTTTTCTTAGATTCGCGTCACAAACAAGGGCCTGGCTGACGGGAACAGAAAATGTTTAAAGCCGCATGGCTTACAAAAGTCACCAGCTCAGCCGCCTGCATTTGGGGAGGGCGCGTGGTGAGGAGAGCGAGGTCCGCGTAGGGCCTGGCCTTGTACGTTGCGCGTCCACGAGACCCAAGAGGTTAAGTCCGTTGCGCTCAAGAAAAAGCTCTTGGAGTGGCTTGCAACTGCAAGGGCCCGGCTGCTGAAAACGCCCCCTGGTGGACGTCGGGCAGAAGGCGGCCAAGCTCCCCAGAGGAAACGAGCTGGCCTCCGCTGCCTTCAAAGAGAGCATCACCCCCGCTGAGGAAGGCCCCGCGGTCAAAACACTGATCTGAGTATGTTGACTTGGGTTTGGTTTCAGAATTCACTTAGTTTATCATCTTAAATATATTCTACTGCAATCGAAATCTTAAATAACCCATGTTCTTTTGGTGAAAAAGAAAAATAGTGATTAGTGGAACAGGCTAGACTGTTCTGAGACAGGAAGTAACCACACACACACATATACCCCTTGGCTTCCCCCCCACACCTTTGGTTTTAATGTAACTACCCACCGAACCAATAAATAGGAAACCAAGCATTCTGTACTTTTTTATTTTGAAGTTTACACCAAAATCCATTTAAAAGGTGCTCTCCGAACAATTAAAGAAAATGAGCATCTGATTTTTCCTTGGAAAATGGCCTAGATGTTGGTGTGGGTGTGTATATATGTATGTATGTCGGGAGTCTTCTTTAATCTTTTGGGTAATTGCCAAAAGCCATTTATTGTCAGAAGTTTTATACTCAGCCCACAATTACTTGCTTCCTTCTGAAACCTTCTGAGATACTTGCACAGAGGCTGCCAAAAAGTAGTCAGAGTGAAACCAACGGAGAGAAGGAAGCGGGAGAGCCGTGTAGCGGGCCCTGGTGGGGCCGATGCCTTTGCTTCGCCGCCAGCCCAGGGCTGCCCTGATCACAGACCACAGCCCTGATCTCTGCCCAGGTCACAGAGCCTGTGCCTCAGGCCGGCGTGGTGCTGGTCTGCACACGGCAGGGGAGGGGCCGGGTTCGGTGTGTGAACCCGAGCTCAGAGAACGGGCCTTGTGAGGGCGGCGCGAGCCGTGTCTGCCGCAGAATGGGTTCCGTCAGCCTGCCGCCGCAGCAGTCCCCCGGCCGTTGTACTGTAGTTAAAAGTTGGGCTCAGCAAGCTTCAGCTTCACCGTCAGAGCTCATGATGGATAAGGGGCTAAGACCTTGTTCGACTAGAATGGTGAGGAGATGGTGCTTTTGATCAATACCGTCATCTCTTGGGTGTCGACAGTGTTCCCAGGGGGCCCGCCCTTAAGAAGGCCGATAGAAACCGGCGGACTGTCCACATCTGGTTTTGCTGTGGAGAGTGGACAGGTAGGAACCAGTCGAGAGATAGGAAACGTCTCCGCTCCCTACCCGGGTCCCAACAGCAGCCAGGGGGCCCTCAGGTGTGCACACAGGTGTGCATGTGTCTCCTGTTGCCCGCGAGCTCTCCCGGAGACCAGCCGTCAGGTGGGAGCCTGCGGACTGCAGACACCGAACCCTGGCTCTGCCACGTCCCGTGAGCCCCTAGATCCCGTGGCGGGGGGGGGGGGGGGGGGGGGGGGCCGGTTCCTTTGTATGCTGCATGTGTATACGGCTCTCTGCTCTGGAAAATAACTTCTCCCGCTCGGCTTCCTCAACCTCCCTCGCGCTGCGAGTCTCTGGAATGCGCCCGCTGTCCTCTCGCGGTCCTGTCTGTCTGGCTGCCCTGAGCCGCTCGCCCGCCCCTGGGGACCCGGAGCATCCCTGTGTGTTCCCGGGGAGGGGGTGGGGGGGGTGGGGGGGACAGCTCCAGGGGTGGAGGGGAAGGCGGAGGTCGCAGGCGCAGGCAGCCTGGGACCCCAGACTGTGTGCGCCCATGTGGAGGCTCCTTTTTAAAATTAACCTCAGATCCGCCTGGGGGATGCAAGGGGTGACGAGGATTCGGGTGAGAGAAACCCTTGCTGGGGTTTGGGAGACAGGCCCCGAGGGGTGGATCACGGGCGAGCCCTCGGAAGGGGTGTGTTTGGGGCCGCGGGTCTCAGCCTGCCCCGTGCTTGCTCCGCAGACAGCCAGTCGGACGCAGAGGCCTCGGCGGCTGGCAGCGAAGTGCTGGACCTCACCGCCCGGGAGCTGCCCGCGCCAACCCCAGAAGGCGCCTCGGAGCCCAGCCCGGCCGCGGCCCCGGCCCGGGAGGACCCCCCGGGGGGCGCGCAGGAGGAGGCGGAGCAGGTGGCGACGGAGGAGGACCTGCATCCCGAAGAGGAGGACGCGCAGCCCACGGAGGAGGAGGAGGGGGAGGAGGAGTGCGCGGAGGAGGAGCCGGCCGAGGCCGCCGACGGCCCCGAGGAGGACACGGTCAGCAACAAGAGCCTGGACCTCAACCTCGCCAGCACGCTGATGGGCTTCAAGCTGGCCGAGGGCGAGGCGGGCGCGCAGGACCACAAGCACACCTGCCACGTGTGCGGCAAGAGCTTCAAGTTCCTCACGACCCTCAGCCGCCACCGCAAGGCCCACGACCGCGAGGAGCCCGGTGACGAGAGCGCGCCCCCCCGGGAGCACGAGGGGCCGCACCCGGCTGACCCTGAGCCCCCCGCCCCTGAGCCCCCGGCCGAGGCGGAGGTCACACCCGATGCCCCGGCGGAGAAGCAGAGCGAGGCAGCCGAGGGCCCCTCGGACGCGGACGCGGACGGGGACGGGGAGGGCCCCGCCGAGAAGAGACCGCTGGAGAAGAGTGACGACGACAAGAAGCCAAAGACAGACACGCCCAGGAGCGCAGCCAGCAAGGCGGACAAGAGGAAGAAGGTGTGCAGCGTGTGTAGCAAGAGGTTCTGGTCCCTGCAGGACCTGACCCGGCACATGAGGTCGCACACAGGTGAGAGGGCGGGGCAGACTGGGCGGGGCGGGGGGGCGGGGACGGAGCTGGCGGCCCCGGGCACCCTGGGCACGCAGAAGGCCCGTCCTCTTAACACCCAGAGGGCACGGGGAGCGGCAGTGGTGTTTTCCAGAGCCTTCTGATCAGCCTCTTTGCCCTCTGCACCTCAGTCTTCCTGTCCCTAGAAAGGGGGGTGATGGCTGCCCTTGTCTTCTGGAAGCTTCCAGAGGAGTACGGGTGCCAGGAAGGGCTGCGGGGTGGCCCAGGGAGCAACAGTGTGGCGGGAGTTGGGCTGGGCTCGTTGCACCTGGGCCTGCACGCGGTGTGTGTGGGGGGGGGGGACACGGGGTGCCCGTCAGCCAGCTCTAGTTGCCCGGGCCTGTGCGGGGGGTGGGGGGGGCTCCCAGGTGTGCCCATCAGCCAGCAGGTGCTGGGTTGGCCGCAGGGCTGATGGGGCTAAACCGAGAGGGCACCTGCTCGCTCCCCGGGCACAGCCCCGCTCCTCCTGGAAGCCACCACCTCTGGGCATGAGGCCACAAAGCCCCTGCAGGGGCCACTGCTTGGGTAGAAAGGAGGCCTGGACGCCTTGCCCCACCGAGCAGGAAGACACCCCCGTGTCTTGGTCTGTGCTTCCCTCCACTCCCGGTGGCTAAGGAGGTTTCATCCCCTGCCGAGCCCCTGCACTGGGCTCCCAGCAGAGGTGTTCGTGGGCTCCAGCCAGGTGGTTCCCTCAGCTGCTCTGCGTCCAGGCGCTAGCGGGTCCGTAGCTCTGACTCCGCAGTGGGGCCAGCCCTGGGGGCCCTGTCCGGCACCTGTGTGCCCGAGGGTCCCGGGTCGGGGGTGAGAAAGCAGACCCGACCGAGGCTGAGGAGAAGCTCCGTGCGGCCCTGCTCCCTCTCCTGTGCTGTGGTTGGGACAGAGGAGGCTCCTGTGAGCGGACCGGGGGCTCAGTGGCCCACCACGCTACCCCTCGGGCCGTGGCTGTACGTGGGCGGAGCTGGGCAGTGGTCGCGGGCGGCCGGGCTCACAGCCCTGAATCCCTCTCGGTTCCCCAGGAGAGAGGCCGTACAAGTGCCAGACCTGCGAGCGGACCTTCACGCTGAAGCACAGCCTGGTGCGCCACCAGCGGGTCCACCAGAAGGCCCGGCACGCCAAGCGCCACGGCAGGGACAGCGACCGGGAGGAGCACGCCGAGGAGGACAGCGAGAGCGAGTCCGCCCACAGTGGCGCGCACCCCGTGTCGGAGGGCGAGGGCGACGCGGGCCTGCACGCCAGCGCCCACGTGGCTCTCACGCGGAGCCGGAGGGAGAGCCTGGCCGCCAAGGACGCCGGCCGCCGGGAGGAGCGGGCGGCGGCGCGGACGGCGGGGGCCAGCCAGGCCGCGGCCGGCAGGAGCACGCCCAGGGCCGCCGCCGCAGGCAGCCCTCCGGAGCCAGCGCCCCAGGGCGACCCCGGCCGGGAGAGCCCCGCGGGCCTCCTGCAGGACCTGCTGGAGCTGCCGGGCCGCAGGCCCGCCCACCCCCTCTTGCCCACTGCCGACAGTGCCTCGCTCCTGGGCCTGGAATGACGACCCGGCCCGCCCCCCAGCACGCAGACGAGAGCCAGCAGAGCAAAGCGCCCTGAATCTGCTTCCCGAGGTGCCCTCAGTGCCCCTTGGCTGCTGGGAGGCCAGAGAGAGAGGGGGCGGTCGCCCCCGGGTGCCATCGCCTTACAGACCGCGGGGAAGGGCCGCACCAGCGATTCGAGTGCCTTAACTACTTACAGCCCTTCGTGTCCTCCTGGGTGTTGTGTTTCCAAAACGACTTTTTGAAAAACAAAGCAAATATTTTAATGAATTATTTGGAGAGGACCTTTTCATTTAAGCATTAACATTACCTTCTGTCTTGGTGTGTGTGAGCTTGTTTTTGCAAATCTGTGATAGTCACGTTTGTTCTATGAGCTGGAAACAGACGAAAAAAAAAACATGCCCTTGGATACCTATGGCCAATAACTGGAAGAAAGTGACGCGAATTCCATGTAAATTCCCAGAGGAAATGTGGATAAGATGCTCATTTCTCAAATAGACTTTTTTTTTTCTGTTTGCTACATGGTGGAGCTGTAATCTGGTCCTCGGTGTACTGCAGGATGTGGTTGATGAAGGTTTCCAATTTGGTTCAAGCCAAAACCAGGAAAGGTTCTAGCTTCGACCTGGGACACATTTCCACTCTCAGCGTTAGACATGCCATTACTGCTGCAGTTTCCAGACAGAGGAGAGTCCCCCTGGCAACTGAACCGGCGGAAAACATGCATAGATGTCATATATCTGATTCCTACCCCCAACCCCCACCCTTTTCGGTATATGTATTAATAATATTATTATTATTATTATTATTTGTAGTTCATCAGTTTGCTGGTCTCTGCAGTCAGCAGAAACAAATGGGCAATATTTGTCCTGGGAGACCCGGGCCGCCCCCGCCCGGGCCTCCCCGCGCGTGAGCGTCCACCCGCAGCCTCTGCCAGGCCCCCTGGGGCGGCAGCTCTTCTACTGTACTCAGACACGCCTCTCTTCTGTGACTGCAGCACCCAGCAGGGGCCCCGCGGTCCTCCGCCCGCCCCTGGGGGGCCGGGGGGCAGTGGGGAGGGGAGAGGAGGCGAGGTGGGCGCCGGGGCCTCCAGGGAAGCCGGGCGGCAGGACCCGTTGCTCGCCAGGTCTTCCTGCCAAACCCAGCCCAAACCCACCGGCGCCCCCGTCCTTTGCAGAGCGAGGGAGTTCTACTACTGGTAACAAAACTGCACACGGGAGACGGAGGAGGGATGTACATTCCCTTCCTGTAATCTGGGGTTGGTGCTTGAAGAGAAACACGTGTCTCTAGTTTCTGGGTCGCCCGAGCCCCTGGGCGCACAGAGGTGGATTTTCTTTTCGTGAGCATCATATGCAGGCAATAGACCCCCTCACTGTAGCTGCCAGCAGTGACTGGAAACTGACCCTACTGTAGCTGGGCTGTGCTCAGCGGCCTGTCCTCTAGCCGGGACCCCCCGGGACCCCCCGAGCCTCAGTGCCTCAGGCCCCCCCCGGGACCCAGGGCTCCTCTGTCCTCAGACCTGTGCCCACCACAGGGACCCCCGCCCTCCCTTCCTCACCCACTCCCGGTGGCCAAAATCCAACCGCCCAGACTTCAAAGGAAGCTGTGTGTTCTTGATGTGATGAAAAAGCGGTATCTTTGCATGTGAAAGGCGAAAGGTTGAGGTATATTAAGATTTTTAACTGTATTAGGGATGTGTGAACCAGTTTCAAAATGAGGTTTTATTTACTTTAGGTGAAGACGAATCAGAACCAATGACCCCCCCCGCCCCGCCCCCGACCCTGTATCACTTCATACGAAGTGTGGTGTGCTTGCCTAAAACCAGTTCATTCATCCCTTAATTTTTTATGATGATTGCTGTTATTTTCATTGTTATTATTATTATTTGGGTGTTTTGTTTTCCTTTGCAGCTCTCCACACTAAAACTCGGAACGTTGTGGGGAGAAGCCACGAGTTAACTCTGCGCTGGGGTGAGATGTGGCCGGAACCAGCCCGGCACTGCGGCCAAGGCTGCCGCTCGCAATAATCACTATTGATTTAAAGCTTTATTTAGCCTTCATCTGTACCCTCGTAGTCGATAAGGTCTTGCCACGTTTTATTAGTGAGGTTGAGAGATGTATCATCTGTTTGTTGTTCTGTCCCCTCCCCCAGTATTAAACTGTGAAATTTGTGATTTGTTTAAACTCTGGGTGAATCATAGCTTAGTTTGCATGTCCAGCTCATTTGTTCCTATACATTTTGTTTGATTCTTTTTCTCCTTCTCTCAGGGCTTTTACAAAAAAAAAAAAAAAGAAATATATATATATGGATCTTCTGAAAAGTTTTTTGAGGTGCAAGTTTCTCTCTTTTGTTTTTTCTCTTTGATTTATGAACACGATGCTGAGATTCAATCACTACATGAAACTCCCGGCTGTGAAAACAAGACGAAAACCCGGGGCTGTTTTTCCCACCAGCCCCCAGGGGAAGCCGTGTGGCAGTCGGATGCCCGTTTGTTTCAGAAAGTCTCACCGTTCTTTGCACGCTCTGTTCCTCTCTTTCCTCCAGAAGGAAGTTGATCCTGGTGATTTCAGCCCATGCATTAAACAGGAAACAATAATAAATGTGTAGAATTCATATTTTTCTAAAGGGAACTTAAAAAACTGCTGCTACATGTTGTGTACAAAACTGGTTTATGCCACAAGAACAGAGAATCACAGATCCGGGTTTGGTACTTCTCGTCCCTCTTTGTGTCCAGTTGTATAGACTTCCAGATTCAAAATGAGAAGAAACGCTGTTCTGTATCAAACCATCTACAAGCAATAAATGTTATATTTTAAAAACGGCAGGTTGCTGATCCTGCGGCCGTCCTTTGATTTGCTGTGATCCTCTGAGCTCGTCCCCAACCCGGGCCGCTGCCTGTTGGGGGTGGGGGTGGGCGTGGGGGGCCATCATTGGACGTGGGCATCTGTGGCGGTGGGTGGGAGAACCTCAGGCCTGCTTGCTGCCTGCTAGGCACCTGGGGTTCCCACAACAGCCCTCACCCAGGCAGCATCTCTCAGCCTCGGGCCCGCGTCCCCGCTCGCCCCGGGGGTCTCTTCGGGGCCCCGAATGGTCGGCGGCGGCAGCTCAGGCCTCGCTCACGACAGGTGAAGCGGGGGGCTGTGTCTCCGGGCCACGACCCCCTGGACACACTGTGCTGGCCCTCCCCCTACAGTCAGGCTGTGTGGGGTTGAGTTGTCCCCTGGGCGGAGAGCTCCCGACTCAGACCTGCTGGTGTGCACAGGCCAGGGGCCTGGACAGCACGATGACTCCAGAGTTGGGGGGACACAGCCAGTCAGAAGCCACATTTGCGGGATCTGCTGTCACAAAGCCACAGAAGGGCCAAGGCCCAGATCCTGTAAGCCCAGAGTGGATCTCAAAGCAGCTTGGAAGGAAGCGGGGTTCAGGGAAGCTGATTGTAAATGTTTCCAGCAAGGTGACTGTCACAATTCTGAGCGCAGAGTGCTCGGGTCCTTCAGGCTTCCAGGTCCCGGTGTCGGGGACCGCGCCCACCCCCGCTGCTTACCCCCATATCACACGCACTAGCCTCAGGAGACTGACTGTGGGGAGGTGCAGTGAGGGGTCCTGAGTTGTATTAATACAACAACCAAATAACTCGGGAGCGACTTTTGCATAAACAAGCAGCTCCCAGGAAGCAAGGCCTCTGAACTGTCCAGCCGTGGGGCCGTTGAGCCGCGCTGACGGCCACCCCGCTTCTTTGCGGATGGGGTCGTTCCCGGCTGGGAACCAGGACCGTGCGTGGTCAATGTGAAGGGCAAAGGGTCAGCCCCTTTGGAATAGGATGCCCAAGATGGGGCGCAGACTCCAGGAAATGCCCACATGTCTGTGTGTGTGCGTGTTGCGTGCAGCCCCGGGCAGGCAGTGCTGAAAGCAGCCTACAGGAGGCGCCAGATGGGACCTCTCAAAAGAGCAAGCCCGTTCCTTAGGAAGAGGAGCTGAAGTTCATCTGCCCCATCAACTCCCCTGCTCGGGATTGTGAGCTGACCCCCTCCCTCTGGGGAGTGAGCTGCGGGCCCCTCCTGCAGGCCCCCACCTCCCGCCAACCCTGGGCAGGAGGGGAGGACCCATCCTGCAGGCTGGAGCCTGTGGGTCTTGCAGAGCGGGAGTTCCTGGCAGAGTGTGTACTTGGCCTCTCAGGGCGATTTCTGTCGTGAGCCTCAGCATTCAGGGTGACGTGTTTATTAGGTAAACACGTGGGCTCGGGCTTCCCGCTGTCTCTGCAGAGAAGCCCGTGAGGCGCAGGTGGCCCCAGAGATGCAAAGGCCTTCTTCAGCAAGCTCTGCTTCCCCTTCAGCCTCCTCCCGTTAGAGACCCCCTCCTCGGGTGCACCTTCCCTCTGAGATTTGGGGAAACAGAGACGTTCACATGTAAAAATCAGTTTTACTTTTGCACCCGTCAAGACAAGGACGAGGCCTTGAACTGAATGGAGCTTCGGGGGCGGTTGCTGCTCGTTTTTCTCCAGGGTCCGGTTAACCAGCTGCAGCCCAGGCCTCTGCCGTCTGCCAGGCGCTGCCCTCGGCCCCGGGGGACAAAACAAGCAAGACGGGAGAGGCCTTTCCCTGTGGGAAGGCGGGTTTTCACGGTGAAACACGGGAAACGGAGAGTCAGGCCAAGTCCGAGGGCAGAGTAGCCTCAAGGGGGCAGGCCGCCAGCCCTGAGGAAGTCACCCACTGGGGCCGTGCCTGGGGATGCCCCCGCAGGAAAGGTTCTGGAAGCAGCCTGGCCCCCCAGAAGCCACTGCAGCAGGAGCAGACAGGGAGAGGCCGGGTCCTAGCAGAAGGGGGGTCATGAGTGCACTGGGGGGCGCCCAGGGCGCGGGCAGGTCGGGGGCTGCACAGAGACCCCCAGGAGGCAGCCTGGAGCCAGCGGGGGCAGCTGTTGACAAGGGGCCCATCTAGGCTGTGTTCTCAAGCGGAGCCAACAGGAGGAGATGGCACGTCAGACCCCTGACCGGCAAGAGGTCAGAGCTCAGAGGTCAGTCCCACCCCCGGGTCCTCAGAATGAACTCACACAAGAGGAGGCTTCACTTGTTTTTTTAAAGTAAACTTTTCTTTTTGTTTCTTTTTTTTTTTCTTAAACTCAGTAGAGGGTACTTTGCCAAGAAAAGAGAAAGGAAATAAGTCCTTGGTCGTTCCTGCCCCATTTCCAGGAAGTGGCTGGTGCCAGGGCCACGTGAGTCTGGGGTGGGTCCCCAGGGCCAGCAGCATCCTCCCCAGTGTGACTCCCCGCCCTGACCACCACCCTGACCCCCCAGCCCTCATCCTCATCCGGGTGCCCTGAGACGCAAGTGAGGGCACAGGGACCCGGAGTCCCGGACGCCGCGTCCCAAACTTCTGTCCCAGCGCGGGGGAAGCCTGGGGATGTCCAGCTCCCGACGCAGCCCGGCCACTCTTCCTGGACAGGACCGGCTTTGATGGGCCGAGTGGACATTAACCCAGGTGGTCCTGGCCTCGATTTCTGATTGCGTCCCCAGACAGGGGTCAGGGACTCAAACACATCCCTCACCGTCTGTGCCGATCACCACCCCACTCCTCCCGCCTCCGACCTCATCGGATTCGGCCCTCGCTGGAGCCAAGGTCTGTAAATGGTGCGCTGGGCTTGACCTTGCCTCGCCTGACTCCAAGGTCCGTGTTCCTGGCCTACCCGGAGACCCGTCAGCCTCTCTGCACCTTTAAATTTAGGTCCGAGCAGGGCAGGTCCGATGCCTGCTGTCACTGTCTTCCCATCCCCAGAAACAGCATTAGGGGCTGCTTCCCTCTTGCTGCTGCTTCTCACATGCGTGTGTGTTCTTTTGTGTGTGCTAGAATAACTACATAAAGTTTACCATCTTGACCTCTTCCTGAGAGCTTAAGTTTGTGGCATTGAACGTGTTCCCGTGGTACAGCCATCACGCCCGTGCTCCGCGGAAGCCTCCCTCTTCCTGACTGAACCTCGGTCCCCATGAGACACTCATCCCTGTACCCGCCCCCAGCCCCCAGCCCCCACCGCCTACCTTCTGTCTCTGGGACTTTGGCTGCTCTGGGTTCTTGTGGAAGTGGAAAGAACATCACGTGTTTGAAAGACAATTTACTCAACACCCTGTTAGTGAGAGTCTGATAGGATGGTGGGTGGTTGAGTCACTAAGTCGTGTCTGACTCTTTGTGACCCCATTGACTGTAAGCCACCCAGGCTCCTCTCTCCATGGGGTTTTCTAGGCAAGACTGTAGAGTGAGTTGCCATTTCCTCCTCCAGGGGATCTTCCTGACCCAGGGATCAAACTCGGGTCTCCTGCACTGCAGGCAGATTCTTTACCACTGAGCCACCAGGGAAACCCAGGTGGGGCTAGTGGTGAAGAGTCTTCCTGCCGATGCAAGAGACACAGGAGATAAAGGTTCAATCCCTGGGTGGGGAAGATCCCCTGGAGAAGGGAATGGCAACCCACTCCAGTATTCTTCCTGGACAATCCCTCGGACAGAGGAGCCTGGCGGGCTACAGTCCACGGGGTCGCAAGGAGCCGGACATGATTGAGCAACTGAATGCCTGATAGGCAGGAGCTCAGACACGGGGGTGTTCACCTGGAACTCAGGCAGGGGGCAGGTGGAAGGCAGCACGCCTGGGCTGGGGGTCCCCCTGCCTGAGGACGCAGCAGCTGCCCGCCCCTTTGCTGGGGTGCAGGGCGAGCGCAGGAAGGGCTGATAGCTGGGTCTGGCTGCGAGGCTGCCTCCTGCCTGCTCCCTCACCCCTGAGGAGGGGGTGACCACGGTGCCCACCTCCAGGGATAGCCGTGCAGACTCCATGGGGTAATACACAGCGTTCTCAGCCCGGGACCTGCTGGCAGACACGCATGTGGGAGGAGCTCAGGTCTCGTCACCTCTGAGGATGCCTTCTCCCTGCAGCGTGAACCACACAGGTCTCTGCCCTCAGGGATGGAGGAGGACAGGCCTCCCCTCATACCCCCAAACCCAGGCACCCGTGTCCTACCACCCGGGAGACTGGGAAGTACAGGCACTCAACCCCAGCCAGCTGCTCCCTGCAGACAAGGGTCCCGGAGCACGAGCCCCCCTGCTCTGTGGTCCAGAGCTGCGGGCTCAAGGCTGGCCCGAGGTGGCCTTGGAGCTTTGGTGAGGCGGGAGGGGGCCCCGTGAGCTCCCCAGCTTCCCTCAGACCCCCACACGCACTCACAGCCCAGGGGGACCCCCAGCCTAGCCTCCTATCACAAGCTCCTCTGAGGCAGAGCTGGTTTCTCTCTACTTGGGGTGCAGGTGGGCACCCAGAGAGGGTGGGCACTGTGGCCCCCCCGGGAGCTCAGGGACCAGCTGAGCAGCTGGGACACGTGAGAGCCCAGCCCCCCTCCGAGGGACAGAGGACCAGGCTGACCCGGGCCCCTCTGGGGGCTCCCCCCAACCCCCCACCCCGTGCCTACTGCAGCCTGCACACAAGCCACCCGAGATTCCCGCTGCCCGAGGCACAGACCCCGAAGGCCCCTTGAAGGGGCTGAGGAGCAAGCAGGACCCTGGGGCGCGCCACCCCGCCGCCGCCCCGCCCCGGGTGCCAGGCCGCCCGGGGCCCTTCCCACTCCCAGCTCCCGGAGCGGCCTGGCTCGGCCAGAGGGCCAGGTTAATTTTAAACTTGAAATTGAAGGTTACTGTCTAACAATAATAAAACCGGCCCCTCCGATTCTTGGCTGCCAAGGCAGTGTCCTAAATAAGAAACCAGCGGGCACTCCTTGCCCAGTTCGCTTGGCAGGAAGCCACAGACCCAGGACGGGAGGAGGGCCCGCCTGCCTGCCCGGCACTGGCCTCCGCCGTGCCCGCCGCCGGCTGTCAGTGAGGGGAGTGGGGCCCGCCAGGCTGCAGCGGCTCAGCAGGCCTCCGTGCCAGGACCGCAGCTCTGTGAAGCAAAAGTGATGTCTGCTCAGTGTGCAGATTCTGGAAGCTGCAGGAAAACACGAGGGTGAAGTGAAGTCGCTCAGTCGCATCTGACTCTGCGACCCCTTGAACTATATAGCCCACCAGGCTCCTCCATCCATGGAATTTTCCAGGCAAGAGTACTGCAGTGGGTTGCCATTTCCTTCTCCAGGGAATCTTCCTGACCCAGGGATCAACCCCTGGTCTCCCGCATTGCAGGCAGACGCTTTACTGTCTGAGCCCCCAGGGAAGCCCGTAAATACGAAGTGGGTGGAGGGGTGGGGGTTAACACAGTCATCTTGCTTCTCAGCATTGTTTTTATTGATTGAATATTGCTGTTTCAGTCGGGCCCAACGTCCCTTCCTCTCTCCCTCTCGGACGTGTTTATACAGCACTTTGCACGCTGCAGCTTGTTTTCCCCTGAGTTTTGTCTCTTGTCTTCACCCTCATCCAGTGAACTAGGAAGGAAAAAAACTCCTTGTCACCTTGGAGCAGAGATGAGGATGAAATGAATTACCCAGGTCAGCCAGCTAATGGGCAGCCTTGTTAGGATGAAATTGCCCACCAAAAAGCGACAAAGGATCTTAGGAGGGAAAATTCCCAGAGGATTCTGAAGCCCAGGAAAGTTTGAAAACCACTGTCCCAGAGATTGGGTTTCCCTGGTAGCTTGGTTGGTAAAGAATCCACCTGCAATGCGGGAGACCCCGGTTCGATTCCTGGGTTGGGAAGATCCCCTGGAGAAGGGATAGGCTACTCACTCCAGTATTCTTGGGCTTCCCTGGTGGCTCAGCCGGTAAAGAATCCACCTGCAATGCGGGAGACCTGGGTACGATACCTGGGTTGGGAAGATCCTCTGGAGAAGGGAAAGGCTACCCACTCCAGTGTTCTGGCCTGGAGAATTCCATGGACTGTATAGTCCATGGGGTCACAGAGATTAGACTATCCCAGGCTCCTGCCCACCAGCTGCCCCCCAGGAACCTCGAGGCCATTGTTCAGGCTGCAGTAAATCTCAGATCTAGGAAACATGCCAGGACCTTCCTTCAAGCACCCCACCTGACCTCTTCTCCAGCCAGTGGGGCTACTCACCCACCTGTATCAGCACAGGGGCCCCACGGGGCCCTGTGGCCAGGCCATACTCAGGAAGAGAAGCTCCGAGAAGCTGCGACCCGACCTGGGCCCCGAGCTCAGGGAGCAGGTGCCTCCACCCGCCTCCCGTCCTGAGGTTTGTGTTGTTTTCATGCCTCTAAACCACCGTTGAGGAGCCCACGGACCAAGAAGTTGTTTCAGCTTTCAGGTCTCACTGTTTAAGAAATGCATTTCTTAAGGCTAAAGCTGCCATAGATAGTAGTTTTTCTGATGGATCTGGGCAAAGTAAACTGAAAATCTTCTGGAAAGGGTTCATCATTCTAGATGCCATTAAATGCTGTGCCTCACCGGACTGACCGAATGTCTAGGGCAGCTGCCCCCCAACCTCTGCTCAGTTCAGTTCAGTCGCTCAGTCGTGTCCAACTCTTTGCGACCCCATGGACTGCAGCATGCCAGGCCTCCCTGTCCATCACCAACTCCCGGAGTTCACCCAAACTCATGTCCATGAGTTGGTGATGCCATCCAACCATCTCATCCTCTGTCGTCCCCTTCTCCTTCCACCTTCAATCTTTCCCAGCATCAGGGTCTTTTCCAATGAGTCAGCTCTTCCCATCAGGTGGCCAAAGTATTGGAGTTTCAGCTTCAGCATCAGTCCTTCCAATGAATATTCAGGACTCATTTCCTTTAGGATGGACTGGTTGAATCTCCTTGCAGTCCAAGGGACTCTCAAGAGTCTTTTCCAACACCACAGTTGGAAAGCATCAGTTCTTTGGAGCTCAGCTTTATTTCGGAGAAGATGATGGCACCCAACTCCAGTACTCTTGCCTGGAAAATCCCATGGATGGAGGAGCCTGGTGGGCTGCAGTCCATGGCGTCGCTAAGAGTCAGACACGACTAGGAGACTTCACTTTCATGCATTGGAGGAGGAAATGTCAGCCCACTCCAGTATTCTTGCCTGGAGAATCCCAGAGATGGGGGAGCCTGGTGGGCTGCTGTCTCTGGGGTCGCACAGAGTCGGACACAACTGCAGCGACTTAGCAGCAGCAGCAGCAGCTTTCTTTATAGTCCAACTCTCACATCCATACATGACCACTGGAAAAACCACAGCTTTGACTAGACAGACCTTTGTTGGCAAAGTAATGTCTCTGCTTTTTAATAAGCTGTCTAGGTTGGTCATAGCTTTTCTTCCAACCTCAAGCCCCAGTTTATTTCTCTCGGGGTCTGCACAGTCACAGCGGCTGGGGGCTGGCTTCACAGTCAGGACCAGATGCCAAGTCTGCCCTGACCTCCACGGCCCTGGCCAGCCCAGGCCACCGTGACATCTGGGGTCTGCCCTGGATGGCCTGTGCACCGTCCCCTGGGTTCGGTGGGCCTCGGGGCTATACCAGCCAGCAGAACACTGGCCTGCCTGGCCTGCACCCTTCTAGAACCTTCCAGATGATTCCCAGCTGTTTTCCCTCCCCGCTCATCAGCACCAGGGCCCAGTGCCCCCACCCCAGCTCCCCCTAACCCCCCGCCCAAGTTAAGCGCTGACTCTCCAGGGTTTGGATCCTGCTGAGGAAGGTGGGGCTGAGAGGTGCCCACGTTGTGACCCTGAGCAAAGGGTCAGGGGACCTGCCAGCCTCAGAGAAGAGGTGGGCAGTGGGGTGGGGGCCAGGTGGGCAGGGGCGAGGGGTGAACACGAAAGGGGAAACACCTCCTCATTTTTATTGACACTGAACTGACCCAGGCCAGTTTTTCCTGTTATGTTTTTGCTTTTTTCCCCTCCTGTTCAGGGCTCAGGCCCCAACCCCCACGATGCTCCTTCTCTGGGGCACCCAGAAGTGACTCAAAAGTCCCTAGAGGAGGACTCGGGGCGGGGGCGGCTGTCACCTGGAGGAGGGGAGTTTGCAGGCGTCCCGGTGGGGATGTCTCCAACTCAGGGGACAGTGAGCGCTGCGGCTGCGTTTGAGTCCGGGGGGAGCTGAAGCCCTGGGGGTGAATTTTTAAGACTCATTTTGCTTTTTTAAAAAATAATAGCTTTAGGTTCACAGCGAAAGTGAGAGGAAGGGGCTGCGATTTTACCCTCCACCTGCCCCCATCCTCACGCCCCCACCGCAGGAGGGGCCTCTGTTGCAACCACCGCCCCTGCTCGTGCCTGTCCCCCAGATCGCGGTTCACACGAGGGCTCCCTCTCTGCCGGCCGAGGGCTGAGATGTCCACGCACCCAGCAGCACACCTCCCCCCAACACCCAGTGCTACCTAGTCGTCACCCCAACTGCAGTGTGTGTGTGTGTGCACGTGTGAGTGTGTGTGTGTGTGTGTTTGTTTAACTGGGGGAGCAAGAAAAGCCTGGAGACTGGCTTCTTGGAGGCGAGTTTCACAGGATTCCACAATGATTTCAAAGGGGCTGGGAGCCGGGATGAGCATCACCTGGAGGAGGGCGGGTCAGGGGTCAGGGGGCGTGGTGGGCGGGCCTGGGAGGCACGTGGTGGGCTCGGTGACCCCCGGTGGGTGCCCGGGAGGTGAGGGGGGAGGCCGCAGCCAGTGGCCTTTGGAGGGCCCGGGATTAGCGTTGAGAGTCCAGAGCGCAGCCCTGGTGGCAAGTGGGGTCAAGGAAGGCAGTTGTTGGAGCACAGCTGGTTCTGGAAACATCCCGGGCGGAGTGCAGGGCGGAGCGGAGCCGGAGGCCTGTGGAGGAAAGGGCTGAAGTCGTGAAGTCGTCCCGGCCCAGGTGAGGAGGTGGGGAGGGGTCCCGGGTGCAGAGAGGCACGGGATGGGGGGTAGGGGGGCTCTCACCAGGGCCGCCAGGGAGCAGCCAGGAGCTGGCCGCTGGGCCCGGAGGCCGTGGGTCCTCTTGCTCGAGGAGCCCATGACGGCAAGGGATAGAACCCCGCGCGGGCCAGCTCCTGTGGCAGGCGGCTCTGAGCGTCCATGCCCCGGCATGGTTTCAGGGTCGCCTTCTCCGGCTCTGCTCCCCGGCTCACCCCCAGCTGCTCCTTCTCCAGGGACCCAGAAGTGACTGGGAAGGTGGCTCAGAGGAGGGCAGGTGGGGGTGGCTGTCCCCAGGAGGAGGGGCATTTGCGGGCGTCCTGGTGGGATGCCTGTGGCTCAGGGGACAGTGAACGCTGCAGCTGCGTTTGAGTCCTGGAGGAGGGAAGTTCTGGGGGTGAATGAGATCAGAGGCTGGGGATGGGGACCAAGATAGAAAAAAGAGGGGGCTTCCAAGCAGCTTTTCAGGGCTCCCCTCGGGCAGAGAACCCACATGCCCTCTGTCTGCACAGCGGCCGGTAGCAGCAGGAAGCCCTCGTCAACCCCGTGTGTGTTTCAGGCATGGCTCACGGTCAGCCAGCTCTCAATGGCAAACACCTGTCTCCTCCCCGCCGTGCCCACGGTCACCTGGGCACACACAGCCCAGGGGGCTTCCCCAGGTTCTCCCTGCCCAGCACCCCCAGCTGGGTGCTTGCTTGGTTCTTTGTGTGTGTGTGATTCACTCAGTCGTGTCTGACTCTTTGTGTCCCCATGGACTGTAGCCCACCAGGCTCCTCTGTCCGTGGGATTCTCCAGGCAAGAATACTGGAGGGGGTTGCCATTTCCTCCTCCGGGGATCTGCCCAACCCAGGGATGGAACTTCAGCGTCCTGCATTGGCAGGCGGGTTCTCTACCACTGTGTTGCTCAGTCTCTAAGCCATGTCTGACTCTCGGCGACCTAATGGACAGCAGCACCCCAGGCTTCCCTGTCCTTCACTGTCTCCCTGAGTTTGCTCAAAGTCCTGTCCGTTGAATCAGTGGTGCCACCAACCATCTCATCCTCCGTCGCCCCCTTCTCCTACCCTCGGTCTTTCCCAGCATCAGCTGAACCACGTTCTGGTCATTTAGTGGAATATATTTGGCCTCCCCTGCCCCACATTTTTTTTTTTAGCTGAGCAGTGTCTCCTGGGCTGGAGGACAAGGGGGGCAGCCACTCAGTGCTGTGTCCCCTCCAGAACCTAGCCCAGTGCCCACAGTCCGCAGCCGCTCAGCGTGTTTTCACAGGTAGAGGCAAAGCCCCGGGGGTGACCCTGCGGGCTGTGTGGTCCAGGCAGTGGCTGGTATACAGTTCTGGGCCTCGTCCCTCCAGCCGGCCGGTGCCAGCGCTAGGGTTTCTGCCCAGGCCAGGTGGACATGTGCATTGTCAGTGAATGGCTCCACCCACGCTTGGGGTGAAGGGCTCGGGTTTTTGGCTCTGCCCTTCCCAGGTGCTGCCCTTGGCCGCAGACAGGGCTTCATTACAGTCACCTGGGGACGGCTCAGGTCTGCTCAGGTCCAGTGAAGGGAAAGGGAAGGGAGAGAGTGCTTCCAGATTGATTCTAAGTGAAAGTGAAAGCCCCTCAGTCGTGTCCGACTCTTTGCGACCCCATGGACTATACAGTCCATGGAATTCGCCAGGCCAGAACACTGGAGTGGGTAGCCTTTCCCTTCTCCAAGGGATCTTCCCAACCCAGGGATCGAACTCAGGCCTCCCACATTGCAGGTGGATTCTTAAATTGCAGCTGAGCCACCAGGGAAGCCCGGTGAGGGCCCCAGGCAGTTACTCGGTCTCTGGGGTGGGGCTGTGCAGGTGCTGAAGGTGTGAGTGCTCCCTGGAGCTCCCCGCCGCCGTGCAGAAGGCTGGGCCCGCCCAGCTGCAGGTACCCTGTGGGTAACGCGGAGCCGGGCAGCCTGGGGTTCACCTCCCACCCTGACCGTTGCCTGAGATCCCGCGCCTCAGGACTTGGCGTCTTTAATCTCCAAAGTGCATATAAAATACCCATCTCCCAGGACAGCAGGTAGGTGTGGAGTTTCAAATACATAGAAGCCGCTTCGAACAACAGTCCCCGGGTCTCCTGGGGAACTGAGGCCTTGACAGAGGTAGACCGTCAGCTTCTGTTCCAGGGATCTGCGGGGACAGGGAGGCCCTTTCAGGGGCGCCTGGGACAACGTCAGCCGTCGTCACATGGAGCTGAGATAAAAAAGCCTGTTTTACTTTCTATTATAGGCTCCCCGATGTGACCAAGCTAAGTGCTTTTACATGTTATGCAAAATCAACATCTATTCATTTCAGAATACTTTTTGAAGTAGGCTTAGAACTCCGTAGCAGTGTGGTTTCTGTATGTATTTTGGCCGTGCTGGGTCTTCGCTGCTGCGCGTGGACTTTGTCTAGACGCGGTGATGAGGGAACACCCTCTAGATGGGGACGTGCGGGCTTTGCACTGCAGTGGAGCCGGGGCTTCGGTAGTTGTGGCCCATGGACCTAGTTGCCCTGAGGCACGTGAGATCTTCCCGGACCAGGGACTGAGCTCAGGTCCCCTGCACTGGCAGGCGGATTCTTAACTCCTGTGCCACCAGGGAAGCTTCTTTAAAAATAAAAAGAAGAAAAATGTACTCATTGGCTGCACTGGGTCTTGGACGCAACATGCGGGATCAGTCTCCCTGACCAGGGATTGAACCCAGGTCCCCCACGTTGGGAGTACAGCGTCTCAGCCACTGAACCACCAGGGGAGTCCCCAGAATCTGTGGTTTTCTGGAAGGTAGTGGGGACCCTGAGTCAGGGAGGCGGCAGCGCAGCTGGAGATGTTGCTGTCATGTCCGTCCCTCGTGCAGCGACCCCGGCAGTGGTTCCTACCGGAGGCAGGAGGGACCTGGGTTCCTCGATGGCCACAAGGTACCGACTGTGGGAGGTGGGAAATTTGGATGCTCGGCACGTGTATGAGGAATGTTGGCTGATGACGGGCCTGGGTCGCTAACATGTCCCAGGGTTGCTAGGTCATACACTGCCACTGGGACGTTCTGGGCCGCAGTTCAACTTTGTGTTGATACGAGAGACAGAGGCTCAGCAAGAAGCCCTGGAGAATCCTAAAAACGTCCACAGTTCGGAGGCCGCACCTGTCACATGTTGATCTAAAGATAAGATGAACTGGACAAGAGGGAGGAAGGGCAGCTTAAACTTGAGAGACAGCACTTAGGTGATCAAAGCGCTTCTCCACGTGCATGTTCCAGATTATAGCAAAGGAAACACCACCTGTTGTGGGCTGAACTGTGGGAGCCCCCCATTTATGTGTTCAATTAGGCCCTCAGCTGTACCCTCAGCACCTCAGGTGTGGCTATATATGGAGGGTGATTAAGTTAAAAGGAGCCTGGGACTTCCCTGATAGCTCAGCTGGTAAAGAATCTGCCTGCAATCCAGAAGACCCTGGTTCGATTCCTGGGTGGGGAATTCAGCCACTCCGTATTCTAGTGGCTCAGACGATGAAGAAACCGCCTGCAATGAGGGAGACCCGGGTTCGATCCCTGGGTAGAGAAGATCCCCTGGAGGAGGGCATGGCAACCCACGCCAGTATTCTAGCCTGGAGAATTCCAAGGACAGCGGAGCCGGGTGGGCTACAGTCCATGGGGTGGCAAAGAGTCGGACACGACTGAGCGATTCAGCACACCACAGGGCGGCCCTGATCCAATTTGACTGGTCTTTTACAAGAAGAGGATATCTGGCCCCAGACACCAGGAATGTGTGTGCACAGACCGCATGAGGACTCCGGGAAAAGACGCCCGGGGAGGAGGGCGGCCTCAGGAGGAACCGGCCCACCGACGCCTCGACCTCAGGCCTCCAGCCGCTGGGCCAGGACCCATGGCAGTGTGGCTCAGGCACCCACCTCCAGATCCCGGCGTGCTGGGCATTTCTTGATTGTGTGAGGCATCCCACTTCTGGCCCTGGAATCCAGGATGGGCGTAGAGAGAAGGAAGGCGTGCCTGGTCAGACCTGAGTGCCCCAAGTGTCGCGACCGTCCCATTGCCATCAGGCGCTGGAAGCGTGTCAGCAGAGCGAATACCCGGATTCCCGGGAGCGCCCGGGGGTCCCAGGGCGCGGGGCAGCAGCCCCTGGGGAAGGCCCCCATAGGAAGGGGAATGACTGACACCCCACGGCCCACCCCCCCTCCCCTCAGTGAGTCTCAAACTTCGAATCCACTTGTAGAAGTTGTTTGAAAATGCAGATTCCTGGTCCAGCTCCCTGAGACTCTGCTGTCGGCCTGGGGGACCTTCCAGGTGATTCCACATGTGGGGTCCACGGGCCACGCCCGAGATGCTCTCATCTGCACGAACGTGTCTGCGTGCGTCCGCGTCCTCCGCCAGCCGGACCTGCTCCATTGCCGTCTCTGCTGCTCCCGCTCCGTCCCCTCCCGTCCATGGTGGCCCCTGTCCCTCTCCTCCGTCCCCTCCCGTCCGTGCTGGCCCCCGTCCCTCTCCTGCCGCAGCAGCGCGGTTTCGGCCTGGCTGGTGCGGAGACAAGGACGGTCCTCACCGCCGGGCCTGGCCCTCAGTGAAAGAGGCAGACATGTTGGTAGCCTTTGAATTCCATTTATTTCCACCCAATTCGATTCAGTGCGGTTCAGGTCAGTCACATCAGCATAATCAGAGCGCGGGGTGAGGCCCGCACGTCGCAGCCTCGCCGGGGGAAGTCCCCGCTCCCACAGGCACCACGGGGCGGCCCCACGCCCTCCCTGCGCTGGGCCCCGAAGGGCCGCCAGGCGCGGCCGAGGGGTCTGCGGCCCCCCGTCACTCCCGGGCTCAGTGCTCGTGACGGGGACGCGCAGGCGGACGGAGCACCGGGCGGGGGCCCGGCCCCGGGCCTCCCGTCGGCCTCACCCGTCCTCCGGGGGCGGAGGGGAGCCGGCCACCCAGACCCCTCCCAGCGGCGGTCCAGGCACCTCCCGGCCCGGCCGCCGGCCAGCGCCGCGGGGCTGCGCGGAGGGTCCCGCGCGGGGCTCGCGGCCGGGCCGGGCCTCCGGGAGCGGGTCTTCCTGCGGCGCCGTGCAGCGGCCTCGGGGCCTCAGTGCGTCTCCCTCCGCCTGCGTCTGGAACGACAGAGGGAGACGGTCAGCCCGGGCGGCCCGCCCGGCCCGAGGACTGCCCCGAGGGCTCCTCTTTGGGCTCCAGTCTCAGGACCCAAGACCCGGAGACACCCCTTCCCTCCCACCCCGCCTCCCACAAGGAATCAAACGGAGAAATCCTGGACCCGGGTTCAGCTTCTAGAATTAGTCTACTCTGTGGATCCCGGAAGGAACCTTTACTGGGACTGAGGCTTCCGTGCTCTCAGTGAGAATCGGGCCTAAGAGGCCCGCAAGCGTAGCCATGCGCCGTGCATAAAGCGAAAGCCGCCCAGGCGCGTCTGGGCCATGCGGAGCGTTTGCTTTGGTACAGAATCAGCTCCTGAACAGTCTCTCTCATCCTTTCACTCACTAAGCAAATATCGATCAAGCCCCTGCTCTGCCAGAGGCCCGGCCCCCGGAACCTGCAGTGGGCCGGCGGCCTGGGTCTCATCGGGTCTGTGCCCAGGCCTTGATGGGGTCTGGCCCCTGACCTGACCCTAGGTGCCCAGGGGCGGGGGTCCTGAGAAAGCCTCCTTCGAGCAGGAGACCAACACGCCCTACCACCCCACCGCTGCCACGCGGGCGGCGGGGCCTCTGGGCCAGGCAGGGGCCCAGGGCCTGTGTGGCTCTAGGCCTGAGTCTAGTCACAGACAAGCCCCGACTGGGACACGCGGAGCCTGCGCTCCCTCAAAGCACCAGTGTTCCCCAGAGGCCCAGGAAGCGTCCAGATCCAGTGTCCCACCCAGAGGCCCAGGAAGCGTCCAGATCCAGTGTCCCTCCCAAAGGCCCAGGAAGCGTCCAGATCCAATGTCCCACCCAGAGGCCCAGGAAGCGTCCAGATCCAGTGTCCCACCCAGAGGCCCAGGAAGCATCCAGATCCAGTGTCCCACCCAGAGGCCCAGGAAGCGTCCAGATCCAGTGTCCCTCCCAGAGGCCCAGGAAGCATCCAGATCCAGTGTCCCACCCAGAGGCCCAGGAAGCGTCCAGATCCAGTGTCCCTCCCAGAGGCCCAGGAAGCGTCCAGATAGTGCCCCCCACCCAGAGGCCCAGGAAGCGTCCAGATCCAGTGTCCCACCCAGAGGCCCAGGAAGCGTCCAGATCCAGTGTCCCTCCCAAAGGCCCAGAAAGCGTCCAGATAGTGCCCCCCACCCCAGAGGCCCAGGAAGCATCCAGATCCAGTGTCCCCCAAAGGCCCAGGAAGTGTCCAGACCCAAGGGGACTGTGGACTCATGATGAGTGCATGGACTGCGGGAACCTGGACTTGTCCCTCAAGCAGGCAGACAAGCCAGCACCGGAGGTGCTTGGCCAGGTGGCGACCACGACTCGGTCACCTAGAGTGCGTGGTCCCCTCAGATGCACACTGGTGCTCTCAGGGCGGGAGGCCTGAGCAGTCAGGGGAGGCTGTGTGTGGCTCATGCGTGTCCGTCCGGCAGGACGTTAGCAGTTAGTGATCTGGGTGAAGATGGAGGGGTTAGGGAGTTTCTTTGCAGAATTTCTTGAATGATGTCAAAATTGAAGGCTGCTCCCAGGCTGGGTGCTGGACCAGCGGGGGCGGGCAGGCGGGCAAGGCCTGGGGGGCGGGGGGGCCAGGTGGGAGCAGGGCCAGTGTGGGCTCAGGTTCGGGGGTTGCGGCAGTCGACAGGAGAGCTTTGGGTCTGGGTCCTGCAGGCCGTGGGGGAGGCCGTCTCCTCCTTGGGGTCGTGGTGGCAGCTCGTGGTGGGGGCAGGGGGTGGATCAGCAGCAGCATCACAGGCATGGCCACCATGTGGGCGCCGCGTTTGTCCCCTGCTCACTGACCTGGGGGAGCCACCTGGGACGAAGGTCTGGGGGTCAGAGGACGGCTGGGTTTTGGGACCCTTAGGAGGTGACGTGGACGGGGACCATCTGAAGGAGTTTCCTGTGGGGGGGACAGCGCCGAGACAGGACATCGCGAGGGAGGGGGTGGCTTGAGGAGCAGCGGGGTGACCTGCAGGCCCTGCAGGACGTCGGGGCTCTGGCGGGCTGTCCTCACACCCCCAGGTCAGGGGGAGAGAGCCAGGGCCGAGGCCAAGCAGTGGGGGCTCCTGGAGTCAGGCTGCCTGTGGCAGTGCCCAGCCCCATCTCTCATTAGCTGGGTGACCCCGGAAAATTGGCTCCGTGGATCCACACCCCTCAGCTCTAACCGCTGACATTGGAGCCTCCTCGGACAGGGCTGGGGCCCTGAGCAGCCGGAGTCAACTCGGAAATGCTGAGGAGCCCCGGGGGCAGAGGAAGCCCGCCCGGGGTCAGTTACGGCCCCGCCACCTCCTCCTCCAGCCTCTGGGGCCTCCAGCACATGGAAGGGGCTGTGCAGGGGAGCAAGGCGGCCCCCCTTCCAGGCCGAGCCCACCGTTGTGGTGCCCAAGCCGGCCTACTGCTCACGGCTGAAGAGCTTCCGGAGGGTGGGCGGGGCAGCCTGGCTCACTGCGGTGCGGTCGGCGGACCGTCGGGCAGGACCGACTCTCCTGGGGAAGGCGTGGCGCTGGGGGCACTGGTGCTGCCCGTTAGAATGCAGATTCCTGGGCCCAGGCCCGCAGTGCGACTCGGCAGCTCTGGGGACAGCACCCTGGGCAAACCCCCCTGCAGCCACCCCTCCCCCGTCTCAGGGGCAGTGAAGATGGCCAACGCTGCCTAAGACAAGAACTTGTTGAAGTGATGCGTTTTTAGAGGGAGAACAAATGACAGCTGTTTTCATCCTTTATCTCCATCACTTTGGACCCTTTAATATTAGTAAAATATGTAAGATTTAAGTGAGCAGACTAATTCCCATCGTAGTAAAGGCTTCCCAGGTGGCTCAGCGGTAAAGACTCACCTGCCAATGCAGGAGAAGCAAGAGACGCAGGTCCACCCCTGGGTCGGGAAGATCCCCTGGAGGAGGAAATGGCAACCCAGCCCAGTATTCTCGCCTGGAGAATCCGGTGGACGGAGGAGCCTGGCGGGCTACAGTCCATGGGGTCGCAAAGAGTCAGACAGGACTGAGCAGACACACAAGCAGGCAATGATCAAGGCGCTATTTGCTCTGGGAAAAAACTAGATGGAGGTGGTTATAATTACTTTGTATTCGAGCCTGGGTAGAAGATGATTTCTGACAAAGGCGGGGGAGAGGTCTTCACATACACAAGAAGGCCTGCTGTAAGGGGGAGAAGGCGGGTTCTTCCCTAAGCTGGTCTGCAGCGCAGGACCAGGATACAGACCACAGCAAAGTGGGTTTGGGTTCAAGAAAGGAGTGACTACTAGCTGCGCTGTCCAAAGGTGGCTGGGCCGCCTGGCCAGGTGGGCAGGAAGCTGGCCTGATGACTCTCCAGGTTCTTCCCAGCTCTGATAGCGTACGAGGCTCTTTTACATACAGGAGGAAAAAAGAAATCACACCTTTTAAACAGAATCTCACAATTCTAAGGGAAAATTAAGTTGCTGCTGATGGTTTTCAGTTGGCTGACAGGTAAATGTTGCTTATGCAACGAGGAAAAGACACCTTCCTAGTAGTGAAAATGAGCTCATACCCTTGGCCAGCACTGGGATCGGCTTCTTTGTATGTGCAAAATCTTTTTAAAAATTCAACACTCAGCATATAGTGAGGGCTTTATAAATTCTCACTGAACATTAATAACTAATAACTGTAGTTAAGATGATCCCCATTTTAGGGAAGAAACAGGTTGAGACCCATTAAGTGACTTGTATGACATTATTCAGCCACTAAGTGGGTGCGTCTTGAGTCAAACAAGGGCTGTTGAGCATCATACTCTTGTCTCAGCCTTCGGTAAGTTCATCAGAAGTTAACACATATGAGGACGTGATGGAGGAACAGCAGTGGGCAGTAGCTTTGTCCTGGGAGACCAGACACCTTCAGGAGACCACGTACCACGTCTGGTCAGCTCCCCAGGTGACCACGTCCTTCCGCTGACGTGATCACTCAACTCAATCCAAATAACCTCACTGATGTCTTCGCACAAGCAAGTCTGATGCCTGGGGTGGGCGTGGAGCACAGGATGCCCAGGCGGTGGGCTGTGCTGGTTGGAGTAGGTGGTTTGCTTTTGTTGTTGTTCAGCCCCTAAGTCATATCTGACTCTTTCGAAACCTCATGGACTGTAACCCACCAGACTCCTCTGTCCATGGGATTTCCCAGGCAGGAATACTGGAGCGGGTTGCCATGCCCTCCTCTGGGGGATCTTCCCGACCCAGGGATCAGACCCACGTCTCCTGCGCTGGCAGGCAGATTACCGCTGAGTCACCAGGGAGGCTTTGCTGCTGCTGCTGCTGCTAAGTCACTCCAGTCGTATCCGACTCTGTGCGACCCCACAGACAGCAGCCCACTAGGCTCCTCTGTCCCTGGGATTCTCCAGGCAAGAATACTGGAATGGGTTGCCATTTCCTTCTCCAATGCATGAAAGTGAAAAGTGAAAGTGAAGTCGCTCAGTCGTGTCCGACTCTTAGCGACCCCATGGACTGCAGCCTACCAGGCTCCTCCGTCCATGGGATTTTCCAGGCAAGAGTACTTAAGTGGGTTGCCATTGGGAGGCTTTAGGCGGGGATAATCCCTGAGTCTTGCCGGAATGCCCGGGGGCAGCCATGGGAATGAACCTGGAGGCTGTACCACCCGTGAGCAGCAGGGGGCAGCAGAACCGCCCTGCGCAACCGAGTTCCCAGGGGCCTGGGGGCAACTCCGGCTTCAAAGTGCTTCCCTTCCCTTGGAGGATTCTGGCAGAGGAGGAATACTGCTGCTGATGAAACCAAGAAGACCGATGCAGGCAAGGAATTCCTCCCTTTTTAAAAAGCCTTCATGACACAGCGGGTCTCCTGACCTCAAACACTGCTTGAAGGGGGCTTGTGCTGCTGCGCAGTTTTCTTTGCTCTCTGTCCTCGTGGTGGTCTTGCAACAGGGGAGGGGGGTCAGCGTGTCACCTCTGATGGCTTCATGGTCTCAACCTGGCATACTTTGCTAAGCTTAGATTACACATTTAACAACAACAACAAAGATGTTTAAGGCTTCCAGTCTACTGACGCTTCGGGACAAGACCCGGTTTTGACGCCCTCACTGGTCCCCTTCCGATGCGGAGCTGACCTACGGGGTTTCCCGTGAGCCGCTCCCCGGACTCTCGCCGTTTCCAGGGGCTCTGTGTTGGCAGTGGAGCTGGAGCGCCGTCTCCCCTGGCACCCTCATCCCACAGCCGTCTGTCCGTCCGTCCGTCCGTCCCGTGAGGCTGGAGGGCCCAGGCGGACGCGCAGATGTGCCGGGATGAGGGCCTGTGTGAACCCAGGGCCGGCAGGGCAACCTGTTTTCTCCTGGGTTTTCAGGGACTGGGGGCTGGGAGACCAGCACTTCTGTGAAGGTTCTGGACAGACGTGCTTGTGTCCATCTCAGTTTTTTAAAAAAACGTATCTATCTTTGGCCCTGCTGGGTCTCGGCTGCCGCACGCAGGCTTTCTCTAGTTGCAGCGAGCAGGGCTCCGGAGCACAGGCTTAGCAGGTGCGGCTCACAGGCTTGAATTCTCTGCGGCGTGTGGGATCTTCCCGGACCAGGGACTGCACTCATGTCCCCTGCATCGACAGGTGGATTCTTACCCACTGGGCCACAAGGGGAAGTCCCCCAGTCTCAACTCTGCCACTTGGTAGCTGGTGATTTTTAGTACGTTATTTAACTGGTACACTCCCTACTCACTGGAAAAGACTCTGATGCTGGGAAGGATTGGGGGCAGGAGGAGAAGGGGACAACAAAGGATGAGATGGCTGGATGGCATCACTGACTCGATGGACCTGAGTCTGAGCGAACTCTGGGAGTTGGTGATGAACAGGGAGGCCTGACGTGCTGCAATTCATGGGTCGCAAAGAGTCGGACACGACTGAGCCACTGAACTGAACTGAACCATAGGCCAGGTACCATTTTCAAGACTCGGTGACGTGGTTAAGTGGGAATTCCTGCTGTCATTCATGAAGCTTACAATTCAAAAAGGGGTGGCGGGCGGTGGAAGGACCGGGCAGCTTCAGACCCAAGTGGGGATGAGGGCGACCCAGAGGGGGACTGTGAGGCGATGCGGGGATCGGGATGGGGGCGCGCCTCGGACGCAGCGAGCTGTCAGGGAAGGGTGGGCCCAAACAGGGCACCCCAGCGCAGGGTGAGCCCTGGGCAGAGGCGGTCACTGCCGGGGCTGCGGGGGAGCAGGGAGTGGGGGGAGCAAGTGAGGACCACATCGCCCGTGGGTGCCAGCCACCTCCCTGTCCCCTCACCGGTCTGCCTGCGGGCACTGGAGGGTCTGGCATAGTGCCTGGCACGCACCCAGATGGCCATGCAGGTGGTTTATTAACAGCTGAGAAGCAGGCCTGGGTTCCTTCCAAGGAAAGATGCTTTTATGGATTTTCTACCCATCTACCTTAATTTTCTCTGAATGTGTAAAAACGACAAAAACGTCTAAGTTTTAAATGGGCTAACTTTCTTTATGGGCTACAGTGAAGCTGCCCGCAGCCACTGGGACTTTTACACTCATCATAGGGGGCTCACGTAAATTTAACACGTTTATTTTTTCCATTATAAAATATAAGCACATTACAAACACTTCGAAAAGAAAAAAATCACCACCACCCTGCCACAGAAACTGCTTTCGCCGTTTTGCATATTTCTTTTCAGACTTTGGCGTAACCTGACATTTATTTAATACTGAGTATTTCAAGTGCTGTAGAGGAAAAATTAAAATGCTGGTTCTTACTGCCCTAATATTTTTTTAATTCATTCCTTTTAGCATACAAGACTGAAAATATTACATAGTTACAAAGATTAAATCCCCTAAATATGCACATCTTCTTATCCAAGGTTACTTTTTCTATGAAGAATACCATTAATTCAACAAATCCTGAAGGAAATTTTAGGTACTGACTCAGTGATAGTGAGTCAGTATTGACTCTGGTGACTTGGTGAAACCAGAGATGTATCTCGGCTTGCTTAAGAACATTTGAACAGTCAGGGTAAGCAGTCTCTAATCTAGGAACCAAAACTTAATACACAAATGCGTGTACGTGTGTGTGTGTGGGGGGGAGGTGTCTTATGGCCTTACTTAAACAGTCACGCGGCACGTGTAAAGCTCATCTTCAACCATCTTCAGTCTCAAGGGAGACTCTGTAACTTGAAAGGTCTAAGTTTTAGAAGCTGAAAATATGTGAAGCTTTTTACAAATTCCAGAAGGAAGTGAAGATCAAGATTCTAGTTTTCCTTTTGCTCAATATTTTAGACGCACTTTGTGCTTCTCAAAGACCCTGAAGCCCAGCAGTGAAACTCACTGGCACTTTATCAATCATTTTGTATTGCGTGAAAATCCTTTCACAATCAGCTTGAATTAGGGATATGCAAATAATAAAAGGATGTGTTTTGACAGCCTGTAAGACCAGTGCAGGGGGCAGACTGGACTAAGGGAAATAACCAAGGGAAAAATGGTGTTCTTGGGTTTACCAAGCTGGGAAAACTTCGACTTCCAGATGCTCAAGGAGCAGGAATTAACTCAAACGTTTCATGAACTAGTCAGTTCTGAAAGGTGGCCGGGTAACATTCTCAGACACAGTCACCGATGAAATGCACACTGCAGAAGAACAGTGTCATAAACAGCCTGACCAACACCCAGGGCTGCTGGGGCTAACACAGCGAACACCCGAGTCCTCCTGAGCTGAAGCAGGAAACGGAAAAAGAAGCGTTCTGAACCAGAGACATTCCCCCTGTACTGAGTGGATTCAGATTTCTTTAAAAGCCCTTAAATCTCTACAATTTTGAAATGGAGAGAACTGAGATCTAATTTAATTCATGTGTGCTCTCTGCTGAGTTGTGTCCGACTCTCTGTGACCCCATGGACTGTAGCCCACCAGGCTTCTCTGTCCCTGGGATTCTCCAGATGAAGCGGGTTGCCCTGCCTTCCTGCAGGGGATCTTCCCGACCCCGGGATGGAACTGCGTCTCTCGTGTCTCCTGCACTGGCATGCGGATTCGTTACCACGGTGTCACTAGGCAAGCCCAATTTAATTCACAGCAGAGGTAGAATTATTAAGACTGTGTTAAATACTTTAAAGGCAAATCACTGACCTTGGGCCTGAGATCTGACGCTGGATAAACCCGTCATGTTACTGAAGAAAGACAAGAAGTCAGATCGGGACATTGATGGAGGGGTATGGGGTGAGGAGAAAACGTTTCTGCGAAGGTGAGCCACAGGCGGTTAGAACAGCAGGGGACCTGAGGGCCAGGGGGCAGACTCGTGGGTCAAGGCCAAGAACGGACCGCACACGCGGCCAAGGGGCGAGCTGAGACCCCGGGAGAGGTCTCCGAGGCGGAAGCCGAGCTGACGGCCCAGCGAAGAAGGGGACCTGGAGCCAGAACCAGCTGACGCGAGCTGAGGCCGGAAAGTCTCCGTGCGGGGCGCCCTGGGGGGCGGCCATGTCCACCCAGCAGGCCGCCAGCCTGGCCACAGCCCACCCGGCTCCCCTGGGCGCCCGTCAGGAGAGGCCCCCAGCCCGCCGGCCGGGCCGCCTCGCCCCGCGGCGCAGGGACGGCAGGCCTCGGCCTCGCCAGGTCGCACCTCCGCTCGCGGGCCGCAGCCAGCGCCGCGAGGGGCGCGCCCTCAGATCACAGCAGCGGGAGCCCAGCCGCGCGGTGGCTCCGAGAGCAGGGTGCGGCGCTCGGGGCTCCGAGGACGGCCCGCCGGGAGGCGAGGAGTCCCCCGGAGTCGCAGCCGGCGTCCCGGGCACCCTGACTCCCGGCCGCGGGGGCGCCGACGGGACCCGCCTCGGAGGAAGCGCCAGGCGCGGCCCCAGGGCCGGCGGCCTTGACGGGCGTCTGGAGGAGGGACAGGCGGTGAAGGGGGCGCGTACGGAGGCGCGAGGCGGGGCGAGGGTCCCGACACACGGGCTGAGGCGGGCGCCTGAGGCCGCAGGGTGTTCCGCTGGGGCTTTCAGGAGCGTTTTGGGGCGGCTACGGCACTCGGGGCGCTCGTGCTCAGCAAGGCGCGCAGGTGCGGACCCACCCGGGCCAACGACCAGAGCTCCCGGGGCGGCCCTTCACGGTTAAAGCCAGAGCTGGCCGCCCGACGCGTCCAGCAGAAGGCGTTCCGCTCTCGTTAAGAACGAACACCGTTCAACTTCTGTCCCCCCAGACCTGCACCGTCAGGCCACCCCGGAGCACCGCCTCTCCTCAGCCTCGTGTCCCCACGACGCGGCAGCACCCGGTCACCTGCTGCGGGGCCTCAGCACCACAACCCTGGGGGCACAGGGGGCAGGCTCCCCAAGCCAGAGCCCAGGGCCCCCAACCAAGGAGGGCGATAGGATTTCAACCTAAGCAGACCCAAGGGCTCCTAAACTAGTTTTAAAGAGAAAAAACCCACTGAACGTTGAAGGACACAGGCCTGTGTCAGTCTAGGAAACCCGCTGGGCCTCGAGGGACGAGCTGCCGTCTCGCGGTCACCGCCGGCTCCTGGCCAGGGCCGCCTGTGTCCCGACCCCCTGGCTGGCCCACCACAGCGACCCCAACCCCTCCGAGGCAGCTCGCGGAACTGCGAACTGGCTTATCCGCAGGACAACATCTGACCAGTCCTCTCTCTGGGAGACGGCCAGGGAATGCTAGCCCCGTTTCCGTCTTCTTTAGACCCCATTAGGTTTCCACACGACTGTGAACTAGAAGCTGGGGGCAGCAGGCCAGCGGAGGGGCGGACCCCTCCACGAGGTGACCATCACAGACGCCTGCCTGAGGGACAGCAGTCAGGGCCGTCAAGCCGTCTTTCGCTGGGATCTATGAACCGGAAGGCTCGTCCTTTACGTGACTCTAGGGGATGCTCGGTTTTCCTGGGAACCCCATCTGCACGGTGGACGGGACCCATGACTCCCTGCGCCCCGCCCTGGGCAGAGAGCACGGGCATCTTCACTCTCGCCTCCAACACCAAGATGAGCTTGTCAATCCCTGAAAACAAACATCTATCCTGAAGTGTTTTTAACCACCATGATTTTGAAATAAATAACCGTGAAGTTATCTGAACTTGCTAGCTGCCAGATTCTAGAAAACCCAGTATTTGTAAGCTGCCCCAGTGCTTGGTTTGATGGCTTCCGCCTTGACCCCGGTGCAGGGAAAAGGATGTGAAGGTCGTAGAGTCAGTCGGGCCAACCCCAGAGGCAGTCTGTAACCTCATGCGAACTTTCAACTCCGGAGGTTTGGTTTTTTCCTGGTGCGTAAAAGGAACAGCGTCACCTTTCAGCAGACTGTTGTGAGGGTTTAGGAGATGAACGGAAAGGCCCAGCAGAACACAGCATGTGGTTGACATTTTCTAAGTTCTTTCCCTGCCGCCTTAATGGAGCCTAAACCCTAGTCGTATTCCTGTGTGAAAGTGAAGTCGCTCAGTCGTGTCCAACTCTCTGTGACCCCATGGACTACACAGTCCATTGAATTCTCCAGGGCAGAATACCGGAGTGGGTAGCCTTTCCCTTCTCCAGGGGATCTTCCCAACCCCGGAATGGAACCCAGGTCTACCACATTGCGGGCAGATTCTTTACCAGCTGAGCCACCAGGGAAGTCATACTCCTACATGATTCCAAAGTCTGAAACTTCAGATTACGTAATTAACTACTGTTAAAGTCCAGCCTTTTGTGTAAAAGGATAAAATCATAGGAATCCCGAAGAAATTTCAGATGCTGGCAAGTCAGTCTCCAAGTTTTGTTACTTTTGCCTGCTCTCTTGTAAGGATGACGATCTTACCAATACCGATCAGCTTGACTAGAGAACCTAGAACGCTCCCTAGACAACCAGGGTCTCATTTATACATCAGGCTGCTCTTCACTAAGCTGGGGATACTAGTTCAAAGAAAAGTAGGACTTTACTTAACAAAATTAGAATGAATTTAATGGTTTTACAGTTACAAATGATGCTGTCCAAAACTCTGGTAAACTACTTCACATCTGGAAATGTCTTTAAATGGAAGGGTGTAATTTAGCAAAATCCTGTAGAAATGATGTGTACTGCCAAGTTCATTGGTTAAGAAAAATCACATTACTTAAATGCACTAGTCTTCCCTCATGCCATGGGAAGGGGGATCACCGATCCACACGAGACACGTGCTGTTCGAGAGCCGCACGTGTCACGGTTATCCACGCCTGCTCCTCTAGAACATCACAAGTCCTTAAAGAAGGGCTCCCGGGTCACCCCACTCCTGCTTCCGCATAGAACCGAAACGCAGCTTCAGGCTTGTGAAAGCGAGCACGCCTTTAGGGCAGGAGCGTTTTAATTTTTTAAGATCTAAATGTGCCTTTTTCTCCTATCAAAGTGACTATTTTCTGACACTTATTTAAAATTAAAAACTAAAGTCAATCAATGATCCTTCCCTTCTGATTTCTCCTATCCCCAGGCGTCCACCTCGGAGTTCACGGGAGAGGAAGTCTCTCCAGTCCCTGTAGTCAGACCGTGAAATAAGCGATGCAGCTGCACACGTGAGGTGAGATCCATGCTTTATCAACACGTTACTCTCACAAGTCCCAGTGACAGGCTCGACACACAAGACTCTCAGTTCATTTTACAGACTCTGGAACCAAGGTGTTCAAAAGGTGAATTCTGAAACCATGGTTGGTGCAGCAAATTAATGTATCAAAACAAACAAAAGCTTCATCCAAATATTTACATTTAAAAAAGACATTTAAAAAAACAGGCTACTTATTAAGTGTGCTTGAACAAACCATGTGTGGAATTGAATTCCATTCATTATGGAGTTAGTTTCTGCTAAACACTGACACTACAGAGACCCCTGGCATCTGAGGATTTAAGAATTTTCAAGTGTTCTCAATCTATGCTAAGAAAATAAAACATGACAGATGGTTTCCGTGCGCTAATTTGGACCTCAGAAGTGGAAGGGCTAGTACATAAGGCAGGTTACTCACGAGCCAGAGGCCCGGCACCCGTAACCGGGCCTGGCTTTGCCGCTGCCTAAGTATCACCAGGAATTCAATAAAATGCTCCGTAGAGGTCACTGAATTTTGTAGTACACCTCACTTCATTATATCCCTGTAATTTCACAAACCTGGGACATTCACAAAAATGTTTTGAAATATATTCCTTCCGAAGGCGGAGGGTCTCCTATATTACATCAAAGTAAAACCCATGCAGTTTCTTAGAGCTCACAGAGCTTTTCCAAAGTAAACTATTGATCGTACAGCCCAATTAAAAACTCAAACACTGTTTCACAGGCACAGAAAGTCACAGCTCAGCACAGCCAATGCAGTTAATCTGACACCTCAGCCCCGCTTGCAAAGCGGTTCACAGCTATACAGTCACTCGCTTCCTTGACGTCAGCTTTGGCTCAGATGTTTAAATACTTAAGCAACTTGGAAAGATTTTTCATTTCTGTTCTGTTATTTTCTTGTGTGAGCATGGGTGTAGGGGGAATTATAATAAAGAGGGATTAAGTTCATTATAATGAAGACAGATCAGGAATAAAACAGCTACTAAAACTTCATTTACCATTTCCTTACAAAATATATGTAGAAGAATATGGCTTAAGGACAGAGGGGAAAAGCCTCTTATTTGTTCGTACTATTTTACTCTGGTGCTTACCCAGTCTGACAATGTCAAACTTAATTTACCGTCAAGGACAAGGGAGACTAAGAGGAATTTTATGAAGTCCAATTCATTTTGGTTTTGAGATTCTAAGTGCTTAAGATTTTGGAGTTTTTCAGATTAACTTTAAAAAAAAAAATCAATAACCAAAATACCCCAAAGATTAGACAGAAAACAACTGGTTAACCATTAAAAATTATCCAACTCTTATTAGAACTTTGCTTAGTCTGCAGACCAAGGCAACGTTTCTTAAGCAAGACGGTTCGGTTGAGAAAAACGATCTCTTAGGGGAAAAACAAAACCAGAGTGGTCTCAGCCACTCCACTGCATCTCTCGGGTCAGAAACAGAACAACGGACAACAACTCAGTCTCCACAAAGGTACCATTTTCTTTTTTTTTTTTTTAAAAGACAGTGACGTTGGTTTTATGGATCAAAACCAGAATTTTCATGTTTCACAATTTTGGTGCTAGAGATCCCCAAATTGCCTAACTCACTGGGGAAGGTTTCTGAAGGTGTGCATTATAGTAAACAGCAGCAAAATACCCAACAACGTTACTGCTAAAAGCAGCTGCTCCTGCTTGCGCCTTTAGAATACTAGCCGTAAAACAGCAAAAACCCGCACATCTGTGTCAGCAGTTGGGATGTGAGCTACTCTAAACAAGAAACAACTGTGAACAGTCCAAGGCAGGACCTCTACAATCATACTGGGCAAGCGCTGAGTTGTGGGGAGAAAATGTCAGCACATGCCCAAGAGGAGACAATGCACACGTTTAGTATTCTAAAGGCTGCTTCAGGCAGGCCAGCAATGATTCTGCTAAGACCAACTGCTCACATACACACGCACGCACACACATAGATTTTAATGGTTTAAAAAAAACCAAATTTGTTACTTTAGAAAAATAAATGCAGTGCATTTTCAGCAATATGATCGCCACAGACTCTGATTGCTCAGTCCACACGTAAGTAGTAGCCGCCTTCTATGGTGATATGGCTTCTCTGCACTAATTCCCATCAGGCCGAAAAACATTAGGGCGGGTTAAGTAAAGACCGAATTGTTGCACAAAGGAACATTTACTCATCAGATCCCACTGATCTCTTCTGTGCCCGTTTCCTGGGCAACCTTCTTGGTGAAGCTTTATCTGGAAGAAAAGAGGAAGTTTTAACTTGCCTGACTATATAAATGTGTTCAATTCAATAGCATTTTTCTTCAATTTTACCATTTAGTTCAAAAAATAACACACATGCAAGAAGACCATCACCAATAAACGTCTCTTACCCAGCACAGGTTTCTAAACTGAATGTTCAAGTCCTTCAAGAGGTTAACTCAAAATGAAAAGTCTACATACTTGTAAGTTGCTAAGTAAATCTTAGAGGTCATTACCACACACACACACTTTTCTGGGTAATCTTGTATGGTGACAGATGATGACAAGGCTTACTGCGGTGACCACTTCCCAGTGTACACAGATCTCTGTCCTTAGCTGTACACCTGAAACTGACAGGCCATTATGACTGCCCATTAAAACTCTGCAACTAGGGCGGGAACGGTCTAACTCTGGTCACGGTGACAGTGAAGCTACCATGCAAAATCTTCCTGCAGTCTACAGCTGAGCATGTTTATACCTGCAAAAGGACAATCTTTACAAACAGCATAAACAACTGACACTGGTTACAAACTAAGACAGGATTCACAGACACAGCACCACGCACTTGGCACAATGTTCAGCAGTTTCACAAACCACCTGCAATGAACAGCAGGTTAGAGGAAACCACACAGAACAGTGTCAGTGTTAGAACCATTCTCCACAAGCAGGGTTTCGCCTCTTCTCTGACGTTAGTCTTAGTGTGGTCAATTAGACCAAACAACCCGGCGCTGCTCCTTTCACTTTCATCCGATGGGAGGAGTCATCCTGAAGTTTATTTAACAAGTAAAAGATTGTCTTCTCTCTGACCACTGTCCTTTTTATTTTCTAGGAGCACCTAACCTATTAGGAATGTAAGTTCTTTATGGAGTAAGTTACAAATTATCCTCCCAGTATAAAAAACACATAGTAAATGTTTACAACGAATGTTTACAAGCTAAAGACTGTGCTTAAGAATTAAACGCCTGAAGTATCACATGAGAGCTGGCCTCTGTGCTTAGGCAGCAGGTTGGTGATGAGGGGCTTCAGGGGTTGGTGCCTGACAGCAAGCACAGACGCACCTTCTGGTGAAGAAAGCCCACAACTTTCACCAGGTTTCCAAAAACGCCAGACTATGAATTAATTGCCTTTTCTACCTCTATTTTATTTTTTAAAATAAATAATAATAGCTAATTAATTAGTGTTCACCACCCCCACCCCCAACAAAAATACTTCAGAAATCAGCCATTTACGTGGACACAGCTGTTACTATAGATATGAAATGGTCATTACTGACTCCCAATGTCAACCCCTGCAGCAGAGTTTTAAATACAGAAGTACACGATAAAAGTCTCTAAGAACCTGCAAAGCCTATTTGTTCAACAAGTGAATTTCACTCCAACAGTAGAACGGCCCGCTCCAACTTACCTTTAACAGTGAGTCTAGAACCTTGCCCACCCACCTGTCTGCCCATCAGTTAAGCAGCAGACACATGAAACAGAGAGCGGCCTGGAATCATCCAGCTTTGGGGAAAGCGGCTCCAAACGCCACAAAAGCCCAGAAAGTGGCGTTTCATTTCAGCAAAGAAAACTGATGCATATACCACGCCTCTCAGTCTCCAGAGGAAAACCACCACCTCACCACTCCCCTAACCCCCGCAAAACCCAGTGCCCAATCATGACACCTGAAGCCAAGCCTCATGTGTGCAGTTGCATCAGTCGTGTCCGACTCTGTGCGACCCCATAGATGGCAGCCCACCAGGCTCCCCCGTCCCTGGGATTCTCTAGGCAAGAACACTGGAGTGGGTTGCCATTTCCTTCTCCAATGCATGAAAGTGAAAAGTGAAAGGGAAGTTGCTCAGTTGCGTCTGACTCCCAGCGGCCCCATGGACTGCAGCCTACCAGGCTCCTCTATCCATGGGATTTTCCAGGCAAGAGTACTGGAGTGGGGTGCCATTGCCTTCTCCAAAGCCTCATTTTAACTGTAAATGAAAAATAAGGTACCATTCTATAGCATACTGATAGATTAAACATGTGGGAACAAAGCCAGTGGAGGTGATAGAATTCCAGTTGAGCTATTCCAAATCCTGAAAGATGATGCTGTGAAAGTGCTGCACTCAATATGCCAGCAAATTTGCAAAACTCAGCAGTGGCCACAGGACTGGAAAAGGTCAGTTTTCATTCCAATCCCAAAGAAACGCAATGCCAAAGAATGCTCAAACTACCGCATAATTGCACTCATTTCACACGCTAGTAAAGTAATGCTCAAAATTCTCCAAGCCAGGCTTTAGCAGTACGTGAACTGTGAACTTCCTGATGTTCAAGCTGGTTTTAGAAAAAGCAGAGGAACCAGAGATCAAATTGCCAACATCAGCTGGATCATGGAAAAAGCAAGAGAGTTCCAGAAAAACATCTATTTCCGCTTTATTGACTATGCCAAAGCCTTTGACTGTGTGGATCACAAGAAACTGTGTGGATCACAAGAAACTCTTTCAATTCTGAAAGAGATGGAAATACCAGACCACCTGATCTGCCTCTTGAGAAATCTGTATGCAGGTCAGGAAGCAACAGTTAGAACTGGACATGGAACACCAGACTGGTTCCAAATAGGAAAAGGAATATGTCACGGCTGCATATTGTCACCCTGCTTATTTAACTTATATGCAGAGTACATCATGAGAAACGCTGGACTGGAAGAAACACAAACTGGAATCAAGATTGCCGGGAGAAATATCAATAACCTCAGATATGCAGATGACACCACCCTTATGGCAGAAAGTGAAGAGGAACTCAAAAGCCTCTTGATGAAAGTGAAAGTGGAGAGTGAAAAAGTTGGCTTAAAGCTCAACATTCAGAAAACGAAGATCATGGCATCCGGTCCCACCACTTCATGGGAAATAGATGGGGAAACAGTGTCAGACTTTATTTTTCTGGGCTCCAACATCACGGCAGATGGTGACTGCAGCCATGAAATTAAAAGACTCTTACTCCTTGGAAGAAAGTTATGATCAAACTAGATAGCATATTCAAAAGCAGAGACATTATCTTGCCAACAAAGGTTCGTCTAGTCAAGGCTATGGTTTTTCCTGTGGTCACGTATGGATGTGAGAGTTGGACTATGAAGAAGGCTGAGAGCCGAAGAATTGATGCTTTTGAACTGTGGTGTTGGAGAAGACTCTTGAGAGTCCCTTGGACTGCAAGGAGATCCAACTAGTCCATTCTGAAGGAGATCGGCCCTGGGATTTCTTTGGAAGGAATGATGCTAAAGCTGAAACTCCAGTACTTTGGCCACCTCATGCCAAGAGTTGATTCACTGGAAAAGACCCTGATGCTGGGAGGGATTGGGGGCAGGAGGAGAAGGGGATGACAGAGGATGGGATGGCTGGATGGCATCACTGACTCGATGGACGTGAGTCTCAGTGAACTCCGGAAGCTGGTGATGGACACGGAGGCCTGGCGTGCTGCGATTCATGGGGTCGCGGAGAGTTGGACACGACTGAGCGTCTGATCTGATCTGATCTGAACACTTGAGGATGATTAGTGAGAGAGGAAGAGAAACAGGAAACATCATACACTGCTGACACTACCACCTTTGGGGAGGCAACAGGAATACTTTCCACAAAGACATACATATGCTTAGACCTAGCTATTCTTTTAGGAAATTATCCCGGGTGGAGAGTGGGCAAAATAGGAGCCTGGGGCCAGATGGTACAAGTGCCAAGGATCTGATACACGGAAGGCGACTGGGCTGCCACCAGGACACGGCTGAGACAGCATACCGCAAAAGGGTCTCATCTCATCATAAGGAAACACCTGTGGGGGACGGTGCCGACTAGGTGACACGATCACTTCATCAACACCAAATCATCATGGTGTACATGCAAAACTAACGTCCCATGTCAACTACACCTCAATTTGGAAAATTATCCCATCATCTTATTTTTAAGAATATTCATTGGAGAATTAATTTTAAGAACCAAAAAACCCTGGAAACAGAAACTGTTCTATCCTTCAACACGGAACAGGCTTAATCAATCCTAACACATTTAAATAAAAGAACTGTAAAAGAATACTATATGGTTGGTAAAAACGAGGTAAGTATGTAAGTAATCACCATAGAGACACCCAAGGCACGAGAACTCAGGCTGTAGAACCATGTGCCACACGACCCCACCTGTGAACACAGACACAGAAGCACCAGACATGCACACTGACACGCGTGTAGAAACCGGCTAGAGTAACACGTGAACACAGTGACTCATGGAAAATGGGACTGGTGGAGCCAGCAGGTGGCGTGAAATTTTTCACCTTAAAAAAATGAGGTCATACTGCTTTTATAATGTTTTTTAAAAAGTCTGCTTACCACTGGAGAGAGGAAAAAAACTACATTCTCCTATACAGATTAGTATTTCACCAACTGCATATATAATAAAACTGAAATTATATTAGATAAACTCTCAGGCAGTATGGTAGGTTTATTCTTTCAAATACAATGGGTAGCTGGCAGTTTGTTTTCTAATAAACAGTGGTAGAAAACTGTTGTTCATTAAACTTACTATACGATATTCACATGCTGCACAAGAGCTCTCAATACTGTATCAAATACCATTAAAAAAATTAATTGCCTCACCTCTTCTACTCTGCACTGAAGCAACAGGAAAGAAAAAAAAGATAGGGAAAGGTTAGGAATATAGAGAACTCACACATCTGTACACAAACTGCAGATGCGGAAGTATTTCTAAATTAAAAGTATACATACAGAACACAGTAAAAATGTAAAGCATTCATTAATCACATCGGACTCCAGAAGTAATGAAAAGGTAAGTGCTAAGTAGCATCAACCAGGCTTTTTTTTTTTTGCTAAATCTAAGACATTTACTTCCATTTAAGAGAAAAATTTCCAGCCAAATTTGAGTACTTACTGATCTGGTTCAGAGTTTCCTGAGGAATCCAGCTCATGTCGACGTCGTTTTGACTCGAGGTTCCCATCTCTACCTTCTGAATGGGCCTCTTGCGCTGAGAGAACACAGAAGCACCACGTTACAGGAGCCCCAGCAGCGTTTTATTACTGTCATTTAAAACGACCTCTATCAAGCTACCTGCTGAACTGTCTTTAGATAAACATGTTCTCTGCTAGTTCTAAAACGTATTCCTCAATTATTTTTTTTAACTAGACAGGGGGAAACCATATCTACAGCAATTATAAAGAATAAGGAATAAGTCTTCACAATTATTTATTTCCAGTCTTTAACCTTTTCCTCTGCTCTAAGGCTTCATATGTTAATACAACTGGTAGACCAAGTAAGAACTACTATTTATACAATGATTTTTCTCATTTTGGGAATCTGAAGAATACATTTATTTTCACATTCAACAAAATGTGGGATAATTACTGAAATGTTGCATGCAGATTCCTGCATTGTATCTAAATACACTTAAATAGCTAGTATAAATAAAACAAAAACATGCAATCTCAGTTAAGCTAACAGCCTCAAACTTTGTTCCTTGAGTATTTGCAGCAAAACTGCAAGAAAGAAAAGAGACGGAACTCTACCCTTCAATCCTATTCTTTAAAAAATAATAAACCCCATCTAATTATTTACATAAGAAACCGAACAATTAATTACAGTCTGAAAACTCAATCTTAATACACAGAAAGACAACTGAAAAAAATGGTTTATCCCTAATACATGAATTTATAGCAAAAATGCTATTTTATGAAAATGAGGTAATGAAAGTTTAAGCACTACTTCTCTTTAAAAGATAATGACTTAACATGTACTACCAATATCACAGAGATTTAACTGCCTGACTAATTGCTTAATAAATAATTGTCTGGAGCCAGTGGACATCAATATATTTGACACAAACCATGTTACACACTGAAAGGAACAGTATGGATTATTCCATTTTGGGGCTTTTGTTTGGAGGGTGGGGAGGAGAGGGAGATGAGGACGCGGGGGAAGAATTAACCACCGTGTTCAAAGCCAGGAGGCCATGACCACACGAGGGCCTTCAACATTAACACTTCACTACTCCAGCAAGAGCAAAATTCGGCCAATTTCACTCTTTCTTTTTCAAACGAAGACTCATTTAATTGCTAATTAGAAATGGGCCCTATGATCAAGAAGCTGCATGGCTAATAAGTAAAGTAACACATCCATCAACTGCATGTGGCAGAAAATTCTAAACAAACCCAAACACACCCCCAAGGTCTCATCTTCAAGCTTCATTTTAAAAAGGTGTAAATCTATAAACCCACAGTGAGCAAGCAGGCACAAACATGGAGACTGTACTTGGCACTGTACCGACTTCGGAAGACCCCAACAGGAGCTGCTTAGTTCAAGCGTGTTTACCTTTCTAGATTCCAGGAGCTGATGAAGGCCAACGACAACCAGCAGCCCGAGACCAGCCAGGAACATGTACATAAATATGCTGATGTCAAAGGAGAAGACAGAAACCTGCTTCAGTTCGTAAGAAATACCACAGCTAATTAAAACTACAACTGAGTTTAACTCAGAAGACCTGTGAGGTAACTGCAATGATAATTCTAATACAACGTATGTTTTCCAAACAATTTGTGGGGAAAAAAAGAGTAAAATATTTTAAATTCAACTAAGATGAAGGTAATAGTTTCATGAATTTACCTTTATCTTTAACATCAATTAGTCTTCCCCCTACTCTGCCAAAAGGCACATGATCTACAATGAATGACTTCATAATTTGTTATATTCTAAGCTCAGTTAAAATAAATGCATTAGGTTTTGTTCCTCACAGATTTTGCACGATTTTATTTAGAAACTACTCTTTGTGAATCACAAGTATACACTGAAAAATGATTCGGTATTCACGAAGAATACATTTTTCAAGATAAAAATCTCCTAATATATTTTCAGTAACAATTTTGGAGGCATGCAACTTCCATTAGGCTGTTGACTGTAAAACAATTTAAAGACAGGAAGAACAAAAAGTGAACTATCTTTCTAAATCAATTTTTGTTAGTTTTAACCACCTTTCCTAACGTGCTCTTATTAATCATTGTTGTGAGAATCATCTAAAGTGTGGAGTCAAGTGGTCAAGATTTCACCCCATCCACAGCAGGCTCCATTTTCACCATGAAACACCAGGATGAGACGCGAGCCTCCCAGTCCTGCCTTCTGAGACCAAAATCTACATCCGGCAAAACTCACTTACGTTTCTCCATCTAACCCATCTTCTCTCTCGATAATTGTAACCGTTTGATTGAAGACAGCATCTTGGAAAACATTACCCTGTTAAGAAAAAATAAATCACAAAAATCTGGAATGCACTAGAATAATGAAAGCCTGTAAGATTTCTTCAAACTGTCATCCTAATATGCACTACAGCTCTCTAATCACTTACAATATCCTAAGACTCAACAGAGTCGTGCCTAAGTGTACTAAGTCAGGGACTCAACATTATGACGTTACTTTGTCCTACAAAACAAAGAATGACTCCAACTTTGCTAAAATTGTCCCCACTTTCTTTGAAACCAGGGAAGTGAATACACAGTAAAACGTACAGAAAGAAGCAGAGAACACAGAACACTCTTCAGCTAGAAGCCCTGGCTTCTGCTGTATGTAACCCTTCAAACAAGAAAGGAAAAGCATGAACGTGGGCATTCTGCAGTAGAGCCTTGTTTTAAGAACTAGACTTGAACAAAAGTCAAGTCCATACTGACAATGGGTTGGAAATCAATTTACATTAAACGGTCAGTGACATTCACAGTATCAAAATCTTTTTTTTTGGTGGTCTCGAAATAATTTTGTCAGCTCAATACAATTTCAGTTTTCAAATACATGAGACTCACTGGGACAACACACAGCTGTGCTCCGTGTTCTGTGTGAAGCACTGAGGTAACACTTTTCCAAACTGTCACTATTTATTGCTGAACTGTAACGGTTTAAGTCTTTTTTTTTTTTTTTTTTTTTCGGTTTAAGTCTTATTTCAAGATCTTTCGATTAGCAAACCAAGATGAAACAGACATTCAAACAGAGCTGAAACTACAGGCATGCTTTTGGATCAAGTTTAATTCTGCTTAAAAACAAGATGAAATATATAATCCTGCAAGCTACTAAGCTGTAACATTGAGGAAGTTTAGTACATTGTTTTGAAAATAAGGAAGGGGAATTCTTGGCAGTACAATGGTTACAACTCAGTGCTCTCAATGCCGGGGCCCGGATTCAAACCTGGTCAGGGAACTGAAATCACAGAAGCCCAGGAGGTACAGCCAAAAAAAAAAAGATGGAAAAATCTTTTCCACATTCTACTAAGTAGTTTAAAAAAAAACAAAAAAGGAAAACTTAATGGTAGCATTAGAAATTTAATGCAGACGTAAGATAAATACACTGACACTAGGGTGATGAGAAGGTTGAATAAGCTTTCCACAAAGGATGAGATTTCCTTTCCTGAAAGCCTTTTAGATGTGCTCTCATCTGAAGGAGGACCTAACAGTTGGCATCTGGAGGTCAATTCCTGGCAGCAAAACCCTAGTGGGCTCCTCTCACTCACTCACTGGGCACACCTACACTATGGAGTAAGACGCCCGAGAGGCTATTTGGGTCTCATAAACCATAAGCCTTTTTAATATCCTAAAAATATTCGGTTATATTTTATGAGTGTATAAAATGACAGGAAAATAGTCACAGAAAGTCCTTAAAACTTACACCCAGTAGTAGTAAAATGGGCAAAATGCAAGTGACAGAAAGCACAAAGATCACTGAATATGTATGAACACCTAAAGAAGCTGTGGATTCCACTTTCTTTTCTAGAACTTTCCTAGCCTGCACTCACTCGTCTCCAGGACGCAGCACTTGTCACGCCGTGATGTCTGTTTACACTCCTCTGGCCCACTGCATTACAGACTCGAAGACAGATATGTGTAATCTACCTTTGCCTGCCCGCTGCCCATCAATTTCAACCACCAAACAGGCACTCGAACGAATAAACACAATAGTACTTAGACGTCAACTGTCCTCACGCGCCCCTAACTTAAGGAGGGCCTTACATTCAGATCCTTGTAGTTCAGGTTGATGACCAGACCGAAGGGCCGGCCCCCCATGGGCTCTGCGGGGATGAAGGAGTACTCAAAGGTTGCCTGTCTCTGGGGCGGCACGACCGTGTTCAGAGGAAGAGCGGTGAAATTCTGGATATAAAACTGGTAGTCCTGAGGGTAACGGAATGAGGCGTCCAGAGACTCGACGATAAAATCTTCTGTACCCTTGTTTGTAAAGCCTACCAGGAACTTCACAATGTTATTTGCTGGAAAATCTACGAAACAAAAAAGAGGAAGGTTAGAAAACATTTAAAAGGTACAAAAGACACAGACATTACAAATGGATTCTGACATCTGTTCCTGCTGTGTATGGAATTGGTTTCAGAACCCATTTCAGGAGAACATTGCAGCCGTGCTCCAGCAGCTTCAGTGTAAGCTGAAACCCTTGTTGACATGCCAGCGCTCCAACTGAAGAGCTCAATGGAGCTGCCAAGTCGCCAGGAGCAGCGGGTGCTGTGCTGCAGCAGTCAGGGCCCCCAGGGCGGCTGCGCGTGGTGCAGAGCTCACCAGCGGCGCCACTCAGGCTCTGCCGGCTGTGCAGACAGTGGGGAGGAGAGTGACAGGGAAGGGACACCTGAGATTCACCTGCAAACTGTAACGTCTGTCAGACGTTAAAAAAAAACCCTTATCTACTTTAGGCAGTTACTCAGAATGCAGATCTGAAGGTTAAGACCCACGGAGGCAGCTACAAAAAAAAAAAACTAGGAAAACAAAAACCTTTCAATCAAATCACACTTTCTGTAGACATAGAGCTGGAATGTACACAGGAATAAAACAGAGCTTGAGAAGGCCCCTCAAATGAATAATCTCCAATAATAAGTATCCGATAATCATTTACAGAGCTACTAATCCGCTGAAGCACAGGTTTGGGGCCAGATGGACCTGAGTCTAAACCGTCTTCACAGCCTGTTCACTGAGAGTGACCCTGAGCAGCAGTGACCTCTGAATCAGTTCAGCAACTCTTCTCTTGGGGTTCCCGTTAGGATTCAGTGAACACACACAAAATACTCAAAACGTCGGCTCTCAATAAATGTTAGCCATTTATTTTCTTCTAACGCAACACAGGCATTAATAAAAAAAAAGATTTATTATTTCACTAGTATTTACACTCAAAATATGAATGTTAATTTTACTGTGGCAGTTTGGATAAAGTTTAAAAACAGTATCTTTCAAGGGGACATTTAATTTCTAGTTAAAATGGATAGTATTTATCTTCCCCTTTAGTTTCAAAGCCAGAAACGATACTTTACAGATACCCATATTCACACATATATTAGCAGGTTTTTTTCCCCAAAATGTGTCTGCACTATATTTGCAGAAATAAAGATCTTTATCATTATTGCTTCCCCAACAAGTGAGCTTGTCATTTAAAACACTCCTGTGTCTGAATTACAACCACATCCCCTGCTCACCTTCTCCTTTCACAAACAGGATGGTTGTATCTGCACTTGGCGAAGCTTCAGGTTCACCCGATACATCATCTTCCTCTTTATCTTCAGCCTAAAAGAAATGCTGAAAACCGATTACTATGGGGAAAAGCACAGCATCATGTAAGAATAGTGACTTCACTGGATTTGGGACAATATATTAGTATACTGCATCTCCAAGGCTGTGCTGAGATCAGTAGTGGAATGAACAGTTACATGCATATAGATCCCCCAGGGATTCTGCAACTGTAACTGAGAGTGAAGCCTGAGATTCTGTATTTCTAACAAGGATCCACCAAATGCCCATGAAGCTGGTACTTAGATTACACTCTGAACTGCAAGGTTCTAGAGCCCAAGTGGGTAAGTTTTCTATAAAGTCTGAAACTTTGAAAACCGTATTTTTCAAAAGGACATATAATTTCTAGTTAAAATGGACAGTATTAATTTTCCCCCTTAAATGCCAGGAACACTACTTTCCAAGAAAAGAAGTAGTCTCAAACACAGTCTTCAATTCCCTCCCCAACAAAGGGGAAAGGAGGGGCCGGTCTAAGGACACAGATATCAAATCCTTTCAGCTTTGGAACCGAGGCTCCCCCTGCGAGTATGCAGCTGCAGGCACAGGAGGCGAGCAGCCAGAGCCAACATGGAGAAGGTGGCAGGGCTGGCGCGGGCCCGCGGGCTGCTTCTGCCGCCCCTGCTCCAGGCCTGGTTATGAGTCATCCAGTCCCAATTTACAGAACGACCTCCCTGCAAGAAGTCAGCACACCATTGGGAAGAAACGGTCTTTAAAAAAACGTGACTAGGGAAATAATGAGGTGGCCAGCAAGCAATCGCTCAGTCGTGTCTGACTCTTTGCGATCCCATGGACTGTAATCTACCAGACTTCTCTGTCCATGGGATTTTCCAGGCAAGAAAGAGTACTGCGGTGGGTTGCCATTTCCTTCTCCAGGTGATATTCCTGACTCAGGAATCAAACCCAGGTCTCCTGCATTGCAGGTAGACACTTTACCCTCTGAGCCACCAGGGAAGCCCCATTATGAGGTGGAGATGTCCTGAAATTCAATTAAATTTGCACGACTCAGAACATTTACTACTAATCACTGAATCGTATGCTTAAAGTGAGAAAGTATCATGATATGTAAATAATATTTCAATAACATTGTTTTAAAAAGGTCAACAGAGCAAAGACTATCTTACATTTTAAAATTTCTCCACACCCACCTCATATGTTTAAGGGAACGTAGGAACCATAAACTTGTCAAATACGGGGAAAAGGAGACACTTGAGAAACAAGAGAAATCACCCTATGACCTGATCACAGGAGTCATCAGCATTAAGAAGTGAGGAGGCAAAGGAGGCAGCGGAGCAGGCAGCAGCGGCAGAACCAAGAAAACCCGGAAAGGCCATGAGGCCAGCGAGGAGGGGCACTCAGCAAAGGCTCAGGGCGGAGACCGGGCCAGGAACCTGGCCACGAGGCCACGGGCGCCACAGCAAGATGGGTTCACGAGATTCGTGGAGCTGAGCGACCACTGTGAGAGAACGAACAGGAAACGAGCAGAAGAGACAGCTGTACAAAGCGCTCTTCTAAGAACTGTGCTGGTAAAAAGGAAACCTGTTAGCAACTTAAGGTGGAGAACACCAAGTGGAGGGGTGTGGGCACATCTGTAGCTTAACAGAAATAAGTCACCGAGAAAAATCAACGCTGGAAGCCACAGGAAGAAAGAGGATAATAAGCAAGATCCCACAGGACCAGACAGGGAGAAGGTGGGAGGGCCCACCCTAGAGGAGAGTAAAAACAACTCTCTGAAAGGAAAGACGCAGACAAGATGGTGAGTAATCTATTCAGAAGAACTCAAGTTCTACTTGACAGAGTTCACACTGATGGCCTTCACTCTGACATCAAAGACCACATTGTTGTGAAGACTTCAAAGAGAAACTAATTTTGGAGTTTGAGAGTGGTTCAAGATTCTCTGTAGGATAAATTACAGTAGTCTGAGAGAGAAAATAAGCTAGAAAGTGGAGTGAAAGTGTGAGTTTCTGAGTCATGCCTGACTCTGTGACCCACGGACTGTCGCCCACCAGGTCTCAGCTACCAGCGTGCCACAGTGATCCTACTTGTAGCTCAATGTGTCTGCTGTCATACTGGAATTTTATAGTAAAAGCTTCAAAATCAGACAAATTCTAGATCTTTTCCAAGCCCTCTCTATGAGGAATCTTCATGGCACATAGTTTACACGTTGTTTTTTGTCTACTCCTCACCCCTGGCAGCAAAACGCATACATGCTGTCCCAGAACAGAAAGAGCGCAGGAACAGAGAGGCTGTCTGGCCTGTTCACCCAGGGAATCCAGAACAGCGCCTGGTACACTGCAGGAACTCACAGATACACTGCTTATGGAGGGAAGGAAGGAGAGGAGAGGAAAGGAAGACCCAGAGAGGTAAGCTGCCCAAGGTCAGCAAGTTAAGCGGGGTATGTCCCAAACCCACCAACCGGTCCAGCGGTCCTACTCCGCTGCCTTAAAGACTCCTGTCCATGTCATCTTGGACTGTTCTGTTTCATGTCTCCTTCCTTCTGCCCAAAAATACTAAGGAATTATCCTCAGTGACTGGCCTCATTCTCCCAACTTCAATCCACTCTGATCCCAGTCACAAACCTCTAAAGGCAAACAGTTTAATACCATATTTGTCTATAGAAGGGATAAATTCTAAATACATAATATACATGTAATAAATCGAGCACAGCACTAACCAAATCTGTCGGTTCATCTTCTTCCACCTCTGCTTCATCATCTTCATCTTCAATTATAGAATCTTCCACGGTTTCTTCATCTTCTGTAAGATCCTGCGCCACTGCCAATGAGCCTAACAATAAAACACGAAACAAGCAGTTAACCTTTACCCTGGAATACCAACTTTTCCTTTTGTAAAGGCAACAAAAATTTTCCCTCAGAACAACTCAATCTCCCAGTCCACTCAAGTGATGACAAATTACAATGCCTCTAAGAACATTCAGATGATCTTATCTTACTGCTAGTCTTACCAACTGCACATTAATTTTAGCGGGAAATGCTGTTTAACTTTAAAAAGCAGCTGGAAAAATGAATTGCTAAAACTACAGATGCCGTAAAGGCCAAATAAATAAATTCAGGCAATTTTGTTAAACATATTAAAAGTAACAAAGTAAGTTTGTTTTAAAACTAAAAAGCTCTACATTTTAATCCATCATTAACCATATAAAACAAACCAAAAAAAAAAAAATCCAGGCCTAAAGGAAAATAGCAATCTAAATATCTAGGCAAGAAACTGTTTATTAAAGTTCACAACAGCTCAAAACTCTTAGTACTTTATAGCATATAACTCCAAGGAACAAACATCTGTATGACACCTATGGTAAAAACTAGTTCTCATAAAACACATTTGATTTAGTAAAAACTATATCGGCAATTTCAGAGTTGAGAGCTGAGAAAGCATGCATTTATTTTTGCATACAGCTTCAAAAATGTTTTAAGATACTTCTTATAATCCCTACACTTAAAGTAATAGTGAAAGTTAAGCATAACTTTAATCCCCAAAAATTATAAATCCTAATTTTATAGGCAAAAATACATGTCACATTAAATCTATTTCAGGCAAGGCCCTCAGAAGAAATTTCAAAGTTTCAGAGACTCTTCCAACACTTCTCAGAAAGAATGATGATGTGGCAATTCAGTATAGGGGGGAAAATGAAAAAGCATAAACCCAGAAGAAACAGTAAATTCTAAGAACTCTGCATTTCAAGCCTTTTCCACCTCCCTGAGTTCTTACCACAGTTAAGATTTAAGTCAACTGTTAACACTGAACCACATTTCATGAACTGAAAGTCAGCTTCTACTGCTTCTTGAACAAACCGAAACAGTGCATTCATAATTTACAATAAAACTAGTAAGAAGACTACATCTGACATGATAAAGTAATACTTAAATTTCAAGACTTCTCAATAAATGCACTGGCTTTCACCCAAAATTTATTGAACGTTTTTATGCTAACCAGTAACAATTTTGTGCCTTAAAAAAAATCTAACACTTTTCTATTGAAAAAATTAAGAGAAAATATGTTTTGAAAGACAGACCCTAAGGCACCCCCCCCAAAAAAAATCAAAGATACCCAGTCAGATAACTGATGTTTCTTAAGAAAATGTTCTAAAGCCAGAAAAAATATAGTCCAGATTCTAGACAAATATGATCACCAAATTTTCCTAAAGAAAATAAAAACAACCAGGAAAGCAACTCCTAAAGGAAAAGCATTCCTATTCAAATTTGCAAATGAATTAACAATTGTGGTTAATTCTCAAACTTGGTTTTCTATCCATTAAACAGAAATCAGTCAGTTCACTTTTCTTTGCAAAAAGAACACGTGAAGGGCTGTCACTATCATTCACTTTGCCACACAGCTTGCTTAAACTTACAGGAATTCTAGCGATCATATGGTCAGACTAACGTCCATGGAGAAAACTGCAGTTCAAGACAGAATCAGGGCAAGAAGCCAAGTCTCCACATTTTTATCGTCCCCTGTCACACCAGATAAACTGTCGGAATACATCTAAATAACGAAACAGACTATATTTTTTTTCAGGACTATGCGATGCATCCACGAAACAAACAAAAAAAGTTAACAAAAAAAGGGGCGCAAAAGGAGGGCTGGAATAATGGACGTGCCCAAGGATTCCGCAGCCCGTCTGGACGCAGGGCTGCACTGGCAGACAAGCACGGGGGGTTTGGTGAAGCCAAGACACCCGGGGACGCAGACGGCTGCGCTGATACACGGGGGAAAGACCGGAGGCCGAGCAGTGTGCCAGGGCCCGCAAACACCCCGGTTTCGGCAAATGAATGGAGGACGCCAGGCCTGGAAGCCAGGGACACGTCAGCTCAGCGCCGAGGGGAGGGCAGGGCAGGGGGCGGAGCGGCAGCCGCGGGCGGTCAGCGGTCCCAGAGCGCTCCGGCCGGCCCGCCCGCCGCCCCCGACCCTCCGTGCCGGGACCGGGCCCCTGCAGGGCCTGGCGCGCGGGGCCGCACTGCGCGCCGGGGGCGGGGATGGGGCCCAGGGGCCACCGAGGGAGGCCGACGGGGAGACTCCGGCCCCGGGGGGACCCCGACCCGGGGGGCGCCGCGGCCGCCTACGGCCTCACGCCTGCCTGGTCCCACGGCGGCTCCCGCCCACCAGGCCGAACCCCTCGACCCACGGCCCCGGCCTCACCTCCTGGGCCGACTCGGAGCAGGAGGGTGGCGGGGAACACCAGCAGGAGAAGCAACAGCAGGCGGCGAAGGGAACTCATGGCGCGGCCGCTGCGGCGTCCAGGGCCCGACCGGGAGAGCTCTCGGCCTCTCCGGCGCGAATGGCGTTACTCTTCATCCGGGCTCCGGGGGAGGGGCGGGGCACGCACCGCGCACGGCCTTCGTCACGCTCCTCCTACGTGAGAGGGGCGGGGCACGCACCACGCATGGCACTCGCCACGCCCCTTCCCGACGTGGCGGCTGGGTCCCAGCGGTGGGGGAGCGCGGGCAGCCCCGGGAGTCACGTGACAGGTTGCTAGGCCCTCCGAGATTCCCGCGAGACCTCCGAGAATCCCGCGAGAGTCCGCCTCCCATCACGGCCAAGGGCTGGCGGCGAACTGCCCTTTTGCCGCTCACCGCGCCATCCATCCCTCTCTCCCAGTTAGCGGTTCCTTTATTTGACGATCAGCTTGGAAGTCTTTGTGCAATTGAAGAGTAATGCCGCTTAATATAAGGAACATGAACTGCCTGTTTTACAAACTATGCCAAAACCTTTGACTGTGTGGATCACAATAAACTGTGGAAAATTCTGAAAGAGATGGGAATACCAGACCACCTGACCTGCCTCTTGAGAAACCTGTCTGCAGGTCAGGATGCAACAGTTAGAACTGGTTCCAATAAGAAAAGGAGTACGTCAAGCCTGTATATTGTCACCCTGCTTAATTAACTTATATGCAGAGTACATCATGAGAAACGCTGGGCTGGAGGAAGCACAAGCTGGAATCAAGATTGCCAGGAGAAATATCAATAAGCTCAGATATGCAGATGACACCACTCTTATGGCAGAAAGTGAAGAGGAACTAAAAAGCCTCGATGAAAGTGAAAGAGGAGAGTGAAAAAGTTGGCTTAAAGCTCAACATTCAGAAAACTAAGATCGTGGCATCTGGTCCCATCACTTCATGGCAAATAGATGGGGAAACAGTGGCTGACTTTATTTTTTGGGGCTCCAAAATCACTGCAGATGGTGACTGCAGCTATGAAATTAAAAGACGCTTGCTCCTTGGAAGCAAAGTTATGGCCAACCTAGACAGCATATTAAAAAGCAGAGACATTACTTTGTCAACAGAGGTCCGTCTAGTCAACGCTATGGTTTTTCCAGTGGTCATGTATGGATGTGAGAGTTGGACTATAAAGAAAGCTGAGTGCCAAAGAATTCATGCTTTTGAACTGTGTTATTGGAGAAGACTCTTTGAGAGTCCCCTTGGACTGCAAGGAGATCCAACAAGTCCATCCTAAAGGAAATCAGTCTGATGTTGAAGGTGAAACGCCAATACTCTGGCCACCTGATGCGAAGAGCTGATTCATTGGAAAAGACCCTGATGCTGGGAAAGATTGAGGGCAGGAGGAGACGGGGATGACGGAGGATGAGATGGTTGGGTGGCATCACAGACTCAATGGACATGAGTTTGGGTAAACTCCGGGAGTTGGTGATGGACAGGGAGGCCTGGCGTGCTGTGGTTCATGGGGTCGAAAAGAGTTGGACACGACTGAGTGACTAAACTGACTGACTGACTGAAACTGCCTGTGTGTGGCACTGAAAAGCAAGAATATGCTTGGAATATATAATTGTTAAAAAAATCCAAAGCATAAAAAAATACACATTGGAAAATCTTGTTTCCGCACCACCACCACCACCACCCCGCCCTTGCAGACACCCTCGTCCACAGTTAAACAGTAACAGTTCTTAAATTCTTACCTGACAGTCCAGTGCTAGAAGTCACCTGGTACAGTGCCTACCATAGAGCAAGTGTTTAGGAAATACATAATGTGGATGGCAGTGGCTGTACTCTTTGCTTCTCTTCTAGTGTGGACTTTGAGTTGCTGCCAGCAATCTGGTATGTCATGCAATCAAACAATGTGAACTCCAGGTACCAGTGGACGAGACCTTCCGGAGAAGTCACAGGGATGATGAAACAAGCTAACCCTTGGTGTGCTCACTGTTGCCATTCCCTGTCATTCAGTCGCTGAAAATATTTATAAGCTGTGTATTGTTAACTGAGACACATTAAGCTTAGTAACTTCCCCAAGGCTTAATAAAAGCTAGTCTAGTGGCAGATGCTAAGATTTGAACCTGGCAGTCTGATTCCAGCAGTGGACACAGGACTGGAAAAGGTCAGTTTTCATTCAAATCCCAAAGAAAGGCAATGCCAAAGAATGTTCAAACTACCACACAATTGCACTCATATCGCACGCTAGCAAAGCAACGCTCAAAATTTTCCAAGCCAGACTTCAACAGTATGTGAACTGAGAACTTCCAGATGTTCAAGCTGGATTTAGAAAAGGCAGAGGAACCAGAGATCAAGTTGCCAACATCTGCTGGGTCATAGAAAAAATAAGAGAATTCCAGAAAAACATCTATTTTTGCTTTATTGACTACACCAAAGCCTTTGATTGTGTGGATTACAACAAACTGTGTAGAATTCTTAGAGATGGGAATACCAGGCCACCTTACCTGCCTCCTGAGAAATCTGTATGCAGGTCAAGAAGCAACAGTTAGAACCAAACATGAAACAATGGACTGGTTCCAAATTGGGAAAGGAGTTCCTCAAGGCTGTACACTGTCACCCTGCTTATTTAACTTATATGCAGAGTACATCATTGGAAATGCCAGGCTAGATGAAGCACAAGCTGGAATCAAGATTGTTGGGAGAAATATCAATAATCTCAGATATGCAGATGATACCACCCTTATGGCAGAAAACGAAGAGAAATTAAACAGCCTCTTGATGAAAGAGGAGAGTGAAAAAGCTGGATTAAAACTAAACATTCAAAAAACTAAAATCATGGCATCCAGTCCCATCACTTCATGACAAATGGATGGGGAAACAATGGAAACAGTGACAGGCTTTATTTTCTTGGGCCCCAAAATCACTGCAGATGGTGATTGCAGCCACCATCACTGCAGATGGTGATTGCAGGTGCTTGCTCCTTGGAAGAAAAGCTATGACCAACCTAGACAGCATACCAAAAAGCAGAGACATTAACTTTGCCAACAGAGGTCCATCTAGTCAAAGCTCTGGTTTTTCCAGTCTTCATGTATGGATGTGAGAGTTGAGTATGTATGGATGTGAAAGAAAGCTGAGTGCCAAAGAATTGATGCTTTTGAACTTGGGTGTTGGAGAAGATCTGAGAGTCCCTTGGACTGCAAGGAGATCAAACCAGTCAATTCTAAAGGAAATCAGTCCTGAATATGCTGAAGCTGAAACTCCCAATACTTTGGCCACCTGATGCGAAGAACTGACCCATTGGGAAAGATCCTGATGCTGGGAAAGATTGCAGGCGGGAGGAGAAGGGGACAACAGAGGATAAGACGGTTGGATGGCATCACCGACTTGATGGACATGAGTTTGAGCAAGCTGCAGGAGTTGGTGATGGACAGGGAAGCCTGCCGTGCTGCAGTTCTATGGGGTCACAAAGAGTTGGACACGACTGAACTGAACTAATTCCAGGCTGTCACTGGCCTGCTTTTTCCTGCACTGGCTCTGCTCAAACTGTTTGTCTCTATATGCCATCATGCTGTGTATTTAGAATCACCTCTTCTCTCTGTCCCTGGACCAGGGCTATCTCCCTGACTCTCTTCCCTTCAGAGGGCTAATTTCTGGCAGAGGACTGTCATTCCTGATATTAAAGAGATCCCTAGTAAGGTCTGTGGCTCCAGTTCTCAGGATGTGTTTCTCCAGAGACTGAACATACGAGGATAATGCAGTTTAGGCTTAAACTGGGACTTTGACTCTAGTTTTATTATTAAATGGTTACTACTAGATTTTTATTTGGGACTGGAATTTTAGACAGTTAGCCACTAAAGGTGCAACAGGGGCAAAGTGTGCCTTCTTGGGGTGGGATTGATGTGAAAATCAGATCATACAAACAGAAAACAGAGAGATCTGTGTGACTGTCCAACCGGCACAAAAATAAAACACAGTAGCCTATGGCTTATTGAAGTAAAATCCTAGCCCTGATCTGGGTACCCACAAATTGTGCACTGTTGCCATTTCCCTTCTCCCCGTAATGAGCAGCGTTCCCTGGGAACCGACCCAGAGCCCTCCCCCTCGCTGGATCCCCACACCTCTATGCTTTATTTCTCTTGCTTACTCATCTACCTCCTTGAAGATCTGTGTTTTCCAGAAATACACCGTACCCTGGTTATTCCCATTCTTATAGCTCAGGCAAACTCACTGTGGATTCTCCACTTCTGTTATTTTACTTCCTTGGCAGAACTTTCTTTTTCTTTGATTTCTAAAGATTTCCCTCAGCATCATTAGATGCTGTCTGTTAAACCTTGGTTTTTGTTCTGGGTGTTCCCCAGGTAGCAGAGTAGCTAAATAACTTTCTCCTGACCTTAAGTCTTAGCTCAAGGACCACGTCCTCAGTGAGGCTCACCCTCACTCCCAGCTTAAAATTACAACCCCCAGCCCTTCCCTTGCACTCTCAATTTCTTTTCTCTGTTCTCTCTCTCTTTTTTTTTTATAGCTCCTTTTGTCTTCTAATACAATATACAGTTTATTACATCGCCTGTCTGTCACATGTTGGGACCAGGGATTTTTGTACCTTTAGTCAATGATATAGAACAGCACCTGACATTGGTGATAACTCAGAAAATATGTTGCATTTGTTGTACTATTACAAGTGACATCTTTCCCTCACAAATTTGCAACCTAAGTTCAATCTTAGACTTAATAAGAAGTGAAAAACTATCAAGCAAAAAAAAAGTTACATTTATTATATGCAAGCAAAGACTTCTGTGCTCTTTCACCCAGCAAGGACGTCCTAACCGCCTCCCTGTTTCACTCTCAGAGCTAAAGATCACCTGTCCTTTCCGTTTGTCTTTGAAACCGCTTTGCACACGTAACTTCCCTTTTGTTTCCTCTGTCACTGTTTTTGTTTCTGGCCTCCATTTTTCTTGTAGCATCTTATCTGGTACTTTTGATTCTAGCATCATCCACCATCACTACACTTCATACATCACTATTCAAAATGCATAATGGTTTTTTTTTTTTTTTTTTTTGGCCATGCTGCATGGCTTGTGGGTCTTAGTTCCCTGACTAGGGATAGAATCCAGGCCGTTGGCAATGACGACGTGCAGTCCTAACCACTGGATTGCCAGGGAAGTCCCTCAAAATGCATAATCGACCACATTACTCCTACACGTAAAATCGCTCAGAGCTTCTCACAAGGACAAGGTTCACACTTCTTCACATGGCATGGAAGATTATTGATGATCATGGTTATCTCCTGCCGTATGAAGAAGGCAGGTTTTAGATTTTACCTGTGGTTCAGAGAGTATCACAGGGTACCTCGGGCTGCTGTGCTATGTGAAAGGAGCTTCCTCTTCTGTCTACCTGGGGAACATCTAGTCAGCGAGAAGGATCGGGCTCAGGCATCATCACTTCTGCAAAACCTGCCCTGAGGTTTTCTCATCATCATGTCCAGGGCCAATTCATCTATGCTTCTAGAGCATCCCACATGGTGAGACCCATGTGCCAATCGAGAAAAGAATCAATTATCCATCTCTCCGATACATCGTGTGGTCCTTGGCCATCTCTGCCTGGCTTTTCATGATACCTTTGGCATCTCTCAGTTGGTAAAGAATCCACCTGCAATGCCGGAGACCCCGGTTCAATTCCTGGGTTGGGAAGATCCCCTGGAGAAGGGAAAGGCTACCCACTCCAGTATTCTGGCCTGGAGAATCCCATGGACAGTCCATGGGGTCGCAAAGAGTCGGACACGACAGAGTGACTTTCACTTTCACTCTGGCATCTAACATAGAGGCTGTTCACATGGTTTGTTGAAAGTCATTAAATGTTTATAGGGAGAAGCCCTGGCTTAGATGCTTCATCCCTGAGCCGTGTGCCAAAGGAGGTACGTCCACTGTGAGACAGCCTGGAGGTAAAGGTCATGAACGTCTAGTAGCCCACGCGGTGAGTGCAGCACTTAGGCACACGGCCCTGCGTGTGGACAGCCTGTATTAACCTGTCCCTTCCAAAGATCTCACCACGTGTGTGTGCAGAGTCCAGATGCTATGTTAGCCATGACAATATTTGTCTTTCTTGTAGCACACCTTAACTTTCCCTAGAGAACCCCATGGAACTAATAATAATGTCTCTTTTTAAAACTTGATCACTTCCAAAGCTTTCAGAGCTTACATTTTTCAAACAAAGCATGATTATAGCTGCAACTTCATTTGCATTTCTCATGGTTTGTCTTAAAGTGTATTGCAACTTCTTAAATTTGAGAAATTAACTTTGTTTCAACATTCATATAAGATGTCTTATAAAATTCCTCAACAAAAATAATATCAATAATAATACTTTTTTTTAAAATTATTCCTCACTTCCTTTGGGGCCAGATTAGATTCTCCATATATTTCCCCCTTGTAACTTGCCTGCCTAATTTAAGTGCAAAGCTAATTTCAGTGAGATAAAATAATTTCTTCCCCTCCATTCAAGGTATATCTTCATTCAATAATTAAACCTCCACCCTGGCTCTGGGATTTATCAAAAAGATAATATATTTGTTATGTACATTCGTTTTTCCAATACATATTACAAAATCAGCTTCTCTGGTTCATTTTTTTAAACTCGGAACTAATTCCTCAAAATATGTTAAGGTGGAAGTTACAAGGGTCAGATCTCCTGTCACCGGGGTTTTAATTCCAAACGATTTCAGCATTAGTCTTTTTAAATTTGATTGATAGTAGAGAGAGATGCCTGGCCAGAGAAGAAAAAAAAGTTGGGGTGAGATAAGAGAACAATTTCATAATGTTATTAAAGGCCTGGCAATAGGCTTTCCTGGTAAAGATTCAGTGGTAAAGAATCCACCTACCAATACAGGAAACGTGGGTTTGATCTCTGGGTCAGGAAGGTCCCCTGGAGAAGGAAATGGCAAGCCACTCCAGTATTCTTGCTGGGAGAATTTCACGGTCAGAGGAGCCTGGCAGGCTGCAGTCCATGGAGTTGCAAAGAGTCAGATGTGACCTAACGTCTAAACAACAATACAAGACTTTTGTGCTGTAGGAATGAAACTTGGCAGGTATTCAGAAAAGAAGACACTGTATCCACTTGTTTATTTTATATTAGAATATGTTTGATTGTTCACAGGAAGAAACTAGAAGAAAAATAATCACATACTTTTGGATTGTAAAGTTTCACTACTTATACAGATTTTAATGTATCATTTGTGTGGATCGATCTGGGTACAGTACTCAGTAATGACTCTGCTCCTGGAGAGGCTGACAAAAATGATTAACTGTTAATCTTCAGTTCTGTTTAATCTAAATCATTTCTATTTCCTTCTAAAATAACTGGCATCTAAAAATGAAAGGAAAAAAATAAGTTTGCAGGACAGACATTTGGGAACAGAAGAGCTAACTCTTGATTACATGTGAATTCTTGATCACATACAGAACTCCTATTCCATAAACAGTGTGTTCTTGATTACATACAAAAAAACGGGTGCAAGGAAAACCTACAGATAAACTCCACAGATAATACTAATACTATATTTTAATCAACATTTTTGTTTCAAACTGTTGGGACATCAAGGGGACTAATACAATTAAGGGAGGGGCTTCCAATTGCGGGACCAGCTATAATCACAGCCCAGAGGCCCTTATGTGGGGCAGAGGGGTAAGCTGTGCTGAACATTACTGAAATATAACTTTAGGAAATCTTATTTAATCTTGTGTAATTTGACAATGACATGGAAACATCGCATTCTTTATAATGATTGTCAATCAGTATGACCTACCACGGTCAGGGGCTTCGGATGACTTCTCGGTCTGCAGGAAACAGAGAGAGCATAACATCAAAGAAAACAGAAGCAAGTGGGGTGGGGGTGGAGGAGGGTTAAGACAGAGAACTGGTGAACGTCGAATGAGCATCTTAGGAACTGGACCAGAAAGAGTTCCATTTCAACATCCTACGATGGTTCTAATCAACCCCTTAGAGTTTGGGCATACACCTTGTAGCGTCGAATACTGAGAGCTGAGAGTCTTCTATTAATAACATAACAGATTATAAGATTTCATACCAGTGGAAGAAAATCTGATCATAAGATCTGGGTAAGCTGTTTTATTGTAAACTAAATCTTAGTTCATAATCTGCATAGTATTTTTTCTTAGAAATGATCATAAGTTCCCTGAGGGCAGTGAACCTTGCTTTGCAATTCAGGTCCTACAAAAAGACATGAAGCAACTATTTCACGCTAGGCAAGATACCAAGCACTTTTACATAATTTATCTTGTTTGTCTCAAATTAAGACAAGGAGAAAGGTGTTTTTTAAAAATGTTTAACATTATTATGCATATATTCTAAAGGTAAAGACATTATCATTTAGAAAAAGAAACAACTTACCTTGGTTTTCTGACTCTCTCTCTGGACCTTCTAATTAAATCTTCCAACTGTTTATTTCTCTCTTCTAAACTGAAAGAAGAAACAACTGAAGTTTATGATTAAAATGGACTTTTCTAAGCTAACCTCACTGGAGGATTTGAGTAGATAAATTTAATGATGGTCTAGCTTTCTATACATCATCCACCCATCTTGTGTCTATTCAGGAGTTCAGTTGTGTCCAACTCTTCGGGACCATGGACTGTAGCCCGTCAGACTCCTCTGTCCATGGGATTTTACAGGCAAGAATACTGGAAGTGGTTGCCATTCTCTCCTCCACATTTTCCCAACCCAGGGGTCAAAACTGTGTCTCCTGCATCTCCTGTTTGGCTGGCAGATTCTTTACCACTGAGCCACCTGGGAAGACAGCTATATGGGAACTTGGAATTCTTTCCTAGCAACTCAAATTATTTAATTAATTTTTCCCTTTAAAGGTTCCAGTGGTGAAGAAGGAGAGTGATCCCTCCTTCCCAGCCCTCTTTGCCCCCACATCCTGGATGACCACTCATCTGCTTTCTTTCACTATAGTTTTGCACCATCTAGAATTTTGTGTAATGAAATCTTACACTCAGCCTAATTATTTTGCAATTCATCCACACTGTTGCACCTACCCAGAGGTCATTCTTTTTTTTATTGTTGTATAGAATTCCACTGTGTGGCCATGTCACAATTTGTCTGTCATCTCACCATGTGAGGGACATTTAGGTTGTTCCTAGGTTGGGGCTATTACAAATAAGTAAGTAAGTAAGTAACTGTTAGTAGCTCAGTCATGCCCGACTGTTTGCAACCCCATGGACTGCAGCCCACAAGGCTCCTCAGTCCATGAGATTTTCCAGACAAGAATACTGAAGTGGGTACCTTGAAATTCTCTTTTGTGTTAACACATGTGTTCTTTCTTCTTGGATCCATACACAGGAGTGGGTTGGCTGAATCATACATTGGGTATATTTAACTTTTAAAGAAGGCACCAAATTGTTTTTAAGAGGTTGCTCCATTTTACATTTCCACCAGGAGGCTATGAGCATTTCAGTTGCTCCATGTCCTGCCAATACCTGGTATGGTCAGTCTTTTAGGCACACTTATAGGTGTGTAGTGGTCTTCACTGGGGTTTAATTTGCTTATTAATGATGTTGACTATCATTTAATGTACTTACTTGTCATCCATGTATCCATCTTCTTGGTGAAGTGTCTGTTCAAATCTTTGCCCATTTTTATGGGGTTGCTTCCTTATTCTTGGGTTTTTAGAGTCTGTTATGTATTCTGATTACAAGTTCTTTAGCAGATATATGACGTGTACATATTCTTTCATGTTAGTCTTTTCATTCTCTTAATGATGTCCATGGAAGAGCCAACGTTTTTTAATTTTGATGAAGTACGATTATCAAAATTTTCTTTTATGAATCATGTTTTTGGTATCATATTTAAATCACTGCCTAACACAACATCAACCCAACATCAGAAACTTTTTCCTATATTTTGAGAATGTTTTACACTTTAGCTCTTTCATTTAGGTCTAGTATCCATTTTGAGTTACTTCTGCATGTGATACAAGGTATAAATCAAAGTGTTTTTGTTTTTTTTGTTTGTTTGCAAATGGATGGCCAACAATTTCAGCATCCTTTCCAAAGAATGTGTGTGTGTGTATATATATATGTATATACATATACATATATACATATATATATATGCATATATATGTATAACTGAATCACTTTGTTGCCCAGCAGAAATTAACAGAACATTGAAAACCAACTATATTTCAATAAAACATATTTAAAAGATAAAAATAAAATCTAGATCAGCTTGGGGAGAAATAAGTCTTAACAATATTGAATCTTAAGATTTCTGAAATAAGTACACCTCCTTATATATTTGTCTTTATTTTATCTTTATATTATTGAATGTACTATTTTATATTTATATTGTCTTCTTTATTTTTTTTACACATCAAAGATAATTGTTTTATTTAAAAACGGAAATATTTATATGTTTGTGTTGCAGCCCTTATGGAAAAAAAAAATTTTTTTAAGTCCTTTGATTTGAAATTCAATGTAAACAAGTACACAATCTTAAACCATAAATTCCAATTTTTTTTCCTCTGTGTTTAAATGATGTGAAAGCTTTTGTTCTGTTCAAAGGGATCTGTATATTTGAATTACAGCAACTTCTCAGTAACTTCTTCTCTGGTCTTGTCTCTTGTTTAGTCACTAAGTGGTCTCCAGCTCTTTGGCAACACCATGGACTGTAGCCCGCCAGGTTCCTCTGTCCATGGGATTTCCCAGGCAAGAATACTGGAGTGGGTTGCCATTTCCTTCTCCATTCTTTATTTTTTAGTGAGGTAAAATTGGTATATATTATTATATAAATCTCAGGTGTACGGCATTATAATTTGACCTCTGTATGCACTAATACCGGAGAAGGCAATGGCACCCCACTCCAGTACTCTTGCCTGGAGAATCCCAAGGACGGAGGAGCCTGGTAGGCTCCAGTCCCTGGGTTGCTAAGAGTTGGGCACGACTGAGAGACTTCACTTTCCCTTTTCACTTTCATGCATTGGAAAAGGAAATGGCAACCCACTGCAGTGTTCTTGCCTGGAGAATCCCAGGGACCGGGGAGCCTGGTGGGCTGCCGTCTCTGGGGTCGCACAGAGTCGGACACGACTGAAGCGACTTAGCAGCAGCAGCAGCAGCATGCACTACTACAGAGCATTACCACGGAAGTCCAGTCACCATCCGTCGCCACACAATCCACCCCCTTCACCCGTCTCCCCCACTCACCACTCCCTTCCCCTCCGGTAACCACCAGCAGGTTCTCTGTATTGATGACTTTGCTTTTGTTTTGTGTGTGTGTTTTATCTACAATTTATTTCAGTTATCTTGTAGTGAGTTAGCACTATACAAAGCTCCTATTTTAGGGGGTGTAAGATTAGACCTTTTGCTTAAGCTCTAATGACAGCAAGCGCTGTACAAATGAAATTGGGAGAAGGGTGGAGGAAAGAGCATGTAAGAAATAAAGAGAATAAATAAGTGGAAAAACTTTGCAGAATTTAAAACACTAATTTTGGAATATTTCACTCTGAATCTCAATAAATGAGAAAATCTATTTGGTACATGATACGTTTCATTTGGGGTGCATTCAAAACCTTATATGGATAAATTCTAAGGATAGCAAGGTTATTTTACTCGAACACTGTGGTGATAATCTTCTAAAATTCTTGGATGTTTCTCACTAATTCCTTAACCTCGCTCCCCACCCACCCACCCCCACATCAAAGGGAGTTCTGAGAAGGAAGAGGAAACTCTGGGTGTTCAAGTAATCCAGACATTAAATAGAATAAACACATTATTGAAGAATGGTCTTCTTTACTTACAAAATGGCACATTTCCCTCTTTGTAGGAGTCTAAAAGATGAACTCAGCAAGTCAGAAAGTGACATACCAGCAAATGTTTACAAAATTAAAAATAAAGTTTTTTGAACTTACTGTGCAATCTGGGAGTGGGATATCACAAGTCTTTGGTCAGCACATTTGATTATTTCCTCATAAGATGTAACCTTGGGAAACATTAGCTAAAACAATTATTCTGTGATCAATTCTAAGATATTTACTTAGTTTTGTTCATTTTTTTGCTTTTCAAGAATCTGCACAAGTTGAAGTTCAATTATATGACTCCTGTGAATGAAGGTTTTACAACTGGCAGAACATCTTCCTTGTATTTTGAAATCAGGAATATGGATACAAATAGAACTGAAATGTGCCTGTTCACCATGCAGAAAAAGTATCAAAAAAAGGACAACTGTAGTGAAACAACTGTGATCCATACAAGTAGTGTATGTGTCAACCCAGGGTCAGAGTCCACAATGAGGTTTTAAAAGGTAAACCAGAACACTATGTTGGCGAGATTTAGAAGGACCCTCCAAGTGAATCGGTGAGGCTAAGACTAAGAAATTGCTGACAACAGAAGGCTATATGCACACATACAGTTCTTTGCTAGCTTTTAGCTAAAAGGAAAATAACACAGTCATGATGAAGTGAATGGAATTGAGACAAATGTGTTACATCATCCTTCAGATCCCTTTTTTGCATCCAAATTCTAATGTTTTAATATTTGACATAGTTTAAAAAATATATGTGCATAAGAAAATCTGTACCTTATTTATTAAGTTGCCTAAATGTCTTTGATACTTGTCATTTTCTTCAGTGAGTCTGTTGCAGTGGTCTTCTTTTGTCTCTAGAAGATTTTCCAATTTTGCAATCTATAGAGCAACATCAGCAAAAATGATAACTTGGAAACTGCCATGAAAATCATGTATTGATGTTAAGAACAATGAGAACAGTGAGCTATACTTTATTTCAATATTCCCTTACACTGATTTGTACCATAGGTGAATTGAGAGAGGCTGTTAGTTAGACTGCAGTTAGAACACATGAACAGAAATTTAAACGGTGTTTCAGCTTTTCTACATTTTAATACAATGAAATAGCTTTGCAAACAACTAGACACTTACTAGTAAATACAAGTACTTATTAGTCCCAAGTCTTTTCTTTCCATTCATAACCAATGGATAGACTATCTTCTTTCCATATATAACCAATGGATATTTGATTGTCTCTGAAGCACTGATGTGCTGCTTGATGACACATTTTCAGGTTTCATCAATATTCTCACGTGTATAAATGAGAGTTTTTAAAAGGTCCAGCTCAACGTGTGTCACATTCTGACTTATGGTCCAATTTTTTAGGGGGGGGTTTAAATTTTTGGGGGGGTCCAATTTTTATTTGCAAAAAATTAACATTAACAATTTAAATATTGTATTCTTGCATTAACAATTTAAAGTTTGTATTTCTAAAAATGATATGTAGGCTAAATTACCAAGAAAGAGTATTCACAAGTTCCCCCACAGTTACCTTAATTTTCAAAGCAATTATAGAAGAAAAAAAACAGAAATGTTCCCTTTAAATAACAATGTTAAGAGTGGCCGTTGATGTTCTAATGTTTATTTAAACATATTTATTTACATATGTTTACAAGTCTGCCCTACAGGAAACAATAGCGGAACAAGCTTTCTTGCTCTTTCCCTTTACATAGATATATTAATGGGGACAATATCAAATCGGGGTCCCATTCCTCTGACTGCACATGTTACTTAAAGCAGGGAGTACAGATATTACCTCAGTTTAACAGATAAACCCAAGGTGAAGAGAATTTAAAATGCTTTTTAAAGGACATGGCTAGAAGTAGAGAGAAGAGGGTGGCAGAGGCTAAGATTGTTAGCACCACTGACTCAACGGACATGAATCTGAGCAGAGTCCGGGAGACAGTGGAGGACAGGGAAGCCTGGCGTGCTGCCGTCCACGGGGCCGCAAAGAGTGGGACACAACTTAGCGACTGAACGCCATCACCTTGAACCTCTGTGTCGAGAGCAGCTCTTCCTTTCCTCTCCCTCCCTTTCCGTGTGCCAGTCCTTTAGGGACTAGCATTTCTCACGTTTGGAATTTTTATCACGGTCAGCTTGATGTGCTTCTTTACCCTCTCAGGAGTTGTGTGGTCTAGAAGCTTGCTTTCAGGTGGGTTCAGGTGAGACACCACGGACAGTGCCCGTTCCATGCCTCAAGCAGTCAAGGGCACACCTCACCTTTTGTGCGGTTAAGCTGGACAAGAGGGCTCTGCTGTGGGTCATTAAAAGTTTCTTGTAAGTCTTGAACTTACAGGTTTTAGCAGCCATTCTAAGTGCCTAGATGCCTTATTTTATTCAGGGATGCAAGATGTAATTTTCTATAGGTGTGTCTTCTGCTTTTTTTTAATGTGGACCATTTTTAGTCTCAGTTGAATTTGTTATAATACTGCTTCTGTTTTCTGTTTTTTTATTTTTTTGCCCGAGAGGCAAGTGGGATCTTAGCCCCCAACCAGGGATCCAACTGGCACCGCCCTCCTTGGAAGGCGAGGTCTTAACCACTGCACCCTCAGGGAAGTACCTCTTCTGCTTTTAACAGCTTACATTCTCCAGCGAAGAACTCTCCCTCATGAGTTATTCGGTTCCTCTGAAATATAGTTTGTACAACAAAGTCTGCAGCACATGTAAGAGGCAACATAGTGTGTCTGAGATGCTGCCATTTGTGAGCGTTTTCTCACTTCAGCTTCCCACCCCAGGGGAGACCGAGGTCCATTCCAAACCTCTTTTGTGCCTGAAGCTCAGAAGCTGCTGACAGGGCCTGCCCCCCTTTCATCCGCCCCCTGCCAGCCTGTGGGCTCTCCTCTGTGCTTCTCCCACCTGGATGTCACGGGATCCTCCTCTTTTTAAAAAGGTTCCCTTTAGTCCTTGCAAACAGCTATCTATATATCTCACCTTTTCTAGATTCCTTGGAGGCAGGGCTTCCGTTTGATGTAACTTTCCATCAATATCTCCATACTGACTAGCCTTGCTTACCCTTTCAAGGAAGTCAATAATTACCTATATAATGAAGAAAATTAATGAAGTAGAAAGGAAGAAAACTATAAGCCCTCACAGCATCGGGCTTTTCCCTTTCTCCTATGCAATGAATTTAGTACAGGATGCTGACCTTTAACAATTTAGAAATACGATAGACTTCTCTAAAGATGAAAAAAGAAATTATGGGGGCTTCCCTAGTGGCTTAGTGCTAAGAATCCACCCGCCAGCGCAGGAGACACGGGTTCGATCCCTGGTCCGGGAAGATCCCACGCGCCGCGGAGCAACTAAGCCCATGAGTCGCAACTACTGAAGCCGTGCACGCCTAGAGCCCGTGCAGCCCGCGCTCTGCAACAAGAGAAGCCTAAGCACCGCAACTGGAGAGGAGCCCCGGCTCGCCACGACTAGAGAAAAGCCTGCGCAGCAATGAAGACCCAGCACAGCCAGAAATAAATAAACGTTAAAGAACCAATTAAGTTAATTAACCTCTTTTTCACTATATAGTGGGATCCAAATGGATTGTAACTTTCTAGATACCAAGATATTTTAATTTTCTTCCCACAGATTTTTCCTCTTTTAGCTGCTTTTATCTTCTTTTTTCCAGCTTTATCGATACATAACTGATGCAACCGTTGTGTAAGTTTCAGGTGTACAGCGTGTTGATTTGATACACTGATATATTGCAAAATGATTACCGCCATTAGCTCCACCCCTCCCACAATCACCACTCCCCTGTGATGGCTCTGGGTGCCATCCAAAGGACGTGTGCCATTTCCCTGGCACCCCCTTAATCTCGATTGCTGTAAACACCTACTGCTCTAAGAATGGTGGTCGTATGTGCCACAATATAAATGTTCTTCATTCACTATTAAAAACTTGCACATACTTGAAAATTTCTGCATTTTGAAAGAAAAAAAATTTTTCTAAACAGAAACCATGTGGGACAATATTTAAAATTTCAAAACCTGAGAGTGCCAACTTCAGTTCTATATTTGTGGGGGTGAATAATACTGCTACTATGCCAGCGTGTGACCATTTCAAGGAGCAAAGTTTTTGAAGGCAGATCATTTCCACAACTCGTTATTAAGACAGTGTTGTGAATAAAAAGGCTAGCAAAGCAACGAAAGGTGTTTCTTACCAAAAAATCAAGCTCCTCGTTTAGGTTGTGGGGCTGGTTCAGTTTGGCTCCCAGTACAACAGGCACGTCTCTGACATTCTTGGCTTCCTTGGAGTCAAATTCTGTAACCTGCCATGAAACATGTTTGTGTCCACTTCCAATATGTTCACTTTCCTTGGAACATTTGACAATGAATATGCTATCAGTTAAGCCATCAGAGAGCTCTCCAGTGGCTTCAATAACAGAAAGCTTTCAATGTAAGATCTAAAGTTGCATTTTTGTATTAGAGAAACAGGACACGGTGAATGTTTAACTCACCCCAGGAACCTGATGTTGACATGATTTTTCATTAGCAAGTAACTGTCTGAAAGCTGCGATTTTGTCTTTATGTTTCAGTAGCTAAGGAAAAAGGCATTTTCTATTTCAGAGACAGGAAATAAGACTACATTCAGTAACATTTCTAATAAAATCACCAAACCATGAACAGCCCAACCCCTGTCTCAAAGGTGTCTTGTATTTCGAGCTCCTGTGTAGTAGAGTTCACACAACATGCCTGAGACTGCTGCCCCCAGAAAGGCCTGCTCGCCAAGGTGCCCCCTGACTGGCTTCTAGGAACCTGGATCGTGGGAGAGTCTCCATCATTTCCCGGTATGAAGGCTCACTGCGTCTAACCTATTTGCACAGAGGATGTGGTTTATGCTGAACGCCTCCTTCCACTGGGAGAGTCTGGGGTTTTGGTACGTGGCAGGCAGAGGGTGCCTGCCTACTCGACCAGCCTCAGATAGAAACCCTGGACACTCAGTGTCCAGTGAGCTTCCCTGGGAACTCTTCACATGGGCTGCACAGCTCACTGCCAGGGAAGGGAAGGGCACCTGGTTTCCTCTGGACTTTGCTCCATGTGCTTTTCCCCTTTGCTGGTTTTGTTCTGAATCCTCTCGCAGTAATAATACCTCATAACTGGGAGAATGACTGTGTGCTGAGTCCTGTGAGTCCTGTAAGTCACCAAACATGAGGGAGGGCTTGGGAGCTCCGCAGAGCTTATTCTAATACCCAATTGCTTTTACAGCCAGGCTATTAAGACTCTGCTTTAAAGAAAAAATTAGCCAACTTTTTCTAGATACAATTCAGTATCATTTCTTATATGTTCCATATAATAATAATAGATCTTTAATATTCAATATTTCTAACTCCTCCAAATATCAGTGATAAAGTATGCTGTACAGAATTTTTTATTATGAACAATTTCGAAAAAAGAGAAAAAACTAATGAAGCCCCATATAACTATTACTCAGCTCCAATTATTGACAGTTAATGATCAATCTTGTATCATTAATACCCCAAGCACTTCCTCCTCCCTGCAACTCCCTTCACTCAATCAAATGACAGACATCACATTATTTTGTCTGCCAATATTACAGTAATGACACAGAAATTTACCAAGAGAACATAAATATCTGAAATTGTATTTCTGAAACATCCCTCTTGGGCTTCCCTGGTGGCTCAGATGGTAAAGAATCTGGTTGCAATGTGGGAAACCTGGGTTCGACCTCTGGTTTGGGCATGGCAACCCACCCCACTATTCTTGCCTGGAGAATCCCCATGGACAGAGGAACCTGGCGTGCTACAGTCCATGGGGTGGCAAAGAGTCAGACACGACTGAGCAGCTAAGCACAACATCCCTTTTGAACCCTCAACTAGGCTTCTTTTAGAAGGTTGCTTTAAGAAGTGGAGACCAGTAGTTTTTCTGCATGCCTGTTTATTCCTTGGTCCTTTTCTCTATAGCTTAGCCAGAAGATAGGTTCTCCAGAGCACTTGCAACAAATTTCCTATCCACCTCACAGTTCAGAGAAGTCATTTCCTGCTAGTACAGTATTGAAATTGAATCCCAGATTTACTGTTCAGCCAGGTAAACTGGTCACTTCTGTTTTCCTCTCAGATTAAAAATGGCTCCTGTTTGAGTCTTATTATCATTTTCCCAAATGAGAGTCACAGCATGCTGGCATAAGTCCTTTGGAAGGAGGTCCCCATTACAGCCATTACCCCTATCATGGTTTGGCCTCAGGCCAAACTACAGTGAAGGAACACAGCCCCACCCATCAGCAGAAAATTGGACTAAAGATTTACTGAGCATGGCCCTGCCCACCAGATCAGATCAGATCAGATCAGTCGCTCAGTCGTGTCCGACTCTTTGCGACCCCATGAATTGCAGCACGCCAGGCCTCCCTGTCCATCACCAACTACTGGAGTTCACTCAGACTCACATCCATCGAGTCGGTGATGCCATCCAGCCATCTCATCCTCTGTTGTCCCCTTCTCTTCCTGCCCCCAATCCCTCCCAGCATCAGAGTCTTTTCCAATGAGTCAACTCTTCGCATGAGAGCAAGACCCAATTTCCCCACAGCCAGTCCCTCCCATCAGGAAGCTTCCACAAGCCTCTTATCCTCATCCATCAGAGGGCAGACAAACTGAAAACCACAATCATGGAAAACTAACCAAACTGATCACATGGATCACAACCTCAACTAACTCCATGAAGCAATGAGCCATGCCATGTAGGGCCACCCAAGACAGACGGGTCATGGTGGAGAGTTCTGACAAAATGTGGTCCACTGGAGAAGGGAATGGCAAACCACTTCAGCATTCTTGCCTTGAGAAACCGAGGAATAGTATGAAAAGACAAAAAGATATGACCCTGAAAGATGAACTTCCCAGGTCGATAAGTGCCCAATATGCCATTGGAGAAGAGCAGAGAAACAGCTCCAGAAGGAATGGAGAAGCTGAGTCAAAGAGGAAACAAGACCCAGCTATGGATGTGTCTGGTGGTAAAAGCAAAGCCCAATGCTGTAACGAACAGTATTGCATAGGAACCTGGAATGTTAGGTCCATGAATCAAGGCAAATTGGAAGTGGTCAAACAGGAGATGGCAAGAGTGAACATTGACATTCCAGGAATCAGTGAACTAAAATGGACCAGAATGGGCGAATTTAGCTCAGAGGACCATTATATCTACTACTGTGGGCAAGACTCCCCTAGAAAAAATGGAATAGGCCTCATAGTCAACAAAAGAGTCCAAAATGCAGTACTTGGGTGCAATCTCAAAAATGACTATGATCTCTGTTCATTTCCAAGGCAAACCATTCAGTATCACAGTAATCTAAATCTATGCCCCAACCACTATTGCCAAAGCAGCTGAACAGTTCTATGAAGAACTAGAAGACCTTCTAGAACTAACACCAAAAAAAAGATGTCCTTTTCATTACAGTGGCTGCTGCTGATGCTAAGTCGCTTCAGTAGTGTCCGACTCTGTGCGACCCCATCCATAGATGGCAGCCCACCAGGCTCCCCCGTCCCTGGGATTCTCCAGGCAAGAAGAGTGGAGTGGGTTGCCATTTCTTTCTCCAATGCATGAAAGTGAAAAGTGAAAGTGAAGTCGCTCAGTCGTGTCCGACTCTTAGCGACCCCATGGACTGCAGCCCACCAGGCTACTCCGTCCATGTCATTTTCCAGGCAAGAGTACTGGAGTGGGGTGCCATTGCCTTCTCCGTCATTACAGTAGACTGGAATGCAAAAGTAGGAAGTCAAAAGATACCTGGAATAATAGGCAACTTTGGCCTTAGAGTACTAAACGAAGTAGGGCAAAGGCTATCAGAGTTTTGCCAAGAGAACACACTGGTCACAGCAAACACCCCCTTCCAACAACACAAGAGAAGACTCTACACATGGACATCACCAGATGGTCAAAACCAAAACCAGATTGATTATATTTTTTGCAGCCAAGATGGAGAAGCTCTATTTAGTCAGCAAAAACAAGACCGGGAGCTGACTGTGGCTCAGATCATGAACTCTTTATTGCCAATATTCAGATTTAAATTGAAGAAAGTAGAGAAAACCACTAGATCATTCAGCTCAGTTCAGTTCAGTCGCTCAGTCGTGTCCGACTCTTTGCGACCCAATGAATTGCAGCACTCTAGGCCTCCCTGTCCATCACCAGCTCCCGGAGTTCACTCAAACTCACGTCCATCGAGTCGGTGATGCTATTTAGCCATTTCATCCTCTGTCGTCCCCTTCTCCTCCTGCCCCCAATCCCTCCCAGCATCAGAGTCTTTTCCAATGAGTCAACTCTTCACATGAGGTGGCCAAAGTACTGGAGTTTCAGCTTTAGCATCATTCCTTCCAAAGAACACCCAGGACTGATTTCCTTTAGAATGGACTGGTTGGATCTCCTTGCAGTCCAAGGGACTCTCAGGTATGACCTAAATCAAATCCCTTACGATTATACAGTGGAAGTGAGAAATAGATTCAAGGGATTAGATCTGATAGCCAGAGTGCCTGAAGAACTATGGTCAGAAATTGATTTAGAAAAGGCAGAGGAACCAGAGATCAAATTGCCAACATCAGTTGGATCATAGAAAAAGAAAGAGAATTCCAAAAAAGCATCTACTTCTGCTCCATTGACTACGCTAAAGCCTTTGACTGTATGGATCACGACAAGCAATTCTTAAAGAGATCAGAACACCAGAGCACCTTACGTGTCTCCTCCAAAACCTGTATGCAGGTCAAAAAGCAACAGTTAGAACCAGACATGGAACAATGGACTGGTTTCAAATAGGGAAAGGAGTACGTCAAGGCTGTATACTGTAAGCCTGCTTATTTAACTTATATACAGAGTACATCAAGCAAAATGCTGGGCTGGATGAAGCACAAGCTGGAATCAAGATTACCAGGAGAAATATCAATAACCTCAGATATGCAGATGACACCACCCTTATGGCAGAAAGCAAAGAGGAACTAAAGAGCCTCTTGATGAAGGTGAAAGAGGAGAGTGAAAAAGCTGGCTTAAAACTCAACATTCACAAAACGAAGATCATGGCATCAGGCCCCATCACTTCATGACAAATAGATGGGGAAACAATGGAAATAGTGACAGACTTTATTTTCTTGGACTCCAAAATCACTGCAGATGATGACTGCAGCCATGAAATTGAAAGACACTTGCTCCTCGAGAAGAAAAACTATGACCAACCTAGACAGCATATTAAAAAGCAGAGACATTATTTTGCCAACAAAGTTTCATCTAGTCAAAGCTACAGTTTTTCTAGCATTCATGTATGGATGTGAGAATTGGATTATAAAGAAGGCTAGAAGTGTTAGTCGCTCAGTCGTGCCCAACTGTTTGAGACCCCATGAACTGCAGCCCACTAGGCTCTTCTGTCCATGGGATTTTCCAGGCAAGGATATTGGAGTGGGTTGTCATTTCCTTCTCCAGGGGATCTTCCCAACCCAGGGATTGAACCTGGGTCTCCTGCACGTCAGGCAAATCCTTTACTGACTGAGCTACAAGGGAAGCCATAAAGAAGGCTGAGCGCTGAAGAATTGATGTTTTTGAACTATGGTGCTGGAGAAGACTCTTGGGAGTCCCTTGGACTGCAAAGAGATCAAACCAGTCAATCCTAAAGGAAATCAATCCTGAATATTCACTGGAGGAACTGATGCTGAAGCTGAAGCTCCAATACTTTGGCCACCTGATGCAAAGAGCTGACTCATTAGAAAAGACCCTGATGCTGGGAAAGATCGAAGGCGGGAGGAGAAGGGGATGACAGAGGATGAAATAGTTGGATGGCATCACTGACGCGATGGACTCAAGTTTGAACAGGGAAGCCTGGCGTGCTGTCCATGGGGTTGAAAAGAGTCGAACACGACTGCACACCTGAACAACAACATTTACCTGGCTCTCCTAGTTCTCTCTCCACCTCTGCACCACTAGCCGAGAGACTGACTGAAGAAGTCCCAAGGGCCTTCCCTTACTTGTCTCACTTGAGAAATAAAATCTGTTTCCAATGTATCCACTATTCCAAGTGATAAAGTTTGTAATAACTATGTCCTGTGCTTAGCTGCTCAGTAGTGTCTGACTCTGAGACCCCCAGGCTCCTCTGTCCATGGGATGCTCTAGACAAGAATACTCAAGGGGGTTGCAGTGTCCTCCTCCAGGGGATCTTCCTAATCCAGGGATCAAACCCAAGTCTCCCACATTGCAGGTGGATTATTTACTGTCTGAGCCCAGGAAAGCCCATGAATACTGGAATAGTAGCCTATCCCTTCTCCAGGGAATCTTCCGGACCCAGGAATGGAACAGGGGTCTCCTGCATGGCAGGCGGATTCTCTACCAGGTGAGCTATCAAGGAAGCCCTATAGGAATGTCAAAATATACTTATCTTCAGGAATCAGTGGTACCATTAAAAGTGAACAGATACTCATACCAGTTTTTGGGTAGATGAATGGGATTTTCTAAGACATACTTAGGTTATAAAACAAGTCAAGTGTTGAACAAAAGGCCTCCTTAGAGTCAAAGTAAAGCTAATCTTGTCCCCTGAAATAATTATTTTAAAAAATCCAAAGTTTTTAGGAGCCTCTTTATACTTTTACACTAGCTTTTTTTTACTTCTTTTTTCACTAAAAATGATATAATTTTTAGAATGAAGAATACATACCTCTTTATCTAAAATTTTCTTTTTAAGATGAAAACTCTTCAATTTTTGTGGCATATCACTAACTTTCTCATTCTCTTTGAAATGTTCAGCATCAGGATTGATGATGTCCTAAGGGTAATGTTTTGAGAAGCTTTCTTAAAAAGTTTTCAATAAAATTAAAAGAATGAAGGGTAGAATACAAATTAAATGTTCCATGCAAAAGAAGAGGCCAAACAAAAGAAGGAAGAAAAATATTGAACTCAATTCTTCAGTTACTCATCATAAGACATCTAATAACAGGTTAATGTGGAAATAATTCATTTAGATTCACATTTGCATATAAATTGTAAGTGGGACAAATTAGGATAATTGCTAGAAGTTAATACACATTGATAGTAACTATAATGACTACACATTCATAGATACATCTCCTGTTAGCCTAGTCAGTTTACAAATCCAAATTTTAGACTAATTGTTATACCTGACACCAGAACAATGAGACATCTTTAATAATATTGAAACTCTAGACATTTCAGTGGCCCCCAGAATGAAGATACTTGTACACTGTACTTGTACAGTGAAGACCCTTGTAACCTAAGGGTCAAAAGTGCACGCATTAGAGTCAGACTACCTGGGTTTGGATCTGAGTTCTGCCACTTAGAGCTTCCCTTGTGGCTCAGTGGTAAAGAATCTGCCTGCCAATGCAGGAGATATGGGTTCAATCTTTATGCTGGGAAGATCCCCTGGGGAAAGAAATGGTGACCCACTCCAGTATTCTTGCCTGGGAAATCCCATGGGCAGAGGAGCCTGGTGGGCTACAGTCCATGGGGTCGTAGAGTCAGACACAACTGATCGACTGAGCACAGTGGAAAGCGTCTACTGCAGCTCTGAAACGGAATGGAAACTCATTCTGCCACTTAACTTATGTGAGACTTTGAACAAGAAACTCAACTATTCTAGGCCTGTTTGTTTTTCCATGTTTTAAAAAAAAAAAAAAAAGCCTGATAATATTTTTTTAATGGTGTAAGAGTTGAATGAGATAATCCATGAAAAGCAGAGTCAATTTAAATGCCTCCAAGGACAGGGTGGGCAGCCAGCAAATATTTGTCCAGTGCCTATTAGAGGCTTACCCTGTATTAGCAGAGGGCATATCACATATGGAGTCTCTGATCTTGAAGCCTTGAGCAAACAGGTATTTGTTTGGCCTGGAATGAGATCTACTAAGTAGAGGGTTGATGGATGGCTCACTGAGGGGTCTGGGAGAGAAGAAGCAGCCAGCAAATAAGACTGAGAAAGAACAGCAGCATCCGCTGAGAGAAGAGAAAATCAAGCAAATATGGTGAGAAAGCAGATGTCTGAAGGGCCGGGGGTGATGGAAAGGCTGCAGCAAGAAGCGCTGGCGACACTTTCAAATTCAAACCTTATGAAGACAAAACTTCAGGCGGGCACAGTCTTTGGGCCATCAATTTGGGGTCTCTGCTAAAATTACTTAGCTTGGTTTCCAGCCTTCAATAAATGCTGGCGTTCAACAAATTTTAGCTGAAAGAAAATAGTAGTGTAGTGTGTAGTGTGTTCCTGTGTCAGATCAGGAACACAGCAAACCCACGTTGCCAAATTTTGGCTCAGAGGAGTGCACTTAAGCTCAAAGAAACATACAATAATCAGAGGGAAGAGGAAGAAAGAGAGTTCAATAATTTGAGGAGCTGTTCCGAGCATCATGCCCTTCAAACGTAGGGTCTGTCACTTCCCAGGGCAGCAGCGACACCACTGCAGCTAAGGCTGAGAAAGGAAAATTTCCTTGGCCAGGTCACACAGCCAAGAGGTGGAGAGGCCATGTCTGGAACTCACTGGACACTAACTTCATTTTTCATTCTTCCCATGGACACAGCTCCACACTGCCCACCCTGCCCCAGAGCTGCACTTCAGATCAGACTGGGTAAACAGCCCACCCATGTGAACTCATCACTAGGAGCAGCCGGGCTGGAGCCCAAGACTACTGCTCAGAGGGAGTTTTCCTAACACGTGGAAAGCACTGAGGGACAGGTTTTGCCTGAAGTTCTTATTTTTTTCAGTCCTACTACATTATCTTACTGTTGATTTGTGGGAATTAGGTGATGAAAAAAGACAGGATGAAGCAGTGGGAAGAAGGAAGGGCTGATTGGTTGGTTTAAGCATCTGTATCAGTCAGTTCAGTCGCTCAGTCATGTCCAACTCTTTGCAACCCCATGGACTACAGCACGCCAGGCTTCCCTATCCATCTGTATCATTCCTTCCATTATTTTTCTTTCATAACTTGATTGTCCAACCTTGATATTTCTTAATAAAAATATGATTTTTGTATAATTACCTGATGTGGGAGAAGTTCTACCATCAGAGCCAGAAGACTGAGAATTCTGGACGTCGGCTGTGAAGTTCTTTTCATGTCTGGGGGGTTTGCGCTCCCTTCTTCACAAGGTGAGTGATTCGGGAACAAATTAGAATGTGTCATCTTTGTATCCTACATATACACAATTCAGACTTGTCACAATAAAGACACAGAATCTGGATTACTTTTTAGGTAAAATGCTGAATACCACTCTTAAAAACTCAAAGCAGTGGTTCTCAAACTTTTTGATTTTCAGGATGCTTTCACAGTCTTAAAAATTATTGAGGATATCCCAAAGCTTTTGTTTGTTAGGCTGTATCTGTCAATATTTATTGCATCAGAAATCACAGTGTGAACATAAAAAATATTGATTTACAAATTCATTTAAATGACAATCAATATTTATTGTATTAAAAATACAATATCTACATTTATATTTATTGTGTTAGAATCTATTTTATATTTATCAATATTCATTGTATTAGAAATTACAACTGAGAACATTCAAAAATATTTATTTACTAATTCATTTAAACAATAAATCTATTATGTCAGTATAAGCGACAATTTAATACAAAATTACCACATTTGTCAAAATGAAAAATTAGTGAAAAGTGGGAATGTTTACACTTTCTGCAAATATTGTTAATGCTGGCTTAATAGAAGACAGCAGGACTCTCCACTGTGCTTTCCATATTCCATCAATCATGAAAGCAATTACCCTGTCACATGCCACATGGCTTCACGGGAAAACTCCACTGTACACCTGGGAAAGAATGAGAGTGAAAAAGGCAATGGTGTCTTCATATTACCATGAAAATGCTTCGACATCAAAGATGCTCCCAGAACACACATTGAGAAAATGGACCTAAAGATTAATGAAAAGCAAAACTAGAAGTAAAAAAAAAAAAAAAACGGATTAGTCAAGATGGTGCAAAAGCTGCCTTTAAAAAAAGAAAGCTCAAGAAAAACATTGTATAGTGGATAAACTACTGCACAGTAACACTGATTTACGCAGTGTTTACTAATTCAAAATTTGTCATGCTTTGGTTAACAGCCAAACTGAAGGTCATCTTTGCTTAGGCTAAAAGTGAAAATGAAAGTGTTAGTTGCTCAGCTGTGTTTCAACTCTTCTTGACCCCATGGACTGTAGCCCGCCAGGCTCCTCTGTCCATGGGACTCTTCAGACAAGAATAGTGGAGTGGGTTGCTGTTCCCTTCTCCAGGGGATCTTCCCGACCTGCTTAGGTCAGTACTTATCAAAGCATGACCTTGGGGCCAGGAGCATCAGTGAGTCCCTAAGATCTTCCTGGAGATGCAAATCCCCAGGCCCCACCTCACACCTGCTGAATCAGAGACTCTGGGGTGGTCCCTGCAATCTGCAGTTTCATAGCTGAGGCTGATGAATGCTAACGTTTGAGAATCACACTGGCTTAGATAATCCTTTCTTCTTTCTGGAGAAAAGATGACAGAGAGAATTTCCAGTCCCATGAGAACAGTATTTTTCTAAGAGCCATTAAAAATAATAGGATCCTGTCTTGCAAACAATACTTAATACGGATTAGATATTCACAAAAGTAAGTCTTCTAAGGACATCTTTGAGCAACAGATCAGTTCAGTTTAAGTTATTATGACAAATATAAAAATAAACGTATACATTTTCTGACTCAGATTAGCCTTCTAATAGAGTTAATAAGATTGTACTACAGATATTTTAAGGCAGGCCTACAAAACTGGAATAGAGCAGATGTGCTCTGGCTTGTGAGGATTATCACTACCAAGACAGGCTTCCAGTTGTCTGCCAAAAAAAGCCATCTGAACTGCAAATACAAAATACAGGTTCTCCAAACACATTGATACGAGGCTCTCATGTTGTTCTTAACGAATGATCATTTTGCAATACATACAGATATTGAATCTTTATGCTGCACACCTGAAACTCGTGGATGTGCCATCTCAGTAAAAATGTTAGTAACTTTACAAGATTACTGTGTGATATGATGTAGGTTTTGCCTTGTAAACCAAATATGCAGCTGTATTATTTAGTTTTACTGTTGAATAAGCAGACATGGCATGAAAAGACTGAGATCCTCACTCAGAAAATCTTTTCTCGAGGAAGCTTTGGATGATTGGTCATGTACGAGTGCCTGCATGTGTGCTAAGTCACTTCAGTCGTGTCCGACTCTGTGCGACCCCATCCATAGACGGCAGCCCACCAGGCTCCCCCGTCCCTGGGATTCTCCAGGCAAGAACACTGGAGTGGGTTGCCATTTCCTTCTCCAATGCATGAAAATGAAAAGTGAAAGTGAAGTTGCTCAGTCGTGTCCGACCCTCGGCGACCCCATGGACTGCAGCCCTTCAGGCTCCTCCGTCCATGGGATTTTCCAGGCAAGAGTACTGGAGTGGGGTGCCATTGCCTTCTCCATACCAGGCTCCTAGGTACCCACAAAATTCCCACATTCATTTGCAACTCTACCAATATAATTGCAAGAGGCCAGGAATGGCTGTTCTTTAATGTGAGTATCTGAGACCCAAAGAAACTCGTCCAAACCTGTGGCACCTTCTCCATCATTTCTCTCTTTTTGGTTGTTAATTCTCTCCGCCGACAAATTAGGGTATGGGCCACGCCCAAATACGCCTCAGCAGACTATTAGAAACTCCTGAAATTCTGTCTTAGAGATTCTGAATTTGTGATAATACCTTGGCCACATCTGACTCTGTAACACCCTCTAAGATCTCCTTGAGTCGAGCTATCTCACATTTAGGGACACAATTTTGCTCCTCACTCCTTGCAACCTGCTGCTGATGTTTTGTGTTTTCATTTTTTACCTCGTCGATCTGCTGCTGGAGTTCTGCATTCTTAGCCTTTTCACTGTCGGATAGGAATTGCACCTTCTGAACCTGAGCGACCAATTTCTCGAGTTTAGATTTCAGATTCTCTCTTTCATCCAGGTGTTTCCTTTCACGTTTCTGAAATTCCTCCCGTAAAGACAGGACCTCTTGCTCTCTGGTCTCTCTCTCCCTTTTCAACAAGTCCAGAGCGGCACTGGTGGCCTTTTCCAGTTCTCCTTTGAGTTGCTGCAGTCTTTCTATCTCTTCTTCTTTCTTGCTCAAGGCACTATCCATCTCCATGCACTGAGTCATGTACCTTTCCTCTAGACTAGCATAATTGCCCTTGAGTTTCTTAAACTCTAACTGTAAGGTTTCCTTTTCACTCCTGCATTCCTGAAGGTGGTTTTGGGTGGTAACTAAAATCTCATGCAAACTCTGCAGTGTCTTCTCTGTATCATTCTTCTCTAGCTTTATTCTGTACTTTTCTTCAATTAACTCTTCGACCTTCTCCTTTAGCTTATTGATGATGTCCACAAACACGTGCTGTTTAGTCGTATTCGTCTGTAGTTCTTCAACCTTCTTCTCTAAATACGTGTTACGATGCTCTAGGTCTTGGATCCGAGTTTCCTGTTCTTTGTTAGCGAGTTTTAATTTCCGTAGGACTTCATTTAAAGCCATGTCCTCTTCCAGAGGTTGTAAGCTTTCCAAGCTCTGCTCTGCGTCAGGTATCAAGCAGGCCTCCTGAGACGCTCCATCGCTCCAACAAATGCCTGTAGGAGCCCAAGTTGAGACCATCTGTGGACTCCACCTGCCTTTTTCTGGGACTTCCTTTTGGTGTCTGACTGACATCTCAGGAATATCCATAGAATTCTGTACTCCTTTGGAAGAACCTGCAATCTGTAAATTACAGTAAGTAAAATAAGTCTGAAAGAGTAGAAATATGAGCTTTGAGGTCAAAGAGAGCTGCCCTTGAACACTGGATCCCTAAATTTGGTTTTCTCAGCTCTGAAATAATAGGGAAGATGTGTACGTCCAACACTAATATCTAATTAACAAAAATACTTAAGTATTAATTGCTGAATGTCATGTACTGCACTTAGCAGCACAGCAGGTATGGTATCTGTATTATGCTTTTACAAAAAAAAAAATTAAATATTGATACTCTCACCATCTTCTATGACACAAACTTTTCTGGATACATACAAGATATTTCCTTTGACTTCAAATGAATTAAAACAAAGTTATTCATTACCCTAAATCTGCAAAGACATTTTTAAAAAATTATTTTTGAGGTAATGTTGGTTTTTAACATTATGTAAGCCTCATGTGTACGTTACATTTCTACTTCTGTTTACACTACAGCACACTCACCACCAAACATTTAGTTTCCATTTATCACCATACAGTTGATCCATTTTACTCATTTATTTTGTTCATTTATTTTTTGGTTTTTGTTTGGGTTTTTTTGTATCCCATATATGAATGAAATCATATTTGTTTTTCCCCACCTGACTTATTTTACTTAGCATGATACCCTCACGATCCACCCATCCATGTTGCCACAAATGGCAAAATTTCATCTTTATGACTGAGTAGTATTCTATTGTAAATATACGAAATACCTTCTTTATCCATTTATCCATTGATAGGCACTTAGGTCAGAGAAGGCAATGGCACCCCACCTTACCCCACTCCAATACTCTTGCCTGGAAAATCCCATGGACGGAGGAGCCTGGTGGGCTGCAGTCCATGGGGTTGCAGAAGAGTCAGACACGACTTCACTTTCACTTTTCACTTTTATGCATTGGAGAAGGAAATGGCAACCCACTCCAGTGTTCTTGCCTGGAGAATCCCAGGGACGGGGGAGCCTGGTGGGCTGCCGTCTATGGGGTTGCACAGAGTCGGACACGATTGAAGCAACTTAGCAGCAGCAGCAGCAGCAACAATCAGCAATGTTGAACATCTTTTCATGTGCCTGTTGGCCACCGGTATGTCTTCTTTGGAAAAATGTCTATTTGGCTCCTCTGCTAATTTTTTAATTAGATTTTTTTGTTGTTATTGAGTTGTATGAATTCTATATATATTTTGGATACTAACCCCTTATTGGTTATGTGGTTTGCAAACATCTTTTCCCAGTTGGCAGGTTGTCCTTGTATTTTATAGATAGTTTCCTTCACTGTGCAAAAACTTTTTAGTTTGATGAGGTCCCATTTATTTTTGCTTTTGTTTTCCTTGCCTGAGGATATATACCCAAAGATATTGCTAAGGCCAATTCACTAATTATACTGTCTATGATAGATTTATTGTTTTTATATGTCCATCTTTGTCTCTTGTTACCTTTTTTGGTTTGGAGTTTGGAGTCTATTTTGTCAGATATGAACATAGCTACACTCAATTTCTTTTAGCTACCATTTGCTTTGGACATCATCTTCCATCCTTTCATTTTGAGTCTACGTTTATCTTTAAAGCTGAAGTGAGTTTACTGGAGGGAGTAGACAGCTGGATCTCGTTTTTAATACATCTCTTTTGGGGGCGGGGAGGTCTTGCTTTTTAATCCATCCAACCACTTTTTTTTTTTTTTAAGATTTATTTATTTATTTTTGACTGTGCTGAGTCTTATTTGCTGCACGCAAGATTTCTCTAGTTTTGGAGAGCAGGGGCTACTCTTTGTTGAGGTATGAGGTATGAGGACTTCTCTCATAGCTCAGTTGGTAAAGAATCTGCCGGCAATGCAGGAGACCCTGGTTGCATTCCTGGGTGGGGAAGATCCTGTGGAGAAGGGAGAGGCTACTCACTCCAGTCTTCTTGGGCTTCCCTGGTGGCTCAGCTGGTACAGAATCCGCCTGTGAAGTGGGAGACCTGGGTTGGGAAGATCCCCTGGAGGACGGACAGGCTACCCACTCCAGTATTCTGGCCTGGAGATTTCCATGGACTGTATAGTCCATGGGGTCACAGAGTCGGACACGACCTGAGCGACTTTCACTCACGCTTACTTATTTTTGAGTGTGCTGAGTCTTATTTGCTCCGTGCAAGCTTTCTCTAGTTTCTCTCTGTTGAGCTGTGCTTCTCATTGCAGCGGCTTCTCTTACTGAGGTCCATGGGCTCTAAAGCACCTGCTCCACAGTTGTGGTGCATGGGCCTAGTTGCTCTGAGGCACGTGGGATCTTCCTGGAGCAGGGATTGAAACCGCGTCCATTGCACTGGCAGGTGAATTTTCAACCAGTGCACCACCAGGGAAGCCCCAACCAATCTGCCTTTTGATTGATGAATTAAATCCATGTACATTTAGGATGATTCTTGACAGATGAGAACTTGGTTTTATCTTTTATTTTCTGATTGCTCTGTATGTCCACTGTTTATTTTTCTTGTGTTTCTGTCTGCTGTTCTGGTTTGGTGGTTTTCTATGATGTTTCTCTTTTTTATGTTTCACATCTTTGCTCTAGATCTTTATTTTGTGGTTATCATGAGGTCTGTATAAAACATCTTATAGATAAAACAGTCCTTTTTCTCTGCTGACAGCATCTGATCTTCATATGCCTATACAGGTTCTGTCCTTTTCCTCTTCCTCTTTTGTCTTTGCTGTCTCAAATTATCCTTTAATGTTGTAAATTTATTACCAATTTGAAGTAGTTATAGTTACTTTTTCTGCTCTTTTTTCCCTTGACATTTATGGTATAATACAGTGTTAATAATCTATTCTGACATAAAGTTGCAATTTTCTGACTATTTATCACCTTACTCAAAGTTTTGTGTATTCTGCATTTTTATTTTGGGCCTAAGAGCTCATTTCAACATCTCTTGTAAGCCAGGTCTAATGTAATGAACTCCTTCAGCTTTTGTCTGTCTGAGAGTCTTTATTTCTCCTTCATATATGAATGATAACTTTTTTGGATAAAGTATTTTTGACTGACAGTTTTTATCTTTCACTATTTTGAGAATTTTATTCCATTCCTTCCTGGCCTATAGTTACAGCTGAAAAATCTGCTGATAGCCTAATGGGGGTTCCTTTATAGATAACCATCCTTTTTTCCCTTTTTAAAATATTTTAATAAAACTTTTATTCTGGAATAATTTTAGATTTATGAAAAAGTTATAAGCATAAAGAGTACTCTATACCTCTCACCCAGGGTCCCTTAATGTTAATGTCTTATATACCATGGCACATTTAATAGCAAATTCCAGTCCAGAGTATCACATTGTATTTAACACCTCTTTGTCATTGATTTTTGACAGTGTTAATACCACATGTCTTAGAGAAGATCTACTAGCAATGATTTCTTAGCTTCATAGATTTGTATATACAGTTCTTTTCTTAGGTTTGCTATTTTTTTAGGTTAGCTATTAAAAAAAAAACCTTAATCTTTTTACATCCCTGATATGCTCTTGGTTTTAGTAATCCTTATTTCTATTTATCTTTTGGCTATCCCTTGTGATATGTGGGAATTGGTGATGGACAGGGAGGCCTGGCATGCTGCGATTTATGGGGTCGCAAAGAGTCGGACACGACTGAGCGACTGAACTGAACTGTGACATGTGCGATCTTAGTACCCTGCCCAGGGACCGAACCCATGCCCCCTGCACTGGAAGGGTGAAGTCTTAACCACTGGACCACCAGGGAAGTCCCTTAGCTATTATTTAAACTCTCTGCTCCCTTCTCCTTCTCTCTCTCGTCTCTCCCTCTGGGATTTCCCATTACCCTACCATTGTCCTTCCTAAAAGAGTTCTGCAGCTCTCACAGAATTTCCTCACTTTTAAAGATTCTCTTTCCTCTTCTACCTGCATCACTTCTATTAGGTTTCTATCCCTAAGCTTGTTAATCCTCTCTTCCAAATAGTCTGCTCTATTTCCAAGGCTTTTTAATCCCTTCTTCATCTTGTTCATTATTGAGTCCTTCAGCTCCAGAATTTGTTTGGTTCTTTTTTTTGGAGTTTCAACATTTTGGTAAAATGTTCCTTCCGTTAATAAACTTGATTCCTTAGCTCACTGAATTGGCTTTCTGAGCTTTCTCATAGCTCCTCGAGTTTATGACACCTATTTTGAACGTACTGTCAGCTAGATCTCAGTATTCCATAGACGTTAAGTCTAGTTTCTGGAGAACCGCCGTTTTCTTTTCGTGGTAGTGTTACTGTGGCTAGCCCTTGGTGCCTTGTTGTTCCCTGGCACACTGAATCTGAAGTAGCAAAAAACCCTACTTCTTTAGGTGAAGATGCTTTAATTTTTCTTGATTCTAATGACTCAGTGGGTTAGAAATTAGAGGCCTTTCTTTTGTTTGCCAGGAGGTGGCATCTATGGCTTAAGTCTTTGGTTTCTCTTTCCTGCGCTAGCTCTGGTTACCTTTGGCAGTTGGCACTACCCACCCTCATGGCTCTGATAGGCGCCCTTGCTGTCGCTGCCTGTACCTCTAGGGTGGCTGTGTCTTGCTGCTGTTGATGTCACCACCTGAGGCTCTGGGGCACTGCTTCTGCCCTGTCCAAAATCTCCTGAGTCACAGGCTCTACTGCATGCAGGGAGGGGGAGAGCTAGGAGGAGTTGGGTGTCATCAGATTCCCAGGTGCTGCCACTGTGGGCTGGATTGATGGGGGGCAGTTATGGGTGCCTCTGGAGCTGGAGAGATGGTTGCAGGCCCCACTTCCACTGCTGCCAGTCACCCACGGTTGGCTAGTGGCCAGGAGGTTGTGGGTGCCGCCTCTCCTCCTGCTGCTGGGTTCTTTGAGGCTGTGGGCTCAGCTGCCACCCCGGGAGGACCACGATCTCAGGCACAACCTCCACAGTCCCCCAGTGCGGCCTCCTCTGTGTGCTCCAGTCCACCCTCCTTTAGATGTATGGATGTGTGGAATTCTCCAGCATCCTGGTGTGTTGGGAAGAGCCACATCTGTTGAGCTGTGGATGTTTTACTAATTGTAGATTGAAAAGCAGAGACAGAGAGAATATCTCAATCTACCATGATGCTGACAACCCTCTCTTGTGAGCCCCCCCTTTTTTTTTCCTCTCTAAAGCCTTTTTTTAAAATTTATTTATTTTAATTGGAGGCTAACTACTTTACAATATTGTAGTGGTTTTTGTCAAACACCAACATGAATCAGCCACAGGTGCACGTGTTTCCCATCCAGAATCCCCCCCACCTCCCTCCCCATCCCACCCCCCAGAGTCATCCCAGTGCACCAGGCCTGAGCACCCTGTCTCATGCATCGAACCTGGATCAGCGATCCACTTCACAAATAATACACACATTTCAATGCTACCCTCTCAAATCATCCCACCCTTGCCTTCTCCCAGAGTCCAAAAGACTGTTCTTTACATCTGTGTCTCTTTCGCTGTCTCGCATACAGGGTCATCATTACCATCTTTCTAAATTCCATATATATGCCTTAATATACTATATTGGTGTTTTTCTTTCTGACTTACTTCACTCTGTATAATAGGCTCCAGTTTCATCCACCTCATTAGAACTGATTCAAATGCATTCTTTTTAATAGCTGAGTAATATTCCATGGTGTATATGTACTACAGCTTTCTTATCCATTCGTCTGCTGATGGACATCTAGGTTGCTCCCATGTCCAGGATATTGTAAACAGTGCTGCAATGAACATTGGGGTACACGTGTCTCTTTCAATTCTGGTTTCCTTGGTGTGTGTGCCCAGCAGTGGGATTGCTGGGTTGTATGGCAGTTCTATTTCCAGTTTTTTAAGGAATCTCCACACTGTTCTTCATAGTGGCTGTACTAGTTTGCATTCCCACCAACAGCATAAGAGGGTTCCTTTTTCTCCACACCCTCTCCAGCATTTATTGTTTGTAGACTTTTTGATAGCAGCCATCCTCACTGGCTTGAGATGGTACCTCATTGTGGTTTTGATTTGCATTTCTCTGATAATGAGTGATGTTGAGCATCTTTTCATGTGTTTGTTAGCCATCTGTATGTCTTCTTTGGAGAAATGTCTGTTTACTTCTTTGGCCCATTTTTTGATTGGGTTGTTTATTTTTCTGGAATTGAGCTGCAGGAGTTGCTTGTATATTTTTGAGATTAATTCTGTTAGTTGCTTTGTTATTATTTTCTCCCATTCTGAAGGCTGTCTTTTCACCTTGCCTATAGTTTCCTTTGTTGTGCAAAAGCTTTTAAGTTTAATTAGATCCCATTTATTTTTGCTTTTATTTCCATTACTCTGGGAAGTGGGTCATAGAGGATCCTGCTGTGATTTATGTCAGAGAGTGTTTTGCCTGTTTTCCTCTAGGAGTTTTATAGTTTCTGCTCTTACATTTAGATCTTTAATCCATTTTGAATTTATTTTTGTGTATGGTGTTAGAAAGTGTTCTGGTTTCATTCTTTTACAAGTGGTTGACCAGTTTTCCCAGCACCACTTGTTAAAGTGATTGTCTTTTCTCCACTGTATATTTTTGCCTCCTTTGTCAAAGATAAGGTGTCCATAGGTGCTTGGATTTATCTCTGGGCTTTCTATTTTGTTCCACTGATCTATATTTCTGTCTTTGTGCCAGTACCATACTGTCTTGATGACTGTAGCTTTGTAGTATAGTCTGAAGTCAGGCAGGCTGATTCCTCCAGTTCCATTCTTCTTTCTCAAGATTGCTTTGGCTATTTGAGGTTTTTTGTATTTCCATACAAATTGTGAAATTATTTGTTCTAGTTCTCTGAAAAATACTGTTGGTAGCTTGATAGGGATTACATTGACTCTATAGATTGCTTTGGGTAGTATACTCATTTTCACTATATTGATTCTTTGGATTCATGAACATGGTATATTTCTCCATCTATTTGTGTCATCTTTGATTTCTTTCATCAGTGTTTTATAGTTTTCTATATATAGGTCTTTTTTTTTTCTTAAGTAGATTTATTCCTAAGTATTTTATTCTTTTTGTTGCAATGGTGAATGGAATTATTTCCTTAATTTCTCTCATTGTTAGTGTATAGGAATGGAAGGGATTTCTGTGTGTTAATTTTACATCCTGCAATTTACTATATTCATTGATTAGCTCTAGTAATTTTCTGGTGGAGTCTTTAGGGTTTTCTATGTAGAGGATCATGTCATCTGTAAACAATGAGAGTTTTACTTCTTCTTTTCCAATCTGGATTCCTTTTATTTCTTTCTCTTCTCTGATTGCTGTGGCTAAAACTTCCACAACTATGCTGAATAGTAGTGGTGAGAGTGGGCACCTTTGTCTTGTTCCTTTTTTTTTTTTTTTTAAACTTTAAAGAATTTATTTTGACTTGACCCACTTATATTTCTCAGAATGGGAATATATACATTATTCATCAATAAATGCTTAATGCTTTAAATTTACAATTACCTTACTTGCAGAAATTTGGAAATCAATTAAATCAAAGTACAAAAGATTTTTTTGTTCTTATATTTAAAATAAAATTTCTATAGCAGCCAAAACCTTTAACCAAAAATTCAGAAGTGCAGTCTCTTAAGTTTAACAAAATGGCCACATTCTAATTTAATTATCTTCATTATTAACACAAGAAAAAAAAATATGGTGGCTCCTCAAACAAGGCAAATTAGTAATTGGTAGTTTTCTTTTCTGGGCACTCGAAACTGTCTTTATTTCATCTGTTCAAACAGTTGCTCCAACTTTAAAGAAAGTTTAAATGGATTTTTGACATTTAATATTGGTAATGCTTGCCAAGACTTAAGTACTCCAACAATAAGAATCAGAAAATGACCACAATTAAAATTATCCTAAAGGACTTAGTACTACACAGAGCAATCTGGTATTCAATAGTGTTTTTGAATTACATATTTTTCCACAAACATAGCACCTCATTAAATACCTGGTAAACCACTCTGCAGTCACAGTAAGGGTTGGGAGATTAAGTTCCTTGTTAAGGAGATTAAGTTTCTTGTTCCTGACTTTAGGGGAAATGCTTTCAATTTGTCACCATTGAGGATAATGTTTGCTGTGGGTTTATCACATATGGTGAGCCCTCTTTTGATTCCTCATCAAGCCATTATCTCACAATTCTATGATTTCTAATGTGAACATCAGAAAATCTGATGAACATATCTCATGACTGACTTTCTGCTCACAATACAGATTTGGGAGAAGGGGGTTTAAAAAAAACAACAGTATGTTGTAGGAAAGTGAAGGTGAAGTCACTCAGTTTTGTCCAACTCTTTGAGACCCTACGGACTGTAGCCTACCAGGCTCCTCCGTCCACGGAATTTTCCAGGCAAGAACACTGGAGTGGGTTGCCATTTCCTTCTCCAGGGGATCTTCCTGACCCAGGCATCAAACCCAGGTCTCCTGCACTGCAGGCGGACACTTTACCATCTGAGCCACCAGGGAAGCCCTGGGAAGTTGTAGGAAACACTAAAATGAACATGACAGAATACGCTAGTAAAAGATCTCTAAAGGGATGGGCTGAATAACTCTCCAAATAGAATTTAGGGATATTGGACCCTTATATTATAGTGCTTCTTCATCGTTTTGGGATAAAGACAACCATCCTTACTGAGGCCTGTAAGGTTCTGATACTGATCTTGATATCTAACCCGTGCTACCTTTCCATCCTCTACAACGTCCTTCCAACCCAGCAACACTAAGCTGCCTTCAGACCCACGAAGGAAGGGACCATGCTTCCTGCAGCCACAAGGTTTTCACATTAGTTGCTATCACTACTTCTGCATGGAATGCTCCCCTACGCCCACCACCTAACTACCCCCATTCATCCTGCAGAGCTGAGCTCAGTTACCACTACACTTCAGGGAAGTCTTACCCAAACTCCCTGACCAGGGACAGGAAGACTCCGATCTTACTTTATAGTGCTTACCACAGCTGCAAGTTTATACGTAATTTTATAACATATACACTTTATATGTAACTTTTATTTGCAGCACTTACCATAGTTGAAAATTCATATTTACTCATGTGATTATTTGATTAATGTCTGTCTCCTCTATGAGAGTGTTCTTGTCATGAGGACAGAGCCCACATCTTTTTGTTTCTGGTTTTGTCAACCATTCTATAACCAACACATAGCACAGGGCTTCAGACATGACAGATGCCTCAAAGTATTTACTGACTGACTGAAAGGCTAGATGCAATGGAAATAGTTACAATCTTAAGAAATCCTAATTCAGCAGCTTTTTAAAATGTTATTTTCCAGAACTCAAGACAGGTAAGTAGACTTGTCTTTTAAATGCTGCTTTCAAATAAAATGAACAAAAAAATCCTGACTTTACTTGTAAATGAAATATAACAGCCATAACTTTTCTCACTAAACTCACAATTAAAAGATATTCTTTATGCTACCTTTGGATTGTTATCTATTTGCCCACACCAATTCTTTTTTTTTTTTTTTTGAGAGACTATATAGACTTTATACTGTTGGCATCTTCAGTGCTATTATGATACTGCTGCTGCTAAGTCACTTCAGTCGTGCCCGACTCTGTGCGACCCCTTAGACAGCAGCCCACCAGGCTTCCCCGTCCCTGGGATTCTCCAGGCAAGAACACTGGAGTGGGTTGCCATTTCCTTCTCCAATGCATGAAAGTGTCAAGTGAATGTGAAGTCGCTCAGTCATGTCCGACTCTAACGACCCCATGGACTGCAAGCCTGCCAGGCTCCTCCATCCATGGGATTTTCCAGGCAAGAGTACTGGAGTGGGGTGCCATTGCCTTCTCCATCTTATGATACTACATACCCAGAATTAACAATTCAGAGACAAATTCATGTTTTCACTTTGGTAGAAAAATATTTTTTTTGCTGATCAGTAGAAATTCCACATAATAGGAAAGTCATGAGTTTTCTTGTCAAATAATTTAATGAATATCTCTGCATTTCTTTCTCTTCTCAACCTTTTCCTTACTGTAAACTTCTGAGTTCCAATCAATACAATTCACTAAGTATAAAAACTTGAAAGGGAATGTGTTAGTCCCTCAGTTGTGTCCAGCTCTATGCTACCTCACAGACGGTAGCCCACCAGGCTCCTCTGTTCACGGGATTCTCCAGGCAAGAATACTGGAGTGGGTAGCCATTCCCTGCTCCAGGGAATCTTCCCAACCTAGGGATTGAACCTGGGTCTCCTGCATTGCAGGCAGATTCTCTATTGTCTGAGCCACCAAGGAAGGCCATAAAAGCTCAGTATTATATACTCAAGGCATCATGTAGATGTTGGGGTGCATAAAAGGATAAGTAAGACAGCACCCTGACCCTCAAAGAAATTATCATGTGGTAGAGCTAATCTCCAAGTATGGATTTTACTTCATTAGAAAGGATTGTTTCTAAATTGAGGAAGATCTCAGAAGGCAGTTCCCCCAGAGAAGCAAAGTCCCTCACACTGATGATTTAGGACTACTTCCAAAAGCCTCCGGTTATAAGCAGTAATTTTTTTTTTTTAAACACTTCCTTTAATACTCTATGGACTAATCATTAAAAGTCTTACCTCCTCTGTTTCATAATTAGCTCTCAGATCAAGCAAGTTAAAGTTATTTTCTTTATAAAATGGTTGTTCAACATCACTGTGTACTTCTTCCTCACACACAAAGTCTTGAGACTGACTAGGATTGAGGGCAGATTCCGTGGCATTACTATTAGCCAGTGGCATTTCCATGAATTTCAGTGTCTCTTCACTGCAGTGGATTAAAGGTGGGCTTCTAGAAGGCTGTCTGACACATTCAAGAGCAAATTGATCTGTATGGGTGAAAGTGCTAGTTCCCATCGGGTTTTCTTCCTTAAATGAGTCTTCCTGTATATTGGTGTCTTCTGCATCATCACATACATAATGCTGCAATTCTGGCTCCTCTGTGTAAGATAAGCTTTCCGTCAGATCTTGAAATGCTATTTCATTATTAAACGAGTCTGTCTGATGAAACTGGCAAAGGGGTTCAAATTGTCTCAAGGAAGAAATGCTGGTGTCAATTGGCTGAGTGAGTACATTCTGTGAGTAATTTCCAATGTTGACATCTTATTAGAAAAAGAAAGATGGAAATAAGAATTAGCATTAAATTTATACATTAACAGTTACATTCACACTTACGAAATAAATTGTTGGAGTCTTTTAAGAATTATAAGTTCAACCTTTTTCATTAAGTTTATTTGTGCTACCAGCTGCAACAAAACTTTTTTACATGAAGGAAAAAGTCAACAAGTAACTACCACAAAGAAGCTTCTTACAGTTCATTTTTGTCAAATACCATTGTAACAAATTCTAAGGCATCTTCAAAATTCTTTTGTTGTACTCTAATTTTAAAATGCTTCAAAAGAATAAAACACACAGTGTATAGTAATAGCAAACACACATAGACATGTTTAACTTCACAACAATCTCATGAACTAGGTACTGTTATTACCTGTTTTTACAGATAAGGAAATGGAAACATAAGAGATGTTAAGTCACTTGCCGGGAAACAGCTGGCAAGCAGTGCAGCTGGGATTCTAGAATACTATTTATGTTTCTGAATATGACAAGTTATTCAGATTTAATATTTTTAAAAATCAGAAGCAAATAAAGACAACATGCAAAGAAGTGTTTCAAATAAATATCCCTTCCCTTCTAAATTCCTTCCTCTTCCCCACCCAGAGAGAACTGCTATACTGAAGCTGCTGCTGTTGCTCCTTGGTCAGTGAGTGGTGTCCAACTCTTTGTGACCCCATGGCTTTGTAGCCCACCAGGCTTCTCTGTCCACGGGATTTTCCTGACAATACTGGACTGGGTTGCCATGCCCTCCTCCAGGAGATCTTCCCAACCCAGAGATCGAACCCACATCTCCTGTGTCTCCTGCACTGCAGGCGAATTCTTTACCACTGAGCTATCAGGGAAGCCCCATACTTAAGTTGGTGGCCCTGTGCTTGGGTGTTTGTGTGTGTGTGTGTGTGTGTGTGTGTGTGTGTGTGTGTGTGTGTGTAGGGGGGGAATATCTAAAATGTCATTTGTGAAAGTTATTGGAAAAATAAAAAACTAGTCTGAGTACGGTACAAAGTCACAGTAACTTTATATGGTTGTTGTTGTTTAGTCCCTCAGCTGTGTCCAACTCTTTGCGACCCCATGGACTGCAGCATTCCAGGCTTCTCTGTCATTCACCATCTCCCAAAGCCTGCTCAAATTCGTGTCCATCAAGTCAGTGATGCCATCCAAAAATCTCACCCTCTGTCATCCCCTTCTCTTCCCACCTTCAATCTTGCCCAGCAACAGGGTCCTTTCCAGTGAGTCAGCTCTTTGCATCAGGTGACCAGAGTATTGGAGCTTCAGCTTCAGCATCAGCATCAGTCCTTCCAATGAATATTCAAGACTCATTTCCTTTAGGGTTGACTGGTTTGATCTCCTTGCAGTCCAAGGGACTCAAGAGTCTTCTCTAACACCACAGTTCAAAAGCATCAATTCTTCAATGCTCAGCCATCTTTATGGTCCAACTCTCACACCCATGCATGACTACTGGAAAAATCATAGCTTTGACTAGATGGACCTTTGTTGGCAAAGTAATGTCTCTGCTTTTTAATACGCCATCTAGATCTGTCATAGCTTTTCTTCCAAGAAGCAAGTGTCTTTCAATATCACAGCTGGCAGTCACCATCTGCAGTGGTTTTGGAGCCCAAGAAAATAAAGTCTGACACTATTTCCATTGTTTCCCCATCTGTTTGCCATGAAGTGATGGGACCAGATGCCATGATCTTCGTTTTCTGAATGTTGAGTTTTAAGCCAACTTTTTCACTCTCCTCTTTCACTTTCATCAAGAGGCTCTTTAGTTCTTCTTCACTTTCTGCCATAAGCGTGGTGTCATCTGTGTATCTGAGGTTACTGATACTTCTCCTGGCAATCTTGATTCCAGCTTGTGCTTCACCCACCCTGGCATTTTGCATAATGTACTCTGCATATAAGTTAAATAAGCAAGGTGACAATATACACCCTTGATGTACTCCTTTCCTAATTTGGATCAGTCCATTGATCCATGTCTGGTTCTAACTGTTGTTTTTTGACCTGCACACAGGTTTCTCAGGAGGCAGGTCAGCTGGTCTGGTATTCCCATCTCTTTTCCACAGCTTGTTGTGATACACACAAAGGTTGTAGCATAGTCAATGAAGCAGATCTTTTTTGAATTTTCTTGCTTTTTCTATGACCCAACTGATGTTGGCAATCTGACCTCTGGTTCCTCTGCCTTTTCTAAATCCAGTTTGAACATCTGAAAGTTCTCAGTTTATTGAAACCCAGCTTGGAAAATTACGAGCATTACTTTGCTAGCATGTGAGACAAGTATGACTGTGCAGTAGTTTTAACATTCTTTAGCACTGCCTTTCTTCAGGACTGGAATGAAAACTGACCTTTTCCAGTCCTGTGGCCACTGCTGAGTTTTCCAAATTTGCTGGCATATTCACTGCAGCACTTTCACAGCATCATCTTTCAGGATTTTAAACAGCTCAGCTGGAATTTCATCACCTCCAGTAGCTTTGTTTGTAGTGATGCTTCCCAAAGTCCACTTGACTTCAAATTCCAGGATGTCTGGCTTTAGGTGAGTATCACACCATGGTGGTTATCTGGGTCATTAAGATCTTTTTTGTACAGTTCTTCTGTGTATTCTTGCCACCTCTTCTATTTTCTGGTTCTGTTAGGTCCATACCATTTCTGTCCTTTATCATGCCCATCTTTGCCTGAAATTTTCCCTTGGTATCTCTAATTTTCTTGAAGAGATCTCTAGTCTTTCCTATTCTATTGTTTTCCTCTATTTCTTTGCATTGATCACTTAAGAAGGCTTTCTTCTCTCTCCTTGCTCTTCTTTGGAACTCTGCATTCAGATGGGTATATCTCCATTTCTCCTTTGCCTTTACTACCTTTGTATGGTAGTAAATACTGATTTGTACAAAAAGAAGTGTCGGGACCCAGAAGGTGAAAGGATCTCTCACTTAATCAAAAGATACTTACTATTATCAGAGACCTGTTAATCAAAAGACACACTTACTATTATCAGAGACCTGTTAGTGTCTGCAAAACACTGTTTCTATGTACTTGATACTTTCTATCACCTCATTACCAAGTGAAACTCAACATTACACTTCAGTTTTTCCTCCCTTCCCTATGCCACGCTTATCCTCTAAGGCACCTGGGCTTGAAAACCAGACGTCTTTGACATCCTTCTACCTAATCACCCATGGGCTAGTCAGTTACCAGGTCCTGTCCTTTTCTCCTTTAAAGATGTTTTTCATAACCCATGCTTTCTTTCCCTCACTGTAGCATCATCCTGGTCCACATTCTCATGACCTCCTCAGGTCTGTCAGGGTATGGGAGTAGAAAACTTGCCCAATCATATTACCCTGAATCCAATTCTTCTGTTTGACTTTCTAGGCCTTATGTAGCCTGGACCCACATTACCCACCCAGTCTTCTGCTCCAGTCAGATCAGGCTTACTCTCCTGCAAACAGATCATGTGTCTTACAACTTCAATAATCTGCTCTGGCAGGTGCTTCTCTTCCTAAAACTTTCCTATTTACCATTCATCTAGTTTTAAAATTCCTACAATGTCTTTAAATTTCTATCTCACAATTCAGCACATTGTTTGTTTGCTATTTTAGTCTTCACCATTGTTTCAAGCGTGTTAGTGTCGGAACTCACATATTATACAGACCTCAAGAGGAGTCCTGGAGAAGGAAATGGCAACCCACTCCAGTATTCTTGCCTGGAGAATCCCAGGGACAGAGAAGCCTAGTGGGCTACAGTCCATGGGGTTGCAAACACATGACTTAGCAACTGAACAGCAACACAACAAAAAGAATCCACTTAAGGTTTTTCAATATCCCCTTCAGTAAAGCAACCAGTGTTTAGAGAATATGTTGACTAAATCCTGCACCCCAATGATATATTTCTATCAAAACAATTTAATAAATTTCCTGGGTTATTTTATTGAACTATCAAATTAATAATTCATTGAGGTTTTTCTCAAATCTGTCATCATTTGATGACAAGCCAGTAAGCCAAGCAGCCTAGTCGGGATTGGTGAAAGACCCGACTTTACACTCACTTTTCCCGCTGTCTTCCAAATATATAAATGCTGTGTGGGCCGTGGTGGAGGAGGACTAAAGCATGCTTTTGCTCTCCAAGAACAAAAAACTACTAGGCCCTTATTTCTTCAAAATTTTGTCTGCGAACCCAGAACTTCAAATTATAACTTTTACAACTCTGTTCCTATGGCATGACCTACCAATTTGCCTTTTTTTGTTTTTTTAGTTAGGCTTACGTTTTTCATTTCATTCTGTCCTCACCCGACTTCTGCCACACATAACAAAAAAACTTATTCAAGTGATTGGATAGATATTCTAGAGATACTTCTAAGCTGTTTTAGGACAGGAATGAAAAGAGGTGTCACTGGGGTTATTGGCAAAAATCCTCAAGTTTAATTTTCAGTCAAAGTTTAACTTCTGAAAAGCACTCATCCTACTTCCACCTCACAATATCGTAACAAATTTTTTAGGTCGCAGAAGTGTGCTCACTTCCAGGGTCCATAGTCTCTGATCCGAAATAAGGATTTCGGGCTTCCTCCCTGCGCACTGGGCTCTACCGCGGGTAAAACGCTTTCAACCTTTTTCTTCAACGCCTGGCCGCCTGGGCGCGGACACGCTGGAACGCCCCTGTGTGACGTCCGCCCGGCCGCGGCCACCGAGTTCCGGCTCTCGGACCATCCGACGTCCCCTCAGACGTGCCCGCGGGCCCGGCGAAGGGCGCCTCCAGGTCTCCATTCACACAGGTAGGGGCTTACACGGCGTGAGCCCTCAGGGCCAGCGGCCCCGGCCGAGCTGACACACGTGCCTCCACGGGAGGAGACAAAGCGGCAAGCCGACTCGGAGAGCTCCGGGAAGGAAGGCCAGCCCAGGACCCGCGGGGACCGACCACACCAAGACCGCCACACACCCCCACGGCTTCCGCGGAAGCTCGATTTCCAGGGCTCAGCCCTCGCGCGAGGCGGGACTTCCGTCGGGAACACAGTTTCCGTTCGGGGGCGGGACTTCCCGTCGCGGCGGGCGTAGGTCCGGGCGTTCGGCGTGTGGTACCCGCACATGGCGCGCGCGTAGGGCGCGGCGGCCACTGAACGGTTCTGAGGCGGGCGTTAGCGCAGAGGCCGTTGGGCCGGCTGGCGGAACCGTCCCTGTGCTGCTCCCGCCATGGACTACCGGCGGTTGCTGATGAGTCGGGTGGTCCCCGGGCAGTTTGACGACGCGGACTCCTCGGACAGGTGGGCAGTCGGAGTGCGCGGCCGCCGCGCGCCGCCGCCGCCGCGGTCTCCTGGGGGGCGTTGACGCTTGTTTGCGGTTGAGAGGGAGGCCGGTCCTAAGCATCTTTCCTTGGGCCTCTTTTCACAGCCGTTTGGGGCTTTCTCCATCCCAACCGGGTCTTTCGATCCAGGTGACGGCAGTTGAACTTCGCAGCTCCCGGGTTGTCAGCATCCCTGAGGGGTTAGAATTGGGGAGAGCGACAGCGAAGCAGGTGCTTGAGCTTTTAACTACCATTTAGCGTTCCAGAAATGTTTGAGCACCTACTGTGTGCCTGTTCTGTCCTCGGCGCTGAAGAGGGTTATGAAAAAGACAAACTAAGCCCCTTCAGCTTGGGAAGGAGGCGGAGACATAAGTACATGGAGATTTAAATATATGGAGTTTTGTTTTTTTTTAACACAGATGACATATACTATGCGAACAGTTAAAATCAGTTGATAGAACTAAGCAGTGACTTAACGGTCAGGGAACATGAAGTCCAGATAGGAAGGACAAGAAGGAGCTAATGTCTGGAAGCAGAGGGGGGAGAGGGGGCCGCAGGTGTGGTCCCTCCTGGCTGTGGAAGGAAGAGCTAGGTCATTGTGCCCAGAGCACAGTGGAGGTAATTGAAAAGATCGGCTGGTGCAGAAGTGAGGAGCCAGAGCCCAAGACTGTGACAAGGAATGGAAAGGATCTGAGATATTCTTGATGCTGTAGAAAGCCACATTTTGAGCAGGGCAGTGACATCCCCCGGCATGTGATTGAAAGGAATCATTTTGCTATGGAGGAGATGGTTTTGGAGGGCAGGAGAGGACACGGTTTAAAAGGACTAAGAAAATTCAGTTCATAGATGATGGGTGCTGGACGGGGATGTTCTGGAAGTAGGAGGACAGGTTTCTAACCATAGAATAAATGTGCAGTGGGAGTCAAAAGAAATTGGGGATAACTTCTACTTTGAAAGCAAAGTGAAACATAGTGTTCGTTTTGGAATTCCGAGAAAATGGTTTTTACTTTATATTCATAGTAAGGATTTTCTGCGTGCAGACGGTATTGCTTTATTTTTTGGTGAATACAGGTTGATCGCTTTGTGTGTGACAGATCGCGTGTCAGTTGATCTTGATACATTGGTAAATGCTCCCCTGGGTGACAGAGCTTGCATTCTAGCAGGAGCAACCAACCTATTGAGTAACTGGACAAATTATTTGTATGCGTTTTGGGTAAGTAGTACAGAGGAGAAGAACCAGGCAGCCTTCCCTGAGCAAAGTTAATTGGATACTTCCTACATACTGGAAGGGTATGTAGGATTTAGCCAGAGAAACGAGGAAGGCATTGCAGGTCAGTGTTTTCAGGTGAGCGTGCAGCAGTCCCTAGGGACCAAGTCAAGTGGGAGGAAGAAACAGCCCATGCGACTGGTGAACAGTTACCGGTCATGAGTGTGCACTGGACATTGTGAAGATGTAAACCAGTGGGTTTTGCGACTCCAGGAACTTGGGAGACATTGTCACAGCTGGGGGTGGTTGTGCGTTCATGGCATCTGGAAAGTTTGGGCCAGAAATGCTGCTGCACAGGACCGCCGCCCACAGCAAGGGATCGCTCAGTTGAGGTGGGGAAGCCGAGGTGCAAGCGACAGTATAGCTTTAACGTGCCGCTGGAGGTTGTCGGCGGTGTGAAGGGTCAATTGATGGATTACGGTTATGAAATGCTAACAAACAGCAGGGGGTTAATGATTATTTGTTTTCTTCCCAGCCATATCCATGGAGATTTGGAGCCCTCTAAGCCTTGGCTAATTAATGAGTCGGGCTTGCTCATCTGAATTTACTTAAATTCCTCTCTGACTGCGTTGAAATGCATATCATTGTGTTTTTTACGTGATTTCTGTACTTGCTCTCCACCTGATGGCTCAAAACTGGTAGTACTGCCTCTTTGGAATCTGACCTGCAGACATGTGTTGGCGTGCACAGTGGTTTGTTAAAATTGAACATACCAGTTAAGTGGGAGATTTTCCACAAAAGTGCAGAGTTCTGGCTTCTCTTGAAAAACTAAGAAGATTCAGTAACGCTGGTCTGAATTTTCACTTGGCAAAAACAGACCCTATTAGTTGTGATCCCTTTCTCTGGGCCAGTTCTCTGGGTTTGACAATCCCTGCCTCTCCCATTTAGTTATACCCGGCCCTCTTCTCCCATTTGTGCTGCTTCTCGTCACCATCCTTCCTTTCAGGAGCAAGGGTGATTTGAAGTTCTTTGTGTAACACAAGTCTTGATAAAGCTCTTTTCGTTGTAGAGTGATAATTGAGTTCAAGGTAAGGCTTGAAATAAAGCTTTAGACTTTTTCCCAAGTTTTGTCAGAAAGCCTCCCCTGTGTGCTCTTAGAGCAGCTTTGTGAGTGGTTTTCCTGGAGTTCAGGTCTGTTGTACTGATCAGAGCTAATTCATTCGGCAGAGAAAATAACAAAGGCAGGAGCGGATTTAACAACCTGATAACAACCTGATGAATACTACTTTAGTCGGACCTGGAGAATCACCCAACGGCTGAAATAGAACTCAGAAACAGGACGACTTGGTATTTGAATTTATTGGGCGATACCTGTTGTAATTGAACCTTTTTGATGTATCTGTATAGATTCGTCTACTCTCTTTTAAATAAATACATATGTAAGTCCAATTAAGAATGTGTAAACAGGCTAAAACATTGTTATTTCTAGTGAAAACATTGACTTGAAGACCCTCAAAGAGGAAGATGATGTTGTGTTTGAAGACCTTCAGAGTAACGCCAGTGAGAAGATGGGCGAAAGTGAGCTGGAAGAGGAGGAGGGCGGAGACTTTGATGACGACGATGACTGGGCGTGGGGCGATGGCGTCAGAAAGCTCACCCGGTGTTACGCTTCAGGTGGAGGGAGTAACCCTCAGGTATTTTATACACAGTCCTGTGCGTCTTTGTGTTGTTTGCTTATGTCCTCTTTAGTTGTCTTCTGTTGTGGTAACAGTCACGTACTATACAGCACACCGAGTGTTCACCATGGATACCGTGCAGTTCCGCATTCAGTGGCACCGCACGCTTTCACATTTGCGCAGCTCCACCAGGGTCCAGCTCCCGAGCTGTTCACTCTGCCAAGCTGAACCTCTGTCCCCATCGGGCACTAAGTGTCTCTCGTCGGTTCATAAGTGAAAACAAAGCACCTCTACATACTTAATCTGCTTTTCTTTATTTACTAGTTAAGCTGCATTTTTCTCTGTTTTGTTACTATTTGCAGTAAACTGCATATTTGTGTCTTTTCCCAGGCAGTTTTTTTAAGGCTCTTAATCTTATGATGATTTAAATAATTCTTTTTAAATTTACTGATTATGGAACGAATCCACATCATCATCAGAAATATGGAAATGATGAAGAATGAAAGTCCATGTAGGCTAGGACTGCAGGGCAACATAGCCTGCAAATCTTTAAGTAAATTCGAGAGCCACAAAAAGTCCTTTAAAAAAGAAGGCGTCTCTGAATGTCTAGAATATTTCAAGTGCATTTTTAAAAACCTCTTGGGTAAAAAATAAATTAAAAAAAAAAAACCTCTTGGGTAAATGTGATTGATCCTACCCTTCCCTTAGGGTACTCCCCTAAGTATTGATGCTTTAATAGTTAACTATGAACCAAGGGAAGATGTGATGAACTTTAGGCTTGTATGTAAATCTAGAGCTTTCATTTCTGAAACTCATTTCTTCCAGGCCAATAGACAGACTCCCAGCTTCAATGCAGCTAAAATGTCTACTCCAGCAGACAAAGTTTTACGGAAATTTGAGAATAAAATTAATCTAGGTGAGTTTTTAAGATATAATTCCTCTCACTAGGCAATGAGAAAAGTCTTCAAAGACAACAAAAAGTGTTATAAAATTTTATTAGATCAATCAATGGATATATTGAGTGTTAGAGGGTAAATATTAAAGCTTAGAGGAAATTAAAATTTGGTAGTTAAAAACATGACTTTAAGAAAAGATTCCAGCTTACACTTTTTTAGTCCTGTGTTCTCTCCTGTTATGGAAATACAAAGGTGCAGTATTCAAGTTATCATCGGTTTGTACTAGATTTTGTAGTAGGGTTATCTTGTAGTAGAATGGTGAAAACACTTGAATATAATCAAGTGTTGAATATAATAAACTATTGAATATAATCACATTTTGTTTGACTTTTGGTGTGGCCTTAATCATTTCATGAGCCATCGAATGCAGGGAATCAGTGTGAATTTGAAGCCTCTTGGGAAACACGGGGTTTTCTTTCTCTCGTAGACAAAAGCTGTTAGGAGCATGGTATGACAGCTCTCACATCTGATCATCCCTAGCACAGACCTGTGATTGGAAGTGAAACTGACATTTTTAGAATTACAATATTTATGATAGTTGTACAAAATATTAAATGTCTGAAAGAGCAGATAAAATATTTTTTAGGGATTTCTGAATCTAGATTTCTCTGGCTGAGAAATGACACCTGTTATGATGAAAGTGATCATCTTTGTTAGTAAGTGCTTGCCCTTAAAAACACAAAACACACTTTTCGTTACTAAAATACATTGCTACGTGTAATAAAATATTTAAAAAGTAGAGAAGGGAAAGGGGAAAAGTATCCTATTCAGAAACTTTTTCTTATATGTTGTTTATGTTATGGATTTTTTTTTAGATAAGCTAAATGTTACTGATTCTGTAATAAACAAAGTCACCGAAAAGTCTCGACAAAAGGAAGCAGATATGTAAGTAATATATCAAGTGTATACAATAAAGTAAATAAAATGTGACTGATATGAACTAATTGTAGACAGATTAGTAGCATCTCTGTCATAATTCTTTTACAAAGGATGTTCTTTTTTACACCTAAATCAATTCTTAAGTTTAAGTTAGGATATCCTATGCCTTTGTAAGTTGAAAATATAGATGAGTTTTCTTAAGAAATCTGTGCTGAAACTATAATTGTGTAAAATTCATGAAAGTGCTCTCAGGGTAACAGTGCTTGTAGATTTCAGTTTAAAATGTTAGAGTATAAAAAAATGTCCCGTTTTTAAAGCTTATTAAGGATTGGTCCCTTTCATGAAGTAATTTTTTAAAATGGAAAGTGAAAGTTAATTGCTCAGTCGTGTCCAACTCTTTGCAATCCCACGGACTGGACATGCCCAGCTCCTCTGTCCATGGGATTCTCTGGGCAAGAATACTGAAGTGGGTTGCCATTTCCTCCTCCAGGGGATCTTCCCTACCCAGGGATTAAACCCGGGTCTCCTGCATTGCAGGCAGATTCTTTACCAACTGAGCCCCTGGAGGAGCCTTAAAAATGTAAGAGCAGATTTAAAACTAAATAGTTTAACTGAAAACAGTTTCCATTTACATTTCTGTTCTCAAAACCAAATATTTAAGATTTGGCTCACCTCCTATTGCTAATAACTCTAAAGCATTAACAATATGTTACAGAAAACAATACTAAGATCATAAAAATAGCAGTGTTAGAACTGAACTTAAAACCCAGTTTTCTTCTGGTTTATTATTACACGTAAGGGATACCAGCTTTTTGAGAAACAGTGCATCTTATTTCACTAAACTGCCTGTTTGGATATTTATTAGTTTAGGTTAGTCTGTGAATTGAGTCACATAGTATGTGAGCCAAAGTAATCAGAGTCTGTTTTTATACAGTAGCTGTGTTGAAATGATAAAAGCTTGTTTCTTTGTAGAAAAGGACTCTGAAGAGAAAGCCTTATAAATTACTTTAATTCTGTACTAAGAAAATCATTAACGGTCTAAGAAACAGTACTTACAGACTTGTTCTTTTTCCAGCGTAGTTTGTTTTACCGCACTGCTCTTATTTAATCCTTCTGAAATATGGACGGAAGTTTTTTTTTCTTACTGCAGATACGCTCCCTTTGCCCTAGGGAACTGAACGGCTTGTGAAAGGCAGTGAAGTTTCACTCAAGGGTGAAACTACAACGAGGTTATGAAATGTGTTATTAAAGAACTACCTGCTTAGGAATATCATGGAACGATGTACATTTAGAATCTTTAGATTTTGGCTCCTCTGAATTCTGAATGTCACCTTTACTTTTTTGGTTTTGTCTTAGGTATCGCATCAAAGATAAGGCGGACAGAGCAACTGTAGAACAGGTATGGTGTAAATGAATGTGTTGCATGCTGTTTAAAGTAGTACTTCTGTCTTTGAATCATAATTTGCTTTGATCCTCCTTGCTTCATGCTAATGTCACCTAGAATTGCTTCTGTGTAAAATTGCTCATCCTTATAGTTTTGAGTTTAGAGATCTACATTTTGCTTTATTTCTAACAGCGCTTTAAATAGATAAATTAGAATCATGCCCTGCTTCTATGGCCCATGAAGCCACCCAGCAATGCTTTCATCTTCTTGGGGGAAGCAGAACTGCCTGTAAGACCAGGAATCTCTTCTTTTGTCTTAAACAAGGTCTGCGGAAATTTTGTGAGCCTTCTCAGGAGATGAGTCAGGTATCTACCACAAAGTGTGTGTGTGTGTGTGTATGTGTGTAGGTGTGTGTGTGTAGGTGTGTGTGTGTAGGTGTGTAGAGAAAAGGAGAGAGACAGATAATGCCTTCAGATATTCAATTAGAATCCCTTACTTGGTTTGGAAGTTAGACTTGTTTTATTCTTTATGCAGGAATGAGGGGGCAAACCCGACTTTCCCCACCATGTGTCAAAGCTTGTAATTGGATATTGGAATTGACCCAGGTATCTGATGGGAAGAAAGTGATGAAATAGGTCAGACCCTCACTTCTGCCCCCTGCCAGCCTCCTTACCCATCCCGTACACATAGCACAGACACAGTTTGGAGTGGTGGTATTCCAGAGCATTCCAAGTATTGAATTGAAGCCCTGTTGATCTACAGTTCCATGTCAGTTTCGGGTGTACAGCAGTGACTCAGTCAGACATGAATCTTCAGATTCTCTTCTGAGTTACTGAACAGGCACAGCAGCCTTCAAGTTCATTGCCTTCTGTTCATTGCCTTCTGTTGTGTTTTACTTGAGACTGACTGCTTTGACCTTGAAGGAGATAAGCCTTTCCCCGATTTACCCACCTCTAGCAAGGGGTCGGCCAGCTCTTTACAGAGCTAAATGATAAATACTTCTGGCATTGTGGGTCACAGTTCTCTTTTTTCTCGACTACATCATGCCACTTGAGGGATCTTAGTGCCCTGACCAGAGATTGAACCCAGACCCTCTGTAGTGGAGAGTCCTAACTGCTGGACTTCCAGAGAATTCCCAATTTTTTAAAATATTTCAATATGTAGAATCCCTTTTCGACTTGCAGGCTGTAGAGAAACCAGGCTGTGGCCGATTGGACTCCTGAGCTGCAGAGTGCTGGTGGTCGCTTGGAGCTTTGTGTCCAGGGCAGCCGCCGGGCTGGCTTGTCGTGTGCTGGGATTGCACAGCACACCAGGCTTTGAAGACTGTGTGTGAGAAACAAGATGAGGCGCTCTCTGATAACTTCTTACTTTGCCGCTGGTTGAAATGATAGTGTTTTAGATATACCGGGTTAAATAGAGATTAATTTCCCCTGTTTTCATGTTGCTGAAAAATACAAAGTCACCTCTGGTTTGATTGTATTTCTGGGAGTTGTCATGGGTCTGCAGTCAGTTTCTGCCGCCCTTGGACCTGTTGGCCTTTGATTTCCCCGACTGGGTGAACCTGCTGGTTTCTTGCCTCTCTGGCTCCTTTGGGTCTCATCTCACATTTTACTCACTGCGGATGAGTGAGTGAAACGCTGCCATCGCCACTCTCTCTTCGCCGAGCAGAGCGCACAGTGCACTTAGTTCTGGTTTCGTGTCTAATGCTTCTGTGAGAGATACTCGGTCCGCTGTGTCTGAACATTCTACTTTTTCGCATTTCTTTTTAGGTGTTGGACCCCAGAACACGAATGATCCTGTTCAAGATGCTGACGAGGGGCATCATAGCGGAGATCAATGGCTGCATCAGCACCGGAAAAGAGGTGAGGCAGGCTTTGGATGTCTGAATGTTTCCATGTTCGCTTTCTTACTTCAGATACCAAAGTGGAACTACAGTGCAAGCGGCAGTCGGCAGTCGCGTCCGACTCCCTGCAGCTCCACAGACCGCAGCCCACCAGGCCCCTCTGTCCATGGGGTTCTCCAGGCAAGGGTACTGGGGTGCGTTGCCTTTCCCTTCTCCAGGGGATCTTCCCATCCCAGGAATCAGACCCTGGTCTCCTGCATTACAGGCAGACTCTTCACCACGTGAGCCACCAGGGAAGCCCCCCCAAAAGTGAAGCTCGGGCAAACTTAGTAAATAAACTGTGCCAAATCAGGATGGTTGAATCAGTGCCATTTCTTAAAAATGGCTGTGTTGGTGTTTATGGCTGGGAGGAGCTATGCACAGAAGCGTGCCTCCCCCACGTGCCAGCCCATCCAGGCTTGCCCAGCGCTGGTTCAGATGGTCAGACAGTTATGATGGGGGCAGGGGTGGGGGTCTAGTCTCTCTGAGTCAGCACACGTCTTTCTCCATATGGCTGTGGAGAAAGACAGGCATGTTGCTTTTCAGTTAGCAACTTATTCTGTGAGAAGCAGTTCTCAGTGAAACTCACTTTACAAATCATGAGATATAAGAATGTCTTCAGATGTTTTCCACATACTTGAAATATAAAAATGTTTGAAACTACTCATGTGTGTACGTGTATATATGTAGGTATTTAATTAATTTGAAGACTTGTTTTTAAATTACTTTTTATTGAGGTATAGTTGATTTGCCATGTTGTGTTAGTTTCAGGTATACATCTGAGTGGTTCAGATATATATATATCTCGTGGGTCCTTGTTGGTTATCCATTTTATATATAATAGTGTGTATCTGTTAATCCCAGCCTCCTAATTAATCCTTCCCCTCTCCTTTCCCCTTTGGTAACCACAAGTTTGTTTTCTTTGTCTAACATATTTAAATTGTTCTTTACTATATATGTAAGTAGGAGGTATAGTTACTATACCTTTTAGTATTATGTTGTATATTTTAATTCACGTATTCAAAAGAGGATGGTATTCTTGATGCATATTATTTCAGTTTACTGGACTTTTTTAACTTTCAAGGATAAGAGTCAAATAGATTGCAAAAGCAAAATATTTTATATTTATTTAATACAGACTTAATTTATTTTGTTTTTGACTTAAAATAGGCTAATGTGTATCATGCTCGCACAGCAAATGGAGAGAGCAGAGCAATCAAAATTTACAAAACTTCAATTCTGGTGTTCAAAGACCGGGATAAGTACGTCAGTGGGGAATTCAGGTAAGCTCAGATTTTTTTTTCCCCAAGTGGCTTAATTTCTATATCCTAAAAAGTAAAAACTAGAATAATGGAATGATTGAAATAACAAGTATTTTTCTCATTCAAGATTTCGCCATGGCTACTGTAAAGGCAACCCCAGAAAAATGGTGAAAACGTGGGCAGAGAAGGAAATGAGGAACTTAATCAGGTGACTGTCGGGGGTTGGGGGGGGTGTGCGCTCGTGCACATGCATCACGTGACTTGGGGGTGTGTCTGTGTGTTCCGTGTCTGCCTGTCAGCCCTGGAGCTTCGCTCCCAGCAGACCTTGATCCTGCCAAAGCCAGGGACTCTCAGGGCTCGTCCAGTCCTTTAGATGTGCAGAGGTAAACAGGAAGTGTCTCTGGGCAAATAGGAACCACCTTCTCTCCAGGTCGTGCAAACCCATCGCGGAAGAGTTCTGCCATGACTCACGCTTACTGTGCAAGGCTGGGTCACGTGAAAGCCTTGGGAGCCACGTGAGGTTTCGAGTTTGCTGAGAGGGTGACAAAGAGCCAGTGGGATTTGGAGCAGGCAAGCGCCATGATGAGGCTGGGAGGGTGACGCGTCACCTGTGCGGGTGTTGGAGTTTGAGGCAGTTTCGTTGGGCCCTGGGCTCTGTCATACTCCCTCGTCTTCAGTCCAACTCGGGACACGCTTGGATATTCTTTTGGCACCTTTGTATCAAGTAAAGGCATCTTTAGGCCTCCTCATTTGAAGTTTTAAACATGCTTTAAATAATGAAGGTTTTCTATCTCTCTTTCAAATATTTTTTAACATTTTATTTGCTATATCTAGGTGTCATACACTGGGTATTTTTGTACTATGAAGTAAAGTCCGGGAGATAGTAAAGGACAAGGAAGCCTGACATGCTGCAGTCCATGATGTCCCAAAGAGTTGGACACGACTTAGCGACTGAAAAACAACCAAGTCTACTTGTTTGAAAGTTGTTTTGAAATCTTATGCTCAATTAGCGACTGGCCACGAGTCCACTATTTTTATTAATCATTGTTTACACTGATCAACTCAAAAGAGAATCGCAAACATACCTTCTGTGTTTCATCAGTTCTAAGGGGCCTGTGTCTTCACAGTTTTAACACCTCTGGCTTTGAACTGGGTGTTAGAGGCTGTGGGACCCAGTTCAATTGCCAGTGCTTCGCCATTCTTGGTGATGTGTAACGATGCCACTTAGAGTCCTAGGCACCTTAGAGTTCATGAGATGAAGTAATAAATGGAGAGGCTTGGGTGCCGTTCGTTCGTAGCCCTGTCTGTCTTGTAGCTGCAAGTAAGCACACTGTCGATTGTTTCAGAGTAGACGCTTTAGATCGTTTGTTTCAGCTTCTCATTTGTCCTTTTCTTCTGCCTTCATATCACAGGCTAAACACAGCAGAGATTCCGTGCCCGGAACCCATCCTGCTGCGAAGTCATGTTCTCGTCATGAGTTTCATCGGCAAAGACGACATGTGAGTGCATGGGAGAGCTCGTAATTACATGCCCAGCGTTGTATTTTTAGGTGCTTTGAATCATCCAATATATGAATATTTCCCGTTTAAATAGTTCCTTTTGTCTTGGAATATTTTTTAATAAGTCTTTCCCACTCTATTAGTACATAGGGTTTTTAATTTGTTTAACCTTTTTAAGTCTCAAAATGCTTCAGAGCAACAGAGCTCACCTTGTTTTTCAGGAATGTCTTATGCTGGCAAAGCACCTGTTTGTGAACAGCTTTTTAGAACCGTATCTCTAGAGTGAACTAAACTGGTCAGTGATGAACCATAGAAGAAAAGAATGTGTAACAGTGTAGCAGGAAGCAAGAAAAACTTGAGTCTGCTTATCTGAATTGTTCACTTTATTTTTGTTCAAGGCCAGCGCCACTCTTGAAAAACGTCCAGTTATCAGAGTCCAAGGCTCGGGAGTTGTACATGCAGGTGATCGAGTACATGAGGAGAATGTACCAGGATGCCAGGCTGGTGCACGCGGACCTCAGTGAATTCAACATGCTGTGAGTGGGTGGGCCACGTGACCCTCCACGAGGCCCCTCGGAGCCTGTAGGGAAATGAACTAAATCCCAATCCAAGAAGTCATCTAAATTCTCAGTTTTCAAGTTGCCTTCCACAGGGTCACAGGGTAGGATGTGTTTGGTGGCCTCAGTCACAGGATTGACTGCTCTGATCACTGGTGGAGTTAAAAGGACTTGGGAAATTTTCTCAGTTTTCATCTCTTGTTAGTCACAGTGGCTCTTCTCCTTATCCACTTTGGTCACATTATTAGTGTCTTCTGTTGCTCTTAAAATTGAAAGTTTTAAACAAGATAACAGGCAAGCAGCAGTGTGCCTTAGGCCCCTGTGCCTAGCCCTGGGGCAGTGTGGTGGCAATGTGGCTCAGCCCCTGTGCCCTGGCCCACGCAGGTACCATGGCGGAGGTGTGTACATCATCGATGTTTCTCAGTCCGTGGAGCACGACCACCCACACGCCTTGGAGTTCTTGAGAAAGGACTGCGCCAACGTCAATGGTGAGTGGAGACTGGGCTTCTCCCTGGTTTGTTTGCACCTGTGGCTCTATGCTCTGCTAAGCTGTTGATAGAGAACCGTGGTACTGAATCGTTTGACTCAGTGATACTGACACCCTCGGCTCAGTGATGGTGAATTTTATCTGTCTGTGAAGAGGTTGGAATAGCAACCTTTTCCCTCGCAGAGCCCTCACAAGCGTCTTCTCTGGCAGATTTCTTTCTGAAGCATGGCGTTGCCGTGATGACTGTGCGGGAGCTCTTTGAATTTGTCACGGATCCATCAATCACATCCGAGAACATGGATGCGTATCTCTCAAAGGTGAGGTGGGGCCGAGACTGGGAGGAACAGGAAGCAGCGGTAGTGGTGGCGTTTCTGTGTCACTTCTGAGGACTCGGGGTTTAGGAGCATTTTTGTTCATCATGACAGCTTCCAGAGACCTTTTCCTTCTGATTTCACAGATGAGGGATCAAACTGTAGTGTAAAGCCAGGTTTCTGGGTAATGGATATATGTTCTGTGGGTTGAATGTGAAGGAAGGTGATTTTTGTTTTCTTTCCAAGGCCATGGAAATAGCATCTCAAAGGACCAAGGAAGAAAGGTCCAGCCAAGATCATGTGGATGAAGAGGTAAGATTGATTATCTGTTATAGCCTTGGAAACACTTGTGTCTTGAGGTCTTTTTTTTTTTTTTTTAATATATTGCTGGGGCATGATCTTGATTTATTAGATATGCAGTATTTTAAATGATGATGATGTTTCCTTGAGATGTAACGTGTTACATGATTAAATTGACCCAAGTTGTGTAACTTAACATACCATTATATCCTTCCATTCCTGGCCTGTTTGCCCCTAGCCAGGCATGGAGAATATTTTTACAGAACCCACTGGAGGATGTGATTCAAGAAGGAAAAGCCAATTTTAGTCTGCTAATGTGAATTTTTTTTTAACTTTTTACTTTGTATTAGGGCATGGTCGATTAACAAACAGTGCTGTGATAGTTTCAGGTGAGCAGCAAAGGGACTCAGCCACGCATATACACGGATTCATTCTCCCCCAGACTCCCCTCCCATCCAGGCTGCCACATTGAGCAGAGATCCCTGTGCTATACAGGAGGTCCTTGTTGGTGACCCCATTTTAAGTACAGCCGTGTGTGTGTGTCCATCCCAAACTCCCTAATTATCCCTTCTCCCCATCCTTCCCCCCAGCAACCATAAGTTTGTTCTCAGACCATAAGTCTGCAAGTGTGTTTCTGTTAATGTGAATTTTTAAGGGATCTAAATGTTGATTCCCATAACGTAGATTTTATATATTTACGTTTGGTAAAAAGGAAGACTTTTTTTAAGATGTTGGGAGTCAGTATGTTTTTTGTGAAAGTGACCCATCACAGGCTTTTAAAAAAAATAATCCTCAGAGCTCTTGGGGTGATGGGTGAGTATAGGGCACCCCATACTTCCCAGCTGTGGCGCAGGGCAGACGATATTCCCCCACGGAAGACCTCTTCCTCTGCTGTTTGTAGCCAGGCAGTGCTTGCTCACAGCAGCTCCTTTCTCTCCCACTCAGAAATGCCACTTTCTGGAATACAGAAGGAAAGAAGTGTTACTCCAAGGGTAACCGTTTATCAGTCCGTGTTTTATCGTGAGTCACAGACTCCTGTGGCCCAGCACACAGCACGGGCCGCACCAGGTGTGCAGACAGCCTGGCTGAGACTCTGCACCGGCTGTGTGACGATGGTGATGACCTCTGTGACTGAGGCGTGAGCAGGCTCAGTGCACGCGAGGAGCCGTGACTCAGTCTCCTTTTCACTTTTCTTCTGCATCTGTTAGGTGTTCAAGCGAGCTTACATTCCTAGAACCTTGAATGAAGTGAAAAACTACGAGAGGGATATGGATATAATGATGAAACTGAAGGAGGAGGACATGGCCATGAACGCCCAGCAGGACAATGTGAGTAGCTTGGTTTGTCTTCAGCGAGTTCACCAGGGAAGCCGTGGTCTCCAGTGTTGCCTTTGAACTAGTAAGATAGCTCCTTCCCTTTGCACAGCGCGCCCTCTGTGTACGTTGCTTGTGGAGGACGTCAGTCCACTGGTCTTTACGAAAGGAAACGAGTGAGGCCAACAGGCTGTAATCGCAGGAAAGGAAGATGTGTATAGAAGTCCAGGCTATAAACGGTTACTGTGCTAGATCCATCGACACATGTCTCAAGGACTGGAAAATTTTTTTCTGCTAAAGGACCAGATAGTAAATATTTAAGGCTTCGCAGTCCAAGAAACAAAATTGAGGCTATTGTATGGATCATTATATAATGAGAGAAAAAATTTCTCCCAAATGTTTGATGACATTAAAAATGCTTATAATATTGAATACATACAGCTTTTCATGATAATGACAAAGGGATAGAGTTATTTGGGGGAATAGAAAACATTACACTTAGCTGAGATTCAGAGCTAGGACTGCCTGTCACTGACTGGTACAGCTGTGTATCCATAAAAGCCCCCAGGCTGCAGGTGTGTGGAGGCCCCGGCGGGCGTGCAGCCCTGCTGTGGTTATGGAGAAGAACCACACCCACCCTAGAGGCTGTGTCCTGTGAGACACAGCTTGGACACCTTTTTATACTCACATGAAGTATCATTTAGCTGGCAACAGTATCCTTTCTTAATATTGCAGCATATTTCAGTGTTGAGTTTTATGCTGATTCTCTCTTTTTTTTTTTTTGTCTCTTTGGTTTTAAGATTCTATACCAAACTGTCACAGGACTGAAGAAAGATCTGTCGGGTGTTCAGAAGGTATGAAGAACAAGTATTCATTTACATGAAAACTCAAAAGGATATAAAATTGTGTGTCAGGTATTATTAGCATTGAAATAACAAGGGTGCGCTATTACTGGTATAGATACTTTCATGGTCCATGGGCATCGTGTTCATTCCTTTTAACCGTGAGACTGAGCTGTGGGCATGCGTGGTTTGTTGCTTACTCTGCCCCGAATCGGTCTGTTGTTGTAGCTGAGGCGTCGATCCTTTGTGTATCCTATCTTCTCTGGTGAAGCTGTTAACAGTAACCACGTGCTTCTAGATGTTTCTCTAAGCAGCTTAAAATGCCAGCAGGGTCTGGTCTTGCCCTGGCGCGCAGTCTGCTGAAGACCAGGCTCACGAGTCTGCCATCTCACGCTGCAGATTCCGGTAGTGATTTTTCTTACAGCAGCTTTGTTGTATCTTAACATCTCAAACAGCAGAGATTAATTCTAATCTAAGCAGTAATAAAGGTGGTTCTTCTTCTGATGTTCTTAATGGATGTTCTTAATATGAAGGTTGGTGGTTTACATTTTGGAAGTTGACTGTCTTGTTTGTGGGAAGAACTGGACTAGGAGAATTCTTGGATTCTGCGTTTCTGGTTTTTTGTGGCAGGTGTGACAAGGATAGTTGCGCATTGAATTCCAGAGCAGGAAGAGTCTGTCACCACTGCAGGAAGCCTTTTTGTACCATCACCGTGTAAAGATCTGTCTGTCTGTTTGTTTCTTATGAAAAGAAAGCCTCGTGCTTTAAAAAATGCTTCCTGCTGCTTTAAAAACTGCTAACCTTCAGGGAAAAAAGTGAACATGTTTTTTGTTTAAAGATTGTCTTCCCTCTTGGATTAACAAATGTTCCACTTGAAATTTAATCTGCAGGCCAACAGCTGTGAAGTTATCCAGATATGTTCACTTTTCTTTCCTATCTGTGTTCCAAATCCCAGCTCAGCCCGCGGAATGTGCTGCAGGGGGTGGAACAGTCCTGCCGTTGATCTGGGTGGCTCCCCGCGTTGGGAGCGTCCTCAGCCATCCTGGAATGGCTGTTTCAGGCTTCCTGCCAAGCGTGGATCCTGTTGTTTTGATGTTTCAGTACGGGATGTCATTTTCAAAGTCTGTCCGTGAGGCTGAAATCTGAATTCTGTCATTAACTCATTGAATGCCAGTAGGTAACTGGCTTGTTGAGAATAACATGGTCCTGTGATGTTTTCAAGGTCCCTGCACTCCTGGAAAGCCAGGTTCAGGAAGAGACTCGTTCTGATTCAGAAGATGCAGGGAGCGCGGAGTGCTCTGATACAGACTCTGAGGAGCAGGGGGATCACGCCGGCTCCAGGAGGCCCCCTGCCGACCTTGAAGTTGATAGAAAGGTTAGCTGAGAGCGCACGTTCCCACGTTTGTCAACACAACCATGCAGTCCCTTGAGGCTGTGTGCTCAGATGTCTGGATCAGAGTAGCTGAAGTATCAGTTTTTGGTTCCTGAAGTGTGAACTTGGCTTTGGTGGTAACATCATCTAGAGATGGGGCTTCTTCTAGGAGCCCTTGGGCACTGCCCAGGGCGAGGACACACTAGTTTCAGTGCATTGATTAAAAGTGGTTGTCATGCACTTGTGCAGGTCATGCTGGAGTGGCCCCTGTGGTGAATACCAAAAAACCATTCCAGGGACATTTTTACAGCCAGCTCCCTATTTTCAGAATCTCAGATATTTCTTCCACTGCTGCTTGTAGACATAAGAGATGCTACTGATGCAATGATCCATGACGGCTGAGTAACTGTTATTCTTTATTCTTAGCCTAATCCTTTAAACCCTGGAGAGTGTAGGTTCCAAGACTTCCAAGAGACATCCCCAGCTCCCTAGTGCACGTTCTCCCTTTGTCTCCTGGAAATACGTATTTTGTCTCTCATTCCAACATTTATTTCTGTTAGAATAAGAACCATATAAAGAAAAGGAGTCGCATACATTTAATAATGTCCCCATGGGCATCTGTGTTGATGGTCTTGAAATGTCTGTGAATAAATTGTAAAGACAGTTTTCACCCCCAGTTCCACCACCAAGCCATAATCATTTTCAGTTTTTTCCTGTGACACTCACTTTTTATCTTTTTACATATATTTAACAATTTAGTTGTAATAATAATATGACTACTCAGAATGAATGAAATTTGCAGACTTTTTGCTTTTGGTTTTTTTCGAACTTTTTTTTTTTAAACCACTAATTGATTTATCGGTGTTGGGTCTTAATGGTGACACACATCCCATGGGCTGGCTGGCTGGGGCACATGAGGGACCTTCGTCCCCAACCAGGAGGGGGCCCCCCGCCCCTGGGCCTTGCACAGCAGATCGGTAGCCACTGGACCACCAGGAAATCTTCATACTTTTTATTTTTGTTTTACAGGAAAGAAAAAAGATGGTCAAGGAAGCCCAGAGAGAAAAAAGAAAAAACAAAATTCCTAAACACGTGAAAAAAAGAAAGGAGAAGGCAGCCAAGATGAAAAGGGGCAAATAGGACCAGGACCGTATCATGTTCAGTAATTTTCCATCAGTTACGTTTCGTGCCTGCGCACTGAGCTGCCTCTGGAGGACTGGTTATTGATTTTAGCCAAATGGTTTTTGCTGCAGTGTCCCAGAGGACCAGTTCTCATGTTTTCATGTAATTACGTAAACAGCTCTGAGCTCTATTGTCTAGGTCCATTCCCTAGCTCTATGTAGTATTGATAGAGGATTTACTTAAGTCATATTTTAATGACCTTTATACAATTTTATTTTTGTATATTTTTATCTTCTGCAATGTTGCTTTTAAAGCATTGTAATTATTTAAACATATTGAGCATTCCCGCCCTTTGTGTAAGTGTAAAGGCACTTTGGACAAATTTAGGCAAGTTGTTTTTGCTTTGTTTGTACCAAAGACCCACCTGGAATTATTGGACTAAAAGGCCATAGTTTCTACGAAAGGGAGATACACCGATACAGAGAATTCAGTTGGCTGTTGATCTCATCGTTCATTGCAGCTTCATTCTGTGTGTACTGACAATTATTTATAGTGTACTTTTCATCTTTACTATTCTTCTCTGAGCTAGCACCTCCCAGTTCATAAGCTATTTCACATTCAAATATGTGGCCCATTCATTCATTCATCAACATTTGGGTATTTAGGTTTGGGAGACAGCAGTAAATCAAAGGCAAATTCTATGGATAATCCTGCTGCTGCTGCTAAGTCGCTTCAGTCATGTCCGACTCTGTGCGACCCCATAGACGGCAGCCCATCAGGCTACCCAGTCCCTGGGATTCTCCAGGCAAGAACGCTAGTGGGTTGCCATTTCCTTCTCCATTGATGAAAGTGAAAAGTGGAAGTGAAGTCGCTCAGTCGTGTCCAACTCTTAGCGACCCCGTGGACTGCAGCCTACCAGGCTCCTCCGTCCATGGGATTTTCCAGGCAAGAGCACTGGAGTGGGGTGCCATTGCCTTCTCCGTGGATAATCCTAGTTTTCCTTAAATTGAAGCTTGCACTGACTTGGATCTGTGGGTTACTGAGGGACAAGCAGGGTCAGCTGTGTAAAGCAGCCAGAAGTTACTGCCTTCAGGTAGTTTGCATTTTCATAGGCAGACGGTGTATCAGCCTAGTAAATTCCATGGAAGAAATAGCACTGCTTGGGGCAGAGGAGGTATGCACGTTTAGAAGAGGCCATATTTGAGCAAATACTTGAAGGCTGTGACTTGTGTGCCTGTCGGGAGAGAATAATGGTCCAGGCAAAGCAGACAGCAAGTGCAAAGGCCCTGAAGCAGAAGTGTGCCTGAAATGTTCAGACACCAAAAGCTAGGGCATCGTAACCACGTGGGGGGCGGGGGCGGGTCAGGGAGATGGGACATAGCGGCTTAGACCGGGTGGTGGTAGGCGCCTGGAAGGTTTTGAGCAGAGGAATGATGTGGTCTGACTTGTTTTTAAAGAATTGCAGTCACTCTTACTTCCATGGAGAATCGACCAGGAGGCAAGGGGTAGGGGCCGGCTGGGTGTTCATCGTGACTCGCGTGAGAGGTGGCGGTGGCTTGTTCATCGTGACTCGCGTGAGAGGTGGCGGTGGCTTGGCATAGGATGGTAGCAGTGGACACGGAGAGAGGCCTTTGGACTCTAAGTACAGGAGCTACAGGGTGTGTCATGAGAAACGCCGGTTTTAGCCGTGGAATCTCCCCTAAACTGGAGCTTGCCCTGCTTGTTTGAGAATCGGTGGGTTATTGAGGGAGGGGCAGGGTCAGCTGAGGTCTTAAATTTTAAGCAGGCAGCTTAAATTTTATCTTCATAATAGTGTCCCTTCTCGGCTTGAAGTTCAAATATGAAATTCCAGCAAAACACAGTTGTGTCTCCTCTGAAATATTCTACAGTGAACACAATGGAGGAGAAGACAGACAGGTGGCTGAGTGACGCAGTGCCCTTGTGAGGGGGTCGCCTTCAGCACCCTCTGGCTTTGGCCTGGGCTGGGCCTCCTCCCCAGCCAGGTGTGCTTAATCCAGGTGGTCAGGCTCCTCGGTGCCATCTCTGCTGAATCGAGTGCAGTCGCTGGGTTTGGAATCAGTTTCCCTGGGCAGAGCCAGTGTTGCCCGGCTGGCCAGTCTTCATCCCAGGCTGCCAAGAGGAAGTGGCTTGTGGTGCGCTCGGACGGGACCTGCAGGGGAATTCTGGCTCAAAGCGCCTCCTTCCTGACAACGTGCTGATGTGGCCTTTTCCCCGTCTGGATTCTGGGCTGTAGCTGTGGCTGAGCGGGAACCACCAGTAGCCTTCTTTCGGGACGGGTCTGATGCCACTTCCCTTGTTTGACTCTCGCCAGGAGATCTGGAAGAAGGAGCCCCGTCTTAGGTAAACGTCCAGAGCGCCTCTCTGGCTCCAGTTGCAGTAGAATTTGCACACCTGATGGGTTTGGTGTCCCTGAATTACTGGTTGTGCAGTGACTTTTCCCTTTGCAGGGGTGAGCTTTGGGGTCTCTTGGCCCAAAGGCTGGGACATCATTTTGTCCACTTTGGACATAGCTGGTTTTCTGTCCTCTATTTCATCGATTTTCTAATCCCTTAAAAAAGTGCAGGTGTTTCTTCTCTCAAAGTTGACTGTGAGGGATCTGGGTGGTTTCATGGAAGCGCGGAGTCACAGTGGTCTCCTCTGCGGCTGGAGTCCTTATTTTTCCTTTGATGAAGCAGTTCAGGGACAGGCCCTTTCCCCCGCCCAGGAGCACAGCATTTGAGCCTGGTCTCAGAGTGAAGAGGTAGGTGGGTGCCACAGCCGACATCCAGTTTTCTTCAACTTTTGCTTCTCTTTTATGATGGTGGACTCAAGGTTGGAGAGTTTTGTAGTTTGGTACCAAGAATGGTTGGAGAAGATCTGTCCTTTGTGTGAGTTTCTATTGAGTTCAGTGCAAGCAGCTTGCTGTTTCTTGGTTGCGGGCCCATCCTGTTTTGTGGCTATGATTTCAAAGCTGAGACAGTTCTTCTAGAAGCTGGTAAAAAAATTCAGTCGAAGGGCATCTTGAGTGTCATGGGCTCTGAAGGTTGACATTTCTAAAAGTCCTTTTTGTTTTCAAGAGCTTAACAGATCTTCTGATGTTTGGTTGTGTGTACACATAGAATATTCAGGGCTTGACTTGGACTTCTGGGGCTTGCTTTTTGATGATGTGAAGGTCACGTGAATCAGCAACTATAGCAGATCCTCGCTGTATAATTTCCTGTGAAGATTTCCTGTGACCCTGTCAGATAGATGAGGTTTTCAACCACTGGTGGTCATAAAACAGGAGTGCTCCATGTTTTCTGTTTCTTGAATCAGACTAGGTCGTTACATGCCCTGCATTTTGGTTGGAGTTTTTAACTTCCATATGCTTTGGGCTTGTGTTGCCTTGGACATAAGGGCATTTATTGGTGTTCCGGGGGCGGTTATAATATTGGGTGGGTCTGGAAGCATCTAAGCTGGTTTCCAAAGGAGAAGACAGCTCTCCCACAACCGTGCTCCCCAGAGATCTTAGTCCCAGCGGAAGCGCTGTGGGAACCTCTGGGCTTGAATTTGAAGAATGAAGACTTGTGGACTTTGTGACTTTGGTTTTCATCTTTCCTTCACTTTCTGTATCACTCTACTTCCTGCTGTGACGGCTGGCAGCCGCGGCCGCTGGGAGGGGGCCCTCGTACCACCTGGAGGAGCCACACAATACCCTATTTCCTTTTTTTCCAGAGTAGCAAGGGTGTCATCTGTGTGAGCACAGCTGTCTCCAGCTCTCTGAGCGCTTTCTGCGTTTCTTATCACCGGGTAGTAATTTCAAGGCCAAGCAACTTGATCATCTCGGGGTAAAACTTGACCCTTTACACATCTGCCACGTCGCTCTCCTGGGGTCGTGAACCCGTCGTGGCAGGATGGCAGGTCCCTGGGCCCGGGTGCCTCAGCTGGAGGGGGGCAGGCAGGGGCGGCTGGTGAAAGCTGCCTGGGAGCAGGCGCCCCTGTGGCTCGCGTCTGCGGTATAGCGGGGGGTGTGAGTGGCTGCCTCGAGGAGTGGAGGGTATTGAAGGCTAGACAATCAGGGGACCTAGGCTGGCGTTTTGGAAGGACCGTCCTGGGTTAGGACAGGCCTGGTTGTCTGTGAGAGACATGTGTGAGTCTCCAGCAGGGCCGGGGTGTGGGCCGGCCACTGATGGGGGATGAGTGGTGTCTGATGACATCACTACCGTCCGGCCAGCCAACATTTAAATGGGGCAAGGAGAGGGGTCCCCCAGAGGGGCAGTTGAGGATACGAGGCGCTTTGCTGGCGTCGGACGCCGCATGGGTCCCACACGGCCCTGAGGGAGCATCTCAGGGTGGTGAAGGTTTGGGAGCCTGACCCCGTGAAGCAGGCACGTGCCACCAGCGTGTGGAGTTCAGCACCGTGCCTGCTTCGTGGGGCTCCTATGAGGGACGCTGAGAGGAGCCCCGGGGAGCTTGGCCAGGGCTGGATCAGGCCAGTGACAGGGAACTCAGCCACTGACTCTTCAGTGTTCCTGCAGCGGTGTGAAAAGAGGTTCACGGAATCACCTAGAAGGTACCTTGCCTCTCCCCAGAAAGGCTGAACTTCAACCTACAAAGCCTCTTGCTGTGGTTGGCAGGTTACAGGAAACACGAGCTCACAGGAGCAGAATCCACGATGCTGGGAGGATGTGGTCAGTGGAGTCAAAAAAAGGGCAGCAGGGAGGGAAGGAGCCAGACGTCTAATAAAAAGGAAAAGAGGTCTAAGAGACGTGTCCCAGTGCTGTGGACTTCAGCTGGACCCTGGTTAGATGAAACCAGTTGTAAAAAGATGGGCTGTTTGGGATTTCTTTTCAGACAAACAGGGAAAACTTAAGCATGGAGGAGGTGTCACGTGATAGTAAGGGATCGTTCGAGCAAGGGATCGTTTGTTTCACCAGATACGATAGTGGTATTTGTGCTTGAAACGGTTCCCTCAGAGCCTGGACGAAAGTCTCACTGGGTGAAATGAATAGGATGCCTGTGATTCAAAATTCTCCATCCTTCCTGACTCCCCAAAGGACAGCGGTGAATGGAGGAAGAATAGCAGGTCAACAGTTGCTGAGACAGAGTACTAAAGGGTGTCTTGGGATTCATTACACTCTTCTCTCTCTTACAGTTTCTGTAAGAAAAGAGCTGGGGTTTTTTTGAATCGAAGTCTATTAAGGACTTAAAACAGGGCCTGCCACATACTTGTAATGCCACATACTTGTACTGTATTATACAAGTGTCTGCATTTTTATTTTGTTTGTTCTTTTTAAGTAACCTTTTTTTTTTGCCCGGTCTTTAATTGTTTAATCATCTGGGCCAAAGAGGAAGGCCTCAGGAGGACTGTTAGTGCCTTCTGGTACCGGCCCAGCTCGGTGTCCCCTGACATGCCTTTGGTTCTGAGATTCCGTTTCCCCTGGTGGAGGCAGTTCCAGAACATGTGTGCTGAGCTGCCCTGAGTCTCGGTTCTGCCCAGCCTGCCCGTCCCCTTCGCAGTGACCTGTCCTGACCACTCCTGGCGTGCGGTCTGCCCCCTCAGCTGAGGCCCCTGCAGTCCTCGTGACCTTTGCGTTTTTCTGAAGCTGCTCTGACAGGCTGGCCCCGTGTTTACCGCACTTTGCAGACACGGAGACTGTTTTACTGATTGAAGGGCAGTGGCAGCCCCGTGCGGCGCGTCGGACTGCCGTCCCTGGCGCCGTCTGCTCACTCGCACCCCTGGCCACGTGGTGGTGGTTCTCGCTTTCAAACCCTCTGCCAGCAAAAAGGTTACAGCTCGCTGACAGCTCGGGTGATGGGTAGCATTTTTTAGCAACAGCACTCAAGTGTGAGCATCACTCTTATATGCACTGGGAAACCAAACTCTCCGTGTAATGTGTTTTCCCTCGATAGTCACTCTGTGTCACGGCTGGGAGCCGAGCACACGGTGCGTCCGTGCTCTACCTGTGCGTGCATGTCTGAGATTTCCTTACACATGTCGTGTGTCTTTCCCTCACCTCCCAGCCTCCTAGAATAAGCTCCACTTTATTAAAGACTGGGCAGGGGTTTTTACCTTTGTTCAGTTTTGTGTTCCCGCACCTAGAATTGTGTCTAAAATATCATAAATGCTCAATAAATACTTAAATGAATGAATGATATACTGTGTTTCTTAAAGATGGGGCTGTGACATCAATTGCGTCTCTCTCCCCCCACCCTGCCACTGCGATGACTAGGAGCTGATGTGGGTTGACTCGTGCCCTCCAGCCCTCTGTTCGGTGACCAGGTCTCGCCACTTTAAGGTGACCGGCCTGAGCGACGTCAGGGACGGGGCCGCCCCTGCAGCCTTCTGTCCCCAGAACCTTGGCATCAGCACAGCTCCCCAGCCAGGGGAATGGGTGCACCTTAACCTGGACTGTTGCTTTGACTTTGCCCACGTGAAACCGTTTGACACCAGTGTTAGCCGAGTGCTTGGGCAGCCGTGGATCAGCTGATGCATGATTCAGAAATCCCAAATCACTGTAGCATGGGAGAGCGGGAGGCCTGGTAGAAGCCCAGGCTTCTGTGCACACGTGCCGCCATCTCTTCCCAAGCACAGACGGGAAGTTTGAAGAGGTACTGATTACAAGAGGTGGTTCTGGTGGTATCCTGTGAGAATCGTTCCAGATACAGATGTATTTTTGTGGGGTGGGGTGTTAGCGCCACTTCCTACTTTCCCATCTTGACCTCCTCCTCAAGGGAAGGTCCTAAGCTTGAACATGACCTCCGCTTCTCTGAGAAGCTGATGACCTCCCACAGTGACACACAGGGCATGCCCTAGTCCCAGGGGTGGGCATGAATATCGGGAAGCGCTTAGTCTGGCCCAGCCTGGTTTCTTTCACTGAATGATACCGAGACATCAGCAGCGACGCTGGGAGCCTGCCCCCTGCCACCCAGCATGTGAGCGTGGTCCAGGCTTGCTGGGGTGGGGAGAGGATGCTGGAATGGATAACCCACCTTGCTTCACAGGAGAATGTCTCATGACACAAGATGGTCATCAAATTTCTTCTTTACAATTCTGTTATTTTAAAAACCGTAGCCTAAGTGGATGACTTAACGAAGGGAGATATGAAAAATGTATTTTTTAGAAAAAGGGTCTCAGGAAGGCTTGAGGAAGAAGGAGTGAAGCACAAAGAAAGTAGGTGTGAGGGCAAATAATTAACAGCCGTCGATTGTTAAAATAACTCTTTTTATGAGTCCTGGATATTGCTAAACAAAATGCTGTCATTTTATCAGGATGACCAAATGCGCCTCGGATTTCATGCTCAAAGACGTCTCATGTTTTTTGCATAGATATGGCACATTTTATACATCTACTTGATTTCTGGCTTTATATAAAATTGATAAAGCAACTGACAAAAAGTGCAGCAGATCAATATGTTAGAACAGGTCCTTCAGAGGCCAAGGGACCAGGTTACAATTACATCTCTTAAGAGTTTGTTTATTAAAAAACACGCTGAATGGGCTTAAGGTGTCAGTTACAACACAGGCAGCTTCTCACTTGTTTCATAATCTCATAAGGAAGGTTTTTTGTGTTTTAACCCGTGCACCATTTTTTGTGATGGGGATTCTGTTCATTGTCCTGCAATAACTTTTGCTCCTCTGGAGGGAGGTGTGCGCCTACGTTCTCATCATGAACGTCCTGCGAACTCCAGGAACCTGCTGTGGGCTGTTGACTGCATAGGAAGCAGAAGGCTGGTCAAGTTCACGTCTTTCCATTCCTCTTAAAGAAGGATTCAGAGCTTTTCTCATAGCTCAGTCGGTAAAGAATCTGGCAGCAGTGCAGGAGACCTTGGTTCGATCCCTGGGTCAGGACAGTTCCCTGGAGAAGGAAATGACGACCCACTCCAGTATCCTTGCCTGGAAAATCCCAGGGACAGAAGAGCTTGATGGGCTGCAGTCCATGGGGCTGCAAAGAGCTGGGCATGACTGAGGGACTAACAGTAAGAAGGATTAAACTAATGGATCCTGATGAGGGTGCGTGCTTGATGGTTGATGTTTAAACTAGTCCTTTGAAAGAGCTGCTCAATAACTTTTCCTGAAAGTCTTTTTAATCAGGAGTTGTTTTACTTTAAAATTAGACACATACTTATAGAAAAGAACATCAACTACACACACAAAGACTTCTCAAGTTTTAGACTACAAATTAATAAAGAAGAACTGTAAAACTTAGACTAAAAATAAAAATAAAGCAACTCCAATAAAAATTAATTTTAAAAAATGATGACCCGAACATAGGCACGTAGTATTCAGTATTAAAATCACATTTTAAATGAAGAGCCTTGGACTGGGAGTCTGACCTGTTGTTAACTGGGAGGCTCACTTCGCCTCTCTGGGCCGCAGTCTCCTCATCTGCGAGGTGAAGCCCCTGGTGGCTCCTGAGCTGTACTCGCCACGTGCGCCCTCTGGGTCCTTGCTTTGGTGCTAGTCTGGATCGCGAGTGTAAAATACACAGCAGGTTTTGAAGACTTAGTACGAAAAGAATATCAAGTAACTTAGTAATGTTGGATACTGACTACTATATCAGTATAATAATACTCTGCATATATTGGGTGAAATACAGTAAATTGGAATTAATTTCACCTTTGTTTACTTTTTTGTGGGGTAGGTAATTTTAAATGGTGTATGTGACTATGTGGTGTGTAGGACAGAGTAAGGGATGAGCGAAGGAAGGAATGAGCAAAATTTTCCCCAGAATCTATCTCAACCAATCGTCTGTAAGACAGTTCCAAAGTTTTATGTTCAAATGTGTGTGTGTGTGTGTGTGTGTGTATATATATATATATATATATACATATATAATTTGTGAAAGTAAAATTGCCATTCAGGTGGCTTAAATACCGATCATATATATAGTGTATGAGGGGAAATAGGGCTCTTAAAAAGTGTTAAACAAGTAAAAGGCGACATTAAAACTTGTTCCTACCCTTCCACCCCAGGATTTTGTGACCGTCTTGGTTTGCTCCTCAAGCTTTTCTACCAGAGGGATTCACTGAGGGGCCTCCCTGGTGGGCCCGAGGTTAAGACCTCACCTTCCAGTGCAGGGGGTGAAGGTTCAATCCCACATACCTGCGGGGCCAAAAGCCAAAAAGGTATAAAAAGTAATATCGTAAAAAATTCAATAAAGACTTTAAAAATGGTCCACCGTTAAAGAGGGAAGAAAAAGAGGTTTCGCTGAGACACAAGAACTCAGCCCGAAGCTGCCTTCCTCTCCGCCTCCAAACAGGACTGGTTTTTCCAGATCTCTTGTTTTAGCTTAAAAGACAAAATCCATGTGAGTTTTGCATTCATAATAAATTTCTGTTAACGTTTGGGAAAAGTCTTCAATTACTGTCAAGTAACGTCAGTGCTCTGGGAAGTGGTGCCCCTCGTTTAACCCGAGGTCCCCCTTGGTCCACGTCAGGACCATCGTAATCGTATCTGAGGACGATTGACTGCTAGGACGTCCCTGGTGGTACAGTGGATAAGAACCTGCCTGCAAGGGACACGAGCTCGATCCCTGGTGTGGGAAGGTCCCACCTGCCCCAGAGCGACTAAGCCTGTGTGCCCAACTACTGATCCCGTGCTCCAGAGCCTAGGAGCCCCAGCTACTGAGCCCAGTGAGCCTGTGCGCCACAAGAGATGCCACCACACTGAGGAGCCCGCACACCACAACTAGAGAGGCTCCTGCTCACTGCAACCAGAGAAAACCCACGCAGCAGTGAAGACCAAGCAACCAAAAATCAAATACATTTTAAAAAATCCGTTGCTAGTAAGGCTAGTGTAGGAGGACTGTGGCTTGTAGAGTAACAGTGTCCATCTTCTTGCGGTAAGAATTAAATGAGATTTAATGCAGACGAGTCATTTAGCACACAGTGTCGCTAAAAATTATTAGCTAGTTGCTAATAGGTGGTGTTCCATATAAAATAGGACAGAGACTGAAGGATTGTCCCAAGAGGATTCTGACTCTACCAGGCTGGCTCACAGCAAGTTATGACATTGTATCAGCACTGCTATAGAACCAACGGGATCACCCATTTCATTTACAGTTTTGTTCATGTTTAGGCAGGTCTTAGTAGGAGCCTACATGTTCTAACTGAAAAAGTCCCAGATCGCAATTAAGAAACCCTGAAATTTAATCCGGGAGCCTCCTTTTTATTTATAGTTTATAGCCTCTGAAGAATTGTTAAATGGTCTTTAGTAAACAGCATGTTCAATACTATTGATAAAAAGAACAAAGCCATTTGGAGGAAGAGAGAAGTGAACTAACAAAAACCTATAGGCTTCCCAGACAGCTCAGTGGTAAAGAACCCACCTGCCAATGCAGGAGCCACAGGAACGAGGGTTTGATCCCTGGCTCGGGAAGATCCTCTGAACAAGGAAATGGCAACCCACTCCAGGATTCTTGCCTGGGAAATCCCATGCACAGAGGAGCCTGGTGGGGGTCCATGGGGTCTCAAAGAGTGGGACATGACTGAGCAACTGAGCACGCATGCATAGGCTGATACACCTGCTGCCTGGCTGGATTTCCCTGTGTGTTGGGCTTGGGAAAGTCATGTGACATAAGTCCTTGTCTCCTCATCTCCTTAATAAGGGTGTTTGCTAAGGCCTCTTCCAGTTGCAAGTGTTGAACTTGCAAGTCAGACTGTCTGATTCCAAATTCCACCTCCCTATTTGCTAGTTGAATGGGCAAACCAAGCTGTCTGAACTTGCTCCTTCATCTGAAACGAAGACAGTGTACTCAGTAATTGGTCTCCTCTCAGAATTCGAGGAAATGTTAAGGCAAGTTCCCTGGCAGTGTCCGTATCTTGCTCTGTTTCCCTCTTCCAGAATGAATACGTTTTATTTCACAAGCAGGATAATTGGGAACTTAAAAGATGAGGACTCTAGAGCGAGTGGCCCAAATCCACAGACAGCCTTGGGAGCAGAGAGGAGAAAATGGCCTTCACCACAACACGTTGCTTCCAGAAGAGAGTCTTAAGAGCAGACTAGGGGTGGGACTTGCCTGGCGGTCCAGTGGTTAAGACTCTGAGCTTCCCCTACAGGGGGCACAGGTTTGATCTCTGGTCGGAGAAGTAAGATCCTGCCCTCCACGCAGCGGCCAGAGGGGGAAAATCTAGCTATAAGCAATTTCTTGGAAAAAGAGCCAATGAGGGGTTTTATTTCATCTGAAGATAAACTCACACCAAACTGTACGTAGTGAATATCTGGGGCGCGAAACGAGGCGGACGGTAGAGAGTGTCGGAGGGGTGGGGTGGGGAGCGAGGAGATGCTTAGAAAGGGGAGGGTGGAGGAGCCCGGCGGCCAAACTTCCTGACTTAGCAGTTCTGCAGGGCAGGCTCCACCCTGGCTTAAAACGGTGGGAGGAGTCGGCGTCATCCTTTTAGGAAGCCGCTCCCGGCTTTGGGGCCTGGGATCTCGGGCGTGCTGCTTGGGGGCTCAGGCAGAGCTGGTTTGGGGAGCTGGCACCCACACCTAGCACCCGAGCCGGAGAAGCTGGCCTTCCCAGTCAGATGAAGGGGTGAGCGCTCCCCCCAGGAAGTGGGCCGGGGCCGAGGCCGCCCCTCTCCCCGGGGGACCCGAGCACCCCGGGCAAGCTGGCCACGTAGTCTTAGGATTCTCCAGGAGATCCGTGGGTTGGTTTGCAGAGTGGTTGCTTTCTGGTTTTGCTCTCTGGCTGGCTTTTGTTGGGTTGATTGGTGCGTTTGAGGCACAAGGCAGCCTACGGAGCATCTAGTTACCCAGCTTGGTATTGTTTAGTCCCTAAGTCGTGCCCAACTCTTGGTGACCCCGTGGACTGCAGCCCCCCCAGACTCCTCTGTCCTTGGGACTTCCCAGGCAAGAATCCTGGAGTGGGTTGCCATTTCCTCCTCCAGGGGATCTTCCGGATCAGGGCATGTAACCCAAGTCTCCTGCACTGCAGGTGGATTCTTGACCACTGAGCCACCAGGGAAGCCCTGGTTACCCGGCTTAGTGGAAAGCAAAAAGCGGGGCCCTTGCTTTCCCTGGGAAGCCCCCCTCTGTTAGGACCTTCCCCGCCCCTCCTGCAGGAACTTCACTGCTTCTTCCCCAGTTTCTGAACAAGTCTGCTTTGGGTTTGCTGGCTTTTAGGCTGCGCCTGCCAGCCTAAAGAAAGCGGCCTCAACAGAAAAGCAGTGAGCAGCCCTGGCCCTTAGCTGGATCCACTCTCCCAGCATCTCTGAATACCCTTGATCTTGGGGCGTGGCTTTGAGGCCCCAGGATGGTGCAGAGAGGGCTGGAGTCTGGGCCTGGGACACAGAGAGTGCGTTTTCTGGGGACAGCTTGCCAGAATGAGGCAGTTTCGCAGGGTGTCAGGAGAAGGAAATCTGGCTCTCTTGACTGGAACAGGCTTATCAGGAGTCCCTGGAATAAAAGGGGAAAAAAAAAACCCTTCAAAGATCTTGACGATGGGAAAACATTTCTGTGACAAAGAAAGGGCAAGGCCCTATTAGAAAGCAAATGCAGAAAAGATCCCTGAACCATTGCATTTGGAGTTTGAAATTTCAGCTGTTTCTGTCTTCAAGCCCCCGGAGGCCCCGCCCAACCTCAGCAGGTGCTCCTGGTCCACCTGCCTCAGGCTGGGCTCCTGCCAGCCAGTATCAGCCCCCTGGCAGGCGCAGAAATCTGTTTTCCAGACCACGTGGATTGAGGGGAGAGGAATCCGAGGAGGCAAATTAGGGGTGCTTTGGATGCAGCTGTTGAAGGCTGGGTGTGTGTCCATGCCTTAAGGCAGTGTGAGCCCCGCCTGCACGTGATGGAAACCCAGGTGTCCCCAGAAAATAAAGGACAATGAAGGAGGTCACCCAGGCTTCCCAGGTGGCGCCAGTGGTAAAGAACCTGCCTGCCAATGCAGGAGATATAAAAGATGTGGGAAGATCCCCTGGAGCAGAAAATGGCAACCCACTCCAGGATTCTCGGCTGGAGAATCCCATGGACAGAGGAGCCTGGTAGGCTACAGTCCATGGCATTGCACAGAGTCAGATATAACTGAGTGACTGACACGCCTGAGATCCCGGTGCTGCCATTTCCCGCATCTTTTCAGGATCCTGGGCTAGAAGTCAAGCTGTGCTCAGCTTCCCTCATTGGTGACATTCAACCCTTTCACTTCAGCCAAGTTACTTACCACGGGTCCACCTTTTCCAGCTTCCAGAGTTTTATATTGTCTCCTCTCTCATTCTCCCTGGTCCTGCGCCACTTTTATTTCTTTGGTTTTTAGCATTTCAGGAGGAATGAAATGAGCTAAATGTGCTCATCATGGGTCTTTATTCAGAACCGCATCTCAGACTCTAACAGACTTGTCTGATTAAGGAAGGATACACAAACACCACAGAGGCGGCCTGGACATCTCTGACTTTGTTGGTGTGAGCTCCTAAGAGAAAAGGAAGCAAAAAATGTTACATTTGGATGAATGTGTAATTGTTTTATTGCTGTGTTATTCTAAGAGTCTTTTCAAAGCCTGCCAAGGAAAGTCAAGGAGAGGCAGAAATAACATGGACAGATCTCAGGTCTCTCTCTTATTGATAAAGCTTTAAAGATCATACCTATCTTCACTTACGATAACAAAGACAGAAACACGAGAAGACAGGCTTACTTGGTGGGCAGAGGACTGGCAGAATTTTATTATTCACATTGTTTAGAATTGCCAGCACATGGTGATAATAAAAAGCAGTTTTTGTTGTTGGTTGATCAATCACGTCCGACTCTGCAGCCCTTTGGACTGTAGCCTGCCAGGCTTCTCTGTCCATGGGATTTCCTAGGCAAGAATACTGGAATGGGTTGCCATTCCCATGACTGCAGCCTGCCAGGCTCCTCCATCCATAGAATTCTCCAGGCAAGAATAGTGGTGTGGGTTGCCATTTCCTTCTCCCAGGGATCTTTCCGAGCCAGGGATTGAACCTGTGTCTCTTGCATCTCCTGTGTTGACAGGCTGATTCTTTACCAGAGAAGCCCCAATAAAAAGCAGAGGGAGTTTTAATTGGCTTACTGCTGTCTTTAAAATCATTGCAGACAGAGCTGTCTCTTACTGTCTGCACCTGAGCTGACATCTCCCTCTCCTAAGACAGTGCTGATTGGAGGTTCTGGTTGAGGATCCTGGAAAAAGAAACCTGTTGTGATGATGTGGAGATATCAGACTTCAGGCAGAAAATGGCAAGTTTCCAGGCTTTCAGAAATTTTAAAACTTCAGAAACTGTAAAAATTATTGGTGGTTCTTCATGTTATTTCCAGAGAAGGCAATGGCACCCCACTCCAGTACTCTTGCCTAGAAAATCCCATGGATGGAGGAGCCTGGTAGGCTGCAGTCCCTGGAGCCGCTAGAGTCGGACACAACTGAGTGGCTTCACTTTCACTTTTCACTTTCATGCATTGGAGAAGGAAATGGCAACCCACTCCAGTGTTCTCGCCTGGAGAATCCCAGGGATGGCGGAGCCTGGTGGGCTGCCATCTATGGGGTCGCACAGAGTCGGACACGACTGAAGTGACTTAGCAGCAGCAGTAGCAGCATGTTATTTCATCTCTGTAAAATCCTGCAGGTGGAAAGAATGTGTTTCCTCGTGTTCCCCTTCCTTTAGTCCTGCGTTTGATGCCTATGTATTGAGACCCGATTGTATGCAAGCTCTGTGCTGAGACTTGCCTCAGGGCCTAGCTGGAGAGAGGGGTGTATTTTTAAAAAATGCACTGGAGGCACAATGTGGCACGTGAAGGTTTTCTCCGATACAAGGTTTAGAAGAGACCCAGGGAAGAATTGAAGTATTGATTTCGCCTGGGGGCGCAGGTTGCCTTCAGCTGGAGAGGGCATTGAGTGAGCCAAGGGCTCTGGGCAGAGACGGGTTGTCCCTGTGGGAAATGAGATCATTCAGGATGGCTACTCAGGACAAGTGTCAGGGCCGAGGTGTGTCAAAAGAATTTAAAGTGGATTTTTAAGGCAAGTGATTTTCAAAATCAGGCCCAGCGCAGGGGACTACTCTCTTACTACTGGCTGGAAATCCCAACACGGCCTTTCTTGGATCCTCTGAATCTCCATTTTTTTTAAAAAAAAAAAGCTCTCAGGTCCATTGACATACATACACTACCAGGTGTAAACTAGATGGCTAGTGGGGAGCTGCTGTATAGCACAGGGAGCTCAGCTCGGGGCTCTGGGACGACTAGCGGGCTGGGAGAGGGGAGGAGAGGAGACATATACGCATACACAGAGCCGACTCACATTGTCGTTCAGCAGAAACAGTTAAACTGTAAAGCAGTTACGCTCCAACTAAAATATAAATAAAATTTTAAAACGCTCTCAGGTCTATTAACCGGGTTTAGAAACCACTGGTTTAGGCGGTACAGTCCCACCGAAGGAATTTACGCGGTCAAAGAACATAATCATATTGTCATCTGAGAAATATCCCTTTGACCAACATGTAGAATTTGGACTGGGCAAGAGACTGGAGGCAAAGGAGCCACTCTGGAGACAAAGGAGCCGCTTTGGAGGCTGATGAGGAAGTGGGCCGTGCGGAGGCAGTGGGGCTCAGTGTAGAGGGTCCCGCTTGACAGCAGGTGGAGATGCAGCTGTAGAGACGGGCGGGGGTGGAGCATCTCGCTGACTCCCAGGACTCCGGCCCTGGTGGCAGGTAGCAGGGGAGACAGCAGTTCAAGCCATCAAGATGGAAAAGGAGGGCGGGATCAGGCTTGCGGGGAGAGAATGAGATGCTTTGGGGATTAATGAGTTTGCAAGTGTGTGAAGAGATGTGAAGATCCGAGAGTTGCCACTTGGGGATGGGGGCAGGTGGGGGGTTTGACGTTATAGGAAAAACTGGGGTGCCTGACAGAGCGTAAGGAGTGGAGACCGGAAGAGAAACTGCCTTCAACCTTGAAGGCGGGTAGGACAGTGTGCGGGCCTGCAGGAGCAGTCAGCAGGGCTGGAGGAAGACTCCAGCTGCCTCAGCCAAAGAGATGACAGTGAGTGAGTGCTAGAGGTTCAGTCACGTCAGACTCCATGGGCTGAGCCCGCCAGGCTCCTCCGTCCATGGCAAATACTGGAGCAGGTTGCCATGCCCTCCTCCAGGGATCGAAACCGGGTTTCCTGCATTGCAGGCAGATTCTTTACCAACTGAGCCACCAGAGAAGTAAAGAAATGGAGGGCAGCCTGAAAGAAGGGGGTGGTCTTCCCCGGGGCCGCCTCCTACTGCAGGCATCCCGGGAGCAGGGAGCCGCAGGTGCCCAGAGGAAAAGGGTGGGGAGCAGAGCTTTGGATTTGCCTCAATTATTTTTAATCTCCTTGCACATTCAGTTAGGACTTAGCAGCCTTTTCTCCCAGAGACAAAAGCTGGCAAGTGCTTGGGGCCTGGGTGGAGCGTCCCCAGCCCTTTGCTGAGTGAGAAGCTGCTCCAAGGCTTCGGTGTCCTGGCTTTGAAGGAGCTGGGCTCTCCAGCTTCTGGGAAGAGGCCAGCCCTGAGCTGGGCAAGGCTGTGTCGTGTCTTGTGATTCTGGCCGCACTGCCCATTGCGCAGAAATCACTGCGCATGCACACATGCGCAGTCGCCTGAGTCATGTCCTACTCTGCAACCCCCATGGATGGTAGCCCACCAGGCGCCTCTATCCATGGGGATTCTCCAGGCAAGAATATTGCTGTGGGTTGCTATGCCTTCCTCCAGGGAATCTCCCCAACGCAGGGATCAAACCAGTGTCTCATGTCTCCTGCATTGGCAGGTGGGTCTTTTACCACTTGTAGCCACCTGGGAAGCCTCCAGAAATCACTCTAGACACTGCAAAAGAGAGAAGTGACATTTAAAAGGGGAACATACGTTTTTACCCTTATCCTATGCTCTCTGCTTTTTGTGTTTTCAGTTTAAATGAGACTTTATGGTTATTAAAGGAGGGTAATCAAGGCCCCCTTTTATGAGATAAATTTTATTTTATGAACTTTTTTTCCCAACCACCAGTATATGGTGGGTTTTATTCTTAATCAGATATCAGGTTGGCCAACGAGTTCATTTGGGTTTTTCTGTACGTATGTATGGAAAAACCCAAACAAACTTGTTGGCCAACCCGATATGTGTATTTCTATTGAAGTATAGTTGCTGTGCAATATTATGTAAGTTACATGTGTACACTATAGTGATTCACAATTTTTTTAGTGATTCACAGTTTTAATAGGCCAATCTGTGGCTCAGATGGTATAGAATCTGCTCGCAATGAGGGAGACCTGGGTTCAATCCCTGGGTCAGGAAGGTCCCCAGGGAGAGGAAATGGCAACCCACTCCGGTATTCTTGCCTGGGGAACCCCACAGACAGAGGAGCCTGGCGGGCTGCAGTTCATGGGGTCGCAAAGAGTCTGGTGCAACCGAAAGACTAACACTTTCACCTTTTTTACCTCATTTATAGTTATTATAGGACTTCCCTTGTGGCTCAGATGGCAAAGCGTCTGCCTACAATGCGGGAGACCTGGGTTCGATCCCTGGGTGGGGAAGATCCTCTGGCGAACCCTCTCTGGTACTCTTGCCTGGAAAATCCCGTGGATGGAAGAGCCTGGTAGGCTACAGTCCATGGGGTCGCAAAGAGTCGGACACAACTGAGCAACTTCACTTCATTTCACTTCATAGTTATTATAACATATTGGCTATGTGGCTTCCCTGGTGGCTCAGTGGTATAGAATCCACCTTCCAATGCAGGAAATAGAAGTTCGATCCCTGATTCAGGAAAATCCCCTGGAAGAGGAAATGGCAACCCACTCCAGTATTATTGCCCGGAAAATCCCATGGACAGTGGAGACAGTGGAGACTGGCAGGCTACAGTCCCTGGGGTCACAGAAGAGCTGGACACGTAGCGACTAAACAGCAGTGTTCCCTGTATTGTGTGACGTGTCCCTGTAGCTCGCTTTGGATGCAGTGGTTTGACCCTCTCAATCCGCCAGCCCTGCTTTTCTCCTCCCCCTCCCTCTCCCCAGCAGTAACCATAGCTCGTTCTCTAGGTCAGTGAGCCTGCTAAAGATTTAGTGGTTTTGATCAGAAGAATTCAGGCCTCATTAGGGACACAGATGAATGAATCTATTCGGCATTCCCTGTAAAATAGGGAAAAGCAATCCTCTGTGCTTTATGGAGCTATTTTTTGGGTGGAGTTTGGATAGATAAGCAGAAGCTAGGAGGACACGGGCTTCCCTGGTAGCTCAGCTGGTAAAGCATCTGGCTGCAACGAGAAGACCCCAGTTCGATTTCTGGGTCGGGAAGATCCCCTGGAGAAGGGGTAGGCTACCCAGTCCAGTATTCATAGGCTTCTCTGGTGGCTCAACTGGTAAAGAATCCACCTGTAATGTGGGAGGCCTGGGTTCAATCCCTGGGTCCAGAAGAGTCCCTGGAGGAGGGCATGGCAGTCCACTCCAGTATCTTTGCCAGGAAATCTCATGGACAGAGGAGCCTGGAGGGCTACAGTCCACGGGGTCACCAAAGAGTCGGACCCGACTGAGCACACAGCAGAGGCCGACATGCATTCTTTTACTCATTCAGCAGGTATTTATTGGCTGCCTACTCTGTACAAAACAGCGTGTATGGAACTCCACCCTGCCCAAAGGGACCCGGAGAGCTGGGGAGGCAAGACGAGACACGCACACCAAGCTTAAAAACGCTGCCCAGAACAAGGCTTAGGCCGAGGCTCCCCAGATGAAAGGCAGGAGGCAGGAGCTTCCGTTCTCAGGTCTGGTCTGCGGAGGCTGGGAGAGGAGGCAGCCTCGCAGGGCGCCGGCCGGCTGCTCCTGAGCTCGCCACGAGCCAGGTGTCTGCCTCCTCTGCTCTAGGATGGGGGGGACCACGTCTCCCTGACAGTTGCTGATGGCAAGTTCGGTGTGCTGGTTTTTTCTTCCATGTCCCCTCCACCCCAGTGATTTCTGCCCTCCGGGAGCCCTGCTCCCCACAACACCCCTCCGCGTGCTGCATCTTTACCCCATCCTCACTGGCTGTGTCTCCCCACGAGGATGTGGTGGGGACTTTGTAAATATTTGTTGAACGGGGAAATAAACAGCATTGTGGTCAGAGAGCAGAGTGTGGTCTCAGCGGGGGCTGGGAAGAGCCTGGGATGCTCAGAGGAGAGGGAGTCAGCCCACTAGGCTGGGGTCGGGGTGTGAGCGGAGAATGGTAAAGGCAGATGGGGCGCCCCTCAGGGCACGTCGGAGTTGGGACGTTGTCCTGCTGGTCCTGGGAACACGTGAGAGCTGCGGGTGACTGACGGGGAGGACTGAGACCAAGCTGGGGCTCTGTGCAGGGTGGACCACCCGGGGCACCGGGACCAGTGAGCACTCTGGTGGAAGGCCCAGAGAGGCAGGGTGCTGGCCGATCCCAGCAGACAGGGATACAGAGGTGATGATACACAGTTGAAAGAGGTATGTTTCTGTGTTCCCATAAAGAGCACATTAACCACTGAAAGGACAATGACAAAATTTAAAAGTCCAGCAGGTTTTATTCAGGCTGTACCAGCATGCCCTGAAAGCCTGACCCTTGGTCCCCAAGGACCCCTCTCCGATCAACCAAGCCTGCCCTCCTAGGAAATCTCTCCGGAGGCCAGATGGACAAGATGGCATCAGACTCGGAAGCGCCTGAGCCCTTATCTTTGGTGTTTACTCTGACTCCCAGGGAAGACTCCAGGCACAGAGGTCTCTCTGAAGGGAGCCTGTGGGGGTGTGTGTGTGTGTATGTGTGTGTGAGTGTGAGACAGAGACTGCCCTCCTGCTTCTCCAGATCTTATCTGCAGCTGCCCACAGTCTAGTTGCTGCTGATCCTAATCTCCATTAAGAGAGTCTCCGGAGCCCAGTGAACCTGGGCTGGAACAGACCACAGCTTCAGTCTCATGAGAGCCACGGAGCAGGCGGGTTTCAACAAACCTCTGGGCCTGCAGGGAGAGTGAATGGTAAATGTGACTATTCAAAGACGGCTCCCGGGTGCCAGCTTTTAATTTTCTTTTTTCCAGGATGTATTAATTTGGAAATAATGATTATATATGTTGGCAAACAGAAGCGGAATGAAAAAATGCCCCGTAAAGGAAAGAAAGATTAGAGACTCCCCTGGTGGTCCTGTGACTAAGACTCTGAGCTCCCGATGCAGGAGTGCTGGGTTTGATCCCTGGTTAGGGAACTGGATCCCACATGCTGCAACTGAGACCTAGCATAGCCAAATACATAAGTAAATATTTGTTAATAGAGGAAGAAAATTTAGTTCTTTTGTTGGGGACGGGGGAGATGGGGAGGGACTGGGAATTTGGAGAGATAAAGGGTGGCAGAAGGCAGAGAAGGAAGGAAAGGGTAAAGGAAACACGCAGGTGGGTGACAATGCGTGGGACAGAAAAGGGAAGGCTTGACTTCAGTGAAATTTTGACCTTTTCACAGTTGCACTAGAATTTATTTTAAATGTGTATTAAATGTGTACAGAAAACATTGACTTTGTAGCTGGACACGCTGCCCAGTTTTCATATTGAGTATTAGGCAACTTGGACTCAGTGTGAGCCAGAATTGTGCATTTCTACAGTGTTATTCTGGAGAAGGCAATGGCACCCCACTCCAGTACTCTTGCCTGGAAAATCCATGGACAGAGGAGCCTGGTGGGCTGCAGTCCATGGGGTCGCTAAGAGTCAGACACGACTGAGCAACTTCACTTTCACTTTTCTCTTTCATGCACTGGAGAAGGAAATGGCAACCCACTCCAGTGTTCTTGCCTGGAGAATCCCAGGGACAGCGGAGCCTGGTGGGCTGCGTCTATGGGGTCGCACAGAGTCGGACATGACTGAAGCAACTTAGCATAACAGTGTTATTCATGACACGAGATGGTTGGATGACATCACCAACTCGATGGACATGAATCTGAGCAAACTCTGGGAGATGGCGAAGGCTGGCGTGCTGCAGTCCAAGGGGTTAGCAAGGACTCAGACAGGACCGAACGACTGAACAGCATTCATGACATCCCCTACGTGGAAAAACCCAGCTGTCCATCAGCAGGGAAACAAAACAAGTATATCCATAGCATGGAATATTTTTCAGCAATAAAAGGAAATGAAATTCTGACAAGTGCTACCACATGGATGAGCCTGGATGTTTTGCTGAGCGAAAGAAGCACATGTTGTATGATCCCATTTACGCAAAATGTCCAGAGTTGACAGATCCATAGAGACAGAAAGCAGGTTAATGGTTACCAAGGACTCAGGGGAAGGGACCCGGGAGTGACTGCTGACAGATAAGGGGTTTCCCTTTGGATGAAAATATTCCAGAATCAGTGGTGATGGTTACACAACTCTCTGTCTATACTACACATCCCTGAATTGTACACTTTAAAATGGTGAATTTTATGACATGTGAATTACACCTCAACTAAGAAGACAATAGAATTTTGCAATTCTGCAACTTCCTTCTCTGTTTTGGCCCTACTTTTTGTTTTGTTACTATGTAAATCTTTCCCCCCTGGAAACAGTATCAGTCACATGTTTCAAAATTCAATAGACATAAAAGAACATCTTACTCCCCTTCAATCCACCCCCAGCTACTCAGTTCCCCTCTCCAAAAGTAAACTTAAAAAGCATTTACTGCCAGGAGTTCCCTGGCAGTCCAGCGGTCAGGAGGATTCCGTGCTTCCAATGCAGGGGGCGTGAGTGTGATCCCTGGTCGAGGAACTAAGATCCTACATGCCAAGGTGCGACCAAAAATTAATAAATAAATGAATAAAGTGGCAACTTTTTTTTTTTTAAAGGGCAGGGTTACCAGTTTCTTGTGTGACTTTCGCAGGTTTTGCATACAGAGGCAAATATATATGTAAACCTTGCCCCTCCCCACTTTAAAGAAAGAATGATATTCTGTGGTCCTGTGCCTGGCTTCTTTCGCTAGACAGCGCATCTGGTTGAACTCTTTCCCACCTCAGGGGGAAATAGCTGAGCTCCTTCTGAACTGCCAGAGGTGCCTGGGCACCGTCAAGGAAGATAGGCAGTGGGGAGGAGCAGCAGGCAGGGCTCAAGCAGAGACGGGGAAATTAAACGTTACCAAACGCCGATGGGGGGCTGGTCCCTGGAAACGCCGTCAGGCCTGCTGTGTCCACAGCTGGCATTTCTCAGCGAGGCTTCTCCCTTCCCCCAGACCCTGGGGGTCGCAGGCCCTGTTCTTCTTGGTGATGACACTTAAAAGGAACGGCTTTTAGGTCTTTGAGAAAATTTGCCCTGGGTTGTAATAGAAACACCTGCATCTCAGAAGGACAGGGGAAAGATTTACAATTGTAAGCTTTTCTGTTTTGTTTTGATGTTTTCAGTAAATTCTCCAAGAAAGGGAGGTCATGAGCCTATCAATAAGGGGTTGGCTGGGTAAATGGTAAATTTCTTTGGGCAGCTTTGAGCTTTTCTAGAGAACAGCACAGGGGTGGGTGGGGGCGGTAGAGTCTTTCCAGGGATGGGGCCTGTGGCTGCCATAGCCGGCTAGAGTCTGGGCAGGTCACTGAGAGAGAGCGTTGAGTGGAGTCTTTCCCGTGGAGAGTTCTTGCAGTTCTCACGTCAGTGGCATTAGGACCGTCACACTGCTGTGCAACCACCACCATCACCTCCAAAACTTTCTCATCTTCCCAAATAAACCTCTGTCCCCATCAAACACTAAATTCCCATTCCTTCCTCTCCACCGTCTCTGACAACCACCCTCCAGCATTTTGTCTCTATGAATTTGACCACTCTAGACACCTCCTTTAGGTAGAATCATATAGGATTTGTCCTTTTGTAACTAGTGTGTTTCACTTGGCATAATTGCCTCCAGATTCATCCATTTTGTAGAATATGGCAGGTTTTCATTTCATTTTTCTATTTTTTTGGCTGTGCCGTGTGGCATGCTGGATCCTAGTTCCCTGACCAGGGATCAAACCTGAGCCCCCTGCACTGGAAGCATGGAAGCCTAACCACGGGACCGCCAGGAAGTCCCAAGTTTCCTCTCTTAAGCCTGGCTAATTCTGCATTGTGAGTATGGACTACATTCTGTTATCCAGTCATCCACTGATGAACCCTTGGCTTACTTCACCTTCTGGCTTTTGTGAATAGGGCTGCTGTGCACACAGGTTTGAGACCTTGATTTCAATCGGTTTGTTTGTTTGTTTTGCATTTTCAGGGCTGGGCACTTGTTAGCTCCTCAATACATACTTGCTTAAAATCTTTTTGAGGGCGTTCTCTGGTGGCCCAGTGGTTAGGGCTCTGCACGTCCACTGGAGGGCTCTGGGTTCAATCACTGATCCCTGGTTGAGGAACTAAGATCCTACAAGCCATGCAGTTCAGCCAAAAAAAAAAAAAAATCTCTTCCTGTTGGGATGAAATGATTCAGAGTGTGAGGACTGTGAGAGTGCCCCCCGCTGGCCCCCCGATTCTATTTTAGTTTGCTTTCCTTTTATCAACTTAATTTTCACATAAAAAAGGTAGAATGAATAATGGTCAATTTGGTTACCTCTGACTGTGGTCTAAACGGCGCCCGGGAAGAAGCAGCGACGCCCCCCCACCTCCCCGCCCCCGCCATCTAAGACCTCCCTGGCCTGCAAGAGTTCCGAAAACTCCCTGCAGCAAGCCGCTGAGTAGGTTCAGGCAATCCGATGAAGGGGTGGGGGCGGGGTGGGGGCGGGGTGGGGGAGGATGGGAGGGTGCGGGGGTGGGGTGGGAGGGGCGATATGGGGAGGGTGTCGGGAATCAGGCACAGATGCAACGAGGCCCCAGACTCCAGGACTGAGACCAGGCACAAGGCTTTTCATTAGAAGAACCAGTGAGAGTGGGCAGGACTCAGCCAGAGGAGCCAGACTGAGGCTGGAGCCGTGAGTCGGGGGTTGGGCCCAAGGGCAGCAGACCTAAGAGCCCATTTACTGGGTCCAGGGGATCAGGTTTGAGTGAACTCAGCCAGCGAGCAGTCGGCGGGTTTGAGCAGGTGGGCTTAGAGCCAGAGTTAGGTGTGAACAGCCTCCATGTTATGATTTTAGGACAACAGGAACCAGAGATAGGCAGGCCACTGCAGCAAGTGTGATAAATTCAAAAAATCATGTTTCATGGGGTTAAAAAACAAAAAAGCACAGACCATACAGGAAAGAGTAAAAAAAAAAAAAAAAATGAATGAGTTAAAACTTAAAAAAAAAAAAGAAGGAACTTACCTGGTGGTCCAGTGGTTAAGACCCTGCACTTCGATGAAGAGTTCGATCCCTGGTCAGGGAACTAAGATCCTAAATACTATTCAGCGAGGCAAAACAAAAAAACAAAAAAAAGCTAGAAGACAGCTTAAACAAAGCAGGGACTCAAACAGATATCTGTGCACCATGTTCACAGAGGATTATTCATATTAGGCAGAAGCTGGGGACACCCCGGGTGTCCAGGGACAGATAAATGGATAAAGAAAACATGCTGTACGCACCCAGTGGATAGAATAGTTTCAGCCTTGAAAAGGGAGGGACGGAGAGTTATTGTTTAATGGATATACGGAGCTTCAGTTCTGCAAAATGAGAAGAGTTCTGGGATGGATGTGTAATAGTTACACAACAATGCGAGGCTTACTTTCCTTCTAGTGTACGCTTACAAATGATTAGAATAGTAAATTCTCTGTTATATGTATTTTACCACAATTTGAAAAACAGGAAGGAAGGAAATGTTGACATATGCCTCAATACAGGTGAACCTTAAAGACTTTATGCAGAATGAAATATGCCAGTCACAGAAGGACAAATGCTGTTTGATTCCACTTATGTGAGGTCCCAGAGTAACCAAATTCGTGGAGACAGAAAAATAGATCAGTGCTTGCTGGGGACTGGGGGAGGGAGGAGGGGGGAGGAAGGAAGGGGACTTCGTGTTCCGCGGGTGCAGGGCTTCAGTTTTGGAAGATGCAAAGCATCTAGGAATGGATAGTTCTGAGAGTTGATAGTTGCATAACACTGAATATACTGATGCCATTGAAACCTACACTAAAAAATGGTTAAAGGGGTCAATTTTATGTATGTATATTTACTACAATGAAAAAAAGAAGGATAAGCTTTCCTTTCCAAAAGGGAAAAGACAAGCTGCAGAGCAGGAGAAGAGATTGGTTACGTTTTTCTTTTTTTAGGTAAAATATGTATTCTTTCTTTATTTGTCTTGGCTGGGCCAGTCTTAGTTGCAGCGCTTGCGATCTTCCGTCAACAACGTGGAATGTGGTTCCCGGCCTGGGATGGAACCCGGGCCCCCTGCGCTGGGAGTGCAGAGTCTTGGTCACTGGACCATCAGGGGAGTCCCTGGGTTAAGTTTTTATATCTGTGTTCATTTAGCATCCTGACTGGAAACACGAGGTTTCTGGATCAGAGAAGAGACAGATGATCTGCTGACATTGTCAGTCTTACTGCCAACTCCCAGCAGCCCACACGCCAAGGGCAGATGGGCCTGGGAGGGGCCGGTACCACCGGGAGGAGCTGGAGACCCAGGGCCCTCAGAGCTGGAGATGCCCACGCTCACTACCGGTCCCTCCCTCCCACTCTGGACACAGAGGATGAGACCTTTGCTCTCTGACCTAAAGCATTCCACTCTAGGGACAGGAGAGGAGGCTCTTAGGGATTTTACAACCACTTGGAATGTAAACAAATGGCTCTGGGTTTATCACCTTTAGAAAAGGACGAGAAAATGAGTCTGGAGAGAAAGGAGCTTTTTCTACCCTCGTAACATGTTGCTCAGAAAGGTCCAGACACTGCAGGGAACCCTGAGAAATCCAGGGAGCATTGTCTTCCAACAATATCGGCAGTATATAGAGTCGAAGAGGATCCCTGTGCAGAATATTGAGGGGCTTCCCAGGGGGCTCAGTGGTAAAGAACCCGCCTGTCAATGCAGGAGACAAGGGTTCGATCCCTGGGCCAGGAAGATCCCCTGGAGAAGGAAATGGCAACTTACTCCAGTATTCTTGCCTACGAAATCCCATGGATAGAGGAACCTGGTGGGCTACAGTCTATGGGGTCACAAAAGAGTTGGCCATAACTCAGCAACTGCACACACATACACACAGGTGGACCATTGAAGTAAGTCCTGCAAGAAAACAAGGAGAAGGGAAGCAATCCTATTTAAAAGTGGATAAAAGAATGTAAATATGCAGCTCCAAGAAGAGGAATCCCAACTAGCCAATAAGCTTATGAAGACGTTGTCTTTATTACTAGCAATCACGAAAATGCAAATTTAAATGGTCACCAACCACATGTTGATATCTTCCCCCAAATTAAAGAAAAACACAAGTAAAATGTTGTGTGGTCAAGTTGTAGGAATCTGTGAAAAGAATGAAAATGTGGTTCCACTCATATGAAAGGTCCAGACCAGGCAAATCTACAGGCACGGAAAGCACGTCAGTGGTTGCCTAGGCCTGGGGAGATGGGAGGAGGGAGGTATGGGGGACAGCTAAAAGGAACCGGATTTCTTTCAGGGGTAATGAAAATATTTCACAGGTGTTTTAAATTGTTGTTGCTGTTGTTTGGCTGTGCTATGAGGCTTGTGGGATTTTAGTTCCCTGACCAGGGATTGAACCTGTGACCCCTGCAGTGGATGCTCAGAGTCCTAACCACTTGACTGCCAGAGAAATCCCCCAAATATTTTCAGTTGACTGTGATGATGGATGCACAACTCTGAATAAACTCAAAGCCATTAAATTGCACAGTTAAATGGATGATTTGTATGATCTCTGAATATATATGTCGATGAGGCTGTTTTAGGAGATCAGCCCTGGGATTTCTTTGGAAGGAATGATGCTAAAGCTGAAACTCCAGTACTTTGGCCACCTAATGTGAAGAGTTGACTCATTGGAAAAGACTCTGATGCTGGGAGGGATTCGGGGCAGGAGGAGAAGGGGACGACAGAGGATGAGATGGCTGGATGGCATCACCGACTCGATGCACATGAGTTTGAGTGAACTCCGGGAGTTGGTGATGGACAGGGAGGCCTGGCGTGCTCTGATTCATGGGGTCGCCAAGAGTCGGACACGATTGAGTGACTGAACTGAACTGAACTGAGGCTGTTTTTAAAGAGGGAGGAAGATTCCATTTTCTTCCAACTAGATGAGCAGAAACTGTAAAGTCTGACTATTCGAAATGCTGGTAAAAACGTGGAGAGATAGGAGGCCTCCCCTCTGCCAGTAGAAGCATAAGCTGGTTCACTTTGGAAAGAAAGTTATGCCATTCTGTGTCCCAGCAACTCTGCTGCTAGGTAATGAATCTAGGGCTTGTACACAAGGCGACTTCACAAGTATGTTCATGGCATCCTCATTTGCAAGAGTGAAAATTGTAATCAGCTTCAATGCTCTAGACCAGGAGAGCTGGTAAATAATTGTTTTTAATTTATGCAGTGGAATACTGTACAGCAGATTAAAGTGAATGAACCAGCGTTACACATGTTAACATGGACACATCTCATAAACACAATTTTCGGTGAAATAAAGTTTTTTAAGAAACTGCATACAGTGGCATGCATTTATATAAAGCCAAGCAAAAGATAACATATTTATATTATCACTAACAACTGAAGTCATAGTAAAATATGCAGGAGAATGACAGCTAGCAAAGTCATGGTCATAGTTAGCTCTGGAAAAAAGAAGAGAAAAAGGACTGGGAACGAATACTCAGTGAATACCAACTCTACCTGGACATTGGTTTCTTTTGAAAACATTTCATGTCAATATTTGATAAAGCTGCTGCTGCTGCTGCTGCTGCTACTACTGCTGCTAAGTCGCTTCAGTCGTGTCTGACTCTGTGCGACCCCACAGACGGCAGCCCACCAGGCTCCCCCATCCCTGGGATTCTCCAGGCAGGAACACTGGAGTGGGTTGCCATTTCGTTCTCCAATGCATGAAAGTGAAAAGTGAAAGTGAAGTCTCTCAGTCGTGTCCGACTCTTAAAGAGCCCACCGACTGCAGCCTACCAGGCTCCTGCGTCCATAGGATTCTCCAGGCAAGACTTGATAAAGCTAGTATCTACATATTAGCAAAATCATCTGCACTTTTCAGTACATTTGAAATATCTTTCAATATTAAAGAAAAAGGTGAGTGAAGTTTTATGTTATTGGGCTGTAGGCATCTGTGGACAGAGTGAAAGTTTTCTGTCTAGGGGAAGTCAGAGCTGGGGAGGATGCCCCCTAACCCTCCAAGCCAACCACTTCATCAAGCTGGGGAGGGGGCAGTGGAGCGTGTTGGGCGCAATATCTGTAGCTCCATCTCCACTATCCTCCCCTCGCCAAGGCCAGTGGGTGGGGCAGGTTGGGGAGAGGCGGGGGGTGCAGGGAGGGGCAGGGGGGTGGGGAGAGGGGCTGGTGGGCAGTAGTAGTGTGTTAGCAGACCCACATTTGTCCCTGTTCTTGCTCTCGGGCCAGTATAGCCCAGGCAGGGTTCCTCCCATGGCGACTGTCTCCTGTTCCTGGAGGCTGGGGGCTGAAGTTTTAGGTCTGGGAAGGTCCTAGACTCAGCAGTACCCCTAGTTACTAAGAAACTGTGCCCTAGAGCCTCAGCTGTCCCTTACTTTATAGCGTGACCAACTGGAAGGCTTCAAACTGAGTCTGCTCCGATGGCTCGGGCATTCCATGGACGTTGAGAAATCACTGCTGGTTATCAGCGTTGCCTTGACAACCACTGGGCACATGAATAACTTGGCAGAGGTGAAGGGTCATGTCAGACACTGATAAACGTACATAGTAAAATTTCCTGTGTGCGTGGACTCTGTTCTTGACATGCATGGATGGTTGGTTTGAAAGGTAGTTTCTTTTCACTCGAGTGACCTCCTACTAATTTTATTCCCTTTTTCAGTCTATTGCATTGCTTAGCAGACAGTTTTACCCGGTAGTACTCTTCGAAGGAGCATGTCTTTTAACTCTAAGTACAATCGGAGATAAAACCACCTCCCTAGTGTGTGTAGGCTTTAAACAACCACAGCACCATTATCTCCCTCCAGTACTGTGCCAACATGAGCATGGTTTGCAAATCAGACTCTAAAGAGACAGAAGAATTAAACTCAGAATAATTAAAAAGTGAAAGTCAATCAGTCATGTCCAACTCTTTGCAATCCCATGGACTATACAGTCCTGGAATTCTCCAGGCCAGAATACTGGAAGGGGTAGCCGCTGCCTTCTCCAGGGGATCTTCCCAACCCAGGGATCAAACCCCGGTCTCCTGCATTGCAGGCGGATTCTTTACCAGCTGAGCCACAAGGGAAGCCCCAGAATAATTAAAGGCTCAGATAATTAAGCTCCCAGAAAGGTGTTGAGGGCAGCAATGGATGGGCTCCATGTCTGATTTTTCGAAATATGCAGTGTCCACGAGTGGCTTTCTCAGCTGGCTCTCTGATATTCAAAGTGTGGTCTCTGGACCACCAGCAGCAGTTAAGAGTTTACTAGAAATCCAGAGGCTCAGCCCCCACCCAGGCCTATTGGATCAGAGTCTGCATTTTAATACGATCTCTAGGTGATTTTTCTGAGTGTTAAGTTCTGAGAAACACCCCATCTTATAACCTGAGGAGCCTGCCTTCTGAAAAGACACTGGTATTGTAAGAAATAAAACTTTCAGAGGGGGATACTCCTGGGAGAGTGTAGGAAGCAAAGCTATTCTATTTCTTAAGGGGTTTTTTGGTTTGCTTTTTTTCTTTCTTTCACTGTAACCATTTTAAAAGTCTTTATTGAATTTGTCACAATATTACTTCTGCTGTTTCTATTCTGATTTTTGGCCATGAGGCACGTGGGAATCTTAGCTACCTGACCAAATATTGAACCCACACCCACTGCACTGGAAGACGAAACCCTAAGCACTGGGCAACCCGGCAAGTCCCAAAGCTGTCCTAAAAGCCGCGCAAACCAAGCTTCTCCGGGCTCTCCTCAAGCTTTGGCTGCTATTTATGTATTTTTTACAAAGTTGTTATTCCCTTTCCCCTCCATTGAGGTTATGAAAAAACGTTAGCCACTCAGTCGTGTCCGACTCTTTGCAACCCCATGGACTGTGGCCCGCCAGGTTCCTCTATTCATAGGATTTCCCAGTCGTGAATACTGGAGTGGGTTGCCGTTTCCTTCTTCAGGAGATCTTCCTGACCCTGGAATCGAACTCGGGTCTTCTGCTTGGCAGGCAGATTCTTTGTCGTCTGAGCCACCAGGGAAGCCCCTGAGAATATGAAATCAATTCCCAAAAAATAGCAGGACAGAGGATGAGAGAGGAAGGATTAAACATGATGTGAAAGTCTCAAGTCCTTTGTTTTTATAATTTTACTTATTTATTTTTGGCTGTGCTGGATCTCTGTTGCCGTGCCCAAGCTTTCCCTGGTTGCGGTGCACGGGCTTCCGATTGCGGTGGCTTCTCTTTTGCAGAGCACAGGCCTAGGGCACACAGGCTTCAGTAGATGTGGCACATGGGCTTAGTTGCCCCGCGGCACGTGGGCTATCCCTGGACCTGAGATCAAACCTGTGTCTCCCACATTGGCCGGCGAATTCTTAACCACTGAGCCACCAGGGAAGCCCCGAGTTCTTACTGAAGCATCTTCTTACGGGATGTCCATCACCACCGTGATGCTCACTGTGCCTCAGCTTCCCTGACTTTGAGAACAGCCCAGTCATTTCTCAGGGCCTTCCTGGGACTCCTAAGCCAGTGTTTAAGGGCTTTGTGGTCCCCGATGATAGGCGTGGCCTCAGCTGGAAGCATCACTGGGGCCTTTGCAGCTGGCGCTTCGCTCAGCAGCCTCCGTGTTCTCTGGCCTGGACTGCCCACTTTTATCTCTGTCCCTGGCTTGTCTGGGAAAAGACCGGCAGGACACGAGGGTGGGGCAAGGGGGATAAAGCAGCTTCCGGCACGGATAAGTCAGAAGAAGCCTCATTTGTGGCTGGCAGAGCCATGTTACTCACAGACCCCAGGGTGAAAGGAGCAGGAATTTTTCCCTGCGCTTCTGTGATGAGAGGGGGCCCCCGGCCTCTGGGCCTCAGCCCCAGGGCAGCAGGCCAGTCTTCACACACCTAACATCACACAGCGATGGAGGTGAACAAATGGCCATGACTTGCAAAGTGGGTTTTAGACACAGGCATACAGTGAAATGTCTGTACCTCAGAGGCTTTCAGAGAATCTCCTGGAAGAAGTGATTGCAAACGGGCAGCTCCCAGAGCAAAACACATCTCAGGTGCGCCTGGCTTCAGAGAGTTCGGTACACGTAATTCAGAGAATTCGGTACACGTAATCCAAGCATCTCAGATTAGTGAGGGGGAGGCGGTGTGATGCCTGACGTCATTCAAGACTTTGACAGCAGGACTCACCTATGGCTCTTTTTCAATTGTAGAAAGCATCAAATAACGTAACCGTCTTCACCATTTTTAAGTGTACGGTTCAGCGGCATGAAGTCCCTTCACGATGCTGCCACCACCCCACCATCCGTCTCCAGAGCTTCTCCATCTTCCCAACTGAACGGGGCTTCCCAGGTGGCTCAGTGGTAAAGCATCCGCCTGCAATGCAGGAGACCCGGGTTTGATCCCTGGGTCTGGAAGATTCCCTTGGAGAAGGAAATGGCAGCCCACTGCAGTATTCTTGCTGGGAAAATGCCATGGACAGAGGAGTCTGGCGGGCTACAGCCCATGGGGTCGCAGAGAGTCAGACATGTCTTAGTGACTGAACAACAAACTGAACCTCTGTCCCTGTGAATCACTAACTCCATCCCTCCCTCCCCCAGCTTCTAGCAACTTCCCTTCTTTCTTCCTATGAATCTGATGAGGCTAGGAAACTCATACATGTGGAATCATACAGTATTTGTCCTTCTGTGACCAGCTTATTTCTCGGAGTATAATATCTTCAGGGTTCAGCTATGTTGTAACGTGTCAGAATTTCGTTCCTCTTTAAGCCCAAATAATACTATATTCCTTTATGTGGATAGACCGCATCTTGCTTATCACCCGTCGGTGGACACATGGGTTGTTCCACCTTTTGACTCTTGAGAATAATGCTGCTGGAAACATGAGTGGGCTTCCCTGGTGGCTCAGTGGTAAAGAGCTCACCTGCCACTGCAGGAGAGGCAGATTTGATCCTTGGGTCCAGGAGATCCCTTAGAGAAGGAAATGGCAACCCACTCCACTATTCTTGCCTGGAGAATCCCATGGACAGAGGAGCCTGGCTGGCTGCAGTCCACGGGGTCTCAAAAGAGTCAGACATGACTTAATGACTAAGCACCAAAAAAGGAACAAGCGTGTCCAAATAACTCTCTGAGCCCCTGCTTTCAATTCTTTGGGGGTAATACTCAACAGTGGAATTGTTGTATCATCTGGAATTTCTATGTTAAAATTTTTGGTTGAAACCATATCACTTTGGTTTCAATTTATCCACTTCCTTGTGCTCAGTTGCTCAGTCGTGTCTGACTCTTTGCAATCCCATGGGCTGTAGCCCATGAGGCTCCTCCATCCATGGGATTTTCCAGGCAAGACTACTGGAGTGGGTTGCCATTTCCTTATCCAGGACATCTTGCCAACCCAGGGATTGAACCTGGGTCTCCCGCATTGTAGGCAGATGCTTTACCATCTGAGCCTGCAGGGAAGCCCCTGTCTTTGGAAACTCTGGCCTTTAAGAGAGGCAGAGTAAAACTCAAGATTGATTTCTAAAGCATCAAAAACAGTAAAGCATGTAGATTTAGTAAAGCCTTACTTGCTTTTTGTTACATTAGGTGCAAAGTTGAAGGGTTGCTTTTTCAATCCATGTTCCCCAGGTCCGAGGGGTCTAACAGCACTGAAAACAAGTAGTCAAAACCCCAACCTGAAGTCCTGTGGGACCTTGGCCCAGGGGCTCGGGGGTCAGGTGGTTGGAGCACACCTCAGGCTGTGATGGGAGCACCCAGACTGGTGGCACCGTGGGACAAGCTTGCCACCAGGCCTGGGTGGTGTTATCCCACATGGGTGTGGGTCAAGAATGAGAAAACTGCCTCTGATTTATCTGCTAGGTAGCTTTTGCAGGGAGCGAAAATGACTTTACATAAAAACTCTAAAGAGAAATTCACCAAAACTGATATTGGCCATTCAGTTCAGTTCAGTTCAGTCGCTTAGTCATGTCCGACTCTTCGAGACCGCATGAATCGCAGCACACCAGGCCTCCCTGTCCATCACCAACTCCCGGAGTTCACCCTGACTCACGTCCATCGAGTCAGTGATGCCATCCAGCCATCTCATCCTCTGTCGTCCCCTTCTCCTCCTGCCCCGAATCCCTCCCAGCATCAGAGTCTTTTCCAATGAGTCAATTCTTCGCATGAGGTGGCCCAAGTACTGAAGTTTCAGCTTCAGCATCATTCCCTCCAAAGAAATCCCAGGGCTGATCTCCTTCAGAATGGACTAGTTGGATCTCCTTGCAGTCCAAGGGACTCTCAGGAGTCTTCTCCAACACCACAGTTCAAAAGCATCAATTCTTCGGCGCTCAGCCTTCTTCACAGTCCAACTCTCACATCCATACATGACCACTGGAAAAACCATAGCCTTGACTAGACGGACCTTTGTTGGCAAAGTAATGTCTCTGCTTTTGAATATGCTATCTAGGTTGGACATAACTTTCCTTCCAATGAGTAAGCGTCTTTTAATTTCATGGCTGCAGTCACCATCTGTAGTGATTTTGGAGCCCAGAAAAGTAAAGTCTGACACTGTTTCCACTGTTTCCCCATCTATTTCCCATGAAGTGGTGGGACCGGATGCCATGATCTTTGTTTTCTGAATGTTGAGTTTTAAGCCAACTTTATCACTCTCCACTTTCACTTTCATCAAGAGGCTTTTTAGTTCCTCTTCACTTTCTGCCATAAGGGTGGTGTCATCTGCATGTCTGAGGTTATTGATATTTCTCCCGGCAATCTTGATTCCAGCTTGTGTTTCTTCCAGTCCAGCGTTTCTCATGATGTACTCTGCATATAAGTTAAACAAGCAGGGTGATAATATACAGCCTTGATGTACTCCTTTTCCTATTTGGAACCAGTCTGTTGTTCCATGTCCAGTTCTAACTGTTGCTTCCTGACCTGCATACAGATTTCTCAAGAGGCAGGTCAGGTGGTCTGGTATTCCCGTCTCATATTGGCCATTACATTATCTATTTTTTTAAAGATCTTTCTTGATGTGGACCATTTTTAAGGTCGTTATTGAACCTGTTACAATACTGCTTTTGTTGTTTACATTCTGGTTTCTTGGCCCTGAGACACGTGGGCCATCTTAGCTCCCTGGCCAGGCATTGAACCCAAACCCCCTGCATTGGAAGGCGAAGTCAACCCCTGGACCGCCAGGGAATTTCCTAAATTATCTCTTGGTAGAGGGATTGATATGTTTGATAACTTCTTCATATTTTAGAATTTTGTAATGAACAGTACTAATTTTAAATCTTAAAAAGATGCTGTTTTTAAGCATAAAAGGAAATATCCAGAAAAGGCAGAATGATGAGACTACTATTGCTTCATTCAAAAAGATAATGGAAAATAGAATATTGTCAGGCTTAACGTTCAGAAATGACCCTGGAGAGCCAGGATCACAGGCCACGTTTAACCCTGTCACAAACTGGGGACGGTCCTCGGCGTTTTCTGAATCCCTCATACACTCGAGGAAGAAAGGATCTGAAAGAGACCCTGTGACAGCGTGCCGGCCCCGCACACAGCATCTCAGGAAGGGACAATGACTTGCTCAGACTCACTCAGAATCTATTTTTTTCCTACTGTGTGAGCTGTCCTTCTATCTTGAAAGTTTTGAAAGTCTCAGGCACATGAGGGCAGATAAATGTTGAGCTGTAATTCTTAGCTGTGACGTTTCAATTCCTAAAAAGAGAAAGATTTAATGCCTCTGATGGGAGCATGACACCTTCTAAAACAAAGGAAGTCACTAAGACCTGAGATAGACGTTGGAGATTTGGTTGGTTTGGCTGAGAGGAAGCTAGTCTTCTAAAAGACAGGCATGGCTGCTCTGAAATTCAACTTCCATGAGTATTTGTGGGTAGGTAGGGAGAGAGGTGGAAATTGTGTTTGGGGTATATATTCTTGTTTTTAATAAAAAAAATTTTTTTTCCCATGCTCCTGAATTGAAATGTTCCTTCCTCAAATAAAAGATGCTATTTAGCTATGGCCACACCTCATGGCCTGTGGGATCTTACTTCCCCAACCAGAGATCAAACTCATGGCCCCTGCAGGGGAAGCCAGAGACTTAACCACTGGGCCACCAGGGAAGCCTCTTTCTCTATATGGGCCTCGTGAGAAGGGGGCCTGATGGTCTGGAATCTCTAGACCTGAGAAGTGAAGTGCTGGTCCTGCGAGCTGCGGCTTGTGTTGGCAGGTGAATGAATGTGCTGCCGCAGGTGGGGGGCAGAAGCTTGCTGCGTCCCACACCCATTCCTGATTTGCAAGAAAAAAGCCTACCCAGAAGCTGGAAGGAATCCAGAAGACATGGACCAACCCACAGCTGCTCCCTAGAGAGAGGTGTGCCTGCTCGCTTCTCAGGCTTACTGAGTTTTAAGATTAATGAGGGGTTGCTTGCCCAGGAGGCTGTTCCCGGAGGCAGGCTTAGTCCTGACCAGCAGTGTGCCAGGCCGTCAGGACACACGCTCGGGGCCCTGTGAAATCCCCTAAATCACCTTTGCTGACTTAGAATTTTGTAGACCCTCTCGGTCTTTTCAGGCCAAAGGAACTCAGGAGCAAACACTCCCAGGGAGATCTTCCTTTCCTCATCACATCTTCAGAATAAATTGTGTATGTGTGTGCCCAGTTGTGTCTGACTCTTTGCGACCCCATGGACTGTAGCCCACTAGCCTCCTCTGTCCATGGGATCTCCAGGCAAGAATCCTGGAGTGGGTTGCCATTTCCTCCTCCAAGGGATCTTCCCGACTCAGGGATCAAACCTGCCTCTCCTGCTTTGGCAGGCAGATCCTTTACCATAGTGCCATCTGAGAAGCCCCTCAAAGTAAATTAAGGTGAATGTTTTTGCTAATCTGGCTAATCTCAAGGTCCCTTTTAACTTTACCTCACCTGGGAAGAACTGCCTTCCCTCAATTGTGATTCAGGGTTATGCACTCTGCCAAAGCTTGGCGATAGGTAAGAATAACCGGAGGAGCCTTTTAAACTGCTGGATAATGGGCCTTCGCCCAGACCAGTTAAATCAGAACCTCTAGAGTGTGAGGCAGAGAAGGCAATGGCAACCCACTCCAGTACTCTTGCCTGGAAAATCCCATGGATGGAGGGGCCTGGTGCGCTGCCTTCTATGGGGTTGTACAGAGTCAGACACAACTGAAGCGACTTAGCAGCAGCAGAGTGTGAGGCCCATGTGTTGGTAGAAGAAATGCCCGACTGAGCTCAGCCCAATTTGCCGACCTTCAGAATCATGAGCAAATAAAATGGTGGCAATTTTAAGCTTCGAGATGATTTGTTTCACGGCCACAGATCATGTTACTGAAAAAGTGTACGTGCTGGGGTCCGGTTGCTCGACACCCAGAAAGCCAATAAACAGGCCAGGTTGGTGGAAAGGAGAGTTTGGTTTTCAGATGCCGGCGCCTGGGAGAGGGAGGCGGACGTCCGTCCGAAGGCCAGCTCCTCCCGCCCACTCTGGCAACCAGTGGGGCAAGAGCTCTCACAGACGGAAGGAGGGGCCACGTGCGGGAACAGACGGTCGGCCCTGCCAGTCAGCTTCAGATTGGTCAGCGGTGGTCCGACCAGGGTCATCTTGTTGTTTTAGGTACAGTTCCTCTTCGGTTCCGGAGTCCACGGGTTCCCATTTCTTTGAGGCCAGTTCTCAGAATCGTGGCAGCTTGTGTCACGGGTACGTTCTGGTCATCGTGTAGCTAACTGCTTCCACCTGGGGTTTTAGCATCTGTAAGACAGCTCACAGGTTATGGTTCCGAGTATCACCCGTAGCCCTTGAGAAAGAACTGAAGGTCCCTGACGATGCTTTACGGCTACATTATTACTATTTGATCTCCTTTGACTGTTTTCCTTTGTTTCTGCATTCCGCATTTCTCTGATTAAACTTACTCTTCTGCGAAAGTTTTCCACAGACAGAAGGCAAGCAAAGGACACGGAGGGGTGGGGGCAAGACCATAGGGTCCTGCTCCGTTTCAATTAACTGAGATAAACTCTGTATCTCAGCTGAGAAAAACTGAAAGTTGCTCAGGTGTCCGGCTCTTTGCAACCCCAAGGACTAGCCAGGCCAGAATGCTGGAGTGGGTAGCCTTTCCCTTCTCCAGGGTGTCTTCCCAACCCAGGGATCAAACGTAGGTCTTCCACATCGCAGGTGGATTCTTTACCAGCTGAGCCACCAGGGAAGCCCTAGAATACCGGAGTTGGTAACTATCCCTTCTCCAGGGGATCTTCCCAACCCAGGAATCGAATTGGGGTCTCCTGCATTGCAGGCGGATTCTTTACCAACTGAGCTAGCAGGGAAGCCCATCTCAGCTGAGAACCTCTTTGTTAAACTTTACTGCAGGGTTTTGCTTTTGCTCTAGGAATGTAGGATATAGTTTCTACTCTATCATGAGTGGGGCGGGTGGAAGCTGATTTGAAATTGGGTATGAGGTATCTAGGTATCTCTTTTAGAACCAAATTTTTGGGAGTTTTTTATCATTTTTTTTTGAGGGGTTGTGCTGGGTCTTAGTTGCTGCGGGGGCAAGGAAAACAGGAAAACCTGTTTTCAGGGGACCCGGTTTCCCCCTTTGTGTTGGGGGATGATAATAGCAAGACTGTCACCTCCTGGAGGCAGAGATAGCAGCAGCATCCTTGCCCTGTCGTGATTTCCTGATGTAGCTGCACTCAACATCCGTGTATCTCTAGTTGTGGGGGGCGGGATTCTCCCGGCAGTGGCAGTGGCTTCTCTTGTTGCAGAGCACGGTCTCCATGGCGCAGGCTCAGTAGTCACAACACACAGGCTTAGTTGCTGTGCGGCCTGTGGGATCTTCCGGGATCAGGCACCACTAGGGAAGTCTGCCACATTTTGATCAGAGGGAAATCGGAAGTGAGAGGCAAGCCCCCCCGCCCCGTGTGGCCCCCATCAACACCGGGCCGCTCTGTGCGGTCTCAGCTCTGTGCCGCCCTGAGCAGCAGAGGTCCCAGAAGGAGTCAGGAGAGGGAGTGTTGATAGATTCCAAGGCGGGGAGGCGGTCAGGGGTGCGAGGAGGATTGCCAGCAGCAGCCCCTGGGAGACGGGGAGCTGTGCCCCCTGCAGGGGCCTGGACTCTGCGACCTAAAAACTGCCCGTCCTCCAGACTGCTTTACCAAGGGGGCACATCCTCCCTGCCACCCACTCTGCTGCTGCGTCTCCTCCTTCTGGACCCAGGACACCAGCCGCCCACAGCAGGGCCCAGGGGCTTTCAGCCCCACCTCTGACTGGCCCTCTTCTGCCTTGCTTACTTGTGACAGACTGAGAGTTTTTAAATTGGGGTTGGGGGAGTGGCAAGAGAGACTCTGGTTTTAAATGATCAATGTATTAATTAATTTACGTGGCGGTGCCGGGTCTTAGCTGTGGCCCGAGGGATCTTCGGTCTTCGTTGCAGCCTGCAGGATGTTTGGTTGCAGCTGGTGAACTCTTGGCTGCTGCATGTGGAGTCTAGTTCCCTGACCAGGGATCGAACCCAGGTCCCCTGTATTGAGAGCTGGGAGTCTTAACCACTGGACCACCCGGGGGAGTCCTGAGAGACTCTTATTTTGATACTACTGGCTCTCCGAACAGTATCCCTGAGCATTAAGAGTCTTCATTCAGTTCCTCTTGGGACCGCTCCTTCTAACTCAGTTGTCTTTTACGATCCAATAACTCAACTTACGTTGTGTATGTTAAGATGAAGATGAATTACCTGTTATTACATATGATGATAAAGTATAGAAATCCCTGGCCCTACCTTGTATTTTCAGTCTCATCTGCCATGAATTCACCCTCACCTTCATAGCAAGATAGGTCTACAGAGTTGTCCCAAGCCCACTACTCCTTATTGTGTTTGGGGTTCCTTTGCCCATGCTGTTTGCTCTTCCTGGAGTGTTTGCTTGACTTTTGTAAGCCATGAAAATGCCTATTCATTCTTCAGTATTTGGTTTTGATTTTTCCAACCCCATGAAGACCATCACCATCCTTCAACCCCGACTCACTTCTTTTTGTGCCTTTATCAGACTTTATTTTAATGGCCTTCTTAAATGCCAGTCTCCTGTGCTATCTTATGAGTGCCTTGAATACAGGATTGTATCCTTTATTGTTTATATCTGTTTTTCCAACACAGGACTGTCCTTTGTTCATGTGAGTGTGATCAACATTTCTGGAATTTTACACTGAAAGACAAAAAAAGTTAATAAGGGGAATTCCTGAACTTATTTTACTCCAACAGGTTAATGATCTTCTCCTGGGGTTGTTTCCATCTTAGTTATTGCTTAGAATGAAAATTACACCCTTTTGGGGACACTCCCAGAAAAGCTAGTAAATGTTCTCGAAGTCTTTGTTTATCTATAGGATGGCATAATGCCATAAATGAATAATTACACATGTGAAGTATATAATATGCTGTGTAATTAAAGACGATCTGCTAATAGAATCTACCTACCTACAAGAGCTGCCTCTTAGCAAGTCGTCTTCAGGGCCAGTTGTGCAACGTGTCTGCGGAGGACATTCCAAGTAGAACGGAGAAACCATAATAAAGGAAAACCGAGACTTCCCTGGTGGTCCAGTGGTTAAGACTCTGCGCTTCCACTTCCGGGGGCATGGTTTTGATCCCTGGTCCGGAAACGAAGATCCTGCATGCTGTGCAGAGTGGCCAGATAAACCAAACAAAATAAAGGAAAATCAAGCAAAGTAGCCGCCGTAAGAAATCTAACCAAACATCACTTATGCAGAAGTATGTGTATCTATCTCATGCGCGTACGAAAGGCTCTCTTTTCATTTTTCGTTTGTGCTTTTCAGGAGGACCGTTTTCATTTAGGGGTTTAAATATTCAAGGACGTGTCCGATTTGCTGGCAGCTCACTCTTAAATTCAATCGTACAGATCCCTGAAAATCGGCTTCCTGATCCAATCGGAGGTTTAGCATCATCCAAATAAAACCACAGAGATCTTTCAAGAGGCTGGAAGTACATAAGGACCATACATGCTCTCTTTTAAACATGTCTCTCTTTGAAAGCTGAATGTAAACTTCTTCGGTATCCGGGATGTCGTTTTCTTTCCTCCTCACCATCCCCTCTTCACACTTCTTTGTCCCTCTCACGGGGAGCTGGAATTCTCTGTATTTCACAAACACATTTGAGCAGCTACAGTGTGCCAAGCACCACCTTGTACACTACCTCAGTACTCATGCTTTTCTAGAGACGGATGGGAAAACGGCAGCCCCAGACCAGTGTCGGGGGGCAGGGGCAGACGAGGGTGCAGGCGGTGCTGTCCTGGTGCGTGCTCAGTCGCTCAGTCCTGTCCGACTCTTTGCGACCTCATGCACTCTAAGCCTCCAAGCTCCTCTGTCCCAGGCAAGAATACTGAAGTGGCTTGCCATTTCCTATGTACAGATGGTGAATCCCCGACACCTGAGGAGGAGGGTTTGCAATCAGATCCCTGTGCAGAGGGAGCACAACTTTATGAAGCTTTCTCTCTCTCTTGTTTTTTTTAAAAATATCTATTTATTTTTGGCTGTGCTGGGTCTTCGTTGCTGCGAGCAGGCTTTCTCTGGTTGTGGTGAGTGCAGGTTACTCTATTTTGTGATGCACAGGCTTCTTATTGTGGTGACTTTTTTTTTGCAGAGTCTGGGTTCTACTTTATTTAGAAAATAAAGGAAACCCTGCCAACTCTTCTTTTAAAAAATGTGTTGGTGTCAAATATATTTACCAGAAAATTTGCCACTTTAACCATTTTAAGCATACTGGTCAGTGGCATTAAGTACATTCTCAATGTTGAACAAGGATCACCGCTGTTTTCAAATCTCTTTCACCACCCTGAGCAGAAACCCTGTAAGCATCAAGGGTAGAGTGCTACCTGAACAGTAGTAGTCACTTAGGGCTGTGTGAACAAGGCTGTGTATAAACCAGGGCTTCAAAGATGGACAGGATTTCCACAAACAGGGAAGAGGAGAGAGGAAGCCTGGTAGGTGTATAAATGGTGTGATGAGGGATTGTTGTTCAGTCGCTAAGTCATGTCCGACCCTTTGAGGCCTCAGGAACTGCAGCACGCCAGGCTTCCCTGTCCTTCATCATCTACCGGAGTTTGCTCAAGTCCATTGAGTCAATGATGCCATGCGACCATCTCATCCTCCAAGACATGGTGGAAGTGAGTTTAATGCCTTTGTGAACCAAGAAGAATCTGTCTTGGTGTAACTCACCCATCTGGGAGAGAAGAGAGGACCCAGCTACAGAGCAAGGATGGGGCTGAGTTGAAGGGGCCTTGAAGCAAAAGAAATTGTCTGGATTCACGGGTCCCTGGACCTACGAGCTCACCTTACACAGCTTCCCAGGTGGCGCTAGTGGTAAACAGCCCAACTGCCGGTGCAGGAGATGCAAGAGACGCGGGTTCCATCCCTGGTCAGGAAGATCCCCTGGAGGAGGGAACGACAGCCCCCTCCAGTATTCTTGCCTGGAGAATCCCATGGACAGAGGAGCCTGGTGGGCTATAGCCCACAGGGTCACAGAGTCAGACACGACTGAAGAGACCTAGCACGCATGCGCGTACACAGCTTTGGTAAGCATCGCCTTTCCAGTTTCCAGAGGACTGATTGTTCTCTAGTTAGAGGTGGCACGTGGTCCCCAGAGACGCATCCGCTGGAGCAGGTGCCTGGAACAACCACGAGGCACGCCCCTTCGTCTCCAGCTTTTATTCTGTGGCCTCCACCCTGGTCAAGGCCCTTATCACTGCACACCTGGAGTGACTGCATTGGCCTCTCATCTGGCCTCCCTGCCTCCAGCCTGACCTCTGCACCAGCCCACGGGCAGCCCCACGCCATCTGATGAGCCTGAAGTGGTATCTCCCACAGGGCACTCCTTTGCACCAGAGCCCCAGTGCTGGAGTGGGAGGTCTCCCTGCGGGGCTCAAGGCCCTCCGTGGTCTGTCCTGCAGTGAGTGTCCCGGAGCTCCCCACCGTAGCCGCAAACAGAACAACTGCATTCGCCTCACTCATTCGGTTCTTCAGCCGTTTTCTCACCATTCATTACACCTCAGGTGCAGCCAGAGTGGTGGCTGAATTGTGCCTCTTCTAAATGCATAAAGTCTTTTTAAAAAATAAATGTTAGTCAGTCAGTCATGTTCAACTCTTTGCAACCCCATGGACCGTAGCCCGCCAGCCTCCTCTGTCCGTGGGATTCTCCAGGCAAGAATACTGGAGGGGGTTGCCATGCCCTCCTCCAGGGGATCTTCCCAACCCAGGGATCAAACCCAGGTCTCCCACATTGCAGGCAGATTCTTTACTGTCTGAGCCATCAGGGAAGCCCCTAATGTTAGGTCCATGAATCAAGGTACATTTTAAAATATACACATATATTATTAAAATATAAATATTTTTAAAGTATTTTTTCATTTATTAATTTGGCTGCGTTGGGTCTTAGCTGTGGCGAGCGGGATCTTTCAGTTGCTGCATGTGGGGTCTGGTTCCCTGACCAGGGATTGAACCCAGGCCCCTGCACTGGGAGTGCAGAGTCTTAGCCACTGGACCGCCAAGGAAGTCCCTGAAACTCACACTTTCTGTGGGAAGGACCACAGGAGCCACCTTCTAGGACTCCCAGGTTTTAGAATTGCAAAAACAAAGGCCTGGACCAGGATTTAATGACCCCTAAGATCATTCCCAGGGATCAGATTTGACCTCTAGGTTGGGAAGATCCCCTGGAGGAGGACATGGTAACCCACTCCAGTATTCTTTCCTGGGAAATCCCATGGACAGAGGAGCCTGGCAAGCTACAGTTCATGGGGTGGAGAAAGGGTTGGACACGACCGAGTGACTGAACACACATGCGCTCACACACACACAACTTAGGGACTAAACAAGATCATTCCCAAGGTAAATGCTCAAACCAACAGAAGAATTCAAACTTCCAGGGTTATCCTCGTTCTATCTCAGCGCTGCTGAAACAGAGGGACCACCAGGCCCTCCCCAGGTTACATGCTTCTCTTCTGTCCAGTCATTTTATTAATAAGGAATCAAAAATCAGAACTAAGTGTAACCTTGGAGGTCAGTTGATCTAACCTCATCTTATAGATGAGAAAACCAAGGACCAGCGTGGCCTGGAAGGGTTTTGCCTGCGATCAACAGTTTCTTATAACTGAAGTCACACAACGCGCGGCCTTTTGTGCCTGACTTTTTATGAAACGTCAGTCACATTGTCTCCTCGGTCCCTATTTCACCCGCAGGGACGCACACGCTCTTTCCCACGGCCTCAGAGCTCCTCCCGGCTGCCCCCCAGGCTCATCCTCTCCCCTGCTCACCTCGCTTCTGTCCTTTGCCTCGAGTTTTAGATTCTACTTCTGTTGTCACACGGTACTTCTCTTTCTCGAAGTTCCCTTGATTCACTGATCTCTAGTTCCAGCCACGTTGCTGCCTGTCCTGTGTTCTTGCTTAAAGAAACCAGATAATTGTTTTTGTTTTAAATTTATTTTTATCGTATAGTACATACAACTTATTTTATCTTAGTCTAACTTAGCTTATTGAAGTATAGTTGATTTACAGTGATTCAGGTATACAGCAAAGTGATGCAATTACACCTACAAATATATATTCATTTCATTTGTTTCCATTATAGGTGATTGCAAGATTGAGTGCAGTTCCCTATGCTATAGAGCAGCTCCTTGCTGTTGATCTGTTTTATACAGTAAAGTGTATCTGTTAATACCAAGCTCCTAATTTACCCTTCCTCCCTCAGCCCTGCCTTTCCTCGTTGGTAACCATAAATCTGTTTTCTGTGTCTGTGCATCTTTTTGTTCTGTATATAAGTTCATTTGTATCTTTTTTTATTTTTTATTTATTTATTTTTTTTGTATCTTTTTTTAGATTCCACATATTAGGGATATCAAATGATACTTGTTTTTGTCTGACTTATTTCGCTTGGTATGATCATCTCTAAGTCCATTGCAAATAGCATTATTTCATTCTTTTTTAAGGCTGTTATTCCACTGCGTATATGTACTACATCTTTTTTTTTTTTTTACTACATCTTTTTTTATCCATTCATCTGTCTATGAGCATTTGGGTGGTCTCCATATCTTGACTGTTGTAAACAGAGCTGCAATAAACATAGGGGTGCATTTTTTTTAATTATAGTTTAGTCTGGATAGATGCCCAGGAGTGGGATTGCTGGAGCATATGCTGACTTGGATTTTTTAAGGAACCTCCAGGCTGCTGTCCACAATGGCTACACCAGTTTGCATTCCCACCAACCAACAACGGGCGATTTTTAACGCGTCAGCATACACCCAAACCTAGCTGACCGCCCTCACTGAGCACACCAGTCCTTCGGCATCCTGATTACAGCTGGCCTTGCTCCAGGTTGGGAGTGGTCCTCCCTCTGAGAGGGGCCGCTCCGCTCAGCAGGCCTTTAGACCAGAGCTTGCTCTCAGACTGTCATGGCTCCTGAGTCGGGAGCCCGGGTCCGGGTGCTCCCGGAGTCCTGGTGGAGCTGCGGCTGCCTCCCCTGCGGGGCTCCAGGGGGCCATGACTCACCACCACGTAACTCCAGCCCCAGCTTCCCAGGGAGCCTGGAAGCAGGGAAGGCCTGAGAGGCTGAAGCAGACGAGGGGAAAGCGGCGCGCCCAGGGTGGGGCCCTGCGGGGAGGTGCCAGGCCTGACTCAGCCGGCTGTCTGCAGGGGCGGCCACGCCTTGTGCCCAGGTTCCGAATGCCAGGTGGGGAATGTGCCTGCACCAGGCTCCCTCGATCAAGTCAGAACAGGTCTCCTGAGAAGAGTGTTCCCATTAAAGTGAATGGAGTCAAAACAGGCTGACCTCTCTGGAAACATAATTTACTTTCTTTTCTAAATGTTTCCTAAGTGCTCAGGAAACCCATGTTCAATCCCTGGGCGGGGAAGAGTCCCTGGAGAAGGAAATGGCTACCCATTCCAGTACTCTTGCCTGGCAAATTCCATGGACGGAGGAGCCTGGTAGGCTGCAGTCTGTGGGGTCACAAAGAGTCGGACACGACTGAGCGACTTCACTTGCAGTGAACCCTGAGAATGTCAGTTCAGTTCAGTCGCTCAGTTGTGTCCGACTCTTTGTGACCCCATGAATCGAAGCACTCCAGGCCTCCCTGTCCATCACAAACTCCCGGAGTTCACTCAGACTCACGTCCATCGAGTCAGTGATGCCATCCAGCCATCTCATCCTCTGTCGTCCCCTTCTTCTCCTGCCCCCAATCCCTCCCAGCATCAGAGTCTTTTCCAATGAGTCAGCTCTTCGTGTGAGGTGGCCAAAGTACTGGAGTTTCAGCTTCAGCATCATTCCTTCCAAAGAAATCCCAGGACTGATGTCCTTCAGAATGGACTGGTTGGATCTCCTTGCAGTCCAAGGGACTCTCAAGAGTCTTCTCCAACACCACAGTTCAAAAGCATCAATTCTTCTCCACTCAGCCTTCTTCACAGTCCAACTCTCACATCCATACATGACCACAGGAAAAACCATAGCCTTGACTAGACGAACCTTTGTTGGCAATGTCTCTGCTTTTGAATATGCTATCTAGGTTGGTCATAACCTTTCTTCCAAGGAGTAAGCGTCTTTTAATTTCATGGCTGCAGTCACCATCTGTAGTGATTTTGGAGCCCAGAAAAATAAAGTCTGACTCTGTTTCCACTGTTTCCCCATCTATTTCCCATGAAGTGGTGGGACCGGATGCCATGATCTTTGTTTTCTGAATGTTGAGCTTTAAGCCAACTTTTTCACTCTCCTCTTTCACCTTCATCAAGAGGCTTTTTAGTTCCTCTTCACTTTCTGCCATAAGGGTGGTGTCATCTGCATATCTGAGGTTATTGATATTTCTCCCGGCATTCTTGATTCCAGCTTGTGCTTCTTCCAGTCCAGCGTTTCTCATGATGTACTCTGCATATAAGTTAAATAAACAGGGTGACAATATACAGCCTTGACGTACTCCTTTTCCTATTTGGAACCAGTCTGTTGTTCCATGTCCAGTTCTAACTGTTGCTTCCTGACCTGCATACAGATTTCTCAAGAGGCAGGTCAGGTGGTCTGGTATTCCCATCTCTTTCAGAATTTTCCACAGTTTATTGTGATCCACACAGTCAAAGGCTTTGGCGTAGTCAATAAAGCAGAAATAGATGTTTTTCTGGAACTCTCTTGCTTTTTCCATGATCCAGCGGATGTTGGCAATTTGATCTCTGGTTCCTCTGCCTTTTCTAAAACCAGCTTAAACATCAGGAAGTTCACGGTTCACGTATTGGTGAAGCCTGGCTTGGAGAATTTTGAGCATTACTTTACTAGCATGTGAGATGAGTGCAATTGTGTGGTAGTTTGAGCATTCTTTGGCATTGCCTTTCTTTCTTTGGGATTGGAATGAAAACTGACCTTTTCCAGTCCTGTGGCCACTGCTGAGTTTTCCCAAATTTGCTGGCATATTGAGTGCAGCACTTTCACAGCATCATCTTTCAGGATTTGAAATAGCTCAACTGGAATTCCATCACCTCCACTAGCTTTGTTTGTAGTGATGCTTTCTAAGACCCACTTGACTTCACATTCCAGGATGTCTGGCTCTAGGTCAGTGATCACACCATTGTGATTATCTGGGTCATGAAGATCTTTTTTGTACAGTTCTTCTGTGTATTCTTGCCACCTCTTCTTGATATCTTCTGCTTCTGTTAGGTCCATACCATTTCTGTCCTTTATTGAGCCCATCTTTGCACGAAATGTTCCCTTGGTATCTCTAATTTTCTTGAAGAGATTTCTAGTCTTTCCCATTCTGTTGTTTTCCTCTATTTCTTTGCATTGATCGCTGAGGAAGGCTTTCTTATCTCTTCATGCTATTCTTTGGAACTCTGCATTCAGATGCTTATATCTTTCCTTTTCTCCTTTGCTTTTCGCTTCTCTTCTTTTCACAGCTATTTGTAAGGCCTCCCCAGACAGCCATTTTGCTTTTTTGCATTTCTTTTCCATGGGGATGGTCTTGATCCCTGTCTTCTGTACAATGTCACGAACCTCATTCCATAGTTCATCAGGCACTCTATCTATCAGATCTAGGCCCTTAAATCTATTTCTCACTTCCACTGTATAATCATAAGGGATTTGATTTAGGTCATACCTGAATGGTCTAGTGGTTTTCTCTACTTTCTTCAATTTAAGTCTGAATTTGGCAATAAGGAGTTCATGATCTGAGCCACAGTCAGCTCCTGGTCTTGTTTTTGTTGACTGTATAGAGCTTCTCCATCTTTAGCTGCAAAGAATATGATCGATCTGATTTTGGTGTTGACCATCTGGTGATGTCCATGTGTAGAGTCTTCTCTTGTGTTGTTGGAAGAGGGTGTTTGTTATGACCAGTGCATTTTCTTGGCAAAACTGTATTAGTCTTTGCCCTGCTTCATTCCGTATTCCAAGGCCAAATTTGCCTGTTACTCCAGGTGTTTCTTAACTTCCTACTTTTGCATTCCAGTCCCCTATAATGAAAAGGACATCTTTTTTGGGCTCTCACTCTATGAGAGTGTAGAAGAGAGAAAAAAAGCAGACCTTGACATCAAGGAGGCTGGAGGCTAGAACAACGGGGAGGTTTTATATGATCCATCGTGGCCACCTAAAGAAACCAAGCTGAGTGCAGAGAGGAGTGGTGTGGGTGTGAAGCCTCACAAGTTCCTGCATTGTGATCAGGATCTTTCCATTGTGTGTGTATTCATGGGCACAGCTACTACTGACTTAAGAAAAGTTCTGGAAGGGAAAGACTTGATATACAATTAATTTTCAAAAGCTGAGGGATAGCTGCTGTTAAAAAAAAAAAAAACCCTCCAAACCTTGAAAGCAAGTGGGGCTGGCATGTGGACAGATTGGAATCCTCTTGCCCTGGTGGTGGGAGTGTAAAATGATTCAGCCCCTGTGGAAAATACTTTGGCAGTTCCTCAAAAAATTAAGCACAGATTTACCATATGACCCAGCAATTCCGCTGCTGGATATATACTCCAAAAGAAAGCAGGATCTTAAAGAGATGTTTGTACACCCATGATCATAGCAGCATTATTCACAGTAGCCAAAAAGTAGATGTATCCCATGTATTAATAGGTGAATGGATAAACCACATGTAGTCTGTACATACAGTGGAATATTTCGTGTGTACTCAGTCGCTCAGTTGTATCCGACTTTTTGAGACCCCCATGGACTGTAGCCTGCCAGGCTCCTCTGTCCGTGGAATTTCCCAGGCAAGAATCCTGGAGTGGTTGCCATTTACTTGTCCAGGGATCTTCCCGACCCAGGGATCAAATCCATGTCTCCTGCACTGGCAGGCAGATTCTTTGCTGCTTAGCCGCCTGGGAAGGCACCATGGAATATTATTTGCCTTAAAAAGGGAGAATATTCTGACATATGCCACCACATAGGTGGGCCTTGAAGACATTCTTCCAAGTGAAATAAGCCAGTCACAAAAAGATAAATGATTCCATAAAAGATAAATGATTCCATTTGTATGAAGTACTCAGGGTAGTCAAATTCATAGAGACAGAAAGTAAAAGGGCTGGGGGAGGGGCAGTAGGGACTCAGTGTTTGGTGGGGACAGAGTTTCAGTTTGGGAAGATGAAAAATTCTGGAGATGATTTTGACGATGGCTGCATAACAACGTGAATGTGCTTAATGCCACTGAGCTGTACGCCTAATGGGTACAGTGGGCAATTTTATGACGTGTGTATTTTACCATAACTAATCTACACACACACGCCTTGGGGACAGACCTTCAGGGTTTGAATCCCTGTTTCATGGTTTGCCAGAAATATGAGCTTGGTCAGATTACTCAAGGAGCGTGAGGTTTTTGCCATCTGTGAAATGGGCTGTTTCAAGGTCTGAGTGAGACACTCAGGCAGGGCACTTGGCACAGAGCTTGGCAGACGCTAGAGGCTCAGGAGCAGTGGCTATTGTATTGTTGAGGCTTCGGGCGTTGTGGCTGAAGGTCAGCGAGAAGCTGGCCACGGGCAGTCTTGTTTAACGTGTCCTTTTGAACTTGGTCCCCCAAATAAAACAATAAATTCCCACCACATCTATGTACACCTGTGAATACATGCCCACTAAGACCCACGTGGAGAACAGATGAGCCAATATCTCTAGTCAGCACATTTGTGGCATGTGTTCTAAGTCTGTCTTCTCTGCTGCTGTACCAGAGTCTTGCTTTACCCTTAGGTACACGTGTGTAAGGCAGAGATGTCTTGTGATTATGGACACCACTGGACATTTGTTTTCTAGGAGGAACAGCTGGAGTCGTGTCGCACATGTTAAGGTGCTGTCTGCATAGGTCTCAGAGCGAGGCCTGCACGAATGAGCCAGGTGTGCAGTTAGGGTGGCCACAAGGGCAGAACCCCACCCAGGCCCAGCCCCAGAATCTCACTCCTGGACCCCCTGAGGCCTTGGTGTGTTCCCTGGTGCCGGGGGAGTGTCTGGGAAGTGCATCTGCTGGAGGCCCAAGAAAGTCAAGGCAAGGAGAAGAGCAGGAAAGATGCTGAGGAGATGCACCCTGTGGGCCTGAGGTCTTTGAGACACTATTCTGGGTGAAATATGAAAACGTGCATGTATGATTTTGCAATTCCAGTGACTATTTACGGAACAGTGGTTCTTACCTGAGCTCGGGGGTCATGTTATGTGGGGACTCTCTGCTTCTGCTCTGCACCTCCAGGGGACATGCAGCCAAGTCTGAAGGCATTTCCGTTTATCACAATGGGTGTCAGCGATGAGGGTGACAGGGTGTTGGGGGTATAGGGCAGGGTGGGGGTGCCCCTGGCATCTAGTGGGTAGACCAGCTTGTTGTTGTTCAGTCACTAAGTCGGGTCTGACTCTTTGCAACCCCATGGGCTGCAGCACGCCAGGCTCCCCTGTCCTTCACTATCTCCCAGAGTTTGCTAAAACTCATGTCCATTGATGAGGAGATGAGAAGTGAAGTCGCTCAGTCGTGTCTGACTCTTTGCGACCTCATGGACTGTAGCCTACCAGGCTCCTCCATCCATGGAATTTTGCAGGCAAGAGTACTGGAGTAGGTTGCCATTTCCTTCTCCAGGGGATCTTCCCGACCCAGGGATTGAACCCAGGGCTCCTGCATTGCGGGCAGATGCTTTACCTTCTGAGCCACCAGGGAAGCCCAAGAGAAAGGCCTTGCTGGGATTCAAACCCAGGATCTCCTGTTTCCTAGACAGGCGCTTTAACCGATGAAGCCATGAAGCCCCCATTGAGTTGGAGATTCTATCCAACCACTTCATGTTCTGTCGTCCCCTTCTCCTGCCCTCAGTCTTTCCCAGCATTAGGGTCTTTTCCAGTGGGTCGGCTCTTCGCATCAGGTGACCAAAGGATTGGGGCTTCAGCATCAATCCTTCCTGTGAGTGTTCCTGGTTGACTAGAGATGCTGCTGAAAACCATCCGGTGCTGAGGATTCTCCACGCTGCGTTGTCAACAGGGCCCAGGTTGAGAAATCCTGCTCTACAACAGCCAGAAGGGATTAAAAGAAATCACTTCCTAGCTGAGAGGAGGAAAGAAAAGAGCTATTAGAGTTGGATGGTTAAAGGGAATTCCCTGGCAGATCAGCTGTTAGGACTCTGAGCTTTCATTGCTGTGGGTCTGGCTTCCGTCCCTGGTGGGGAAACTAAGGTCCCGTAAGTCACGAGGTGCAGGCCAAAAAAGAAGAAAAAAAATTGAACGGATATAGAGGAGGCCCAGAGACAAAGAGTGCCTTTTGGATACAATTTGGTGTTTTTAAACTTTCTCACCTTTTTCTTAACACACACACACACACACACACTGCTGGCCAGAGGCTGTGTGTGACATTGATTTATCTTCTATTCTGCAATAAAGGTATTAACTGTTAAAATTGCATTTGGTTAGGAGGGGAAATTTGCTTTATAAACTATTCAGTGCTTCTTTATTTAGACTTTCATTGTATTAGTCAGAACTTGTTTCTTATCTTGCTCAACCTTCAAAAGAAATTTGTCCAAACATGAAAGCCTTTTAAGCTTCACAGTGAGTTATACCTGGGAAACTGCTTTATAAGCCACAGATTAAAGTGTGAAAAAGGTTTGGAAAAAGATGTGCTAAAATTTCTGTGGAAATTATGACGGAATATGAGGCTCCCCCATGGGGTGGGATCCGAAGACACGACTTCACACGTCCCCCCAAACACCACCTTCGACAGAACAAATAGCAAAACAGGTTCTGAGTCTGCTGCCTGGGTTTCTATGCTGTTGTCAGGAGACAAGCTGGGTGACCCTGGGCAAGTTACTGAAGTCTTCTATGCCACTATTTTCTCATCAAAAAACGGGGATAACGATAAAATGTGCCTTGGGACTTCCTTGGAAGTCCAGTGGGAAGGACACACTTCCACGGCAGGGGTTGGGGAACTAAGACCCTGCCTGCTGCATGGGGTGTCAAAACAAAGAGCAACCCCCACAAAGCAAAACAAACAAAAAACCCCCAATAGAATGTGTCTCAGGGCTGTTGGGTAGATGAACTGAGACAGCTAACACAGTGATACAGCGAGCCCAGTGCCATGGCCGCGCAAGGCCTCTACAAGAGCTAGCTGTTACAGATGGGCTCTGAAGGCAGGACAATGAGACCTTTCTAAAGGCTGGAGGACAGAAGAGATTTACTTTTAGATATAATCAGTTTTTGATGTCTCTCTGGTTCAAAACAATCATTAAATTTTTTTTTCTAACTCTTCATTTTATTTTTTAAAATGTTATTTATTTATTTGGCTGTACTGGGTCTTCACTGCTTTGTGTGGGCTTTCTCTGGGTGTGGCGAGCAGGAGCTCCTCTCTACTTGGGGTGCTCGGGCTTCTCATTGCAGGGGCTTCTCTTATTGCAGAGGATGGGCTCTGGAGCACGGGTTCAGTAGTTGGGGCACGCGGGCTGAGTTGCTCTGAGGCATGTGGAATCTTCCCAGACCAGGGATCGAACCCATGTCCTCTGCACTGGCAGGTAGATTCTTAACCGCTGGACCTCCAGGGAAGTCCTATTCATTTTATTTTACTTGATTTTATTGACATATAGTTGCTTTACAATGTTGTGTTAGTTTCAGGTATACAGCATAGTGATTCAGTTATGTATAACTATTCTTTTTCAGATGCTTCTCTCTTAAAAGCTATTACAGAATACTGAGTCTATTACAGAATACTGAGCTACTACAGAATACTGGTTATCTGTTGATATCGTAGTGTGTATATGCTTAAGTTGTTTTAAAACTGTCAAAAGGTAATTAATTTTCTTTCCCGCTCTCAGAAAATAATAAGCCATTGTGATAGTGGCAACAATGAATGCTTACAAAATTAGAAAAGAGGATTCATGAAAAAAGAGCCCAAGAAAGAGCATTTAGATGATTTACTGCAAAAGGACATTAAAGAACAGGTTTTGTGTTTATGCATATTCCAGATGTTCAATAAACATTTATTGGCAAATAAAGCTAGGAGGTACTTCTTGGAAGAGGAGAAGAAATGTGATAAGGGAAGCTGCTGCTGCTAAGTAGCTTTAGTCGTGTCCGACTCTGTGCGACCCCATAGACGGCAGCCCACCAGGCTCCCCCGTCCCTGGGATTCTCCAGGCAAGAACACTGGAGTGGGTTGCCATTTCTTTCTCCAATGCGTGAAAGTGAAAAGTGAAACTGAAGTCGCTCAGTTGATAAGGAAAGGCTGGGTAGTAAAAATGAGAGAAGTCACTGTGTAGCTGAGACACTGACTTACAAACTGCTGCAGGAGTTTTAACGTGCTCCAGCAAGGATGCCGAGGGAATGGTTTTTACCCCTGGCTGCACACTGGGGGCATTTTTAAGAATCCTAAATCCCAGACTGATAAAATCAGACTCTTGGGGGCTCGAACCTGGGAATCTGTATTCTGGAGTCCCTATCAATTCCAACGTGCAGCCACGGCTGGGAGACAATGCTCTACATGAATTCTTCTCAAACTTGAATGACATGAGAGTTGCCTGTAGATTTTAATTAAAACTTTCATTAAAACTGGTTCAGTGGGGTGTGTGTAAGGGGAGGGAGCAGAGGGAGGAAGCAAGAGGCTACAATGACCCATTTTTAGGAAATTCCCAGGAGAGGTCCATTCTGCAGTTCTAGGGGTCCCATTTGGAGCTGCAAGTCTCAGAAGCTTTGAAAATGACTCCATGTAAACACCAGTATGTTATCATTCTAAAGTGCTACCGTTCTTCTTTGAGAGGAAATTCATTCCTTCAACAAATGTGTAAAAACCTTGTGTAGCTTCGTGCTTTTGGAGGGCTGCGAAGATGAATAAGTAGCTCCCTTCCCGTGAGTTGTTTACCTCTCATCTTATAACGAGGAAATGGTAACCCACTGCAGTGTTCCTGCTTGGAGAATCCCAGGGACAGCGGAGCCTGGTGGGATCGCACAGAGTCAGACACCACTGACACGACTTAGCAGCAGCAGCAGCATCTTATAACGGATGGCATTTAAGTTAAGAAGAAAAGAGAACTTCCTGACTGTGTGGTGTTCTGATGGCAGTGAAATGGGGTGGATATCGAGGGGTATTCGGGTTGGAGGATACTAGGAGCAGGAGCTTTGCTTCAGAGAAGTACCGAATGAAGACTATCTGTGCGAAGCAATAGCAGAGGCTGGAACATTCAGGAAGGAGGTGGAGGCAATGGATAGGTGAGGAGACCGAGTATCTAGGGTTTCATAAAAGGAGCCTGTACATGGTGGTGAAGATTTGGAGGTATCTGAGGGAAGAGACCTTGCATCTGAGGTTTTATTTGGGAACCTCCATTGGCCTCTTTTATTCATGGGGCTTAGCAGGTAAACCAAACACAGAAGCTCAACAGCAGAATTTCTCTAAAATCTCATCCACGTGTCATTTGCATCTTCTGACTTTCAAACCACGTGCTTTTTGCATCTGATTTACAAATGCCCAGGCCAACTTAGTCACATGCCAGCGCCCAGGAAAGCTAGAGCATGAATCTTCCTAAGCAATCTTCCCCTCACATCCCCACATATTTAACATTGTCCAAAAAATGATGGCTACCCAGCGTGAAGGATGCTTAATTCAGGGACTTGCCTGGTGGTCCAGCAGTTAAGACTTGGCCTTTCAAGGCAGGGGCTTTGATCCCATCCCTGGTCTGGAAACTGAGATCCCGCATGCCTGCAGCCAAAAAACTAAAACATGAAACAGCAACTATATTGTAACAAATTCAATAAAGACTTTTAAAAATGGTCCACATTTTTTAAAAAAGTGCTTCATTTATTCCCATGTTGTCAGAATTGGCAGCAAATGGATGAATGGCCTAGTTATTGGGAGCTTCATGTTCATCAGTCACACGTCTGATACCAACTTTGCTGAGCCTGGCCAGCGCATCACCAGGACTGCCAAATCCCCAGCTGCTTATGGAAGCACCAGATCTGCTGGATCTTCATAAAGCAGGACAAAGCTGCTGCTCCTTACCGCATGCCAACAGGACAGGAGTGCCTTGGACCATCCCTGCCCCAAGCTTGAGAGCAATTACATTTTCAAAAGGAGGCCGTGTTCCTTTATCTCATGAAAAAGTAATACTTGTATGAGACTTCCCTGGCAGTCCGGTGGTTAAGACTTCACCTCCAATGCAGGGGGTGTGAGTTCAATCCCTGGTCGGGGAGCTGAGATCGCACATGCCTCGTGGCCAAGAAACCAAAACAGAAAACAGAGGCAATATTGTAACAAATTCAATAAAGGCTTTAAAAATGGTCCATATTAAAAAAAAGTTTAAAAAAGGTAATACTTGTACTTGATAAAACATTTAGGAAACATAGAAAAAGATAAGGGAGAAAATAAAAAGCACCACAGCCCCTTTGTACCAAGATAGGTCCTGTTAATATGTTGATAAATTTCTTCCCTGCCATGTTTATTCCAGATGTGGGATTATGCACCCTAGACAGCTTGGCTAGCCTACTTGTTTGCTTATTGTTCTTGTTAAATAACGTAGAAGGGGGAATTTGTTTTCCTTAGTCATCTTCTCTGATGCTGGGAAAGACTGAGGGCAGAAGGAGAAGAGGGCATCAGAGGATAAGATGGCTGGATGGTATCACCAATGCAATGGACATGAGCTTGGGCAAACTTTTGGAGATGGTGGGGGACAGGAAGGCCTGCTGCAGTCCATGGGGTCACAACGAGTTGGACACAATTGGGCAACTGAAAAACAAGTCTTCTCAAATCCATTCAGGCAAATAGCTCTCCTTGGGTATGAACTCTGACTGGTGGGCCACATCCTCCATGATCACATCCTCAGTTTCTTCCCTACAGAGCGCAGTGTCTGGTAAGTTAATTGTCCTGTTCTCCAGAGCCTTGAGCCTGGATTACTCTTAAACTCAGTCAAGAGTGATTCTGTCTGTGATAGGAATTAGTTAAGGTTGGTAGACTTTGTTCATTCCCACTCTCGAAACATCTTTGGGTCTATGGAGATCCCAGGCTTAGGGTGGGTAGCCTCTATTGCTCCTAAAGGGCCACCTGGGCGTTTGTAAAATAAGGTAACATTTGCTTGACTGACTGTATCATCCACCCTCGGGACCTTTTCATGCTAAATGCTCATTATTTCTTAGGCTGGCCCTTCCCTTCTCACCTGTCCATTAACACTAAGCCTCATTAGCCAAGTCTATCAGCAAGCTTTTATTGCCCGTTGTCAGCTCTGGAATTTTAAGAATGGCCATGAGCAGGTCCCTGAAGCTTCCCTGGGAGGCGACTGAGACTAGAGATTCATGGTTCATGGAGCCCACGAGCAGTGGTTCTCATCCGTGGTGACAGGTTGGAGTCACCAGGTTTTGCGCTGAGGCTGAGCCTCAGACCAGGTGAATCAACATCTGTGAAGATAGGATTCTGGCTTGTAGCCTTTGAAGCTCTCCCGAGTGACTCCAGTGGGTACCCAGGCTGGAGAACAAGAACCGTGGAGAACTGATTTTCATCTAACTGGCTGCACCTGGGGATATTATTAAAACATTTAAATGCCTAGGCCCCACCCCACAATGAATGAGTTGGAATCCATGGAAAAGGAGTTCAGGAAACTGTATGTTTTCCCAGCTCCTTCAGATGACCTGAGACAGAGTGTGTGGTGGGAACCATTGCCGTCGGCGATCTAGTGAATGAGAAAAATCTAGATTTGAACCCATTTTGGGCTCTTTGGCTTTGCAAGCCATGCATGACTGTAAGATGATAAGTTTGCTCCAGGAAGCCACGTGGGGGAATGGACACAGCCCTGGGCTGAGCGGGAAGGACCCTTAAAGCCATGACTCACGACTTGCTGTGTGATGCTGGACAAGTTCCAGAACCTCTCCGGTCAGGAGCCCAGATCTGCCTCCCTGTGATTTCTACCCAGCTTTGTGTTTTCAGACTTTCTTTATTCTTTAATTGGTGTCCTATTGGTTTTCATCTGGGATCAGCATATAGCATGATGATCAATTTCTATATGGTTCTTCATATAAGTATTGATACATTTTAAGGCAATGTAATTATAATTCTTCCAGTTATTCTATTGACTTTCCAGCTTAAAGTTTGGCAATAAATTGTTCTTTAAAAGAGGACTCCCCTGGTGGTCCAGTGGTTAAGAATCCTCCTTGCAGGGCAGGGAACTTGGGTTCAGTCCCTGGTTCGGAACTAAGATCCCACACGTCCCAGAGCAACTCAACCCGAGCACGCCACAACTAGAGTCCGTGGGCCCCAAGGAAAGATCCACATGATGCAAGGAAGATCCTGCCTGCCAAACCTGAGACCCAGCGCAATCAGAACACAGACACAGACACACACACACACACACAGGAAACAAAACGAGGCTCGCAGAGGACCTTGAGGGCCTTCTGCTAAGTGCAATAAGTCAGGCAAATATTGTATCATCTCGCTTATCTGTGGGATCTTAAAAAACAAACCTAGAGAAATAGTCACGTGGTGGTTCCCGGGGACTGAGGCGTGGGGGGAAATGGGGAGCTTTTACCCGAGCCTACAAACCCCAGGCATAAGATGGATAAATTCCAGGAATCTAATGTACAGCAGGGTGACCGCAGGGACAAATCCTGAATTACAGGTTTACTGGCCACAGAGATGGGATTGTCTCTGGGCAGGCAGTGGGGTGTCCCGTTGTGGAATTCAGATACATTTAACTTGAAAATCTCACTGCTTTTTCATGCAGTGATGCAAAGACTTTTAGTGCGGAGTATGAAAAAGTGACAAAAGGCCTTTAAGAGGTTTTTTTTTTTCCTAAATGGGAATGACTTGTTCCTTCTGCCAGTTCTTGAAGCTGGAGAAAGCAAGGTAGAGGGCGGACGCTGGAAGAGAAGGCTTGGGAGCTAATGGTTCTTACGATCCTGCTGCTGGGGGTCGGGGAGGGGGCGGGGTGGAGATTAGGAGAGGCATGGCAGCCAAACCTGAAGGCCCAGTATGCAGGGACCTGAGCCCCGGTGTTCGGTGTTCGCACGTGGTTTGCCTTCTTCCTCCAGGAGTGCTGATGGACAAGGAGAGGGGCGGTTCCTTCTGAGCGAGAACGTGGTGGGGAGGCAGCTGTGCTCTGCCAGGTCACCCCACTGAACCACCAGGCGCTCAGCCCCATAGACACACCCACTGAGCCACCCTCTTAGGTGACCCGTGACCTTGATTAATGGCCACTATTCTGTATTCATTGCTTACCAGCAGGTGAATAAGGCCTTTGGTCACACCAGAGAAGAAAACAATTAGGAGAGGACAGGCTAGATGACCTTGTGACCTGCAGAGCCTAGACGCTTATCTGGCCCATCGGTTTGGGCTCCACAGAAAGTGTAGCTCCACTTTAATAAGGCAGGCCGTGCTCCTTCTCCTCCTGGGGAAGCTCCAAACACTTGCCTCATGAAGACACACGCTACTCCTGATTGTTGGTTTCTAACCACCAGTCACCTTCTTTAGAGAAAATGTATACAGTTTTGAAATTGCTTCTTCTTTTATTCAGATTCAGTTGGCAATGAAATAGCCTTGACATGTCTATGTAGGCATTTTCAGTCAATTTTCGAGTATAATATACACCCATTGTGTGTGCACGCTAAGTCACTCAGTCGTGTCTGACTCTTTGTGACCCCATGGACCGTAGCCCGCCAGGCTCCTCAGTCCAAGGGATTATGCAGGCAAGAATACTGGAGTGGGTTGTCAAGCCCTTCTGCAGGGGATCTTCCCAATTCGGGGATCGAACCTGCATCTCTTAAGTCTCTTGCATTTGCAAGCGGGTTCTTTACCACTAGCGCCACCTGGGACGCCCCATACAAGCATCAATACGTGAAATCGTGAGTGTACAGGTTTGTGCATTCTCATACCCAGGTACACACTGTCTCCAGGTTGAGAAATGGAAGCTTACCTTCACCTCAAAAAGCCCCTTCTCTAGTTACTGCCCACCCGAGGTAAACACTACCGCCACTCTAACACCAAACCACTGAGCTCTGCTGTGCTCAGTCGCTCAGTCGCTCAGTCGTGTCCGACTCTCTGCAACCCCATGGACTGTAGCCCGCCGGGTTCTTCTGTGCCATGGGGAGTCTCCAGGCAAGAATACTGGAGTGGGTTGCCATGCCCTCCTCCAGGGGATCTTCCCAACCCAGGCATTGAATCAGGGTCTCCTGCACTACAGAAGGATTTTTTACCAGCTGAGCTACCAGGGAAGCCCACCAAACCACTGCTGCTGCTAAGTCGCTTCAGTCGTGTCCGACTCTGTGCAACCCCATAGACGGCAGCCCACCAGGCTCCCCCGTCCCTGGGATTCTCCAGGCAAGATCACTGGAGTGGGTTGCCATTGCCTTCTCCAACGCGTGAAAGTGAAAAGTGAAAGTGAAGTTGCTCAGTCATGTCCAACTCTTAGCAACCCCATGGACTGCAGCCTACCAGACTCCTCCATCCATGGGATTTTTCAGGCAAGAGTACTGGAGTGGGGTGCCATTGCCTTCTCTGCTCCAAACTACTACAACAGTCTAATTTTGAACTTTCCCATTTTCACAGTTAACTAGTTTAAACTGGTCCAATGGATAGAGCTTCCTTGGTAATATTTTTATGTCCGCTATTCTTAGTCGTTCAGTTGTGTCCGACTCTTCTGACTCCATGGACTGTAGCCTGCCAGGCTCCTCTGTCCATGGAATTCTCCAGGCAAGAATACTGGAGTGGGTTGCCATGCCCTCTTCCAGGGCATCTTCCCAATCCAGGAATTGAACCCAGGTCTCCCACATTATAGGCGGATTCTTTATCATCTGAGCCACCAGGGAAGCCCCTCCCCACCTTTTTTTAATGTCAGCGATCATAATTCTAAAGATGCTATTTTGCTTCAGCATCCCACCAGGCTGATGCAAAGCCACGGAGCTTACAGGATAAAGCATCTTTCCCACAGGTGAGGTCAGTCTTTTTGTTTAATCCTTTTGTCACGGAGGAAGCAAGATGTGCTGTGAACGTCTCCAGGCAGCTGGTGCCTTTCATGGATTATTTGTGGCTCAAATTCAAGCTAAATATGTTTGCAAATTCTGTGCACTTGTAGACTATGCATGTGAGTGTGCACACAAATACCCTTTTTTCTGTTTTGATTTCTTGTTTTCCTTTTTCTGTCCTCAGAAGACCACCTTCTCCACTCTGTGCTCCCCTGGCACACAGACCCTCCTCAACAAATCCTGCTCTCCAGTATTCATCACCGCTGCACACACTGCCTTGAACTGCTTTTACTGTTTATCACACAAAAGGCATAACTTTTATCACACATAAGTTATCACACATAACTTCAGAGGATACCTTTTTCACTTCTGCTTTTGATATAAAGACTAGGAAATCCAGACCTGGAAGGGGAAGAACAGATAGTAGAACCAACCATTAGCATGTGTGACCAGCCTGAGGGTCAGGCCTGAGTTTCCCATGAATGAGGGGATCTGTAGTTATAGATTTGTTTGCTGAAGGCAAGGTGCCATGTTTATTAACTCACTCATTAACTCATTCGTTCACTTCCTGAGCCCTTTAATGTGCCAGGCTTTGTGTTAGAGGCTGGATTTGCCAAGGAGGACCTCTGTGCTTTACACCCAGGGAAACCTTGCAATAGATAATGCATCTGACCACAGATCAGAAGATTCCAGGTTCAGCCTCTGGCTGGCTCAAAACCCTGATAGCTCAGCAGTAAAACATCTGCCTGCAATGCAAGGACAGACAGGAAATGTGGGTTCCATCTCTGAGTCGGGAAGATCCCCTGGAGGAGGGCACAGCAACCCACTCCAGCGTTCTTACCTGGGTAATCCCATGGACAGAGGAGCCTGGTGGGTTACACTCCACGGGGTTGCAAAGAGTTGGACATGACACAGCACACACGTGTGCACAGACTGACGTATGATCTACGTCAAGAAATTAGGTGTACAAGAAACTCTTGATTTCCTAAAATAGAATATTGGTGCTTTTAATGATGCCCTATATATATTATAGCACTCTAAATGCATTTTCGGATAAAGATAAGAGTATTGTGCATGTTTCTCTATAATAAATCAGGACAAATTCTGTATTGGTCAGCTTGTCATAAATCCAGTTCATTATTACTTTATAAATTAAACCCAATCTCTTCGCTGGTTAATTAGCAACAATGTGTTGCCATCCTCCAGGGCTTGCCTCCCTGGAGGTAACGGCTAGCTCACATTTAGCTGACCTCTGTCCTTTCAGCTCTACAGCAAGAGTGAGAATCACCCACCAACATCTACGTGTTGCTGTGAGATCTGTTGGCGGTCCAGTGGTTAAGGCTCTGTACTTCCGATGCAGAGGTTGTGGGTTCAATCCCCGGGTAGGGTACTAAGATCCCACATGCTTATGGCTTGGCCAAAACAAACACAAGGTTCTGGTTAAAAAAAAAAATAGAGTCTCATGTCAGAAGAATATCTAGACGTCTTCAAGGAAGTATTCAGTAAGTGTATGAAAACACATTGAATAGTCTTTGAGTTGTGCAATAAGTTGTCAGTTCTGTGTGTCAAATGCTTTCCTGCAGGTTCGTGGCCACAAAGAAGAGGGACAATTAGAGTTTCGCCCATGGCACAGGGTGGAGGGCGATTCTCTTCTTCCGGTGGCACACAGCCTGTTAGCAGTTGACCGTTGGCTCATTTCCAGCTGACGGAACTCATACCTGTCAGCTTGGATTCCTCTGAGGCCCGGACTGCAGAGAGGAAAGAGGCGGGTCAGATGAACTCGCTCAATGGGATTTAAGTTTATCCGACGGAACCCACTACTGGAAATCCCTTTATCACCTGCAGTAATTATACTGTGTCGTCTGTGGGCTGAGATACCACCCTAGCCCCCATTCTGTATCCTTGTTGAATACGGAAGAGACATCAGTATCAGAGCTCTGCCCCAAATTAACACTCCTTCCCATAGAGAATTCTAGACCCAGAAGGGACGAGTGCCCCTTTACAAGGTGCCTTCACGTGCCTGCTCTCAGCTCAGGGTCAGCAAACTCACAGGTCAATGCTTTCTAGTCTCTGGGATGTGGACGCCTGAGGGGGAGAGGGCTTTTGTTGTGGGTTTTCCAGTGTTATCCATAGCTGAGTAAATCACGTTTTATATCTGCAGGTTGTTCTTGTTGAATTCTCAGTCACGTCCAACTCTTTGCCACCCCAGGGACCGTAGCCCACCAGATTTTGCTATCCATGGGATTTCCTGGCAAGAATACTGGAGTGGGTTGTCATTTCCTTCTCCAGGGGATCTTCGCAACCCAGGGATTGAACGTAGGTCTCCTGCGTATCCTACATTGGCAGGCGGATTCTTTACCACTGAGCCGCTAGGGAAGCCCAGATCTATCTGTACTATCCAACCAGTCCATTCTGAAGGAGAGCAGCCCCGGGGTTTCTGTGGAAGGAATGACGCTAAAGCTGAAACTCCAGTACTTTGGCCACCTCACGCGAAGAGCTGACTCATTGGAAAAGACTCTGATGCTGGGAGGGATTGGGGGCAGGAGGAGAAGGGGACGGCAGAGGATGTGATGGCTGGATGGCATGACTGACTCAATGGACGTGAGTCTGAGTGAACTCCGGGAGTTGGTGATGGACAGGGAGGCCTGGCGTGCTGCAATTCATGGGGTCGCAAAGAGTCAGACACGACTGAGCGACTGAACTGAACTGAACTGAGGAAGATGTGATTAGGATTCATAAAACATCAATTGGTTTCAAAACCTTGTTATATGCATGGCAGTGTTTCTCATTATGTACTTCCTCCATTGGTTGCTAAAAGAAGCATGATTTTGTTTATGGGCAGATTTGCAATTTTTAATAATAAAGTGGTCCTCATAATTTAAAAGTTTGGGAGTCACTGTTTGACAGTGTTAGCAGTCTATGTTTAACTCATGGATGACTTCCTCCAAGCTGCATAAAACATTGAGGTGTGGTCATTGCAAAGCTGCTGTCATTGCGATCTTTGAGTCCTTTTCTGTAAAGGTCAAAAATATTATTTTATTGTGGCACTCTAGCTCAGTAGTTGAAGCATGTGGGCTTAGTTGCACCACAGCATGTGGGATCTTAGTTCCCTGACCAGGGATTGAACCCACATCCCCTGCATTGCAAGGGTGATTCTTAACCACTGGACCATGAGGGAAGTCCCCATTGCATTATTCTTGACTGCATCCTTTTCCGACTCCTTCTGTCTAGCTTGGGAAATACAATTTAAGCACATAAGAGATTAAAAGTTAAGAAAACGCAGAGTGAAAACATGCGGTATTTGATCAATTGTCAAAGGCTTTGAGCTCAGAGGAAAGAGTGGGATGAGGGGAAGGAGACAGAAAGAGAAGCACAGAGTGCCACCCAGGAGTCCGGACATTAGATCAGGTTTCATGCTGCTAAGTCGATTCAGTCGCGTCCATCCGACTCTGTGCGACCCCAGAGACGGCAGCCCACCAGGCTCCCCCGTCCCTGGGATTCTCCAGGCAAGAACACTGGAGTGGGTTGTCATTTCCTTCTCCAATGCATGAAAGTGAAAAGTGAAAGTGAAGTCGCTTAGTCGTGTCCAACTCTTAGTGACCCCATGGACTGCAGCCTACCAGGCTCCTCCGCACATGGGATTTCCCAGGCAAGAACACTGGAGTGGGTTGCCATTTCCTTCTCCAGGGCAGGTTTCATAGACTCTGCTAATTACCGTTGGAGTGCCCGGGATCTGATTGCCTGACCATGGTGAGCCCCTGTTCTGTTGTCAATAAAATCAGGATTATAATGCCTCCCTCACAGTGTTATTGTGAAGATGGTTTATGACAATGTGCTCTAAATGCTTTGTACTACACCTGGGACATGGCATGTACAAGCTAATGGTGGCTATTCTTTGTTTTATTGGATTGTCATCCCATCAGCATTGAAAGGATGACATTTATTTATGCTTCCCCAGAACCCAGCACAATGCCTGACTCATAATAGGTACTAAAAGAAAATGTTTGCTGAATGAAAGGATGGAAAGATCGTAGGATGAATTGTATTAATGAGTCATGTGAGCTGGGAGGGTCTCACGGAGAAGCAAGACTTAAGGTGACTCCAGCAGAAAGCACAGAGAAGGTGGGTGAGTGTTGCCCGGGGGGATGGGCAGGAACTGAAGCACAGAAGCAGAAAAGTGCAGGGTGGGTAGAGGGTAGGTTGGGGTACAGTTGTGCAGGGCTCTGGATCCTAAGGCTGGGAGTTTGCGTCTTGTCTGCTGCCAGCAGGGAGTCAGTGTGATGTTGAGATGGTGAGTAAGGTGAGGAGGGAAACTTTCAGAAGGTTAGTCTGGAGCAGGAAAACGATATCCACACCACGTGTCCATCCCGAACAGACGGAGTCCCTGACCAGTCAGTCAGTCAGTCAGTCAGTTTAGTCGCTCAGTCATGTCCAGCTCTTTGCAACCCTGTGGACTGCAGCACGCCAGGCCTCCCTGTCCATCACCAACTCCCGGAGCTTATTCAAACTCTTCTCCATTGAGTTGGTGATGCCATCCAACCATCTCATCCTCTGTCGTCCCCTTCTCCTCCTGCCTTCAATCTTTCCCAGCATCAGGGTCTTTTCCAATGAGTCAGTTCTTCACATTAGGTGGCCAAAGTGCTGGAGTTTCAGCTTTGGCAACAGTTCCTCCAATGAATATTTAGGACTGATTTCCTTTAGGATGGACTTGTTGGATCTCCTTGCAGTCCAAGGGACTCTCAAGAGTCTTCTCTAATACCACAGTTCAAAAACATTAATTCTTCAGCACTCAGCTTTCTTTATAGTCCAACTCTCACATCCATACATGACTAATGGAAAAACCGTAGCTTTGACTAGATGAACCTTTGCTGGCGAAGTAATGTCTCTGATTTTTAACACGCTGTCCAGGTTGGTCATAGCTTTTCTTCCAAGGAGCAAGTGTCTTTTAATTTCATGGCTGCAGTTACCATCTGCAGTGATTCTGGAGCCCCCCACAATAAAGTCTCTCACTGTTTCCATTGTTTCCCCATCATCTGCCATGAAGTGATTGGACCAGATGCCATGATCTTAGTAACAACTATGGAAGCAGAGAGAGAGCGTTTAATAGCATAATAAGAGATAATGGGACTTCCCCAGCTGGTGGCTCAGTGGTAAAGAACCCGCTTGCTAATGCAGGAAACACGGGTTCGATCCCTGGGTCTGGAAGATCCCCTGGAGAAGGAAACGGCAACCCCCTCCAGTATTCTTGCCTGGGAAATCCCATGGACAGAGGAGCCTGGTGGGCTATGGTCCATGATAACGCAAGAGTCAGACGTGACTTAGCAACTAAACAAGAACAACAAAGGAAATAATAGAGATTAAGGAGAGCCTAACTGTCTCTGTGTCTTATCTTGTCTCTATGAATTCTTCATGTGGTCATTTAAACCATTGGCCAACACACATACTGATGATTCTGAGATGTACAAGATGACATTTTAAAAACCACGGCAGGTGAATGTTTAGCTACAGAGGAGACATGCTGAAATTGGAGGGTCAAGGAAGAGAGGTGATTTGAGCTCCAGGCTGGGCGTTTTCCTCTCGGAGACTTGGGAAGATAAAACAGTCGTTCGATTAAGGTGGGTAGTGGAAATGGGTTACTTCAAGAGAGGAAAAACTGAACCAAGCAGCTAAATTGCCGACAAGAGAGACTCGGATTGCAAGGAGGAAGGTGGTTGCGGAGCAGGGGGAGCCCGCTGGGTGGGGACACAGGGCCGACTGACAGGGATGGAGAGGAGCCGGAAGGCGGTGGGAGGAGCCAGGTGCGGCCCCGCCTCCTCCTGCCGTCGCCTGGGCTGGCCTGGGCCCGCCCCTCCGCACTCGGCGTCGCCTGAGCAGGAGGAAGCGGGTGGAGCCTGGAGGTGGCGCTGGAGCGGGCTGCCTGCCTGTGTTTCGTTTTCAGGAAAGAGGGCTGAGTGACTGTGGAGGAAGTTATTCTTCCAGATGAAGGAACCATTTCTGGAAAGGGATACAGGTGAAAGAGAGAAAGAAAGAAGGAAGGAGAGAAAGAAAGAAAAGGGCCTTCCTTTCCCCTATTCTTAAGGGAGTCCATTCATTCATGGACCATATTTATTAAATTGAAAAAGCCCCACTTTCATTTTCTTCCTGTAACCGCCATGTTTACTGACTGCTGATTTTATTGCCACAAAACTCTCTGCCAGCCATAATATACTTGTTTTCTCCTACACTGGGGAAATGCAAGAAGGATGTTTAGGTTGAACCCACCTCCCCTGCAAGTTTTTAAAAAAAAATAATTTTATTTATTTATTTACTTTTACTTTTGGCTTATTAGAAAAGACCCTGATGCTGGGAAAGGTCGAAGGCAGAAGGAGAAGGGGACAACAGAGGATGAGATGGTTGGATGGCATCACTGACTCAATGGACGTCAGTTTGAGCAAGCTCTGGGAGTTGGTGATGGACAGGGAGGCCTGGCGTGCTGCAGTCCATGGGTCGCAAAGAGTCAGACCCGACTGCGCGACTGAACTGAACTGATTTGGGGCTGTCCTGGGCCCTTGTTGCTGCGCGGGCTTTTCTCTAGTTGCAGCGAGCAGGGCCTACTCTCTTGTCGAGGCGCACGGGCCCCAGGGCCTGTGGGCCTCCATAGTTGAGGCTCCCCAGCTCTAGAGCACAGGCTCGGTAGCTGTGCCGCATGGGCTTATGTGCTCGAGGCATGTGGGATCTTCCTGGGTCAAACCTGTATCAGATGGATTCTTTACCACAGAGCCAACCGGGAAGGCTTCCTGCCAGTTTCGTGTTTGAAAAATGATAGAACATCCTGATAACTGAAGGTTTCATAAAATGTACCAAGAACCCGAGTGGCTTTGGACCTCTTGACCACAGTTCCACAAACAGTAGACAATGGAACAAGACTTCCAACAATCAGAGGGAAAATATTTCTCTTCTAGATTTCCATACCCAACCAAATTATCAGCTAAGTATGTGTAGTAGTGGGAAAAGAATGCTTTGGGACACACAAATTCTCAAAAATTTATCTCCCAGGTACTTCTCAGTAAAGTAGGTGGAAGACGTGTGTGATCAAAATGAGGGAGTGAACCAAGAGAGGGAAAGGCACGGGAAGCCAGAACACAGGGTCCAGCCAACACTCAACGGGCAACGGGGACCCTTAGCGGGAGGATGGAACTTCCTCTCAACAGTGGAGGAGCAGGTCTGGAGAGCAGTGGACCCAGATTAGAGCAAGTCAGAACATTCCAGGACGGATTTCTCCCTTTCTTTCTCTTGTTATCTCCTTTTTAAAAAATATTTTGTGGCTGCCATATCTTTTTGAAGAAAAAATTGTAATACTTTTATTGAGGTATAATTGACTCAAAACATTATATTAGTTTCAGGCATGTAACATAATGATTCAATATTTGTATATACTCTGAAACGATCACCACACATAGTAGGTCTAGTGAACATCTGCCACCACACATAGTTACAAAAACAATTTTTTTCTTGTGATGAGGACTTTTGATTTACTTTTTTATCAGCTTTCTTTTTTTAACTGAAGTATAGTTGATTTATAGTATTAGTTTCAGGCATATAGCAACACCGCGATTCAGTTAGATATGTGTGTTTTTCAGATTCTTTTTCATTATAGGTTCTTACAAGATAATGAACATAGTTCCCTGTGCTCTGCAGTAAATCCTGTTGCTTATCTATTTTATGTACAGCAGCGTGTTATCTGTTAATCCCATCGTCGTTGTTGTTCAGTCGCTAAGCGTCCACCTCTTTGCGACCCCAGTCTGCCAGGCTTCCCTGTCATTCACTCTCTCTCGGAACCTGCTCAAACCCAGGTGCATTGAACCGGTGTTGCCATCCAACCGTCTCATCCTCTGTTACCCGCTTCATACTCCTAATTTATTCCCCCTCCTTCCTCTTTGGTAACCATAAGTTTGTCTTCCATGTATGAGGACCATCTCTGTGTGAGAAGATGGGAGAATTCTGGAGATGGATGGTGGTGATAGTCGAACACCTTCGTGAATGTACTAAATGCCACTGAACTATACACTTAAACACAGTTTAAAGGGTGAATTTTATGTTACTATATTTTTAAACAATTTTGAAAATAAAAACTATAAGTGCTGCACAAATGAATTGAGTTATAATTATTTTTCACATACTGATATATATCAGACTTTTAAGACTCAAGTATTAAAGGACCTCACTTTTATTTTCAAAACCAGGTACAAAGGCTACGTTTTTCTTTTAAAATTGCACATGTTTGTTTAAAAGATCTATGACTAGAAATGTGTATTCTAACAAATAGATCTTCCAGTAATAACATCTATGTTTTTTTATGTCTTGTAATCATGTTTAATGTAAAAAAAGTACCATTTTTAATGTAAAAAATTATAATTTTAATGTAAAAAATCTGACCGTATGACTTAAAAATTGCCTTTTTTACTTTACATTTTCCCTTCAGTCTATGCAAGCACTCTCATTTTCTTCAAATTTTAAAAAGATTTTAGATTTACACACCATTTTCTTAACATTTATTTTTAATGATAACTCTGACCAAAGTGTAATATTAATGTAAGTGCCTCTTACAAGTCAAGTCCCTCTGTAGTTAAAAAGGAGGTTTTAAAACCCTCCTTTTGTGTATTACATATTTTCTCAGGAATACATTAAATAGGAATACTGACTTTTGTTTTAGGAATACAGTAATTCAGATTTTAAATTGAGAGATTATTTTTTGCCTTATTCAGTAAAGAAAAACAAAAGCTTGTTCAGAGATGACAGATGACATCTCTTCTGAGGGCCAGGGTGGGAAAGGACTCCAGATGCTTTGCTTGATTCCACCTGGAGCCAAATTGCTAAGTGGTTACAACTCCCAGGGGCCGTCAGACAGGTTTCACGGTTTCACGGGAATGACGAGTAGCTCTCCACACCCACCTCTGCAAGACCGAACAGCTTCAGGGGTTGCTGAAACTGCCTCAGAACTGTGCTATAACTTTTTCCTGAATGTGAAACGTTTCTGGCTGATGTCAGCAAGGTTTAAATGTTTCAGGTTAAATTCTGAAAATCAGTAAAAAGAAAAGCACAAATTAAGTTAGACTGGATGTCAAGGGCATTGATTTATGGCAGCAGAAACACTCCTCCATAGTCTCCTCTCGATTTTGGATGACTTTTTGTTGAGCCCAGCTCTTGCTAAAGGGAAGCCAGGGCTAAGGAAGGATCACTGGGAAGACCCTCCAAGCACTTTCCTGCATCCCTAGGGCAGGACTGTTTCTCTAACACGCCTTTGGATATGGTCATAACCACCTTCCTCGGATTGCTCCCTGCTCCAGCCCTGCCTCACCCTCTGTTTCTCATCCACAGGGAATGCGATTTGCCATTAATGTGAACCTTCTAGAACAGAGGTGTGCTGTATAGAAAGCTCGAACAATTGCCCCTTACCACTTTTAAGAAGCCTTTTTAAAACAACAAAATAATACCCTTAAAAAAAAAAAAAGGCAATACTAACAAGACATTTTAAATGAGGTTGGAAAATGCTCATAACATAATGCTAACTTAAGAAATTGGAAATGAATCTGTATGGGGAATCTGACATCAGTTTGGTTAAAAAAAAAAAAAAATTATTGGGGAAAAAACCTAGAAGAAAATCTACAAAAATTGTTTAGCTTGATTGCTTTGGTCTGGATTGTACATTTTAGGTGAAATTTTCTTACCTGTTCTATGTTCCCTTCTACTTTTTGTGAGCCTCCTACAGCAAACACACACACTGTTATAACCAAAGGGTGGGGGAACCCCAGCTTTAGACTCATCCTTCTAAGCAAGCCCCTTGCTTGATTTGCTAGCAAACTGTCCGCTAGCATCGAGGTCTGCCCTCACAGGCTGAGAGCGGGGCAAGAAGTGTAAATTCTCATGGCCTCTTTCCACTGTGTATAATCAGGAGTTCGAAGTGTTTCTTCCTAATGGTCTATAATCTTTCCAAGTCTGTGACAAAATTAAACTGTCATAACCTTAGAGTCAGAAAAAGCTGAGGATGGGTTTTTTTTCCCCCTCCCCTAGCTCCTGCTCTATTTAGATTCCCACTTTCTGTGTTTTTGTAATACTACCAGTTGACTTCGGTTTCATATTCTGCCTCCTGCTTTAGCTGCTTTAGTTGTCAACATAATTGAAGACAGGAGTTTTTAAAATTTTATTTTGTAATATTATTTTTTTAGTTTTAAAATTATATTGAAGAATGCTGATTTATAATGTTATGTTCATTTCTTCTATGCAGCAGATGACTCGGCTATACATGTATATTCTTTTTCATATTCTTTTCCAGTGTGATTTGTCACAGGGCGTTGAATGTAGCTCCCTGTGTGTTTTACTATTATTATTTTAAGGAACTTATTCTTTAAACTTCCTTGTGTGGACACTTCTCTCTGAAGCAGGGAAACAAGGTGAATGCAATAAATTCTTCATGACGATAAAGTGATAATGGTTGGAGGAACTTGCCTGTGAATGTCTACAGTTTGGAATAATGGTCACTTCAGACAGTAGGTGACATTTGGTTTGCCCTAGACTCTACCCAAAGTTAGGTGTCAGATCATTTATGGCTTCATTTCCATTCTGACTTCATGTTGTTTGTGTATGAATCTCTAGTTTCACTTTTCCTAAAAGATGGAGGCCATATTAAAAGCCAACAACAGTTCACCCAAACCAAATCGAAAATATGCCCTGTGACTTGAAGGAGTCAAGAAAGACAATCAATCAGCTCATCTATAGGAATGTGGTTAAAAATGATGAGTAGTCTTTTTGATGTAGCTTCTGCAAAGCATGCTGATTACTTTCTTGTCACTGCTTTTCCAAACATCCTATGTCTAGTGTAGGAAAGTAACAGTTGATAATTTTTGGTTTCAAACTAGCACCAATCATTGCTCAGAAAGATATCCTTTCATGCCTGATTGGACAGGAATTTTGACCTTGTGGAAAGGGCATGAGACTGGAAACAGAATTCTGACATTTTACTTATTAAGTAACTCAAGGAGGCTTCTTAACCTCTCTGGGACTCCCTCTTTCCTGTCACTAACTTGTGGTTTTCGGTTTATAGGCTCTCGTGTTGAGGGAACGCAGTGGATAGGACTGAGATCCCAGCAGGCTACAGCCAGCCTGGCCCCACCACGACCCAGCCAGCTGCTGGCTGTCCTCACAGGGTTTCTTTGACAGAGAGAGCTCTGAGGCTTTCAAAGTTTTGAAAGCACCTGGGATAAACGTTCTTCAAAGCAGATTTCGTTTCTGAAATCCTCTGTGGAATATACATTTTGAATTCTTTCAGTAAAGGCTGAGTGTGGCTGTCGTTCAGTTGCTGAGTCATGGCCGACTCTTTGCGACCCCAGGGACTGCAGCAGGCCGGGCTCCTCTGTCCTCCACTGTCTCCTGGAGTTTGCTTAAATTCACGCCCACTGAATTGGTGATACTGAGTAGCTATTCATAATTTTCTTCATGGAGCTCTTAGCACATTACGTATCCGTGTGGTGCTGGTGGCTTATTATCTGTATCTCGACTCTGTAGAACTTTGTGTAAGTGTTCCAGTCCCAAGACTGTAGAACGGTAGTCCCTCACAAGTGTAAGCTTAGAAAACTCCTTTGAGAGCATATTTTGAAGGCTAGCTTATTTCGCTCCTGTATCCTATTCAGTGACTGTATGCTTGCCCAAGAAAATTAATGTGAATTATTGTTTAGCTTGCTGGGTTAGAAGTCACTCGGCCAAGGGCACAGGTCTCTTCTGTGTACCATACCTGTGCGTATCGTCAGCCATGCCTCTGACTTCCAGCCTCCCGATCTTGCAACCTGGGGCTCTTAATGAAAGAAGATTAGGCAGGAAAGGACAGATGAATCTCCAGTATCTATGCTGTCCAGCTAAAGGGAGTCAAAAAAACATGCTCAAAACACGCAATTTATTAGATATCATCTGTCCCCAAACCAAGGGGCAACTCCTCAGTACAGAAACAGAAAGTGTATTTGAGATGTTTCTCTCAGCTCTACAATTTCTGAAAAGTTAATCCCCCTCCTCTGGCAAAAACGAAAAACCACTAGAAACAGAAAAATTCTTCTGTTCCCGGGCCCTTGAACCAAGGAAAATAGAGTTCTGGGCTAATTTATATATTTCACAAACATTTTCCCATTTCTGAAATGGAATTTCTGTGGGTTTATGAAACTGCTTTCTTCATTTAAAGCTTCGGACAGTTTCAACAACTTTAGGAGAGATTGATCTTATTTTTTATAATACCGAGAACACAGATTTATGATTTCTGGAGGATTATAACTTATTCATAAAAATAGAAAAATAAAAGTTCCAATTAAAGAATCCTACTTCCCTGGGAATTCCCCGGGGGTCCCGTGGTTAGGACTTGATGCTTTCACTGCCAGTATCTGGGTTTGATCCCTGCTCAGGGAACTAAGATCTCTCAAGCCTCATGGTGAGGTCAAAAAAGAGAAAAAGGATACAACTTCTGTGGCAGGCAGGAAGAACAGCTATTTTAACTCGCAAGTTGTAAATCTTTTCTGTGGTAAAGGATTATCATTTATCCCCAAAGAGATAGGAGACAGTTCCCGTGGGATTTTGACCAAGTAAATGGTTTCGCTTAATCTCATTGAAATCAAGGGGCTCTGTTTCATTTAAAAAATATGTTCAGGATAGGACTGATGCCTGTTTCCTAACCGCAAGGTCATTTTTAAGGTCAGCTAGAGAGAAAGTGACTTGTCAGTGATGTGTCTCTAACAGTACGAGGGGACCTATCTACAAGTGGAAGGAAAAAATAGCCGACCTTCCTCGGGTCAGCTAGTGAGGACTGTGCCAGATGTTGGAGTCTAAACTTCAGCAACCTAGTTGTAAGGAAAAAAGCTACTTTTTAACCCCTTTCCTGTACCCCAGAAATTCTGAAGACATACCATGTAACAGCAGACCTAATATTGTATTGCAATTATTTGTTTTCCTACTGCAGATGAAATCCTACATGAGTGCCCAGTAATGAGCCTACAGTAGACGCTTTATAACTGCTTTCTAAATGTGTGTGCGTGTCAGTCTCTCAGTCGTGTCCGACTCTTTGCCACCCCATAGACTGAAACCGCCAGGCTCCTCTGTCCTTGGGATTCTCCAGGCAAGTGCAGTGGGTTCCCATTCCCTTCTCCAGGGGATCTTCCCTGGATCAAACCCGCATCTCTCGTGTCTCCTGCTTTGGTGAGCGGATTCTTTACACTGTGCCATGGACTACCCAGTGTGAATTATCAGGGAGACCCTGCCTCTGCCACCCGCCCTCCCTGCCCCAAGTTGAGCAGAGCTTTTGCCACAGTGGGAGCTGGTTCACAGATGAGTGTTGTGGTTAAGGAGGCTTCTACTGTGACCTTCTTACTACACATTATTGAAATAAAGAAATCCCTGAATTTTTAACATTGAAGTTTTACTATAATGTTTTTGAGGACAGTCTGTGTGTTTTCCACAGTCTAACATTGGTCCTTCTGCATAAGAGGTTATAACTACTTGATGAATGAAGAGGTACATAGAGGTATTTTATACATTATGGACTGATATCCTGGAAAGGTTTCTCCCCTCCCATCCATGGGTATCAGCCACTTGTACCGATGCGGACTTCCAGCCACTGATTCAGTTTCAGAAGAAGCACTGTTCTTGTCCGTGTGTGTGTGTGCTCACTCAGTTGTGTCTGACTCTTTTGCGACCCCATGGACTGTAGTCTGCCAGGCTTCACTGTCCATGGAATTTTCCAGGCAAGAATACTGGAGCAGGTTGCCATTTCCTTCTCCAGGGGAATGTTCTTGTCTATATATCTGTGTTTGTGAAATCTTTTGAACACTATCACATTTGCCTTTATTAGAAGAGGAAATTGAGAAAATGTTGGGAATTACTGAGCGTGCTAACAGTGGTAAACTTTTATCTCATGATATCTTTAACTGCTTGGACTTAGGCTGGTGACCTCTGCAGTTCGTGGTGGAGAAAAAGGATATGCTGTCCAAGATTTGTGCCTAAAAATTGAGGGGAAATTTGGAGTGCTATAAAATGGGATCTTTAGAGAACTTCCATTCTCTTTACAACATGCAAATATACATACAAAGATAGTTTGATTTTTGTTCTTTTCAGTTTATACATATACATACAAATATAGTTTCAGTTTATACACATACATACAAATACAGTTTGATTTTTGTTCTTTTCAGTTTACACATATATATACTAATATAGTTTGATTTTTGTTCTTTTCAGTTGATAAACATTGCAGAAATATATTGTATAAGATGATGAGTTAACTGTCATTGTTTAGAGAGAGGACAAGTATTTATTATAAAGATCTTTAAATGGTGTTTATTACAGAGTAATTGAACACTTTTTCTGAAGTATAAAAACAGCTTTTTATGGACGGTGTGACAAAGACCGCGGTGTGGGTCACACTCAGGCACTAACTGGGAGCGGTCCTAGATCAAGTTGCTGGAATGTTCTGCTTTACTCATCTGTAGCCAGTGGACAATCTCTGTCCAGGGTTCTCTGCTGCTCTCAGGGAGGCTGAAGCTCCCTGACTTGTGGAAAAGCTGTTTCTAAAAGGATGGGTCCAAGGTGCTGGTGCCCAGGGGCGCGCAAAACAGGAGTGGTCCCCGAGTTTTTTAAGTAAAATTTGGAAACGGTCTCAGGGTGGCAGTCTTTGCAATTTCTCGTTTAAAATGACTGATCATCATCAGACAGAATGAAAGAAACTGCAATTTATAGTTTCACGGTGCCCTGTGGAAACCGTAGTGTTTTCTTCTTTATCTTCACGCCAAAGAAATTAGTTATTTACGGTGAAGACTTCCCCGGAAAGCAGTGATTCTGGCTAAGGACTCGTTTCACGCGTCGGAAAACGGACTTCTTCAGTATTCTGAATTACCAGACTAAAAGAAAATTTTTAAAAAGCCTCCAAACAAAACCTCATCATCTACGCGTTCTCTCAATAGTTTCTAGAGGAGGCTTGGCCGGCACCGTTTCCAGGGATAATCAAAAGTAAATGTTTAATAAGTAACTGTGCAATCGAATGACTTCTATTTTTCAGCTTATTTCCGCCCCGGGGGCCGTAAAATCCTCAAAAAAGGGGGGGCCGTCTCCCTCCCCTCCACTCCAGCTCGGGGCGGCGCGCACGCCCTGCCCTCGGCCCACCGCGCGCCCCAGGCGCTCGGGTCCCGGGCCCCTGCCCCGTCGAGTTACTCAGGCCCCGCGCGCAGGGCGGAGCCGCGGGCCGGCGGCGCAGGTGGGGAGGGGCGGCCGGGGCGCGTCGGTGACACCCGCGGGGGAGCGGGGAGGAGCAGCGGCCGCACCCCGCCCTGGGAAGAAACCGGCCAGGTGTGGCTTCGGCGCCCGGCGCCAGCGGGGAGGAGACTCGCGCCCCCGCCAACCAACACCACCACCCGCCCGCGGCCCGGCTCCTCTGCGCCCTCGCCGCGCTGCGAGCCGCAGCTCCCGCTCCCGGCCCGTCCCCGGCGCCCTACCCCCGCCCGCTTGCCGCGCTCGCAGCGGCCGGGCCGGCCGCAGTAGAGAGGCGCGACCTCGCGATCCTTCTGCGTCCCCAGCTCAGCCCCGGCGTGGGGCCTCTCCCGGGAGCCCCTCGCCCTCTCCGAGCCGGCCGGCCCTCGCGTCCGCCCCGGAGCTGAGCGGCGCTCCGAGTACCCGCCAACATGAGCTGCAACGGAGGCTCGCACCCGCGCATCAACACGCTGGGCCGCATGACCCGCGCCGAGTCCGGCCCCGACCTGCGCTACGAGATGACCTGCGGCGGGGTCGGCGGGGGCGGCGGCGGCGGCGGCGGCGGGGGCACCAGCAGGATGTACTACTCGCGGCGCTGCACGGTCACCGACCAGAACTCGGACGGCTACGGGTGGGTACCGGGCCGGGGCCGCCACCCTCCCCTGGTACCCTGGGACCGGGAGGGATCCCTGACCGACGGGGAAACTCAGGTCCCGAAATGGGACGGTCGGTCAGTCCGAGGTCCTGCGCGCATTCCTCGCTCGCGCTGGGGCCTGATCGGCGTGTCCCGCGCGCGCCGCGCTGACCGTGGGGGGCGCGTGCGCCCGGGGAAGGGAGCCGCTCTTACGCGCCCGCGGCCGGCCGGTGAGGGTGCCGGCGGGGCGCGGGGGTCCCGGCTGCCCCCCGGAACTATCCTTTGCGCGGCGTCGCGTTAGTCTAGGGCCACAGATGGGAGGTCAGGCGGACGGGGCTGCGACCACCAAAGCCAACTTCTCTAACTGTAACCAAAAGTAAAGCAGTACAGAAGCGGGGGCTCCGGCCTGCGCGCGGGCCGGGGTGGACTCGGCGGGCGCTACTGCTCATCGCCAACTCGTGGTCACCCCGAGACCCCGTCCGCAGCGGCGCCTGGGCAGCTCGGCCGCCGGGGGAGGCTTTTGTGTAGAGGCTGCGCGTCCCGGCCTCTGGGGGTCCCGGGTCGAGAAGGCTCCGCTTTGTCGGCTTCTCCTGCTACCTAGACCGAGTTGCCTGGAGGGGGCGGCGGCCTGTTCCCGCGCCCCCCGGCCCCCCAGTCCGGATAGGCCACGCCGCAGCTCCGGCTGGGGAGCACACCTGTGGCCCCGCGCCTGCGCCCTTTGTCTCCTGGTTTTTCAAATGCACCCGAGAAACGACCTCGGTGTCGGGGTGGCGGAGGGCGGGCGCAGACTCCTGCGCTCCGAGCCGGGGCTCGCGGAGGAGCGGCGCCGCGTCCCACCCCCGCCGGCCCGCCACGCCGGGGGCGCCCTGGTCCAGGTGCCCCGGGGAGAGCGGTGGGAAGAGGGCCAGGTCTGCCTCCGAGTCAGCGGGGAAATCCAGCGAGGGGGGTCACTCGGGTGGGGGCGGAGAAAATAACGAACCTACATTTACCCGGTCCCTGGAGCCGGGGTCACCCACCTGAATCGTGAGAATTTCTCGGCCCTCACCCCGCTTTCCGCCCCCTGCAAGTCCTTGCCTTGTAGGGCTTTGGGGAAAAGAGGCCTGGGTTCCAGAAACTGCCGACCTTGCCTTGTGGCCTTAGGCTGGGGAGGAGCAAATTGAATCCTCTCCCGGGGGTTTTGTTTTGCCAGCGGTTTTGGAGGCGGGGACGGACTCGAGTTGCAACGTGCTTTCTGCTTCGATTTATTCATTTCTTTATCTTCCTGGAGCAACTTGAAATTTTATTTTCCCTTTCTGAGTGAACAAAGAACCGTCTCAATCTTGGCGCTCTTTCTTTTCTTACTAATTTTCTTTAAAAAATTGGATGGCTCTCTTTAATGAACAAAATCCGCCTGGGGGTTTCCAGAACAATGTGCCAAGCCACTAGGGAGGCTGGGAAGAAACTTTTGCTCGTTTTCACTTTGGTGTTTAAGTTAGTTTGAAAACTTGGCCAACCATTTAAATCCGAAACTTTACTTCCCCCTCCAAGTCTTCCAGTATTTGGAAAGCACATGCTTTTAAATCCACCAATACATTTAAAGCCATTTAAACCCAAGTCAGAATTAGCAAGGCCACTTCTTTCCCGTATTTTATGAACCAAATTGTTTTTCTTTTTTTAAATGCTCCTGTTATCCTGTTTTAAATTGACAATACACATTATTATTAATGGACTATTTCATCCCCTTGGCTTCTCCTAGAAGTAAATTTGTAATTAATATCTTGCTTAATGAACCGCATAAAAAGACACGTGGTTTTTAAGAATTCTTAAATTCTTAAACCTTAAATTTGGGCGCGGTTCAATGTTTTCGCATAGTAGAACATAATTTTTTTGTGTTTGGTTTTCCCAACTTGAAGGGTGTTTGTAAATCTGTCAAGTTTTACATCTCTGTGGGAAGGGAAAACTGACTCAAGTGAAAAATGACCTAACTTCGAGGGAGGTTGTTTTTCTGCTCTTTGCTGTGGAGCTGCCAGGCCGAGGGGCGGCGGGGGGCTGGTGCGGGCCCTCAGCTGGCATGTGGCCGGGGGTCTCTGTGGATCCAGGGACTGGAGTTTCTCCTGGCCTGCCCCTGCCTGGCGGGTGCTGTCGCCCTTAGAGGCCGAGCATTATCAGCACACACACAAAAGCCAGCAGAAGCTGAGGTCTGCATTTTACTGAAACAGCGACTGAGGGTCCCTGCACACGGCACACCTGTTTTCCAGGTTTTGGGTTTTTTTTTTTTTTGTGGTCTTGTGCCGAGGGAGTTTGTTAGTCCCTGGCAGGGACTTTGCAGAAGCAAGATGCCATCTCTCACCCGCCTGCCCTCTGCCAAATGAATGTTGAGGAAGGATTTTAAAAGCACTTTTCTGGCCAGAAGTTTTTCTAAATTGAGGTGCTTTGTTTTTAAAGGAAAAACAAAAGGAAAACAAAAAGAAGCCCCTCTAAACCAGCATGAGAGCGACTGGTTGAATCTAAACTCCTTTGTTTCTAAAACTCCCACTTTATTGGCTGAATTGGATTGGTGATTTTTTTTGCGTGATCCGTGTTTGCATGTAGCCCTTCCCTAAATACACTGATTTGATTGTGAACAGAGCCCAGATCTTATTTTTCCTTTGGAAGTGGCTTTACAGTCTCTTGCCTTGGTCGGTCCTTTTCTTCGAACAGTTGTCACTGTTTAGGACCTAACCGTTCTCACTCTGACAATCCCTCCTTCCCTCGTCTTTTTCGGCTTTGTTTCAGACTGCATGGAGTCTGCAGTGACTTTATTTACCTTCTGCTGCTCTAGCTTAATATTTTCAAGTTTAGTACATACTACATGCTTAATAATGAAAGAGGTTTATTTTTGAAAATTTAAACTTTGGATTTTTCCTATGTAGGATGTTACTGTTCTCAATGAAGGAGAATCACTCTAGTCTTTCCTGTAGAAATCACAAATCTGTAGTGAAATTTGGTGGCCAAGTGGCCAAGTCCTCCAGTTAGATCTTCCGCTGATAAAAGTGTGGAATTTGTAGGATTACCAGCCAAATACAGTCACTGAGGGCTTCCCTGGTGGCTCAGCTGGTAAACTGAATGCCTGCAGTGCAGGAGACCTGGGTTCGATCCCTGGGTCGGGAAGATTCCCTGGAGAAGGGAAAGGCTACCCACTCCAGTATTCTAGCCTGGAGAGTTTCATGGACTGTATAATCCATGGGGTCGCAAAGAGCTGGACACAAGAGTGGCTTTCACTTCACTGTCACTAAGCCACAGAAATATGTCATATAATGGTAACGCTTTTCTCCAGAACTCACAGTTTCCAAACCAGAATGTGTGTGGTCCCTGTGCTGTGCTGTGCTTAGTGGCTCAGTTCTGTCTGACTCTTTGTGACCCCATGGACTGTAGCCTGCCAGGCTCCTCTGTCCATGGGATTCTCCAGGGATTGCAGGCGGCTTCTTTACCATCTGAGCTACCAGGGAAGCCTCACTATTTGGTACCTATTTTAAACTACCTTTTAAGAGAAGCCTGTTTCTTAGCATGAAATTAAACAGGCATATTTGCATTTAATTTTAGAGTGGGAAGGGGATGCTGGTGAGGACATAAACCTCACTTTCCCACTTGAGAGACAAAGAGATTAAGACTTGCCCCGAATCCCAGAGTCCACGCGTGGCTCGTCCGTCTGCCCTCTGCCCTCTTGTACCTTCAGACCATGTGCTGAAGTGTATGAGACTGGACAGTCCTGTCCTTCCAGGAAGAAAGTACATTGAGTGCGTGTATTCGTTCACTCAGCCAATGCTTCCTGAGCATCTGCTGTGTATTAGATGTTGGGGAGATTCAAAGGTGGGAATACAAAGACTTATGGAAGGGAGCGGATGCTCTTTAAGGGAAGATAAGGACATAAGTACTCTGTTACATAGGAGGGGCGCCCATGACTCAGGCTTCATAAGGGACATGATAACGTCTATAGTGGCGGCACTTGGAAGACTTTGTTATTAAGGCAGTGGTTGAATTGGACTTTGGGGAATTTCAGCTGGTAGAGACAGGTGGGCAGAGAGTGCTCCAGTGGGAGGGAAGAACAGGAGAAGAATATGAGAGCTGGAAAACCGGGAGCAAGTTCAAGGGTTAGAGAGTGGTGGTCTCCTTATGGAGCATTTGCTGAAGTGGGGACACAGTAAAGAAGTAGGGAGGCAGGGTGGGCTGGGGCAGAGCCTGGGAGACCCAGACTCCGTGGTGGGAGATTTGGGTAGGCACAGGGGGCCCGCTGCAGGTTTCATCCAAGCCAGTCAGGGTCTCTGTTGAAGGAGCAGGGAGATGAGACCGTCACAGAGAGCTCTGAGACTGTTTTCAGGGCTTGTACAGGTGAAGGTGGGAGGTGATGAAGGCGGGAGGTGATGAAAGTCTGGTCAAGTTTGGTGGCAGTGGGACAGGAGGTAGATGTGATGGAGTGGCAGCTTCAGCTCAGAATTGGATCAGAGAGGCAGCGGGGAATCTGAGAAAACAGGCTCAGGGGTGGGTGACTCAGAATGGTCATTCTAAATGTTTAAATGGGAAATGATGGCGAAGTAAGATTTAGTGTCGCTTAATATAAGGCAGGTGATACCACTTACATAGTGATTAAGTTTAAGTAATATATTTGATACAAATATCAGATCTGTGGTTAATAATAGTTACATCACCACAGGGCAGACACCCACGATGGGCCAGGTATATTGTTGTCTCAAGCTTCAGGACAGACTTCCCATTTCACAGATGGAAAACTGAGGTTAACGTAGTTCCGTGACTTGGCCTAGGTCACACAGCTAGTTAGCAGTTAAGCTGCCTTTGCGTCCAGTATACCATCACGGCTCAAGAAAAGATCAAACCTGAACATCTCTTCTCCTTGTAAACTCTTTATCCAATGCGTTTTTACTTCTTTTTAAATTGTTGCATTCCTGGGATGTATTTTGTAACCATCGTGTTCTTTGATTCACACTCCTGTAGAGTTTCCATCTGCTGAGGAATGCAATTAAGCCCACTAATTGCTGGGCAGATCTACAGAACAGCTTCCAACAAGTAGTTAATTTTTTCTCTAAATATGGGCATAATTTCATTGTTGTTTAGGTGGCTGAAATGTCTTGGGAAAGACAAAAAGTGCTGATGCCTCCACGCTGACTTCTTGGGGTGGATCCCAGGAGGGCTTGGGTGTGTCTTGGGGAGTCTAACTCTCAGCCGACCAGTCTTTCCGGACTTCTCAGAGGTTCTGGAAGGAGTGGCTGAGTCCGAGGCCTTGGTGCCTGGGGCCCTGCTCCCCACCCTTTGCTTTTCTCTGTCTCCCTCTTGCAATCCTGGGAAAATGGGCAGGTGTGGTTCTGATGTGGAAACCACCGCCCTACAGACCCCAAGACTCCGAGAGACAGCATCTCGTAAAATGCAAGCATGGCCCCATCATCACGGGCACCTTAGCACCAACCCCCTGGGCTGGGGAGGATCCAGGACCTTCAGAGACCCTAGGAATTCGAAATCTAGATTTCATGAAGATGATGACCCAGGAGTGGGAGGCTGTAGCCGATAGGTCTAAGTTTTTGCTTGGAATTCAGTCTTGACATGTAGACATTTTTCCCTTGCTTCATCTGGCACCTGAAAAAAAAAAAATTGAAATTTGAGTTGGCTTTTTGGGTAGTGGCTCAGATGGTAAAAAAAAAAAATATGCCTGCAATGGAGGAGACCCGGGTTGGATCCCTGGATGCGGAAGATCCCCAGGAGAAGTGCGTGGCAACCCACTCCAGTGCTCTTGCCACGAGAGCCCATGGACAGAAGAGCCTGGCAGACAACAGCCCGTGGGGTGGTAAAGAGTCAGACATAGCTGAGAGACTAACAACTTCAATTTTTTCACTTCTTGGTGGATAACTAGATAACTTCTACATGACTTTTTTTTTTTTTCCTATAGACATCAGAAGGACTGTAAGTTTTCACATAGGGACAGAATTCAAAATAGAAATCCGTATTTTGGCTTTGAATTTTTAAGGGTCAAATATTCATCCCCACTTAATACAGGAAAAGAAAGCATGTTTTTCTGATCCTTTTAAAAAATGTCTTTCATGCAGTTAAAATGTATCACTCTCTTTGAAGTGTCTCACATTTTATTTTAGATCTTACAGATAATTTAGGAATTAAAAATTACTTGACAAAGTCTGAAATGCCTCGCACTTAGTACTCAGTCATCATTTCTCCTTTTTTTTTTGCTTCTCATTCTACCCTCAATTTGCTGCAAGATATCCTTAAAATTAGGCAAAGTTCAATATTATAAATTGGGGCAAAAACCACAAAGTGAAAAATCAAAGGGAAATCTAAGAATCATTTCACAACAGCAGCCTCTGCTCCTCTGTAAGAGCGACCCGGCAGGAGGATTTAGTTCCTGTGGGGCTTTCACCCTCGGGGGCTCCTCCTCTAAACATCAGGCCAGCCCTGGGAGGTGGCTGTGTTCCTGCAGAAACCCCAGGCCCCTCCAGTCTAACTAACTTACTCCAAGTCACAGGCTGTCTTGCCGGAAGTGGCCGAGCAGGGGGTGGCCCCCAAACTCTTTTCTGAAGTTAATGATCTGTAATCGGGTTGCCCTCCCCACCCCACCCCCACCTTTCACCAACAAACCGTGTGAAAATGGTAAGCATGGAGAGGAAGTGGACCTTGATTAGAGTACTGGTTCCGCAGATTCTGGGTGAGGACAAAACGAAGGATCAGAGGAAGGCTTCTTTCTAACATTGATAGAAAAACAACAACAGCAACAGCATTTTTTTGCCCACTCTTCGGGTGAGGTAAATGCGCTACCTGATGGATCTTTGGAAATACCAGCCTTTGATTCGCCTTTTTCTTCCCCTTTCCTAAACCAAACAAACACGCATTAGAGAGCTTCTGTGTGCACAGCCCTGTGTTGTCAGGTGTGTGTAGGAGTTGAAAGCAGCTGAGATGTGGGACTTTGCTCTCCAGGAGCAGGCCAGACAGGTGTGTAAATAACTGCAGAATGGGGGCAGAGGTGTGCCGGGAAGCTCTGTGCATGGAGGCCGCAGCCCTGGGTGTGTAACTTCTGATACATGATGTTTCCACTGACATGTATTTAGTGAGTCTTAAAGGTAGGGTATTTTCCTTAGATGAAGTAAGCGATTTTTTAAAAAACAAACTCCATGGATGTTTTACTTAAGCTCTTTTAAAGAAACTCAAACAATGTATGGAACGTGTTTTGAACCTTGTAAGGAGCTAAGCAGATAGACTTTAAGTCTATGTTAATGAAAGTAAGTTTCAAGAGTATTACGTAATCATCATAATTTCCATCAAATATTTATTGAGTTTTTCCAAGGTCATTATTCCATGAATCTGAATACACATAAGACATCATTTCTGGCACACGTCCAGGGTCCTGTGTTGGTGGAATGAATAAAAAGAGAGAGATAGACAGAGAAGAGACCGAGCGAAGGAAGGAGGAAGAAACGAAAGAACGAACCGAGTGGGAGAGAAAATATGTACACGAGAAATACAGAGTTGGGGACACCGGTCAAATATCTAATGAACAGCATGAACGATTGTAAAAGACTTTTATAAAGCAAAGTATTAAAAAAAAAAAGTCTTAGTCTTGTAATGTTGCACGCCCCTTTTCGAAATATTTTTCTCGTGTTTTTTTCTATAATCTTGGGAAAAGTGCTAAACTAATGACGTCACAGTTAATTTTGGAATTTTTTTTTTCTTTAAGAAATGACTGTTACTTGTAGGTAGTAAAATAAAACAGAAAGCTCTATAATACCGGTCTTGCTTTCATGTGGCCCAGTTGGATGAAAATCCTGACCATGTTTTCCATTTAGCCTCTGATGAAGGGAGCTTTATGTAAACCTGCTGCAACCCTTACTTGTTTAAACAAGTTTTAGGAAGGATTTTCAGAAAAAGTGTAGGCAGGTCCTTTGTTGTATGAATCATTTGTCTTTGTGAGTTTGAAGATAAAACAGGATTTCAGAGATGTTAAAGACTTTTAAGGACACGTGTTGTTTTTTCAAGGCAAGCTATTAATTTTGGTCAAAATTATTTTTTATTGATTTGACCCAAATGAGTTTTCTTTTCTTTCTTTCTTTTCTTTTTTTTTTGCATTGATATCCTTCATCATTCATGTCACTGAAATAAAATTTAAAAAATGAACTTTGACGTCTTTAGTTCAGTTCCTAACATGGTTTAAAATCTCTGCACCCCTAACACCAGTTTGTACTGGTTCTGAAAATTTCTTTGAGGCTAAGGATTTGTAAAGTCCTTATGTGCTTGTTAAATAAGTATTTATTTAAAAGTGATTTCTTCCTGTCTGATGGAATTTCGCATTTTCCCAAAATGCACTATATGAAGAGGAAACTTTATTATCTTTAAACAGAACGTAGACTTTTGAATTATTTTCAATAGGAGTAGTGCGTTTGTTGGCTTCATAAAATAAAGTTACAGAACAAATGAGCTAAGGAAATTTTAGATAGACTCTATCTAGCCTAACAGATGAGTTAACTGAGATCTAAAAAATGTCAGATATTAACTAAAAAAGATCTAAAATTATGTGAAAAAATCTTTTTGCCTTAAAAAAAATTTGAATGACAAAAAACCATCAGTGTTTCCTGAAGCAAGCTCTCCTGGCTCCTCTGCTGTAAGGTCCAGCCTTGCAAAGCATCTGGGTGTCTGGTGAGTCAGAATCCTGAGCAGACACAGCCTCCTTGATTTAAGTACAGCCGGTTCTGTGTGGGTCTGTCACAGGGCGGATACAGGACCGCTGAAATGTCAAGTTGGATTCTCTTTCCTCGTCAGTAAACCTCAGGGGGCCTGGGTCTCCCTTCCTCTGGTCTCATTTTGACAGTGTTTCCCAAGGATGTTCAGACTGAAGTAAGATTTTAACAGACGACAGACGGGAGCTGTAGGTCTTGCTTTAAGGACCAGTCTTGAAAGGTTGTGTCTAAGAGAAAATTTGCTTCATCAGATCATACTTTCCTATCGACCAATCACAGTACCAAGCGTTCTTCATTACACTGTGCTTGCAGTTTAGCTTTTCATTTTTCTTTTTTTATACTTTTAAAGAGATTAGATTTTTGTGCATGACAGCTGTTAATCTATTTCCTAACATGCCAAGGCAAACACAGAGGGTTTTAGCGGCTGTCAAGGGTGTGTATAGTGAACACAAGCATGTCTTTTAGTAAAACATGAAGAATTCTTTTTAGTATTATTAACAGACTGTGGAGTTACTTTTTTTTTTAAGTGCAAATTCATAATATTTTAAGCCAACATTTAATTGCTTTTCCTCTTTTTCCTGGATACAGTTCATTTCTAAGTGTCATGTAACTAACTACTCTAGTAGTTGGGTAAAGAGAGCTGATGAGTTAATTTTGTTGTCAAAGGAATCTAGTGGCATAAAGTCACTTTAAAAAGACCTATATAGGGACCTGCCTGGCAGTCCAGTGGTTAGGATTCTGTGCCTCCACTGCAAGGGGCGTGTGGGCCCAAAAAGATTTGCATATATATACTTAGAGACTTTCATTCGCAAGTTTGGCCTCTCTGCTTCCTTTTACTTTTTTAGTGTTTATTGTTTTAATTTTTTACGATACGGACAACCCCCAGCGAACATCTTGGCCAAGCCCTTCCCTTACCCAGAGTTCCCATCTGCACCTGCCTAGGAACTCCCTGTGCCAGTTTTTATAGTCCCACACATGATTAAGTCATTTAAGAAACTCAGACTTTGCACTGTGCTGAGAGTGCCCTCTCTGCGTGGGAGGGACTGGCATTCTTTGTGGGAATCACCCTCTGAACCCAATCTCGTATCAGAAAGACCCAGTGTTTCAGAAGAAGGTCCTCTCATGCCTCTGCAACTAGGAAAACAAATGTAATTCACAGGACTCCCTAATTGCCTACCCATCCTCGATTCTCAGTGACGCTTCTGTGCTTCTTAATGTCTCTGTCTCCTGAAGTTCTTTCCTCCCTATTACAATAGGTGCCTTTTGGAAAGTGTTCTAAGTCAATTGGAATTTTGCACAGGTTTTGACAAGGGCTGGAGTCCTGTTTATATCTCAGCAATCCCAGAAGGTGTGCCAGGCCTCCTGCCTGATTCGGCGTGGGAGGCGGAGAAGGGTGGCATTCATGCGGGGAGGGTGGGGCGCCCTGGTTTTGTTGGGTGGGCGGTGCCCGGCCTGCCTGGAGCAGCCCGGGCCCCACCTGGCAGCGGTTCCCAGGGGAGCTGGTTTTTCACCCACGCACTCTCAGCCGGTGCTGGCATGTCGGGAGCCCGGCTGGCAGGGACGGACTGCCAACGGGTGGCAGCGAGAGAAAGTGCCTCTCTGAGGTGAGATGAGGCGGAATCAGGAGTGGAGGGAAACATCCCACATTCTTGTAACCCTACCCCATCTCTGCCTAGTACAGCCTGTGCTTTTCAAACTTTTTTTTTTTTTTTAACGGTGAAATTCTTCCTTTAAAATGCACAGACACCCTTCCCGACACACACACACATGAAAGAAAGTCCAGTGCATTGAGCCGGCGTCTGTTTTATCTGAAAGCTTGGGCTGGCCTGACTGGTGGCTCTGAACGCTGGCAGGAGCTCAGGTTTCTTGTAGGACACCCTTAAAGTCTTTCCTGAACAGTAATAATTTAATGGGCTTTAAAGGTCTCTTAAGCTAAGCCGTAGTGGGCTGTGCTGTGGCATAAGGTATCTTGGCAAATTAAAAAAAATAAGACTTGTTTTATTATAGATGACTCTTTATGTATATCTGGAACAGACTGAATTTCTTTAATTTCTTTCTTTAAAATGTAGAATATCTAGGACTTCCTCTGTGGTCCCGTGGCTAAGACTGCGCTCCCAATGCAGGGGGTAGAGGTTCGATGCCTGCCTGGGAATGCCGCAACTAGGAATTCACATGCGCAATTAAGACCTTACACAGCCAAACAAATGAATAACAAATAAACTGTTTTTTTAAAGTGTAGAATATCTACAACCTTCTCCTTAAACACCACCCTTGTTTTAAGGTTTCTGCCACTTCTCTTGCAGTAAAGTGCTGCATTTGCAATACACTTGTGGCTGAGCATCGTCATACAGGATAATATTCCATGGTCATCTTGAAAGGAAAAGTGCCTTGTTTTTGCATTAAAGATACTTAAATTTGCCATCACTTTCTTCATTCTGTATTTTCTTAACCATTATCATCTTTTTCTGTAATTGCAGAAAATAGTTTTGCAGAATAAGCTTTTCTTTCATCTCCTATAAGTGTCCTCACAGACTGGTCGGGGAAGCCCTGCAGCTCTGGGCTGAAGCCCCCTTTTCCAGAGGGACTTTTGATGGCATTGACGTCGGATGAGTGACAGAGAAGATGCTAGAAATGCATTTCCACAACTCGTCCAGATTAGACCTTGTGCTGTGCTTAGTTGCTCAGTCGTGTCCAACTCTTTGCCACCCCTGGACTGTAGCCCACTAGGCTCCTCTGTCCGTGGAATTCCCCAGGCAAGAATACTGGAGTGGGTTGCCAGGGGATCTTCCTGACCCAGGGATCAAACCTGCATCTCCTGTGAAGCACACATACAAAAAGGGGAGGGGGACACAGAGACCCAGCCGATGTGAACAACTGGGAGACCTGGGTGAAGTGTTTTTGCATCTTTTCTGAAAGTTTACAGTTTTTCAAAATTGAAAAAAATTTACCACCTGCCTTCTCTGTGTTTTTCCTTCAGTCAAACGGGAACGATGTCCAGGCACCAGAATCAGAACACCATCCAGGAGCTCCTGCAGAACTGCTCCGACTGCCTGATGAGGGCGGAGCTCATCGTGCAGCCCGTAAGCGCGCTCCCCCCACCACCCCCAGTGCCGACCGCAGCTGCTTCTGTTCCTGGGCTTGCTCCTACTGATGTAGACTCATGGACCTCTGCAATCTCACCCCTCACTTCCTTCACACACACAGCACGTAGCGATGCTTTGGCTCAGAACAGACTCCCCCGCCTACCTGCAGGGTTGCTTTCACCATGGGAACTAGTTTTCACGCCTTTTCCCCAGCAAATGCATACTCTGTGGACTGCCGCCCTTTTGGGATTGCGGTCACCTGTGATTGTTTATGTGACTTGGTAACACTTTCTCCTCCTAGAGATGGACCCTGACGTGTGTATGTCACTGGGTTGTCATGGATTGTGATGTACACCATCAATTTCATGTCATTTTTTCAGGAAAATTTACCATCTTGTGAGAACAGTTCTACAGGAGAAACGTTACAAAGTATGGGAAAGTGAGCAATTAAAACCTGAGGGGAGATGGTAACATTGGTGAAGGCCTCACGCTCCTGGATGTTACTGAGATAGCGTAGGATCTCACTGAAACAGGCGTAGAAGTCAAGGGATGCGTGATTTTACCTGAGTGCCCATCATTCAGCTCCCTCCGAAAGTGGCGTTTCGCTAAGTATCACTCATCATCAAAGTCAGGGCAGTTATTGGCTCAGTGCAACCACCCAGACAGTTTTTTTTTTAAGAACTGAAAAGTTAAAAAAAAAAAAAAGAACTGAAAAGTTATTTCCTACAAGATGCAGGAAAAACTCAGTTTGTGTGTTAAAAAAAAAAAAAAAAAAAAGACCTTATCTGGCATAATGATACAGGGCTTTTACCACAGCAGAATTCTAGTTAGATGAATGGCTTGCGTAAATAAGAAAGATAGGCATTTAACATTGAAGCAAGGGCGAGATTAGCAATCTTTGGATATGCTTTTAAAGGCCTCTCAAAATTTAAAATACAGTCTACAATTTTGGTTTGTAACAGTGAAAGTCTCACCCCATGGACTGTAGCCTGTCAGGCTCCTCTCTCCATGGAATTCCCCAGGCAAGAAGAATGGGTAGCCATTCCCTTCTCCAGAGGATTGAACCCAGGTCTCCTGCATTGCTGGCAGTTTCTTCAAATTAATAAGATAATTTTCATTTAAAGATTTTTTTTGCAGTTACATGGAATGGGGGGGGAGCTTATTTAAGTTTATAGCAGAAACTTTCGCTTCCAGTTAGCACACATGAAGCTCTTCTTTCCCATATCGTGTGTTCCCTTCACGTGACTTCTTTCTTGTAGGAACTGAAGTATGGAGATGGAATTCAGCTGGCCCGGAGCAGAGAGCTGGACGAGTGTTTCGCCCAGGCCAACGATCAGATGGAAATTACTGATAGCTTGATCAGAGAGATGCGGCAGATGGGCCAGCCCTGTGATGCTTATCAGAAAAGGTATTGCAGGGACTTCCCTGGCGGTCCAGTGGCTAAGACTTGCCTACTTGCACTGGGGTGCAGGGGACCTGGGTTCGATCCCTGGTCAGGGAACTAGATCCCACGTGCCGCAACTAAAGATCCCTCACGTGACTACAACATCCTGAATGCCACAACGAAGATACCGAGTGCCAGCTAAGACACAGCGAAGCCAGATAGACATTTTTAAAAAAGAGAGAAAGAAAAAAGGTATTGTCCACAGAGCGAGCATGGTGCAGACGGGCCTGCAGACTCCTGCAGGGGTTGTGCAGATGTGGTGCAGGAGTTATACTCAGTCCTCGGACCCTGGTCTTCCCATGAGGGAAGCACAGACGTTCTCCGGGAAAGGCCCCCTTGCTTGATAATTTCGCCTCTTTTTTGGGTCTCTAATACAAATCACCTAAACCCACTACCTTCATCTTTTGTGGAATCACGAAGCTGCCGAGCAGTGAATTAAACAGGCCTGCCCAGGAGGGTGTGCTCCTTTTCAAAAGTCGAGTTTGCTGTGAGGTGTTCACCGTACTTCCACTTAGGGGGCAACAAAAGCCTTTGGCGCGGTCGTTGACTTTTGAGTCTGAGATTAAGTTGAGGACTTCCCTGGTGTCCCAGTGGCTAAGACTGGGTGCTCCCACTGACGGGGGCCTGGGGTACATCTCTCAGCGAGCTAGAGCCCACATACCCCAACTAAGAGTTCACCCTGCAATGAAGATAGAAGGTCCTGCATGCTGCAGCTGAGACCTGCTGAATAAATATTTTAAGTGAATAAATATTTTTAAAAGAATGAATAAAATAGAGCTCAGCTAAGTTTACTGCATACAGAAATGAGACTCATAGAGTTGAAGATGCCGTTTTATGCAGAGGTGTGTAGTCTGATTTTGTGTGATCATGGTATTCAGAGCGTGGGGTCCTAGGAGACCCCCGGGCTGGAACTCATGAGAAAGTAGAAGATGCTACCAGGTTGGGCAAAGGCAATTACCCTTCCTGTGATGCTTCAGGCTTGGAGCAGCAGAATACTTAAGGTTTTGTCTATGACTAAGGTTAAAAAAAAAGCCTATAAATAAAACATTCGTGGGCTTCTCTGGTGGCTCAGAAGGCAATGGCAACCCACTCCAGTACTCTTGCCTGGAAAATCCCATGGGCGGAGGAACCTGGTAGGCTTTAGTCCATGGGGTCGCTACGAGCTGGACACAACTGAGCGACTTCATTTTGACTTTTCACTTTCATGCATTGGAGAAGGAAATGGCAACCCACTCCAGTGTTCTTGCCTGGAGAATCCCAGGGATGAAGAAGCCTGGTGGGCTGCCGTCTATGGGGTCGCACAGAGTTGGACACGACTGAGGCGACTTAGCAGCAATAGCTGGTGGCTCAGTGGTAAAGAATCCACGTGCCAGTGCGGGAGATGAGGGTTTGAGCCAGGAAGATCCCACATGTCTCAGAGCAACTAAGCCTGTGCTGATGCTACCTAGCCTGTGCTCTGGAGCCTGGGAGCTGTAGCTAGTGAAGCCCGTCCGGGTGCCCTAGAGCCCATGAGAAGCCCCCGCGTTGCCACGAAGAGTAGCCCTCACTCTCTGCAACGAGAGAAAAGCCCCTGCAGCAATGAAGACCCAGTGCAGACAAAATAAATAAAATTATAAAAGAAAAAAGAGGTCATAAAAAAAAGAGCACGTGTGGTCCCTGTACTGACCCAAAGGGGGATGGTTGCTTCAGGGGCTGTCTTCCTGCCGCGGTGTGATGGTTCCCCTCTCCTTTCAGGCTGCTGCAGCTGCAGGAACAGATGCGAGCCCTCTACAAAGCCATCAGCGGCCCCCGCGTCCGCAGGGCCAGCTCCAAGGGCGGCGGAGGGTACACCTGCCAGAGTGGCTCCGGGTGGGACGAATTCACCAAGCGCCTCACCAGCGAGTGTCTGGGGTGGATGAGGCAGCAGAGGGTAAGCAGCTTCCGGCGGGAGGAGGTTGGTGCTCAGAGTTCCCGGCCCTGCGTGCGAACCGGGGCAGCTGGGGCAGTGACCCGGGCCTCTTGCTGTTTTCTCCTTTTCCTCATCTGCTTTTATTTTGGAATGAAGGCTTTTATTTAGAAATAAATGAAACTTCCGGGGATTTTTTTCTTCTTCTTCTTCCTCCTGTGGCTTAGGGAACCAGCCTCATGGCTTTATAGTCGTACTTTATCACTCGAGTAATATTTAACAGGTATGATTGAATTGGTAGGTTGTGAAAATCTAGTTCTTACAGGATCATCTGTTATGGGAGTTCATGGGCTAAAACATTTCATCCCTGAGCTCATCAGGTGTTACCGAGAGGTCCCTAAGAGAAAGAAGGAGAACGTTGTGGAGGTTCATTTAAAATGGTAAGGAATTGGAGGAGCTGGACAGGCAGGGAGACTGGATCTTCCAGTTTGGGCTCATGGGTTGTTTCATCTTGTATTTTTGAAGTGTCAGGCGTCTTGTGCAAGCGTGACATCACTGATGTGGGAGTGAAGTGAGGTGCTGGCACCCGATGTGCTGAGCCCCGAGAATTGGAGTTTCTACAAAGGATTTTTCACTGCTAATGATTGTTTTGTTGTTCTATGTAGTAATTAGGAGCTGTAATGAACAGGTGGCAGGAGGAATGTACCATCATCATGTAGATGGGAATTTTATAGTGAGTACTGATCCTGACGAACCATCCTTCTCTTGAGAACGTGGGCGTGTTAGAATGATCAGTTGTGCAGAGGTGGGATCGCGGTTGTCAGAAATCGTGGTTTTATGACTTGTTCTTGGAAGAGTTTGGCAGTGGTTCTGAAGTTTCTCAATCTTTTTTGTGGGTGTTCTTTCCCAAGTGTGAGGGCTTTTGGGACTAAACATTCATTCATTCGCTCAGTTAACCTTTTCTCCCGTGTCTGACAAACGCTTTGTAACACTCTTATAAGAAGGTGGGGCTTATAGAAGAGCAAAGTTGTAATTCCAGAAACGTAAATACAAACCTATTTGCAGGTTTCCGAACTCCCTTTAAATCTTTGAACACACGTTTCCGAAGCGTTTGCTATATGTTGACTCCATGCCAGAAAATGAGGGTTCCAAAGTTGTGTCCCATAGCCCTAAAAGCGAATATTACTGAAGAAAAAAAAGATATATACGCACCCAAGTGCCAAATTTCTATGCAGAGCAGTGTGGGGTTGATAGCTGGGTTTGAGCTGTAATAAAACCGTGCTCAGATAGGAGTAGGGAGGGGATGGAACCATCAGAGAAAGCTGGGCAGAGCTCCTGGAGCCTGGACTATGTCGGGAGGATCAGTGACATTAGGTGAAACAACCTTTGAACCAGACGACTTCTAAAATGGCAGATCCCCTTACTTCTTCTTAGTCACTATGACAGTTCTATAAAATGACAGTTCATACTTTGTCACTTTCTGAATTCATGTTGAGTGTAGCTTTGTGAGAATCCTTTGTAGCAAAGGCTCAACTTTTTTTTAATCTGTAAACATAGCATTTTATTAACAAAATGTTTACACTATCCCTACAGTACAATAAGTTTTGTAGTGACTTAGCATGGTATCCTCTAGAAAAGTTTGGTATAGAATATTCAAGCTAAAACAGTAGTTTAAAAGTATGCCAAGGCTCAACATTTTTGTTTAGTTGATAACTTGTGTCCAACTCTTTGTGACCCCATGGACTGTAGTCCGACAGACTCCTCTGTCCATGGGAATTCCCAGGCAAGAATACTGGAGTAGGTTGCCATTTCCTTCTCCGGGGAATATTCCTAACCCAGGGGCTGGCAGATTCTTTACCACTGAACCACCAGGGAAGCCCCAAGGCTCAGCATTTTCAAATTTTGAGCATTTGAAAACAGCATTATCACATGGACTCACTTTTCCATTGTGGTGAGGAAGGGGGGCGTCTTCTAATGGATGATATTGATGAGGGTTTCAAAGGAACTGTGAGCTGTTTTATCCCTTGTTGCCGGTTTGCTCTGAGCTTCTCCAGCCTTCCCTCTTATCCCTGCTTCCTGCAAGCCTGCATTCTTCCTGTCATTCCCGGGGGACTGAGCCGCAGGGCCAGCTGATAAGGGAGAGGTGTCTCCAGCAGCACGATTGGCACACAGTCGCACAACTCCTGGGCCAGGGTCTTGTTTCCCTGATTTGTGTTTCTGCTGATGAACAGGGCAGATACTGCACACCTGGCTGGTAATGAAGGCGGGCTTGGTCATTTCATTAACTTCCCGGAGCACTCGCTTGCTTTGCTTTAAGGTTGAAAGGAGCCATGGGAGGGCAAGGTCAGAGTCCCGGGTAACTTACGGTTGTCTGGTGGGCTGCCTTTTCTGAAGGCTCGTCAGGTACATGCGAACGTGGATGTGGCTCAGAACAGCATGTGTTGTCCCCACTGCAGTACTGTTCTGGAATGTCTGCGCTCGCCATGTCCGAGAGGTCTGGCAATTGACACGAGCTCGTGCCAAAGAAAGATGAGATGATAGACTCGCCCCAGCGTGCAGCTTGTGAAATAATTTGTTGGATTCTTATTATTTGGCACTCTGAAATTGAAGTAATGGAATTAGAAAGTTAGGTTTGCTTTTTAGAAAGCTAACATTAATCCATAATCTTAATATTGCCAATATTCATTGAACTGAAGGTGTTGGATATATATTGTCACTTCTCTTTGAAATGGGCCGTGGAGAGTTTTGCAACCCACAAGGCAGTGCTAAATTCTGGATTTAAAGAGCCAACAACTGCATTACTCAAAACAAGTTGAAGAAACAAACAATGAAAAATTGTCTTAGGCCAACTGTTAAGCTTGGGAAGTAGTACTTGATTGAGCTTAATGAACTACTTTTGATGCCCATTTAAAAGCAACTGAATATAGAAACTTCTGTCAGCATCTTACCACACTGTGTCATACTTAGATCTGCACTCACAGCTGTGTATACACACAGGTCACTTGGACGTGCACAGGTAGATTTTTTTTTTTTTTCCCTTCAGAGTGCACGGTCTAGGTTTCAAGGATCTCATTACAGAATCATCTCTGCTCAGCCCATCTTGAGATGAGGGCAGATAAGTTGAGGGAACCCCCAGCTTTTACTGTATTGGGCAACCCCCACGAGCTCTTTGGGATTCCCTAGCCTTTACAACGGAGAAGGCAATGGCACCCCACTCCAGTACTCTTGCCTGGAGAATCCCATGGGTGGAGGAGCCTGGTAGGCTGCAGTCCATGGGGTCGCTAAGAGTCGGACACGACTGAGCGACTTCACTTTCACTTTTCACTTTCATGCATTGGAGAAGGAAATGGCAACCCACTCCAGTGTTCTTGCCTGGAGAATCCCAGGGACGGGGGAGCCTGGTGGGCTGCCGTCTATGGGGTTGCACAGAGTTGGACACGACTGACGTGACTTAGCAGCAGCAGCAGCCTTTACAAACTTTTTTTTTTTGGTTTCAAAAATATCGATTAGTTACAGCTTCATTTCTTTCTGAGTGGAAGCTTAATATGCGCCGCAGCCGCCTGGCCACCAGGGGTGCTGTCGAGGAGGGAGTTGGAAATAAGGGCCCTCTGTCTCCCGTGGCAGGCGGAGATGGACATGATGACCTGGGGCGTGGACCTGGCCTCGGTGGAGCAGCACATCAGCAGCCACAGGAGCATCCACAACACCATCGGGGACTACCGCTGGCAGCTGGACAAGATCAAAGCCGACCTGGTACTTGGAACTCTTCCTTGTAGAGGCTTCCAACAGTGTACTGAAGGGCGCTGTAGTTACGCCATCCCAGGCAGCCCAAACAGGAGTCTGTGATTTCTTCCCCAACAGACTGGGATTTTTTTTCATCTTGGCCTGTAGGCATTTTTTTGAATATCGAAGTGTAGTTGATTTACAGTGTTGCGGTTAACTTCTGCTGTACAGCACAGGGATTCAGTTATACCTGTATGCATTATTTTTCATATTCTTCTCCACGACGGCTTATCGCAGCATATTGAGCACAGTTCCCTGTGCTGAACAGCAGGAACTTGCTGTCTATCATCCTGTATATACTGGTTTACGCCTGGTAATCGAAACCCCCAATCCACCCCCGCCCGCACTGCCCGCTGGCAGTCTGTTGTCTGCATAGGCTCTGTTTCTGCTTCGCTGATGAAGTTCATTCGTACCGTTTACATCACTGACTTTTGTCCTTAGCCCGAGATGCTCGTCCTTACTTCTTCCACTCTTTTTTTTTTTTAATCTACTTTTATCTGCTTGAGTATCTGATCAGGTCTCTCCCTCTTTTCTCTAAGTTCTGAGGAGTCCTAAATGATATTTTCAAACTTTTAAAAGGTTGTGTAACAGCGAGTCTGTAAGTGATAGGGATGAGCCCTTAACTTTGTAGGGGTGCCACCACCAGGCCCGTGAACTTTGCCCCCAGACCGACTGGGAAAGGTCCCTGTGGGTAAAAGTTTCCATAGAACAGCTATTTCTTGCTACTGGGGAATCGGAAGTTAATATGTGTTTGACAGAAGGAGGTTTGGAAGGGCTGTTCTTTCTATGTAAACCCTCAAGGGGAATTAAATAATTAACTCGCTGTTGGTCTTCTTCTAGCGGGAGAAATCTGCAATCTACCAGTTGGAGGAGGAGTATGAAAACCTACTGGTAAGACGACTTATTTCTGAAAGCTCTGTGTTTAGTGCAGTTCGGTCTTGTAAATGTGGACCTGGGGATTAAAGCACCTGCTTGGCGCTATCCTCAAGGACTCTGGAAGTACCTGGAAGTATATGAGGGACTTGCAGGTGCTAATTTCATTTCTGCTGCTGTTTTCTTTATAAGGGAATTTTAAAAGAATTTTTTCTGAAGACAGTACTTAGTGCTACTCTGTTTGCAAGCTGAAGGGTCCCGTCAATAGCCCTTGTTAAATACTTGCAGTTAAAGCCGTAAAGCTTTTCCACTTGTGAACTGCAGCCTTTTTACCAAATATAAGCAAAACTAAGACTTGTTTCTTTAGAGAGAGGTTTTCCAGACCATCCTTACCGTTTTATGAAAAACTGAATCAATTCCTTGACTCATGAAAAGAGGTATTTCTATTCTTCTGCCTATTTGAGTCACCCTGTCTTCACTTTTCCAGTGTTTTCCCAGTTGGCCATGATACTATTTAAATAACATGGCTAGTAGCGACACAGCTATTTTCCAAGGTGATGACACTTTGAATTTCGGGGACGTTGGAGAGGGCAAAGAGAGCTTGGTTTATCTTTGTAAGAATCTGTTTTCTCTTTATAGTCCAAAGCTAATTAGTGAAGCCAAACATCAGTACATGAATCAAGACCCGTCTGGATCAAGCTAGTTCATTGAATCTAAAATTGTCCCCTTGTTCCTAAGTTTGGGTGGGTCCTTTCTACCTCCCAGCTGATCACTGACTGCAAGAGATTTGACTGACTCTTGGGATTTTTGTTGGTGAAAGGAACCAGCCAGGGTTTATCTGTGACGTCTGCAGGGAGCACCATTCATCTGCATATTGTCCTAACGCTGCTTTGACCGTCCTATGCAGAAAGCGTCCTTCGAGAGGATGGACCACCTTCGGCAGCTGCAGAACATCATCCAGGCCACGTCCCGCGAGATCATGTGGATCAACGACTGTGAGGAGGAGGAGCTGCTGTATGACTGGAGCGACAGGAACACCAACATCGCCCAGAAGCAGGAGGCCTTCTCGGTAAGCCCCCGGGAGTCGCGTGGCAGTGATTGAGGCATTTGTAATCGTGTAATCGGCCACCTGTCATTCAGCCTTGGTGGAGAGAGCGTGAAAAACCATTCCTTTCTGAAGGCTTTTCAGTGCCTTAAGATGGGCAGCGCGGTGCTTAGCATCTCAGAAGACAGAGGAGTGAGGTAGTTCAGTCAGATGTCCCTGAGTGCACAGCGAAGAACGTGGTGGCTTAGACCTGAGAAGTAGACAGTCTCAGTGTGTGCTATGGGCTTCCCAGCTGGCTCAGTGGTAAAGAATCTGCCTGCAATGTAGGAGACCTGGGTTCGATCCCTGGGTCAGGAAGATCCCCTGGAGAAGGAAATGGCAACCCACTCCAGTATCCTTGCCTGGAGAATCCCGTGGACAGAGGAGCCTGGTGGGCTACAGTCCACGGGGTCACAAAGAGTTGGACACGACCTAGGGACTGAGCCACAGCAACAAGTATGTGTTGTGACTGTCACTTCACCTGTGTGAATTCGGATGAGACGTGTCACCTGTCTGGCCTCAGCCACATACTGGATCTCAGGCATCCTTTCTGGTCTTAAAAATGCTACAGTTCTTGAGGAACACATCACACAGTTCTCTGGCATTGTTCATTTCCAAGATGCAGTTTTGTATTTGATTCCTTTAAGGATGGTGGGAGGGATGGAAAGCTGCCAGTGACTTACTCTAAGGATTTGCTTCTCTTTCATTCACAGATACGCATGAGTCAGCTGGAGGTTAAGGAGAAAGAGCTCAATAAGCTTAAACAAGAAAGTGACCAACTTGTCCTCAATCAACATCCAGCTTCAGACAAAATTGAGGTGGGTTTCATGAGATTTATATTTTTATCAGGGGAAGAAAGGGGACACTTTTCAAAAAATAAGACTATCTAAGAAACAAAAAAGACCATACAAATGAGTAGTTTTTGCCCATTGCAAAGCCATGACAAGTTTATTTATCAACACCCTAGACCAGGGATTGGCAAACTTTTTCTAGAAAGAATCAAATAATATAATATTTTAGACTGACAGGCCATTTGGTCTTTGTTGAAATTAACTCTGCCGTTGTAGTGTGAAAGCAACTGTAGCAACATGTAACTGAATGAATGTGGCTGTTTGCCAATAAAACTTTATTTATAAATGCAAGTAGTGGGCCGGATATGGCCCTTGAGCTGTAGCTTGCTGACCTCTGTCCTAGACTGGGATCTATGGGATGTACTCAAGGCAGACTCCTTGTCCAAAGGCTGACTCCCTCTACTGACAATCAGTGGGCAAGAACTTTTATGGATGGTGGGAGGGGCTATATGCAGATATAGCACATTCAGCTCTGATAGTCATCTCAAAATTAGTCATGCAGTGATGACTGGTGTCATCTTGATGCTTTTAAGTACAGTTAGTCTTTAGTTTCAGGATCAGTCTGTTCACATTTATTTGAGGCCAGTTCTCAGAATTGCGGCAGCTTATGTCATGGCTACAGTCTAGTCATCATGACAACTCACAGGATATAGCCCTTGAGGAAGAACTAAAGATCCTTGACTTTGCTTAATGACTAAACTATTAATATTTAGTCATGTTGGACCATATTCCTTTGTTTCTGCATTTTCTCACTTCTCTGATTAAGCTCATTGTTTGGGTAAAGTTTTTCCACAGACAAAAGGCAGTTTGAGGACATGGGCGAGGGGGTGGGGGCACGGACCATAGGGTCCTGCTCCGTTTCTCCTTGAGCCTCCCTGTGATCTAACAGCTAAACAGGAATAGGACTTGATGCCCCTGCTTTATCCTTGTTCTGACTGGTCTGTTATAATTGGTCAGGAGCTATGTCATTTGGATGAATATTTTAACTAATACTTGTAAGGATACCCATTTGTTAAAACTAGGTCTTTTTTTTAACTGCACAGCCTACAGGATCTTAGTTCCCTGACCAGGGATTGAACCTGGGGCCACAGCAGTGAAAGTGCTGAGTCCTAACCACTGGACCACCAGGGAATTTCCAAAATTGGTCTTAAAATTTAATTTCTACCATACCAAAAGGTTCCTGTTGGGAAATTCTAGTTTCAGTTTTTAGAAAAAAACTTTACTTGATTTGGAATTAGATTTAAAGAACTGCTTCAGACTTCTCACTGAGGCTCACCCATCTGTGGATTGACGGATGCCTCTCCACGGCTGGGTGGTGGAGAGACGGCTGCTGTTCTCTTGTTTCAGGCCTATATGGACACCCTGCAGACCCAGTGGAGCTGGATTCTTCAGATCACCAAATGCATTGATGTTCATCTCAAAGAAAATGCTGCCTACTTTCAGGTTTTTATCCTCAGCAACCATTTAAACTGTCTTTTGGGTCTTGATGCCTTCTCTTTTGAATGTGTTTGAAAAAGCACTGAAAACAGTATTTACAATATTTCGTAAATACTATTTGTTGGGGTTTAGCATAGAGGAGCGTAGACGAGTCACCAGTCTTTCAGATAGTCTTGCGCTGTCCTGTAAGTTTCTGCTCTAATCTTTTCCTTTAACCACCTGTCAGATAGACTCGTAGGGAAGATACTCCTGCAAGTTGAAGTACTAGGTGATGCTGCGTGTTCAGTTGCTTTTAACTGACATGGAGTCACCCCCGTTCTTCACAGTTTTTTGAAGAGGCTCAGTCGACGGAAGCCTACCTGAAGGGTCTCCAAGACTCCATCAGGAAGAAGTACCCTTGTGACAAGAACACGCCCCTGCAGCGCCTGCTGGAGCAGATCAAGGAGCTGGAGGTAGCGTCTCAGACGCAAGCCCTTTCCTGGGAATAAAACAAACGCACCCAACCATGGATTCAGACTGCTGTTTGGATTTGTGTTGCTCTGCAGAGCAGTGAGTGCTCAAAGCTCAAGCAAACCTTATCTTCACTTTCAGTGGCTTTTCTCAAATACATTTCTCTGCATGCTTAGCTACTGTTGCAGATTACTTCTGCTTCAGTAGTTACCATTGCTCTAAACAAAACGGGAGAGAACGCTGATGACCTAACATGAAGATCCCTTTGGAAAAGCGTACGTCACATGTTATCAGCATAGTCCTCTCACACAGTGATATGCTTCCCCGCCCCTAATTCATGGCTGTGTTGCCTCTGTAGTGGCTTCTTATGAAAGGTACCTATGGTCCCTGCACACAAATGAATGGGTGGCTTTTTACAGCTAATGCAAATACAAACTACTAATTTGTATTGTCATGATAGCTACAGGAATGCCATTTCAAGATCTCACCTAATTTTCAGAGAGTATGTATGTTCAAGGATGATTTTATTTGCAATTGCAGAAAGAACGGGAGAAAATCCTTGAATACAAGCGCCAGGTGCAGAGCTTGGTAAACAAGTCCAAGAAGATTGTGCAGCTGAAACCGCGTAACCCGGACTACAGAAGCAATAAACCCATTATTCTCAGGGCTCTCTGCGACTACAAGCAGGACCAGGTGTGTGCTGTTACTCAGAATGCTGCCGAAGTGTTCCCTTTCTCTATGGGTGGATTTCTGTCCATCGAGAGAGCAGAATTGAATTTAGGTTTCAGGGAGCACCCTAGTAAGTGTCTTTCTTTTGTATACCAAGGGGCAGCTGTTGAAAGAATGGAGTGATTTTGTTCTGAATCATGTGATAATCATCAATAAGTAGGACAACAAGTATTTTTAAACTACTCTAATTCTGTTTTAAGGCTTAAGACTTCTTTTCTTCTGAGATTAAAAGCAAACAAGATACATGGCCACTATGCTGCATGTAAAGGGAATGTCACTGCGGATTTTATGTATTAAATGAACACATCAGTTCCGTAGGCTCTGTAGTCAATACAAACATTTATATGGAAAGATGGCTCCATTTTAGCAAGTTTTAATGAAATTCCCTCAACTCTATTTTCTTATAAAAATTATGGAGGATTTAATAAATGAAAATGTGACTAGTTGATGAGATGAACATAAAACAATGGAGTTTATTTTACCATGCAGAAATGGTTTTAGAACTTGGCTGGAGAGAAGGAAGAAATTGAAATGGAGATTGAAATACCTACTTGTCAAACTTGTTACGTTAATAGTTAAGATAGATGTCTTAATTTACCCATTTTTTTTTTTTAATTTACCCATTTTAAGAAGCTATCTAGTTGATTTAGAAAAGAAGCAATTAGATGTTGGAGTTAATTTAGAAAGTTGTTTTTCTGGGGACCTGATACCAGAAATTTTTTGTTTTTATTTAAAAATTTTAACAAGTGAATGAGATGTGATGTCCACACACTGAAATCTACTATATGAAACAAAAACTCAAAAGTGTGGAAAAGTCAGGGGGTGAATTTTTGCTCTATAAAAGGATTTATCACTTCACTGGGGGACTCCCCTGGCTGTCTCCTGGAAAGTCACTCCTCCTAATTCCCTTCAGATACACCTTGTAGACTCACCTGTTGTATTTAAAGCATCAGTCCTGTTGGGTTGTGTCAAGGTCAGCTTGAATGGAGGAGCACTTAAGTGTTTCAAAGCTTCAGCACTTTGCATGTTGTCCTTGTGGCTGCTTCTGTTTTTTGAGCAAAAAGATACAAATGTGGGCCTGTGGATCAAGCCAAAACACGGTGCTGCTTGCCTTGCAGAAAATTGTCCACAAAGGGGACGAATGTATCCTGAAAGACAACAATGAGCGGAGCAAGTGGTACGTGACCGGCCCGGGGGGCGTGGACATGCTCGTGCCCTCTGTGGGCCTCATCATCCCTCCGCCCAACCCTCTGGCCGTGGACCTCTCGAGCAAGTACGTAGTTCAGGTTCTTGCTGGCTGTGATGTGGACACGGGTGGGGGAAAGTGCGGCTGACCCCGGTACAAACACTCAGACACACCGCTCCACACTGCTGTCACCCCCCCAAAGTGAGATCTGGTGAAGGTCCCTTTGCCTTGTCTTGAGATTTTATGGTGAAGATACTGTACTTATCATTGGAAGATGAAAAAGAATGTTTGACAGTAGAGGAACTCATCTTGACCATGCACTTGAAAGGCATGATTTCAAAATCCTTCCTCCTTTAAGCCATCGATAGTCTGACATATTGGAGAAGGGAAAGGCAACCCACTCCAGTATCCTTGCCTGGAGAATCTCATGGACGGTCCATGGCATCACAAAAAGTTGAACAGGACTGAGCAACTGAGTGCACACACACACAGTCTGACATGTAGCCACAAATAGAATATGTGGCTAAACATTTCACAGAAACGTTTGGGCCATCAGTAAGTAGCTGGAACATTCGCTTGACAGGTTGTCCAGGACAGATTCTTCCAAATGTTTTATAAAGGAAGTTTTCAGCCCATTCAAGGTGGGGTGAGCATAGCCCAGGGAATATTTCCAAATGCCAGAAGCCATCAGAGTTCTATGACCCGAGACCCATTTCTTCCTGCCAGCATGCATGGAGTCAGACCTCTATCAATTAAAAAGCTGCTGACAAATAACCCAACCACCCCAAACTGTACTGCGTGTTTCAACCAAAATGATTCCAGAGTATTAAACCCCTGTTGGTCACTGAGAGTATGCTTTTGGGTATTGGTCCAAATCCATCGAAATGTTGTTGTTTACTTGCTAAGTTGTGTCCACCTCTTTTGCAACCCCGTGAACTGTAGCCCACCAGGCTCCTCTGTCCATGGGATTTCCCAGGCAAGAATACTGGAGTGGGTTGTCATTTCCTTCTCCAAGGGAGCTTCCCGACCCAGGGATCAAGCCTGAGTCTGCTGCATTGCGGGTGGATCCTTCGCCGCTGGGCCTCCGGGGAAGTCCTTACTGAAATGCTGATGTTTTGCAGATACCCACGTGCCCGTTGCTCTCTTACTTCTCCTTTGAGCTCTCTGTGCCATGGGGCCAGGTCTCCCCTTCGGGATGAACTTGGAGAACCAGGCCCGCATGTTTTCCCTTGTGCCTCCTAGGATCGAGCAGTACTACGAAGCCATCCTGGCCCTGTGGAACCAGCTCTACATCAACATGAAGAGCCTGGTGTCCTGGCACTACTGCATGATCGATATCGAGAAGATCAAGGCCATGACCATCGCCAAGGTAGGTCCTCAGGACCCACTCGCTGCCCAGAGGGGCTGCCCAGCCACTCCCCGCACTGCAGTTTCTACCAGACAAACCTAGCTGTGCAGCTGATGCTTTTGGGGTCAGCAAAAGAGTCGGCTGAGCCTTCCTTAGAGGTTCTAGTTCATCCAGCACAGATGGGAGGAATGGCACCGGGCTGCTTACCAGAGGACTAATTAAAGTTACCCAACAAGCCAGACGTCCCTGTGGCAAAGGCATGTGGTCCTGTGATCCTCTGGATCCCCTTCTCCTTAATAGACATAATGGATAATGACGTCATAATTATTGACTGGATAGCACAGAAGTAAATGGTAGGGTAGGATTCTTGGAATCCAAAGCACTAGCTACCCTAGACCGGTAGTTTTCAGATTGTGGTCCAAGAACCTCAGGGGGAGAGGTCCTCCAAGAGGACAGGGTGGACGGCAGGGAGGGTAAGTCTGGGGGCTCCCCTTCACTCTTCTTAGAGCAGCTTTGCTGTGATCCACTTGACTCTTGGGGTTTCTGAGTCCTGTTTCCTTTGAAGAAGAAAATCTCATAGGAAGAAAAAAATTGACAACTCGCTGCTGTGGTTCTCAGGAGCAAGGTCTAAATCCTCAAAGACCTCTTCTGTCTTAATGGGTCCTTGAGGGGCGAGGCCTCAGGCCACTACCCTCCACCCCCCACCGCCCCCAGCATGCTGCGTTTCCCAGCAGACTCCCCTTGGCCACTGTGTGGGGCCTCCAGAAACACCTCTGCCGGGTTTATTTCCAGCTGAAAACCATGCGGCAGGAAGACTACATGAAGACCATCTCTGACCTCGAGCTACATTACCAAGAGTTCATCAGGAATAGCCAGGGCTCGGAGATGTTCGGAGACGACGACAAGCGGAAGATGCAGACCCAGTTCACAGATGCCCAGAAGCACTACCAGACCCTGGTCATACAGCTGCCCGGCCACCCCCAGCACCAGACAGGTTGGTTTGGAGCCCTCTCTCTTTGCAGCCACCATACGTGCAGTTTTCGAAAGAAAGGACATAGTTTGCCTTAGTTTTGGAATCACTTCTTTGAAAGATCACATTTCAAAAGTCATTTCGGTTGGAGGAGAATGGATACATGTATATGTATGGCTAAGTTCCTTTGCTGTTCACCTGAAGCTATTAATTATCACAACATTGTTAATCGACTGTACCCCAATACACAATAAAAAGTTCAAAAAGAAAGAAAAAGATGCTAAGTTTTCAGAACCCAATCCAAGGGAGTAGCAACACTCTCATGCAGCCTAGCTGTTTTCTTGAGGCCTCGCAGCCTTCTTGCCGGGAATTCTCTGATTTTTGTGGTCCTAACATTTTTACAGTAACCACGACTGAAATCACTCACCTTGGGACCTGCCAAGACGTCAACCACAATAAAGTAATTGAAACCAACAGAGAAAATGACAAGCAAGAAGCGTGGATGTTGATAGAGCTCCAGAAGATACGCCGGCAGATGGAGCTCTGTGAGAGCAGGATGGCCCTGAAGAACATCCTTCTGGCAGATCAGGGGTCTTCCCACCACATCACAGTGAAAATAAACGAGCTCAAGGTAGGCGCTCGTTACTATTTTGCTTGATTCCAGGTATATTTATATTTAACTGAGAACTAATGGAAAAAACCTCCTGGTTTAAACATTTTTAGGCTTGAAAACCTTCGTTTTCAATAAAAGGCTTCTGGCCCGACTTCCTTTTCCTTTCCCATGCTTCCACATTTGTTGAACAATACCAGGTTGGGGATTAAACTGTCTTTGCTGTTAGATGATGCGTTGCTGAATCAGGCTGTGTGTTCCTCCTTTTCTGCAATATAGTACTTTGTAGATTTCCTAAGTTTTCACAAGCATGAATTTGGCTTCTGCCCGAGACAGCGTATGATGTGGGTTAGACAGGTAGAATGATATTCTTTGCAAACAGGAAATGGACGTGGAGAGATTTGGTTGGGGGAGTGGGTGTAAGAGCCATGGAGCTGGGACTGCAGCCCAGGTGCTTCGGCGTCAGCCTCAGTCGTTCCTTCTGCTCAGCCAGGCCTGGGCACAGCATTAGAATGTCTGAGGTGTACTTTCTAAGGAAGAGGGTTGATTGACCCAACAGAGGCTGGTAAGGCCTCCCTGATGAAGGACAGGAAGGGTCAACTCTCTCTTGAATCATTCACATTTTGTGGGCTTTTTGAGGGCAAGAATGATGGTGATAGGCATACAGCTAAATCAAAGGCACTTTCCTTCTTTCTGGACAGAGCGTACAGAATGATGCTCAAGCCATTGCTCAAGTTCTCAACCAGCTGAAGGACATGCTAGCCAACTTCAGAGGTTCGGAAAAATATTGCTATTTGCAGAATGAGGTATTTGGATTGTTTCAGAAACTGGAAAATATCAACGGCGTGACGGACGGCTACTTAAATAGGTAAACACGACTGACACTGACCTCAGATACTCGGCTTTTCTCAAGCTTCATTTTGTGAGACTGCATTTGCTTTATGTGCTGGTTGCTGGAGCCGTTGCCTGTGGTTTGTCTTTTCATGAGGGACTCACATTTTCTGTGCTTCTGGGAGAGGATCCTCCAGCCTAGGGCGCCAGTCCCACTGTTCTGAACTCCGGTGTCTCTTCTAACCAAGGCAGCCTCTTCAGGCCAGAGCTTAGAATTCTTCCATTAATGCAAAGTGGTGTTCTGAATCATGAAAGTGGGGGGAAAAGCAATGCATCGCTGTGCTGCTTCTAAAATAAGCAAAATCAATTTTTCTCTGCTTTAACATCGTTCCCTTTTATGAAGAGTGGCAAGAGCCAAAGTCTAATTGTGTCATCGGCAATTTTATCTGCCTCTTTGGCTCCTGACAGCTTGTGTGCTGTGAGAGCCCTCCTGCAGGCCATTCTCCAGACAGAAGACATGTTGAAGGTTTATGAGGCCAGACTTACGGAAGAGGAGACCGTGTGCCTGGATCTGGATAAAGTGGAGGCTTACCGCTGTGGACTCAAGGTAATAAGAGGAGTTTTAACAGCGGCCCAGTTTATTTTGGAAAAAATGCAGGAATACTCAGTCCCCAGTGATAAAGCTTCGCTATGTCTTCATGACTTTTGAGGATTACTGGATTTTGTTGGCCACACGTGGTTGACATCAGCTGTTATCCCCAGAACGCTGTTGTCCAGAGCACGTTGGCAGGACCTACCTGAGAAGGTCATTTGTAGGGAGATTAGCCTAGTTAAGTCTAATTAAGCTGGTACTGTAGTATTGGGATGGGCTTCCCCAATGCCTCAGCGGTAAAGAATCTGCCCGAAGTGCAAGAGCCACAGGAGACTCAGGTTTGATCCCTGGGTCGAGAAGATCCCTGGAGAAGGAAATGGCAACCCACTCCAGAATTCTTGCTGGGAAGTTTCATGGACAGAGGAGCCTGGCGAGCTACAGTCCCTGGGGTCATAAAGAGTGGAGCATGACTTAGAAGCTGAGCCTAGTACGGTAGCACTTTTCAGAGCCTGAGATATGATATTAAGTATATTAATCACAGTGTCCGACTCTGTGATCCCGTGGATTGTAGCCCACCAGGCTCCTCTGTCCACGGGATTTCCCAGGCAAGGATATTGGAGTGGGTTGCCATTTCCTTCTTCAGGGGATCTTCCCAACCCAGGATCAAACGTGTATCTCTTGCATCTCCTGCATTGGCTGGCAGATTCTTTAACGCTGTGCCACCTGGGAAGCCCAAATATATTAACAGATTTTATAATTTTCCAGGAATGGAGTGGAGTGTGATATATAGCATTCCTTAAACTGATTTACACATCAATTTTTTTTCAAATTCTTTTTTTTTTTCTTGAGTTAGCACAAGAACTAGGTCATTAGCACAAATATTAGGAAATGCAGTCTTTAAAGATATTTTCCTTGCAGTGTAGCATCAAGTGGGAATGAGGTTAATTTGTACTTTTTTTTTTTTGCTGTGACAGAAAATTAAAAATGACTTGAACTTGAAGAAGTCCTTGTTGGCCACCATGAAGACTGAACTGCAGAAGGCCCAGCAGATCCACTCCCAGACTTCACAGCAGTATCCACTGTATGACCTGGACCTGGGCAAGTTCAGCGAAAAGGTCACCCAGCTGACAGATCGCTGGCAGAGAATCGATAAGCAGATAGACTACAGGTGTGCCAGACTCCTCCCACACTTTCTGCCCGTTTGGTTGTTCCCAATATAATGGCACTTGAAGTCGTCACTAAAGAAAACAGTGGTTCTGGAGACTGCCCTGGTGGTCCAGAGTTTAAGGCTCTGTGCTTCCAGCGCAGGGGGTGTAGGTTCGATCCCTGGTTGGGGAACTGAAATCCTGTATGCCCTGTGGCTTGGCCAGAATCCAAAACAAGAGGCCAGTGGTCTTGTTCGTGTGTCAGTTCGGCTTCCTAGGTGCCTTCTTCGCACGCTGGCAGCTTTGCTGGGAGTGGAAGAGACCTCAGCCCAGTAGCCAGGCTCGAACTCACTTATGTCGGGTACCCTCCAGGCTCACAGGGAAATAAGGGAAGCCGTTGATCACGCTCTGCTGTGCCCCCTAAACTCCTGTTATGACCGTTTGTTAGAAGGAGTAGTGACTCTGAGGGAGCATTCTCCAAAATTTAGTGAAAATTAAATCTTATATTTAATACGAAAGAAATGCCTTACTGCAAATGAGGATTTGAAAACAGCTCCTAGAAACATCTCTACTGATATATAATTCACACGCCATGCAATTCACTTTCAATTCACAACTGAAAGTATACAATTCAGTTGTTTTTAGGAAGTTCAGAATGTGTAACCATCACCACATTCCGAGTTTGGAACATTTTCATCACCCTAAAAAAGAAACCTTGACGACTTCCCTGGTTGTGTAGCGGTTAAGACTCTGCACTTCCACTGCAGGGGACACAGGTTTGATCCCTGGTCAGGGAAGTAAGGGCTTCCCTTGTGGCTCAGCTGGTAAAGAATCTGCCTGCAATGTGGGAGACGTGGGTTCAATCCCTGGGTTGGGAAGATCTCCTGGAAAAGGAAAAGGAAAAGGCTAGCCACTCCAGTATTCTGACGTGGAGAATTCCATGGATTCTGTAGTCCATGGGGTCGCAGAGAGTCAAACACGACTGAGCAACTTTCACTCACTCTTCACTCACACTCACGAGGAACTAAGACCCCGTGTCTGCGTGGCATGGCCAGAAACAAAACCTTGTACCCACTGGCACTTTGCCCCGTTTCCTCCTGACCTTCCAGCCCCAAACAACCACCACTGAACTTGCATCTCTATAGCTTTGCCTGTTCTGGGCGTTTCATATAAATGGAAAGATATGATGTGTGGTCCTTTGTGACTGTTCATTTTTTTTTTTCATTTAGCATAACATTTCCCAGGTTCACCCATTGGGTAGCTCATGTCAGTACCCCCACCTCTTTTTCCTGACTGTATAATATTCCATTGAGTGCCTAAGCACATTTTGTTTATTCTTCCATCATTGGATGTATATTTGGGTTGTTCCCAGTTTCTGGCTATCATGTAGTGCTGCTGCACACATTCACATGCTAACTTTTGTGTGGATGTGTGTTTTCTTGAGTGTGTGCCCAGTGGCATTCTGGGTCATCTGGTAACTCTGTGTTAAATACTTCTGCAGAGCAGCAGCATCGCTATCTGTGGGGTCGCACAGGGTCGGACACGACTGAAGCAACTTAGCAGCAGCAGCAGCAACGCTATGATAATTTTATTATCTCTTATTTTCACCAGATTATGGGACCTGGAGAAACAAATCAAGCAACTGAGAAATTACCGTGATAACTATCAGACTTTCTGCAAATGGCTCTATGATGCCAAACGCCGCCAGGATAGCTTAGAATCCATGAAGTTTGGAGATTCCAACACGGTCATGAGATTTTTGAATGAGCAGAAGGTATAAGCAGATTTGTCACTGCATAGATTTCACTGGGTATAAGCTGTATCTTCCTCTGGTTTTCATAGGAGTGTTGAGGTTTAAAGTGATAAGTTTTTTAAAAATGTATTTTATTGAAGTATAGTTGGTTTACACTATTGTATTAGTTTCGGCTGTACAGCAAAGTGATTCAGTTATACATAAATATACAGTCTTTCCCATTATGGTTTACTATGAGATATTGAATATAGTTTCCTATGTTATACAGTAGGGCATGTTGTTTTTCCATTCTATGTATAGAAGTCTGCATCTGCTAATCCCAGATTCCCAGCCTCTGTCTCCCACCAGCACACACACTCAGCACTGTCTATGAGTCTATTTTATTTCGTAGATAAGTTCATCTGTGTCATATTTGAGATTGCGCATGTAAGTGACAGTATATGGTGTTTGTCTCTTTTCTTCCTGACGCACTTCACTTGGTAGCGCATGTAAGTGACAGTATATGGTGTTCGTCTCTTTTCTTCCTGACTCACTTCACTTGGTATGAAAATCTCTGGGTCCGTCCATGTTGCTGCAAATGGCATTATTTCATTTGTTTATTTTACGGCCGAGCTACTCCCTTGTGTATATGTACCTTATCTTCCTTATCCATTCGTCTGCTGATGGATATTAGGCTGTTTCCGTTTCCTCGCTATTATAAATAGTGCCCTTATGAACGTAGGGGTGTGTGTATCTTTTCATGAAATGATAAATCTTTAACACCACTAGTCCATTTGGGGAATGCTTAAATAAAGCCCAGAGGAAAAGCAGTTGAGATATTTACAAAGAAATGCAATGATGAACGTAGAAATAATGTTATGTTATAGTAAAGTATCTTTACAAATTGAGTTAACGGGACCAGAAAAGAATGCTGACTAGATAGTAACCTCTTAGATCATAAGAAGTTGAAGATCTTCCTTCTATTTTCTGAATAGAAAACATACTCATCTCCTGAGGTTTAACTGTGAGACTATGGGGTCAGAACAGGTCTTAAACTGGCGGGGGGAGGGGGGAGACAAATAACAGTAGTTAAAGAATGAAAAAAACATTTATTTTAAAATATGTGTACACTTTAACATTTGTAAATATTTTCTTTTCTGTGTAGAACTTGCACAGTGAGATAAGTGGCAAACGAGACAAATCAGAAGAAGTACAAAAAATTGCTGAACTTTGTGCAAATTCAATTAAGGTATGTTGGTTTCAGAAAGCCTGTTTGTGTTTCATCAAGAATATTATGAATGGTGTTTGCTTTGGCAGCATGTATATTAAAACGGGAATCATACAAAGACGATCAGCCCAGCCCTGTGCAAGGATGACATGCAAATTCATGAAGTGTTCTGTGTTTTTTTATTAAAAAAGAACATTATTGACTACATTATTTTCTGATGTAAGACATCATCTTTCTTTAAAGATGATAAACTTCTTGAGGACAGCAATTATGACTTTTGTGTATTCTCTTCTGAACAAACCATAAACACTTATGATCCATTAGCCTGAAGTCATTATACACTGGCAGTATCTGCGGCAGTGGGCTGGTCTTCATCTTTAGACTGGTGGTGTGGGCAGAGATCTCTGTTTAGCTTATAAAGATGTGCCACTGGTTTAATACTATCATAGGATGCTTGGACACTAGCAGCACGTTATGGCCTTTGGGGTTGGACATCGGAAGTACAGCGTGGTGATTTAAAACTGGAATTGTAGCTGCCAGTGACTCCTTTTAAGTCAGTTACGTATGTTTTTCTGAAACGTCGTTATTCTGCAGGATTATGAACTGCAGCTGGCATCATACACCTCAGGACTGGAAACTCTGCTGAGTATCCCTATCAAGAGAACTGTGATTCAGTCTCCTTCTGGGGTGATTCTGCAAGAGGTAGATAAGTTATTACCTCTCTCTGAGAGCCTGCCCCTCTGTCTGCATCTTCTTTCTTCCCTGTCCCCTTCCTGTCTTCCCCACTCTCCCTGAATTCATCTCTTGCTATAGGGAGGGTTTCCATTCAAAACGGTTTAATAGGTTATCCTCTCTCTAGTGTAAATCATCAGTATAAGATGCATTTTAGGAAATGATCAGTGAGAAGTCTGGGTCTATTTATACATTAGACTCTCTGCAGAAACTGGGCTTAAACTCTGGGTTTATTGAGAGAGACATTTAAAAAGTGGAAAATATCTAGTCAATTTCTAAAGACAACTTCTTCTCAAAGATATCAGAGAGCATCCCCCATATCAGAGGGTTTAGGGGGCATACCCTAGAGGGATGAGGATAAAATGCATGGTTTTAGGCCCTTCGTTTTATTGCACTTTATTGTTTTATTGGATTTTGGAATTAGCACAGATGAAAAAAGGAAATTCACTCTCTAAGTTATAATTTCACTATTGGATTGTTTTAGAAACAGAATTGGTCAGCTTGCATAGGACTTCTTTTGAAAGCAATGTCATTGACCGGTCCTTGCGTATGTATCTTTCCTCCAAGGCTGCAGATATGCATGCTCGGTACATAGAGCTTCTTACAAGGTCTGGAGACTATTACAGATTCTTAAGTGAGATGCTGAAGAGTTTGGAAGATCTGAAGGTAATCTACTCACTTTATTTCCACGGACGATTGAAAAGAAAATAGAATGGAACTTAATTACTACTGCCTTGTTGGGTTTTTTTAACTTTTTCTTTTGCATTGGGGTACAGCCGATTAGCAAACAGTGTTGTGATAGTTTCACATGAGCGGTGAAGGGACTCAGCCATACGTATACACGTACCTTTTCTCCCCCAAGGCCTCCTCCCTTCCCGGATGCCGCCTAACACGGAGCAGAGTTCCATGTGCTGTACAGCAGGTCCTTGTTGGTTATTCATTTTAAAAATAGCAGTGTGTACATGCCCATTTTTTTTTTCCACTGCCTCATCTTAACATGGATATTCCTTGGTGAAACTGTATTTCCTCTAAATAGTATAATACAGTTCGTTCATAAATCAGGTATCAGTCCTGTTCTCCAGTTCACTGCAAGAAGTGGACTGAGGTCATATTTTCAAAATTATAGCTATTGTACTTTGCCAAGACCCCCAGGAATTTCATTTAACATTTGGTCAAGGAATTAGCTTTATTTCTTTGTGTTAAATTAAGACGAACACCCAGGACTCGCTGGATTTGAATTTTTCACGTCAGGTGATTGTTGAATTTACTTCTCATTTCTAACGCTCGTGCTGAGTTTATATGGAAACTTACTTTATGCCTGGAAATTAAGGACAGTAATTTAGGAAATCATAAGCTTTTGGTCTTGAAAGAAATTCCTTCATTTGTAGATATTGAAGGAAGCCGAAACTCAGAGGATAGGTCCCTTACTAAGATCATGTAAGCTCCCGATGGAAGAATGACGAGAGTAGGGATTTCTGGGATGTTTTGCCTTCCTAGCTTTTGCCTTGTATCACGCTTTATGTGCTTGTTTGTGTGTGCGTGTGTAGTTGTGTACCAAGAAGTGAAGAAAGCACATGGGTCTGCTGGGGAGGAAGTACTGCTTCTTTCTTACGATGTCGGGGTATGTTTCTTTCAACACCCTCTCTGATTTCCCTTCCACAGCTGAAAAATACCAAGATCGAAGTTCTGGAAGAGGAGCTCAGGCTGGCCCGAGACGCCAACTCGGAGAACTGCAATAAGAACAAATTCCTGGATCAGAACCTGCAGAAATACCAGGCGGAGTGTTCCCAGTTCAAAGCTAAGCTCGTGAGCCTGGAGGAGCTGAAGAGACAGGCCGAGCTGGACGGCAAGTCGGCCAAGCAAAACCTAGACAAGTGCTACGGGCAGATCAAAGAACTCAACGAGAAGATCACCCGGCTGACGTACGAGATCGAGGATGAGAAGCGCAGGAGAAAGGCCGTGGAGGACAGGTTTGACCAGCAGAAGAGCGACTACGACCAGCTGCAGAAAGCACGGCAGAACGAGAAGGAGAGCCTCGGCTGGCAGAAGATGGAGTCTGAGAAGGCCATCAAGGAGAAGGAGTTCGAGATAGAGAGGTTGAGAGTGCTGCTGCAAGAGGAGGGTGCCCGGAAGAGAGAATATGAGAATGAGCTGGCAAAGGTAAGAAACCACTATAATGAGGAGATGAGTAATTTAAGGAACAAGTATGAAACAGAGATTAACATCACCAAGACTACCATCAAAGAGATATCCATGCAGAAAGAGGATGATTCCAAAAACCTCCGCAACCAGCTCGATAGACTCTCGAGGGAGAACCGAGATCTGAAGGAGGAGATCGTCCGTCTCAACGACAGCATCCTGCAGACCACGGAGCAGCGGAGGCGGGCCGAGGAGGACGCCCTGCAGCAGAAGGCCTGTGGCTCCGAGATGCTGCAGAAGAAGCAGCACCTGGAGATAGAGCTGAAGCAGGTCATCCAGCAGCGCTCCGAGGACAACGCCAGGCACAAGCAGTCCCTGGAGGAGGCGGCCAAGACCATCCAGGACAAAAACAAGGAGATCGAAAGACTCAAAACTGAGTTCCAGGAGGAGGCCAAGCGCCGCTGGGAATATGAAAACGAACTGGCTAAGGTCAGGGCCAATTATGACGAGGAAATCATCAGCTTAAAGAACCAGTTCGAGACGGAGATCAACATCACCAAGACGACCATCCACCAGCTCACCCTGCAAAAGGAAGAGGACACCAGCGGCTACCGGGCCCAGATAGACACCCTCACCAGGGAAAACCGGAGCCTCTCGGAAGAAGTCAAGAGGCTGAAGAACACTCTGGCCCAGAACACGGAGACCCTCAGGAGGGTCGAAGAGAACGTCCAGCAGCAGAAGGCCACCGGCTTGGAGATGTCGCAGCGGAAACAGCAGCTGGAGGTTGAGCTGAGGCAGGTGACGCAGATGCGGACGGAAGAGAGTGCCAGGTACAAGCAGTCTCTGGACGATGCCGCCAAGACGATCCAGGACAAAAACAAGGAGATCGACAGGTTGAAGCAGCTGATCGAGACGGAAGCCAGCCAGAGGAAGTGCCTGGAGGATGAAAACGCCAGGCTGCAGAGGGCGCAGGGCGAGCTGCAGAAAGCTCACAGCAGCGCCACGGAGACCATCAGCAAGCTGAAGGTGCAAGAACAGGAGCTGCTGCGCCTGAGGCTGGACTATGAGCGGGTGTCCCAGGAGAGGACTGTCCGGGACCAGGACATCGCCCGCTTCCAGACCTCCCTGAAGGAGCTGCAGCTGCAGAAACAGAAGGCAGAGGAGGAGTTGGCCAGGCTGAAGAGGGCAGCCTCCGAGGACTCCTCTAAGAGGAAGAAGCTGGAGGAGGAGCTGGAGGGCATGCGGAGGACCCTGAAGGAGCAGGCGATCAAGGTCACCAGCCTGACCCAGCAGCTGGAGCAGGCGTCCATCGTGAAGAAGCGGAGCGAGGACGAGCTGCGGCAGCAGCGGGACACGCTGGACGGCCACCTGCGGGAGAAACAGAGGACCCAGGACGAGCTGCGGAGGCTGGCCTCTGAGGTTGAGGCCCTGCGGCGTCAGCTGCTGCAGGAGCAGGAGAGCGTCAGGCAGGCGCAGACGCGCAACGAGCACTTCCAGAAGGCCATCGAGGACAAGAGCCGCAGCCTGAACGAGAGCAAGATCGAGATCGAGCGGCTGCAGTCACTGACCGAGAGCCTCACCAAGGAGCACCTGATGCTGGAGGAGGAGCTCCGCCAGCTCCGGCTGGAGTACGACGACCTCCAGCGGGGCCGCAGCGAGGCCGACCACGACAAGAACGCCACCATCGCGGAGCTCCGGAACCAGCTGCAGATCAGCAACAACCGCACGCTGGAGCTGCAGGGCCTGATTAACGATTTACAGAGAGAGAGGGAAAACTTGAGACAGGAAATTGAGAGATTCCAAAAGCAGGCCTTAGAGGTATTCACAAATATTTGATCGCCGCTTGTTGCCGCTTCACTAATCCCCTCCGCGGACCTCTCCGCCGGGCTGGAGGCTTGCAGCCCTCTCACGTTTTCTCTTTGCTGTTGTCTGTCCTCATCAGACCCGCGGTGGAGTGATTGTGGTGCGGTTGGCCCCTCTCTTCTCTCACCGGCGTTCTCTGTGTAACCCACGCTGGCTCCACCTTTAGAACCTTCCACCGGGTGTAAGACCTGATATCTCTTCCTCTTGATGTTCCACTCTGTTTTCTAGAAGACGGCGGCTCTTACTTTGTGAGCTGCGACCTGCGTTTGTAGTTAAAATCTTCCTAAATAAAAGCCACGTTAAAGGGCTTTTTCAGCCATGTTAAATTGCACGCTTTCTGCACAGTTTTTAAATCACTCTTTCTTGCTTGCTTTTCATGATTTTTTCTGCATGCATTAGTCTATGCTCTTTTCATCCTAGCCCTAATATGTTTCTTTTTGTTTGGCTTTTCTTTTAACCCCTAATTTTAACACTTCTTTAACTTCTAACATGTTTGACTTCTGTAAACAATATTTGTGTGGGGCTGGGGGTGGGGGTGTGGATGAGTCCATAGATTTGTATAGCTTTATTAAACACGTCAATATAGCTGTAACAGGTGGCATGTAGGTACAGCCGGTGTGATAACCTGGAAAAAAATTTGCATATTTGTTCAAACCATAATTACTATTAAGAGTAAAGCAGGTATACAACTGCTCGTATCTCCTATGGAAAAGTATAGTAAGTATAGAAGCCATTTATCAAAGTGGCAATGTATATGTACAGATTTTCTTTTTCCCACGAACTTGTAAGATAAAATAACAGTACAACTAAGGAAAGAGGGAAAGGGCAAATAAGTAACTATATGTTGTACAAATAACAGGAAAAGAGGTCCTATGATATGATGACACCATTATTTTTTTTTTCCATTTCTTTCTTTTTGCATTTTAGGCATCTAATAGGATTCAGGAATCCAAGAATCAGTGCACTCAGGTCGTGCAGGAGAGGGAGAGCCTCCTGGTGAAAATCAAAGTCCTGGAACAAGACAAGGCCAGGCTGCAGAGGCTGGAGGAGGAGCTGAGTCGCGCCAAGACGACTCTGGAAGCGGAAAGCAGGCTGAAGCAGCGCCTGGAGTGTGAGAAACAGCAGATCCAGAATGACCTGAACCAGTGGAAGACGCAGTACTCCCGCAAGGAGGAGGCCATCAGGAAGATCGAGTCAGAGCGAGAGAAGAGCGAGAGAGAGAAGAACAGCCTTCGGAGCGAGATTGAAAGGCTGCAGGCGGAGATCAAGCGGATCGAGGAGAGGTGCCGGCGGAAGCTGGAGGACTCCAGCCGGGAGACGCAGTCCCAGCTGGAGACGGAGCGCTGCCGGCTGCAGAGGGAGATCGACAGGCTCAAGCAGCGCCCCTATGGGTCCCACCGTGAGACCCAGACCGAGTACGAGTGGTCCGTGGACTCCTCCAAGCTGGTGTTCGACGGGCTGAGGAAGAAGGTGACAGCCATGCAGCTGTACGAGTGCCAGCTGATCGACAAGGCGACCCTGGACAAGCTGCTGAAGGGGAAGAAGTCCGTGGAGGAAGTTGCTTCTGAGATCCAACCTTTCCTCCGGGGAGCGGGAGCCATCGCTGGGGCGTCCGCTTCCCCGAAGGAAAAGTACTCCTTGGTGGAGGCCAAGAGAAAGAAGTTGATCACCCCAGAATCCACAGTCATGCTCCTGGAAGCCCAGGCAGCCACAGGTGGTATAATCGACCCCCACAGGAACGAGAAGCTGACGGTGGACAGTGCCATCGCGCGGGACCTCATCGACTTCGATGACCGCCAGCAGATATATACGGCGGAGAAAGCCATCACTGGCTTCGATGACCCATTTTCCGGCAAGACCGTGTCTGTGTCAGAGGCCATCAAGAAAAATCTGATTGATCGAGAGACCGGAATGCGTCTGCTGGAAGCCCAGATTGCTTCGGGGGGCGTGGTGGACCCCGTGAACAGCGTCTTTTTGCCGAAAGATGTGGCCTTGGCCCGCGGGCTGATTGACAGAGATCTGTATCGTTCCCTGAACGACCCCCGGGATAGTCAGAAGAACTTCGTGGATCCAGTCACCAAAAAGAAGGTCAGTTACATGCAGCTGAGGGAGAGGTGCAGAATTGAACCGCACACTGGGCTGCTCCTGCTGTCAGTACAGAAAAGAAGTATGTCCTTCCAAGGAATCAGACAGCCCGTGACCGTCTCTGAGCTGGTCGACTCTGGTATATTGAGACCGTCCACTGTCAATGAACTGGAGTCGGGTCAGATTTCTTATGACGAGGTTGGTGAGAGAATTAAGGACTTCCTCCAGGGTTCAAGCTGCATCGCAGGCATCTACAACGAGACCACGAAACAGAAGCTTGGCATCTACGAGGCCATGAAAATTGGCTTGGTCCGCCCCGGCACCGCCCTGGAGCTGCTGGAAGCACAGGCAGCAACTGGCTTCATCGTGGATCCCGTGAGCAACTTGAGGTTACCAGTGGAAGAAGCCTACAAACGGGGCCTGGTGGGCATCGAGTTCAAGGAGAAGCTCCTGTCTGCGGAACGAGCCGTCACCGGGTACAATGACCCTGAGACAGGAAACATCATCTCCTTGTTCCAAGCCATGAACAAAGAGCTCATTGAAAAGGGCCATGGCATCCGCCTGCTGGAAGCGCAGATTGCAACCGGCGGGATCATCGACCCGAAGGAGAGCCATCGCCTGCCTGTCGACATCGCCTACAAGAGGGGCTACTTCAATGAGGAGCTCAGTGAGATTCTCTCAGATCCGAGTGATGATACCAAAGGCTTCTTTGACCCGAACACTGAAGAAAACCTTACATATCTGCAGCTGAAAGAAAGGTGCATCAAAGACGAAGAAACTGGCCTGTGTCTCCTTCCCCTGAAAGAGAAGAAGAAACAGGTGCAGACGTCCCAGAAGAACACCCTCAGGAAGCGCAGAGTGGTCATCGTGGACCCGGAAACCAACAAGGAGATGTCCGTGCAGGAGGCCTACAAGAAGGGCCTCATAGACTACGACACCTTCAAAGAACTGTGTGAGCAGGAGTGCGAGTGGGAGGAAATAACCATCACTGGCTCGGACGGCTCCACTCGGGTGGTCCTGGTGGACAGGAAGACGGGCAGTCAGTACGACATCCAAGACACTATCGACAAGGGCCTCATCGACAGGAAGTTCTTCGAGCAGTACCGGTCCGGCAGCCTCAGCCTCACTCAGTTCGCAGATATGATCTCCTTGAAGAACGGCGTGGGTGGTGGCGTGGGCGGCATCGTGGGCGGTGGCAGCAGCACCGGGGGTGGCCTCAGCGATGATGTCTTTGGCAGCTCCCGACAGGAGACCGTCAGTAAGATCTCCACCATCTCCAGCATCAGGAATTTAACCATCAGGAGCAGCTCCCTATCTGAGCCCCTGGAAGAGTCCAGCCCCATCGCAGCCATCTTTGACACGGAAAACCTGGAGAAGATCTCCATTTCGGAAGGGATAGAGCGGGGCATCGTTGACAGCATCAGCGGGCAGCGGCTTTTGGAGGCTCAGGCCTGCACGGGCGGCATCATCCACCCGACCACGGGCCAGAAGCTGTCTCTCCAGGATGCAGTCTCCCAGGGCCTGATTGACCAGGATATGGCCACCAGGCTGAAGCCCGCTCAGAAAGCCTTCATTGGCTTTGAAGGAGTGAAGGGCAAGAAGAAGATGTCGGCGGCAGAGGCGGTGAAGGAAAAGTGGCTTCCCTATGAGGCCGGCCAGCGCTTCCTGGAGTTCCAGTACCTCACGGGGGGCCTGGTGGACCCCGAAGTACAAGGGAGGATAAGCACGGAGGAAGCCATCAGGAAGGGGTACATCGACGGCCGGGCAGCTCAGAGGCTGCAAGACACCAGCACCTACGGCAAGATCCTGACCTGCCCCAAAACCAAGCTGAAAATTTCCTACAAGGATGCCATCAACCGCTCCATGGTGGAAGACGTCACCGGCCTGCGCCTGCTGGAGGCTGCCTCTGTGTCCTCCAAGGGCTTGCCTAGCCCCTACAACATGTCCTCTGCCCCGGGCTCCCGCTCCGGCTCCCGCTCCGGCTCCCGCTCTGGGTCCCGCTCCGGCTCGCGCAGTGGGTCCCGGAGAGGAAGCTTCGATGCCACAGGGAACTCCTCCTACTCTTACTGCTACTCCTTTAGCAGCAGCTCGATCGGGCACTAGTGGTCAGCAGGAAAGGTGGCTAGACCTCGGCGCTCGTTTATATGGATTTTCACTGTATTCAGTAATAGTAAAAGCAAACCTCGTGCTTGCGGGAGAGTGATAGAAGTTTTTAGGCTTAAGAAAACATAGCCAAGGGGAGGGGGGTGGGAATACACAGCAGAGGCTGTTCTGGCTTTCTATCTTCTTAGCTCATCTGAACTAATGTAATACACTGGATCTAGTATCTATGAAGTAGCGGTAGTTGGTTATAAGGATAGCACAGATTGAATCTAGAGTTTGTTTCCTCTCTTCTGTGTTTAGATTTTTGATCACTGCTTCTTGAACTTCTTCTGGCCAATAATCCAGATTTCTATGCTTGGTGAAGAAAATAAAATTGACCTTATAGTCATCAGTCTGCTTCTCATCTAAATATTTCTATTTTATGTATTAGGAGGAAATTACCCTACCCCCCCCCACCCCCCCCAAAAAAAGAACCCCTCTGAAACTCAAATGTTTGGAATAAGTCTCCTTGGATTGCATGACCCATGACCCCATATACTCTTCAGTGTACCTGTTTGGTCTGGTATTAGTTTGACTGTACATGCATGATAGTAACAATCTTTGCTTTTCTTCTATCAAAGTTTCCTGTTTATTTTGCTTGTCGTTGTCTACGTACTTTCAAAAGGTGTCTTTATGAAGTTTGCTATTCCAGCAATAAAGTTTTAAATGTTTGAAGTTTTTGCGTTTTGATTTCATGATATGTTCATACACACAAGGGCATTTAGCAGAAGCTTTTTGTTTATTGTAAAATATGCCTAAAACTGTTTACTAAATACCTATTAGGCTCCCCTGGTGGCTCAGGTGGTAAAGAGTCTGCATGCAATGCAGGAGACCCAGATTCAATATGAAAGACCATTAAAAAGCTGTTTTAGTTCTGAATTTTTGTTAGAAGTTGGTCTTGTGAAGGTAGTTTTTTCAACATTTCTGTACTAGGTAGAGTATCAGAAAGAAGCCTGTGTAGAGGCCAGGTCGGAGGTCTGCACACACTTCTAGTTTATTCTGGGCAGTGAATAACATAGGCTAATTCACGGTCATACCCTTTAAAAACATGAAGTGGCTAAGATTCCATTTTGGGTAGCCTTAAACTACATGGTTGCATTTTTGTCCCCTAAGAGGAAAGAATTGATTTTGAATCTGTGAACCAGATTCCAGAAGAGTTCTTGGTTCTCTGTTGAAGCCTATTCTTCAGATCAAAGAAAACTAGTTCTATCACATTAGGGGCCCAACAGTTATGACCTCATTTAAACTTAATTTACTCTGTAAACGCCTTGTCTCCAAATAGTCATGTTGGAGGTTTTAGCTTCAACCTATGAATTTTGGAGGGGACACAATTGAGTCCATCCTAAAGGCCTAACCTAGAACAGGGGTCAGGAGACCTCTTTAGGAAATGCTGATGAACAGAGCAACCTGAAGCAGTGTAAAGGAGTTCTTTGGATTGAAACGGTACACCCGCTCCAAGCTGCTGCCAGAGTTGCATTAAGCTCTGAGCTGAGAGGGCTGGGCCCTGGAGAGTGGACATACTTGACCTGGGCCGAGGTTTGATCTGGTTCACATACACTGTACATCCACAGGAAAGGGAAATTTTCAATGACAGTCATCACTTCACATCCAAAAATAGTCTCACATTTTCCAGGAGGCTTGGCAAAGTATGTAAATGCAAACAAAAAGTAAGGATGCTGTGGGCCGAGTGTGTATAGAATGCTTCTTAAAACACAGCCACTTGCAGCTACGGGACTATTTCCGTATTATTAACTTTGTGTGTGTGTGAGTGTGTGTGTGTGTGTGTGTGTGTGTGTGTGTGAGAACTCTGCTATTTACCTTTGAAAATAGTTGTTCACAAAAGTATCCTCCACTGTTTCTTTGCCTCATGGAAACAAGTGCAAAGGAAAGCAAAAATTTGGGGAAAGCATCAGGCTTGGGGAAAAGAAAAAAAGAAGGATTAGATTGTAGGAGTTATTAAAACTATTTGGGGAAACCAAAAGGGCTGATAAAGTGAACTTGGGTTAATCAAAACAAGGAAGTACTTGAGGGCTAACAGGGTACATCAAAGAGACAGGTGGTTATAGTGGCTTCCCCTGGCCAAACTTGGAACCATTTGAGCATCAACAAGAATTATAATGGTTAAAAAAAAAGTCCAGAATACTCATAGGATATAAATGGACATTGATTATTAATGGCCCAAATCAATATGACAAGTGCTCCTTATCCTTTAGTAAATGCCTCCTGCATTGCTCACTTGTGTTGACAGCATCATTATGACTGTCAATTATCAGTGATTTACTTCTTCAAAAGAAGTCCATGGAACCATGGGAGAATTTTTAATTATTGATTTACCCAACTCAGTTTTCTCAAAAATATCAATATTTTGTATTGTTTATAATTTCTGCAAATACATTTCTGCTTAAAAACTAGAATTATGATGGTAATGGAGTATGTAATAATGAATTTTAAAATCCTTAATAATTTAAAAAAACCTGAATTTCATAGTGAAACAAACAGAAAAAATGAAGATGTGGTAAGAATGGCAGCTAATAAATGTAGGAGCCATGATAGAAAATCATCGTTTATAACTGCTGACGTAATCAGATTCAGGGGAGCATTGTGTGACTGTTGGAAATAGAAAGTTCACATGGCTTCAGAGTATCATCCTTTGGATTACTTCCTTCAGTTCAGTTTAGTTCAGTCGCTCAGTCGTGTCCAATTCTGTGACCCCATGAATCGCAGCACGCCAGGCCTCCCTATGCTATGCTATGCTAAGTCACTTCAGTCGTGTCTGACTCTGTGCGACCCCATAGATGGCAGCCCACCAGGCTCCCCCGTCCCTGGGATTCTCCAGGCAAGAACACTGGAGTGGGTTGCCATTTCCTTCTCCAATGCATGAAAGTGAAAATGAAGTCGATCAGTCGTGTCCGACTCTTAGTGACCCCATGGACTGCAGCCTAACAGGCTTCTCCGTCCATGGGATTTTCCAAGCAAGAGTACTGGAGTGGGGTGCCATTGCCCTCTCCGCCAGGCCTGCCTGTCCATCACCAACTCCCAGAGTTCACTCAGACTCACGTCCATTGAGTCAGTGATGCCATCCAGCCATCTCATCCTCTGTCGTCCCCTTCTCCTGCCCCCAATCCCTCCCAGCATCAGAGTCTTTTCCAATGAGTCAACTCTTTGCATGAGGTGGCCAAAGTACTGGAGTTTCAGCTTTAGCATCATTCCTTCCAATGAACACCCAGGACTGATCTCCTTTAGAATGGACTGGTTGGATCTCCCTGCAGTCCAAGGGACTCTCAAGAGTCTTCTCCAACACCACAGTTCAAAAGCATCAATTCTTCAGTGCTCAGCCTTCTTCACAGTCCAACTCTCACATCCATACATGACCATTGGAAAAACCATAGCCTTGACTAGACGGACCTTTGTTGGCAAAATAATGTCTCTGCTTTTCAATATGCTATCTAGGTTGGTCATAACTTTCCTTCCAAGGAGTAAGCGTCTTTTAATTTCATGGCTGCAGTCACCATCTGCAGTGATTCTGGAGCCAAAAAAAAAATAAAGTCTGATGCTGTTTCCACTGTTTCCCCATCTATTTCCCATGAAGTGATGGGACCAGATGCCATGATCTTTGTTTTCTGAATGTTGAGCTTTAAGCCAACTTTTTCACTCTCCACTTTCACTTTCATCAAGAGGCTTTTTAGTTCCTCTTCACTTTCTGCCATAAGGGTGGTGTCATCTGCATATCTGAGGTTATTGCGATTTCTCCCCGCAATCTTGATTCCAGCTTGTGTTTCTTCCAGCCCAGTGTTTCTCATGATGTACTCTGCATGTAAGTTAAATAAGCAGGGTGACAATATACAGCCTTGATGTACTCCTTTTCCTATTTGGAACCAGTCTGTTGTTCCATGTCCAGTTAGCAAATACCAAAAGGAAAATGTACAGTTAGAGTTCTGAAATGTAGAAATGGAGTGATGCTTCACCCCTACCAAGTGATCAAATTTAGCTTTACTAACAGCAGGAAAATCTAAGCTATGTGTCCTTTATAAAGTGTAATAAAGCGGTACACACATCTAACAAAAAATGCTTAAACTGAATCTAATCATAAAGGGAAAAAAATCTGACAGATCCAGAAAGAGGACTGTTCTACAAGATGACTGAGTCCTGACAAAATTCAATGACTTAATTTAAGAAGGAGAGTGTGGGGACATCCTTGGTGGTCTAGTGGTTAAGACTCCTTGCTTTCACTGTGTGGGGTGCCAGTTCATTCCTGGTTGGGGAAATGAGATCCCTACTGGCCACTGTGTGTGTGTTAGTCACTCAGTCGTGTTCGACTCTGTGACCCCATGGACTTTAGCCTGCCAGGCTCCCCTGTCCATGGAATCTTCTAGGCAATAACACTGGAATGGGTTGCCATTTCCTTCTTCCACAGGATCTTCCCCACCCAGGGATTGAACAGATTCTTTACTGTCTGAACCACTGTAGGCAGCCAAAAAAATAAAAATTAAAAATAAAAGAGTGAGGGAGGCTTTTCTAGAATAAAAAAGAACCAATTATAGCTCATGGTTTGAAAAAAGTGATGAAATGGTTATAAAAGGAAATTGGGGGACAACTAGAGAGAGAGATGAATATTACTATGAACTATTAATTTTCTTGGGTTTGATCATATATTGTGCTTATGTACTTTTTTTTTTCTAAACTTTAAAAAAAATTTGGCTACGCCTCCCGGCATACAGTTTCAGTTCAGTTCAGTTCAGTCGCTCAGTCGTGTCTGACTCTTTGCAACCCCATGAATCACAGCATACCAGGCCTCCCCGTCCATCACCAACTCCTGGGGTTCACTCAAACTCATGTCCATCGAGTCGGTGATGCCATCTAACCATCTCATCCTCTGTCGTCCCCTTCTCCTGCCCCAAATCCCTCCCAACATCAGGGTCTTTTCCAATGAGTCAACTCTTCGCATGAGGTGGCCAAAGTACTGGAGTTTCAGCTTTAGCATCATTCCTTCCAATGAACACCCAGGACTGATCTCCTTTAACATGGACTGGTTGGACCTCCTTGCAGTCCAAGAGACTCTCAAGAGTCTTGTCCAACACCACAGTTCAAAAGCGTCAATTCTTCAGCACTCAGCCTTCTTCACAGTCCAACTCTCACATCCATACATGACCACAGGAAAAACCATAGCCTTGACTAGACGGACCTTTGTTGGCAAAGTAACATCTCTGCTTTTCAATATGCTATCTAGGTTGGTCATAACTTTTCTTCCAAGGAGTAAGCGTCTTTTAATTTCATGGCTGCAGTCACCATCTGCAGTGATTCTGGAGCCAAAAAAAAAAAATAAAGTCTGACACTGTTTCCACTGTTTCCCCATCTATTTCCCATGAAGTGATGGGACCAGATGCCATGATCTTAGTTTTCTGAATGTTGAGCCTTAAGTCAACTTTTTCACTCTCCACTTTCACTTTCGTCAAGAGGCTTTTTAGTTTCTCTTCACTTTCTGCCATAAGGGTGGTGTCATCTGCATATCTGAGGTTATTGATATTTCTCCCAGCAATCTTGATTCGAGCTTGTGCTTCTTCCAGCCCAGCGTCTCTCATGATGTACTCTGCATGTAAGTTAAATAAGCAGGGTGACAATATACAGCCTTGATGTACTCCTTTTCCTATTTGGAACCAGTCTGTTGTTCCATGTCCAGTTCTAACTCTTGCTTCCTGACCTGCATACAAATTTCTCAAGAGGCAGGTCAGGTGGTCTGGTATTCCCATCTCTTTCAGAATTTTCCACAGTTTCTTGTGATCCACACAGTCAAAGGCTTTGGCATAGTCAATAAAGCAGAAATAGATGTTTTTCTGGAACTCTGCCAGCGGATGTTGGCAATTTCATCTCTGGTTCCTCTGCCTTTTCTAAAACCAGCTTGAACATCTGGAAGTTCACAGTTCATGTATTGCTGAAGCCTGGCTTGGAGAATTTTAAGCATTACTTTACTAGCGTGTGAGATGAGTGCAATTGTGCGGTAGTTTGAGCATTCTTTGGCATTGCCTTTCTTTGGGATTGGAATGAAAACTGACCTTTTCCAGTCCTGTGTCCACTGCTGAGTTTTCCAAATTTGCTGGCATATTGAGTGCAGCACTTTCACAGCATCATCTTTCAGGATTTGAAATAGCTCAACTGGAATTCCATCACCTCCACTAGCTTTGTTCGTAGTGATGCTTTCTAAGGCCCACTTGACTTCACATTCCAGGATGTCTGGCTCTAGGTCAGTGATCACACCATCGTGATTATCTGGGTCAGGAAGCTCTTTTTTGTACAGTTCTTCTGTGTATTCTTGCCACCTCTTCTTGATATCTTCTGCTTCTGTTAGGTCCATACCATTTCTGTCCTTTATCAAACCCATCTTTGCATGAAATGTTCCCTTGGTATCTCTAATTTTCTTAAAGAGATCTCTAGTCTTTCCCATTCTGTTGTTTTCCTCTATTTCTTTGCATTGATCACTGAAGAAGGCTTTCTAATCTCTCCTTGCTATTCTTTGGAACTCTGCATTCAGATGCTTATATCTTTCTTTTTCTCCTTTGCTTTTCACTTCTCTTCTTTTCACAGCTATTTGTAAGGCCTTCCCAGACAGCCATTTTGCTTTTTTGCATTTCTTTTCCATGGGGATGGTCTTGATCCCTGTCTCCTGTACAATGTCATGAACCTCCATCCATAGTTCATCAGGCACTCTATCAGATCTAGTCCCTTAAATCTATTTCTTACTTCCACTGTATAATCATAAGGGATTTGATTTAGGTCATACCTGAATAGTCTAGTGATTTTCCCCACTTTCTTCCATTTCAATCTGAATTTGGCAATAAGGAGTTCATGATTTGAGCCACAGTCAGCTCCTGGTCTTGTTTTTGCTGACTATATAGAGCTTCTCCGTCTTTGGCTGCGAAGAATATAATCAATCTGATTTTGGTGTTGACCATCTGGGGTGATGTCCATGTGTAGAGTCTTCTCTTGTGTAGTTGGAAGAGGGTGTTTGCTATGACCAGTGCGTTCTCTTGGCAAAACTCTATTAGCCTTTGCCCTGCTTTATTCCGTACTCCAGGGCCAAATTTGCCTGTTACTCCAGGTGTTTCTTGACTTCCTACTTTTGCATTCCAGTCCCCTATAATGAAAAGGACATCTTTTTTGGGTGTTAAGTCTAAAAGGTCTTGTAGGTCTTCATAGAGCCATTCAACTTCAGCTTCTTCAGCATTATTGGTTGGGGCATAGGCTTGGATTACCGTGATATTGAATGGTTTGCCTTGGAAAGAAACAGAGATCATTCTCTCGTTTTTGAGATTGCATCCAAGTACTGCATTTCAGACTCTTTTGTTGACCATGCTGGCATACAGGGGGGGTCTTAATTCCCCAACCAAAGATGGAACCCCCGCCCTCTGCAGTGGAAGCACCAGAGTCTTAGTAATCACTGGACCGCTAGGAAATTTCCCTCAGTTGTTCTTAGGAGATGCGTAAGTGAAGTTGCTCAGTCGTGTCCAACTCTTTGCGACTCCATGGACTATAGCCTACCAGGCTCTTCCATCCATGAAATTTTCCAGGCAAGAGTACTGGAGTGGGGTGCCATTTCCTTCTCCAGGGTATCTTCCCGACCCAGGGATGAAACCTGGGTCTCACGCATTGCAGGCAGACGCTTTACCACCTGAGCCACCAGGGAATCAGTGTGTGGGACCGTGTGTATGGAGAGAGTGGGAGATAGGCCAAGTATTAGCAATTAATAAGCGGAGGATGGCTACGTGAATGCTCATTGTACAATTCTTTAAACTTTCCTGTTGCTATAAGCCTTTTTTTTTTTTAATGGCGGGGACGTGGGATTGTTGATTGGATAACACCTTTGGGAGAAGGCCAAGGGTAAATGCATACAGAGTGAGTGAAAGTCACTCAGTCCTGTCAGACTCTTTGCCACCCCATGGACTGTAGCCTGCCAGGCTCCTCTGTCCATGGGATTCTCCAGGCAAGAATATGGAGAGGGCAGCCATGCCCTCCTCCAGGGGATCTTCCTGACCCAGGGATCGAACCTGGGTCTCCCGCACTGCAGGCGGATTCTTTACCGTCTGAGCCCCCAAGGAAGCCCAATACATCCAGAAAGCGGGTGAAAACAGCCACTTCAGGAAAAAACCGGAAGAGACCTCTCAAACGCCCCACTTCCCGGGCCGTTTCCCTATTGGCGGTTCCAGTCACGTGGCAGAGTGGCCCCGCCCCTGCCCCAGAAGCCCGTGCGTGCGTACGCGCCGCCCGCAGTCTCTCAGCTTCTTCCGGGAGCCGGCACTGGCGGTGGAGGCCATGGAGGCCGAGCTTCCCCCGGTGGAAGAGCGACGGCGGCTGCGGGAGGAGCTGAGCGAGTTCGTGGAGAGCTGCCGGCGGACGCTGGAGGAGGTGACGGCGTCGCTGGGCTGGAGCCTGGACCGGCTGGAGCCCGGGGAGGAGGCGGCGGCGGCCGAGGTGAGAGGACCGCGGGGCCGTCGGCGGCGGGCAGGGCGCGGCGTCTGCAGGGCCAAGAGGGGGAGCGCGCGGGACTCGGGGGCTGTAGCCTCCCGGTCGCTCGCACCGCTCCCGGGGAAGCCGAGGAATCGCGGCGGGCCTGCAGTGAGATAAGCGGGCAGGCCTGGTGTGCTGCTTGGCGGCTTGCCGTGTCCTCCGCGCGTGGATTCCGCCTTGGCACCAGATTCGGGGTCGGGAGAACTGGGGAGTTGATGGGAAACAGTAGAAACAGTGACAGACATTATTTTGGGGGTCTCCAAAATCACTGCAGACAGTGACTGCAGCCATGAAATTAAAAGACGCTTGCTCCTTGGAAGAAAAGCTATGACCAACCTGGACAGCATGTTAAAAAGCAGAGAAGTTACTTTGCCAACAAAGGTCCATCTAGTCAAAAGTATGGTTTTTCCAGTAGTCATCTATGGATGTGAGAGTTGGACAATAAAGAAAGCTGAGTGCCGAAGAATTGATGCTTTTGAACTGTGGTGTTGGAGAAGACTCTTGAGAGTCCCTTGGACTGCAAGGAGATCCAACAAGTCCATCCTAAAGGAGATCAGTCCTAAAAATGCATTGGAAGGACTGGTGTTGAAGCTGAAGTTCCAATACTTTGGTCTCCTGATGCTAAGAACTGACTCATTTGAAAAGACCCTGATGCTGGGAAAGATTGAAGGCAGGAGAAGGGGATGACAGAGGATGAGATGGTTAGATGGCATCACCGACTCAGTGTACATGAGTTTGAGTAAACTCTGGGAGGGTGATGGACAGGAAGGCCTGGTGTGCTGCAGTCCGTGGGGTGGCAAAGCATTGAACACGACTGAGTGACTGGACTGAACTGAATCAGGTTCTGTGTCTGGAGAAGTGGGGAGTTGCGGGTCGCCTTCCTCTGCCACGAGATGGTGCACCTCTGACAGGGGTGACAGCATTCTAGGACTATTGAAGGATTCGGTACCAGCAGCTCTCCCGGACGTTAGGATTGCTTTGGGAAGAGACATAGGCAAGTGTGTTAGGGTCAGCAATCGTGATCTTTAAAAATATGCATATTATTTACTTTGGCTGCGGCAGGCCTCAGTTGGAGGCACGCAAGCTTTTAGTTGCAGCATGTGGGATCTAGTTCCCAAGCCAGGGATCGAACCCGGGCCCCCTGAATTGGGAGCAGAGTCTTAGCCACGGGGACGACCAGGGAAGATTGGGAGCACAGAGTCCTAGCCACGGGGACCACCAGGGAAGTCCTCAGTTGTTGTTGTTTTTAATGAGATGAAAGGAAGTGCTCATGTGGCATCATACTTCATGAGGCCTTCATGAGGCCTACTATGCTTTACGGGTTTATGATTTTTTAAAAAACCCTTTCATTGTTTGGAGGTATAATTGAGGCTGTGAATTCCGTTGAGTGTAGCCTCCCAGGCCTTTCCACATCACTGTGCTCCCAGCAATGTAGTAAATTTAGATTTCTTTTATTAACAGTTAAATAGCTCTTTGTTTATGTCACTTACTGTACATTACCTCCTTTAGTACTCACAATGACCCTATGAGGTAGGTCCCCTCAGCCACCTTTTACAGATGAGAAAACGAACCCAGAGAGGTGAGCATTTGTCCCAGGACTCGTTGCTGTTAAGTGGTAGTCAGGATGGGAACCCAGGCATTCTACCCCTGAGAGTCTTGTGTGCCTCGTTGCTTCGCTGCCTCTCTACAACTCCACTCTAAAATTCCGAAATTCTTGGGAGTTCTGCAGTGGGCCGGTGGTTAAGGCTGCCTTCCAGTGCAGGGGCGTGGGTTCAGTCTCTAGTGAGGGGACTGAGGTTTCACATGCTGTGGGGTGTGGCCAGGAGTTAAAAAATAAAATGAAATTCTGATAATCAGTTGTGGGTGTGCATCTCATGTTTGCAAAACCAACACCTGATATTCAGGAGAGTGACTGGCATAAAGATCCTGGTAAGCGGCATTGCTAATTCCTAGACCAGTGCAGTACAGAAAGGCGGTGAATCTTCACTTCTCTGCTGGAGTGCTTTCATCCTGTAACTGAGTGCACAGCAGTCAGTTTCTACCCTCCAGTGACTGCTGGTGGTGAGGGGGATACAGAGAGTAGCCGCTGTGTGCTACAGTGTGAAAAAGTCTGTGAAGGGTGAGTCAGGATGGCTGGAGGGCACGCGGGTTATTGTAGGCTCTGGGGTGGACGGCCACAGCTTCCTTTGTAAGGTGAATTCTAAACTGACAGATGAAAGGAGCTAAATTAGCTAGGTGCAGCACAGAGAAAGCGTCAACAGCATGGGTAGAAATCCAGAGATAAGGCTATGCACAGAACAGGAAACCTTTGGAAGTTAAGCATAGCTAAGAGAGCTTGGGATGTGGGGGAAGAGGGGAACGGTGGCTGGTGGGGGCCAGAGCTTAAAGGTCCTTGTACAGCTGTGTTGAAGAATCTATATGTGTGTGTGTATATATATATATATGTATATATATATTTTTTTTTAATGAGAACAGTAGGGGGAGATATGAAAGTACTTGAAGCCAAAGTGTTAGTTGCTCAGGCAACTAAATTTTAATTTAATAAAATTATAACTGCTTATGTTTATTGAATGTGTGCTATTTACCAGGCCCTGTCTGAATTGCTTTATGTGTATGAATTCAGGTATAATTTATTTAATCTTCACCGTAGCTCTGTGTGAGTAGTCCTGCTGTTAGACCCATTTTACAGATGAAGAAACTGAGAGAAAGGAAGGCTCCTGACCTTGACTACGTTCGTACGGTCATTAAGTGGCAGGCCTCGGACGCACCCTAGCTGTGGTGTGGAGAATGGAGGCAGAGGGAGCAGATGGCAGGGGCTCTTGTCACCTCGGATGGAGAGGACAGTGTCCTGCAGGGACTGGGGCAGGGGCGGGGGTTATGGGTAAGGACCTCCGAGTTCCTCAGGGGGAGATGGTCAGTGAGGTTGTCCAGGCAGTGAGCATACATACATCTTTCAGGAGGTGGGCTTTGAAGGGTTGGAGCGGGACAGAGGCTGTAAGGGGTAAAGAGAACCAGGGAGGTTGTTTTTTAACGTGTACGTACACTCACACGGGAAGTGGGGTGGAGAGACTTACAGAAGAGGATGCAAAACATTTACTGGGATGGTTATTTCTTGAAAAATGATGTACCTTTTCCTTTGCTTCTGTTTGATCTTTATAGGATGAAGTTGCGATATGCCCGTATGATTCCAATCACCACATGCCTAGATCGTCTTTAGCAAAGCACATGATGTCTTGTAGATTGAGGAGACTGGGCTACACCAAAGAGGAAGAGGTACCGTATATTTATCATGTGTATGTCATGTGGTTCATGCGTTAGTAAATCCTCACAGTGTGGAAGGTGTAGTGTGAGGTTTTCTGAGAAAATAATAGTCATTTGTGAGGTGCAGTGGGATTTGCCTTGTTTTGCAAATGATTGCAAGAAATGCTTAAATGATACTAAACCTATTGTTGGTTTATGTCAAATATTAAAGTAATCATCTGATACTGAAGGACATTAAAATTTGTTTTTTTTTTTTTTTTTACCATTTAGGATAAAATGTATAATTCTGACTTTTTCTATGAGAATGCGAACGTACCTTCAATTACTTTGAGTAAGTATTATTATAATTTTTAAATGTCTTAGTGAAGCTGTATGTGTATAGGTATTTATATTCATTTTTGAATTATCAGAAGAGTGGGCTTTGTAAGTATCCTGATGATTGATTAAGAAAGGTATTGCTTACAGTGACACTGGTTTACTCAATCTGAGATTTAGAGACCAGGTTTATAATGCACACCAGAAATCCTCTAGAGCATCCTACAATAGGGCACACTCCTGCCTTCTTGGTTATAACAAAACCTGGCCACACACATACGTTGAAGATAGAGCCAAGGATGGAAACGTGTTCTGAGTGTTCACCGATTACACAGAGATTAAAGTCTTGGGCTCTGGAATCAGAATGCCTCATTTAACTAATTCTGTCACTAATAGTTGTGTGGCTTTCAGTAAGGTAATTAACCGATTTTTTTGCCTAGATTTCTTTGTAAAATAGGAATGATGCTAATAACACATGTAAGGAGGATTAAATATCACATATGTAATATGGTTATCATACTGCCTGACACTTAGCTGGGATTCACGAAATGTTAGATATTACACTGGTTGCTAAAATTTGCGGCCGCAACTGCTGCGTGCTTGATTATATTATGTGTTTTCTGAACTGCTCGAAGTCTGGTTACTTATTGGATTCTGGTGGATCAGAAAGAATTCTGCATTCAGATGACCACAGCAGCAACGTGGGTTTTAAGATTCTGGAATGTTTCTCAGTGTGCCCAGAGAGCTTGGATTATTGGAACCTAGTTACTAATTCCATTGTGGACACTGATGATTCATGTTGTGTTTATGGATTTTTTTTTTTTGACAGATAAGGACTCACAATTCCAGATAATTAAACAAGCTAGAGCTGCAGTTGGAAATGATGGTGATTATTATAATCAAAGTAAGTGGCATCATAGTTTGAGCTAATTAGTTAGACTGTTTTTCTTCCGTAGCGCATATCACTAATTTTCAAGAGAAATCTCGTGAAAACATTTATGTGGAATAGGTTAAGCTTTCCATCTGACATTAGACTAAGTATTTGGTGTCAAATAAATGCCCTGAGTAGACTGTCTCACCCTGAGATTTCCGCTCTCAGAGCACTGTTATTGTTGTTACTGTTTAGTTGCTTAGTCGTGTCTGGTTCTTTGAGACTGCATGGATTCTGGCCTGCCAGGCTCCTCTGTCCATGAGATTTCCCAGGCAAGAATCCTGGAGTGGGTTTCCATTTGCTTCTCCAGCGGATCTTCCCGACCCAGGCATTGAATCCCCATCTCCTGCGTTGCAGGCAGATTTTTTTCCACCGAGCCACCTGGGAAGCACCTCTCGAGAATTAGCCCGATGTTACATGTAAGGATGTTGAAGTGCAACATGAGAGGAAAGGCTCAGGCTGAGGAAGACCCAGCCCCGTCCCTGCCCCTCGTAGTGAAGCACGGACAGTGTTAGATGTACAATTTCAGAGGGTTGTGGGTACCTGGTGCCCAGCTTTGGAAGCTGGGGTAAGAGATGCTACCTAGGACTTCACTTTAGCAGAGACAAGCTTAGAATTTTAAGTTTCAGCTTTTAGGAAATTGGAAGAACTTCATCCTTCAAAATCATAGAAGTAAATGGGTAAATGGAATTAATAGATTTCTGACTCTAGGTAGAACATCCAGCCAAACCCTGACTGGCTCCTTTGATAAAGGTTCTCAGTTGTCTTTGAGCTTTCTGAAGGTACCTTTCTCTGAGTACCTAACCTTTTTCTTCCTTGTTTATGTTTAAGGTCATGACCCTGTTGTTGTAAGCCAGTATCTGGGCTCAGTTTCTCCCTCGATCGCATTGTGGCTTTGGAGGGAGGAAGTCTGTTAGTCTCAGTGTGTTGGTAGCAGCCAGAAGCATGTTTCCTGTGTTTGCTGTTTTGAAGGATCCATGTAGTTCCAGGTGTTACTCTTTGAGAGGGATGTTTGACTCTCATCTAACTCAAAGAGATACTGAGCTGTGGTCAGTTAAGCCTTTTTTGGCCATTATTCAGTTAAGACCCAGTTAAAAAGTAGAGGATTTTATTTGTGTGTTTTGGGAGAAGTTACTAGTTTTAACTTTATTTGATCTTAGCTAGTGAGATTTACTGAATTTATTTTATCTACTCCAGCATCTGTTTTTTTCAGATAAGGAAATAAACCCTGTCCAGCAGAGGTGATGAAAGAAATTTTGGGGTGCTTGTTCTAAAGTTCCTCAGTACTTTGCTATTTTAGAAGAGATTCTTTTCGTTTTGTTTTTTTTTTCCAAAGCGCTCTTGTGTATTTCATTTCTCTTTGACATCATAGTTGTGATAGGTTAGACAAGTATTTTCTCTTCCATATTAGGTGAAGAAATAGAGGAACACAGAAGTGAGTTAACACTTTTGTGCTTTAATATAAGCTGGATTGAAAACCTAGCTCTGAATTTTGTGGATTTGAACGTTGAATTTGGTTCTTTACAAAAGCAAACAGTTACTTTAAATGAATAGTTCTTTCAGTAGATAAAAGGAACTTTGATTTTGGATTTTTGTACTGTCTTAATATTTAATTAATTGTTAAGGACAACTTGTTATATCATCTGTAATCCTCTTTTTAAAACTTTTTTTCATTTTATGTACAGCTCTGCAATTTCTCAATAGAGATGATTTTTTGTGGCCCACTTATGTCTTACACATTTAAAACTTTTTACCCCAGGACAAAAATCTCTTTAATATCTCATTGATGTTTACTTTGAAGGAATGATTAACATGAGCAGCTTTACATTTTCCATATAATTAATATTTTGTTGGTTATGTACTAAATTTTAAGTTTCTTATATTTTCATTTCATTGGTCATATCAGGCCCAAACTCAAGGTATAGAATTCTCAACCTGTTAATCTTTGTCAAAGCTTGAACAGGCATTAGATCTACCTATTTACTTTCAGATGTAGTTATGTTGGAATAAACAGTCATTTTATATTTGATGATCTTTTTCCTTCAATATTAAAAATTCAAGTCACTGTACTTGAATTTCATGACATCTGTGTGGCTGGTGGCCATGATTTGAACATGAGTTATCGGGCTAAAGCATCCTAAAGAGATGGAGATGACGGTTCTAACCCTGATCTTTTTCTCCCACTTGTGAGACTTCAGTGGATCATTTTATCTGTAACAGCCTCATTTCTGCGTCTCATGTTAGGAAATTGACTTAGTATGAATTCTTCACAAGGTTCTGAATCCGTATCTTCGACACAAGTTAATATTTAATACTGTTAAATATATCATTATTTAATGTTAACATTATTGATATTTAATATTGTATTTCACACATGTGAGATGGCATGTGATGGCCACCAGGACTAACGGAAGAATGAGAGTTCCAGTTACCGAGAAAGTAGAGTGGAGTTTCAGTCTGGGGTGATGGCAGAGTTCTGGCGGTGGGCAGAACTGAGGGTGCGAGTAGGAAGGGTGTGCTGACTGCCGCCGAGCTCTCCACCCAAAATGGGTCAGATGGCAGATTCCATGTTGTGTCTATTTTATGGCAATTTTTAAAAACTATTCTTAAAAAAGTACATAGAGGGTCACAGTTAGTATGACGACAGCTCATTCAGATAGATCTCCAAATCTTATAGAAACTTCATCTGAACTTTTTACGTTTTGTGGAAATGTGAGCTTCTTTATTTTTTTCTTTTGTCAGAAATATCTATGTTCTGAATGATTTGAATGCCGTTTGTTGTTTAACTTTTCCTGTACTTTTTCTTTTTCAGTAATTGGGGTGAGTATAAAGAGGAATTAGGAACCTGAATGTACTCCTTATTTAAAGATATGCAGTATCCTTTTTGCAAATGATATCCTTTTAAAAGTATCATTCAAATTTCTAAACTTTATCTTAATCACTGTCAAAACATTATAGTGTTGACTTGGAATTTTAGTTGAATTTCAAAGACTTTAAGTATCAGTCTTGACCAGACAGAAATTTTAAGATGAATAAAGAAAACTCCAAAATACTTTAAGGAGGAAGTTACACTTCTTTGCTTACAAAGAACAGGCAAAGGTTTGTGTGCAACGTGTTTTAAAATACATCAGTGTTGTTTTCATCTTTGTTTTTCTTCCAAAATATGTAGCCTATAATCATATAAATTAGGTTTATCAAAGATAACTCACTTTTGTATTACTAAATGAAGTGTTCAAAGTCTGGCTGCATAGAGGGGCTTTTCCTCGTGTTTGCCAGAATTAGAGTAGGAGGGATTGACAGTGGGGAACCCTTCCTGCCCGCTAATTCAGAACCTCTTACTAGTAAGATCGTTACCCGTCGCTGTTACTGCACGCCCCCAGTTCAGTGTAGCTCTCCTGGTAACTTAGAGCCTGTGACGTCGTCCCTCTTCTCGCGCCGTCACCCTTAGTTCATGGTGGGCTCGCATGTGAATTCTTGCTTTGCCACTTCGTAAGTATCTGAGAAGAGCTACTGGTTATATATTGCCCTGTGAACCTGAGTGATGACTTTAGGGGGACCTGGCAAACATTAAAAGGATTCCTTTAGTAGCTGGTGTTCTTTGTTTGCATTCATGGATAATGAAGTCTAGAAAGAATCTTTTTAAATTGCTTTATTTACAGTTACAGTAATTTTTTATTTCTTTGAGAAAATTTGAATCTCAAAACTTTTCTTCAATGTTTAATACATCGTATCAAGGTATTGTATTTACTTTTTTTCATTAATGAGCAGATTATAGAAAGTTCTGTGATTTTGGGGGGATGGGGCACTTGCTGTTGACAACTTTCTTCAGTTTGGTGAAGCCTACCTGCTGCTGCTTCTGAAAATTAAAAGAAGTTTTAGTCTCAGTGTGTCTTTCTCTGATCTGAGGAAGTTTGGGATTTCTGCCCCTTGGTCCGTAGCTCTAAGTCATTGCCTGAATGGGATATATTTTGACTGAACCATATCGCTTGGTGTCTCATAAATATGTTTTTAACACATTTTTTGTATTTCTATATTTTATTTTCAAGGGGGCTGTAATGTGTATTTCCTATTAAAATCATTTTCCTTCACCTTTTGTGCGGAAAGGCGTATATAGAGAAAATTCATATCTACTTTTACAGTATGGGGAACCTTTTAAAAGTTTTTTTTTTTTTTTTTTCCAATGGGCAAATTGTCTTATGGTTATTACTGTTGCCTTCATGGGATCTGTCCTAACACTGTCGGGGGGAATAGCCCACACCCACGTCCGCCCTTTCTGTGGATGCAGCATTCGGGATAGAGTCAGTGTTGGCCATTAGCACACAGGTGGCTGTTCTGCATGTTCAGGGACTGCTACGAAAACAAATGGCTTGTGTTAATTAAACGTCACATTGTTACCATGCACGTTTAAAGGTGAGTATCGTGGGTCGTAAATCCAGAGCTTCATGTATTATTTATCCTTGTGATCTTATTTTTACTCTAGGGCTGTATTCTTCATTGCCTATTGAAGTTCCTCTGAATCACAAACGGTTTGTTTGTGATCTCACTCAAGCCGATCGTCTTGCCCTCTACGATTTTGTAGTTGAGGAAACAAAGAAAAAACGCTCAGATTCTCAAATTATCGAAAATGACAGCGATCTCTTTGTAGACTTGGCTGCCAAAGTCAATCAAGGTTTGAGATGAATATCTTAGTTTTCTATTTCTTAATTGTCATTTCGTCCTTTAAGTGTTATTAAGATGATTTGTCAGGCCATTTTGAGTTGGAATAGGATGGTTTTGTATCATCTGATATTAACATATGTTAAGGTGTTTACTTAGTACTTGAAATTTTGTTCTCTGATTGTTACACCAAGCATACCTTTCTTCCGTAAGAATGTTACTTAGAACTGGGCTGTTACTTTAATCTCTGTACTTAAAACACTCTTTATGTTCAACTAATGGCTAGAGAAAAGGAATGATATAAAATAGTCCATTTATACAACATAAAATTTTTGAAGTGCTACATTAAAATATAAAATATCAGATGATTATGGTGTTCCTTCCCTCTAATTCATAAGAATTTAGAGTTTCTGATGATGTAATAATTTTATTTTGTTCTTTTATTAGATAATAGTCGAAAAAGTCCGAAATCTTACCTTGAAATCCTGGCAGAAGTGAGAGATTACAAAAGAAGACGCCAGTCCTATAGAGCTAAGAACGTTCACATAACCAAGAAGTCATACACCGAGGTAAGTTCTGCGTGATTGTGTACAGCCTTGTTGAACACACAGGTTTCCCGTACGCAGTCATTGCCTGTCCCGTGGTTTCCACAGTTGCCGAGAGGTTTTCTGAGAGGACGAGGCTCCATTGTGGTCACGTCTGATTTGTATTTGCTCCGTCACATTCAGACCCAGCCTTCACCAGGCCAAGGCTCTCCAGGGTACAAAGACCTTACGTAAAGAGGTTGTACAGTCTTACAAAAATACTGCTTTTGAGAAAGTGATACTGCATCATGATGAGAACATAGATTTTGGCTGTAGACAGACCCAGGCTTGAGTTTTGATTCTGTAATTTATTACTGTCTGTTTGACCTGGGCAAATGATTTGAGCTTTTTAAGATTGAGATTTTTTTCATTTTTGCAGGGTTATCGTGAGATGTAATGGAAATAATGCTTATGGACAAAGGAATTTTTAATAAATAGCTTTTTTTGGCAGAAACTTAGTCCTTTTATGTACTCTACTAAACATTTGGGCTTAAGAAGTGTTTTGGTATAAATTATTTGTAACTTACAGTATTATGTATATAATAAAATTTAAGTGTGTTGCTGCTACTGCTGCTAAGTCGCTTCAGTTGTGTCCGACTCTGTGTGACTCCATAGATGGCAGGCCACCAGGCTCCCCCGTCCCTGGGATTCTCTAGGCAAGAACACTGGAGTGGGTTGCCATTTCTTTCTCCAGTGCATGAAAGTGAAAAGTGAAAGTGAAGTTGCTCAGTTGTATCCAACTCTTCGCAACCCCATGGACTGCAGCCTACCAGGCTCCTCCATCCATGGGATTTTCCAGGCAAGAGTACTGGAGTGGGGTGCCATTGCCTTCTCCGTTAAGTGCATTAATCCGTGATTTAATTGCTAAGTTGTGTCCCTGACTCTTCGACCCCATGACCTGTGCCCCACCAGGCTCCTCTGTCCATGGGGTTTCCCAGGCAAGGATACTGGATTCCTCCTCCAGGGTATCTTCCCGACCCAAGGAGTGAACCCCATCTCCTGCACTGGTAGGTGGATTCTTTACCACTGAGCCACCAAGGAAGCCCGTTATCTGCATATGATCTCTGTTTATTTTACACCCACTCACTCCCTCTCTCCTCCTGCCCCAGCAGTCGGTGGTCTGGGAGCAGATCCCGGATGTCTTTCATCTGTAAAAACGCCCATGTTTCCCACCCTTTTAGTGGTTTATCGTATCTCAGTGGTCTCCAACGTACAGATGAGTTGCGCTACTGCAGACAGGACACAGGACTCGCTCGTGTGTGTCCTTCTCCCAGATCACCCAGGGTTGACTCGTGCCCCCTTCCTGCGTGTGCACTCTGTCTTTCTGCGCGTGATTTCTAAACTCTTCAGGCTGAGTTAACACGTGTCATGATCGTGTGCCCCTGAATCCTCAGTGTGTTGCCTGTTTGTGTTTCTTAGACTCCACACCTCCCACAGTCCGCCGTATCGTAGCTCTCTGGAAATGTTTAACTGATCGCGAGCAGTACCGTCTGCTCGTTTCTCAAGCAGCTTTCTTACCTGGCAGTTGGTTCCCCCCCGCCCGCAGGTGATCCGGGACGTGATCAACGTGCATATGGAGGAGCTGAGCAGCCACTGGCAGGAGGAGCAGGAGAAGGAGGCAGATGGGGCGGACAAGTATGTCGTCGTGTCTTGGTGGAAGCGGTCCTCTGTCGAGTCTGTTGACTGTCACTGTCCAGCTGGGTCCGAGCACCTCCAAGACCAGTCACAGCACACTGTGATTCATCCAGAGGCTTCTTCCTCTTCCTGTTTCCACAGTCGTAAAACATACCATGCAGAGCTGTGTTTCTTTGCCTGTCCTCTTACTGGAGTGCAAGATTATGCATATTTACTTGGTCTCTGCTATAGAATGTTGGGCTCGAGGCTGGTCTGTCGTGGAGATCAGTGGTTGAAACTAGTTGACCGTTCTTTCTGTCTCAGGAGCGAAGAAAGACGGTCGGCCTCAGTGGACTCGAGGCATTCCGGGGGGAGCCATCTGGACGGCGAGTGTTCACGGCATAGACGGGACCGAAGTCGGAGCCCACACAGGCGGAAAAGAAATAAGGACAAGGACAGAGGCTGGGACTCCCGGAGAAGGAAGGAGAGGTAAGTCCGGTGGGGCGTCGTTTGTTGCCGAGCTGTTTGCTTCTGACACATGGACAGTCCTTCCGTCACAGGCCATGTCGAGAAAATGGAGTGTGAGCACCGCGAGGTCCGGGAGCAAACAGCTTGTGAGGGTCCTTCACGTGTGTCCCGTTGCAGGGCGGCTGTCCACAGCTCTGCGGGCGTGGCTCGGTCCGCCTGCTCGGACCTGGTTTCCCTATGTCATTAACTGCTTCTCAGCAAGACACAGGAAAGGAATGTCTGGGCAGAAGGGTGGCCGCGTTGCAGAGGTGTTTGCCTGGGTCTTCCTTCCGTCCCTCAGTATCTGCCCCTCCCTTCCTGTTTTCCTGTCATCGTTCTTTCCTTCTCTTGCTAATCCCTCAGATAAAGGGCGTTACTGAGTCAGAGGAAGGCCCAGGCTTTATGGCACTCAGCTCGGCCCTTGTTGGGATTCCTGATAGAGGTTTGATCAGTGGGGAGATATAAAGTGATACTGAGATAATGCAGGTTGGCGGAGGCCTGTTCGTGTGTCCCAGCCGCTTAGTGGACACACGAATCACTCCGTGGACCTTAGCTTGGCCAGGTCTGCCCCTGGATTCATCTGTTTTCCGCTCTGCTCGCCTGCCCCCGCACGTCTGTCCTGGTTGGCGATGACCAGCATCCATCCTCCTAAGCCAGAACTCGAGAGCTTGCTAGCTGCTGCCTCACTCCTCGCCGTCTGGGCTGGCTGTCATCGGTCCTGCGTGACGGGGCCCCTCTCACGCTCCCTGCCCCTCCGCCCTGAGCTCTGTCCTCTGGGAGTTTTCCTGGTTGTTCTGTCTCTATGCTGGTGCTGTATGGACCTGTCCCTCCCCAGCTGCTGGAGTGAGCCTTCACCTCTCAGGGCCTTTCAGCAGCCGAATGCTCGTGGTTTACAGCAGCTCTCGAGGCCTCCGGGAGCAGGGCACTCGGCCCTCCACTCTGTGTTTTGCCCACACCCCTTGATTCCATAGCATCTGCCCTAGCCAATCCGGGCCACGCACTGTTCCTCGTCCCCGCCGTGCCTCATCCGTGCCTTTCCACCTCCTGTTCTGCTGCCTCTTTGTTCTTTTAAACTGCTCCTCAGCCTTTAAGATGCAGCTTCGTCATTTCCGCGAAGCCTTTTTTTCCCCATCTTGTTGCCACTCTGCCCAGCACCTGCGTTTCATTGACCTTAAGTTATTTTTCTCCGTACTGGACTGAGCTCGTTGCAGGCAGGTCCGTGTCTTGTTTAGTGTCATTTGCACAGTGCTTGTCTAAAAGTAAGATCTTAAGTGGTATCTCTTCAGGATCAGTGGTGATCAGGAATCAGGCTTATTGGTTTAATAATTCTGCTCATCTTGTTATCATTCAATTCGTAGGTTTAAAGCTAGCTATGAGTTCAAAATGTGAAGTAGTTTCTTGGTAGTCCCTTTTGATTCATTTACTGAAGGATAATCTCTGGTCATTGCGTACACATCAACTCTTGATTAATTAAAGAAAATTGTGCTTTTTCTGGTTTCTTAGTTCTTCCTCCTCTTAAGTAATTTTTGACATGTCCAATCAGTCCCTGTTGACTGATACACGTTCAGATCAGATCAGTCGCTCAGTCGTGTCCAACTCTTCGTGACCCCATGAATCGCAGCACGCCAGGCCTCCCTGTCCATCACCAAATCCGGAGTTCACTCAGACTCATATCCATCAAGTCAGTGATGCCATCCAGCCATCTCATCCTCTGTCGTCCCCTTCTCCTCCTGCCCCCAATCCCTCCCAGCATCAGAGTCTTTTCCAATGAGTCAACTCTTCGCATGAGGTGGCCAAAGTACTGGAGTTTCATCTTCAGCATCATTCCTTCCAAAGAAATCCCAGGACTGATCTCCTTCAGAATGGACTGGTTGGATCTCCTTGCAGTCCAAGGGACTCTCAAGAGTCTTCTCCGACACCACAGTTCAAAAACATCAATTCTTCAGTGCTCAGCCTTCTTCACAGTCCAACTCTCACATCCATACATGACCACAGGAAAAACTGTAGCCTTGACTAGACAGACCTCTGTTGGCAAAGTAATGTCTCTGCTTTTGAAATGCTATCTAGGTTGGTCATAACTTTCCTTCCAAGGAGTAAGCATCTTTTAATTTCATGGCTGCAGTCACCATCTGCAGTGATTTTGGAGCCCAGAAAAATAAAGTCTGCCACTGTTTGCACTGTTTCCCCATCTATTTCCCATGAAGTGATGGGACCGGATGCCATGATCTTTGTTTTCTGAATGTTGAGCTTTAAGCCAACTTTTTCACTCTCCACTTTCACTTTCATCAAGAGGCTTTTGAGTTCCTCTTCACTTTCTGCCATGAGGGTGGTATCATCTGCATATCTGAGGTTATTGATCTTTCTCCCGGCAATCTTGATTCCAGCTTGTGCTTCTTCCAGTCCGGCGTTTCCCATGATGTACTCTGCATATAAGTTAAATAAACAGGGTGACAATATACAACCTTGACGAACTCCTTTTCCTATTTGGAACCAGTCTGTTGTTCCATGTCCAGTTCTAATTGTTGCTTCCTGACCTGCATACAGATTTCTCAAGAGGCAGGTCAGGTGGTCTGGTATTCCCATCTCTTTCAGAATTGTCCACAGTTTCTTGTGATCCACACAGTCAAAGGCTTTGGCATAGTCAATAAAGCAGAAATAGATGTTTTTCTGGAACTCTCTTGCTTTTTCCATGATCCAGCGGATGTTGGCAATTTGATCTCTGGTTCCTCTGCCTTTTCTAAAACCAGCTTGAACATCAGGAAGTTCACGGTTCACATATTGCTGAAGCCTGGCTTGGAGAATTTTGAGCATTACTTTACTAGCGCGTGAGATGAGTGCAATTGTGTGGTACTTTGAGCATTCCTCGGCATTGCCTTTCTTTGGGATTGAATGAAAACTGACCTTTTCCAGTCCTGTGGCCACTGCTGAGTTTTCCAAATTTGCTGGCATATTGAGTGCAGCACTTTCACAGCATCATCTTTCAGGATTTGAAATAGCTCAACTGGAATTCCATCACCTCCACTAGCTTTGTTCGTAGTGATGCTTTCTAAGGCCCACTTGACTTCACATTCCAGGATGTCTGGCTCTAGGTCAGTGATCACACCATCGTGATTATCTGGGTCGTGAAGATCTTTTTTATATAGTTCTGTGTATTCTTGCCATCTCTTCTTAATATCTTCTGCTTGTGTTAGGTCCATACCATTTCTGTCCTTTATTGAGCTCATCTTTGCATGAAATGTTCCTTTGGTATCTCTGATTTTCTTGAAGACCCTGGTCTTTCCCATTCTGTTGTTTTCCTCTGTTTCTTTGCATTGATCGCTGAAGAAGGCTTTCTTATCTCCTCTTGCTATTCTTTGGAACTCTGCATTCAGATGTTTATATCTTTCCTTTTCTCCTTTGCTTTTCGCTTCTCTTCTTCTCACAGCTATTTGTAAAGCCAATAGTCTCAAAACCTAAATATGGATGATTTCCTTTAGTGAGGATAAGTTGAGTGTCAGCAGGACGTACTCTTTGAGACCCACCCTGAGGTGGGATGACCTGCAGGGAGCTGAGCTGGGAGCCGGGATACGGAGCTCAGAGCTCTGAGTTCCTCCTGTGACTCCAGAGTCCTGTTTGAAGTGAACTCTAAGGTCATCCACCTTGTACATATATTTTAAAGCACAGCTTTAAAAAAATCCATTTCCTGTATCCTCATCTCAGTTTTGTCCTGTATTTTTAGTGATACTTTTTTTGCTTTACTCTTTAAAAAAAAACCCAAAAACTGTTCTGTTTTAAATGCATGTTTTAACTTGCTCTGGTTTATATCTGATGTAAATACATTGCTGTGAATTATTATTTTAAAGCTTTGGTCATGTTTTTTCACCTCTTTCGTTTCAGGGATGGGGAAAGACATCACAGTCACAAAAGAAGAAAGCAAAAAATGTAAAGCGGAGTGTCTGTGCACACGGTAATTAGGCCTGGGCCCCGGTGACCAGCACGCTGGTGTCTGGCATCATTGCTTTCAGTAGGAGCATGTGCTTGTCGGCCGTTCAGTGCTCATATCATTATTTTTCAATAAACACCTCTCACAGCATGAGTACATGATGATGCTCTAGGGCTTCATTTTCCTAGTTGATCGCCTTTTGTTGCTGATTGTGTTTCATTGTCTTTTTTTTTTTTGTATAATTTATGTATCAAAATATTCTTTAAAGTGTGTGTTTAAGCTGTGTAACTAATAAATAAATGCATTCTTACTGTAGAAAATTAAAGCTTACAGATAAGGCCAAACAAGCCCTGGAGCACCACCTGTGGCCCCCTCGGGGGTAACGACTGGTGAACTGTAGCAGAGAAGAGAACCCAAATACGCATCAGAAGAGGAAGGGCAGACTTGTGATAGAGCAGCATATCAGACTTGAAGAGATAAACTGTATTATCATGAATAGATCTAAGAGACATGATGCTAAATGAAGAAAAGCAAGTTTCAGAAACACATCCAAGTTCCATCTGTGTAAAGAACAGCAGTGCACGTTTCTGTGACTTCTTATATGTATATTAGTCACTCATTTGTGTCTGACTCTTTTGTGACCCTGTGGTTTGAAGCCCACCAGACTCCTCTGTCCATGGGGATTCTCCAGGCAAGAATACTGGAGTGGGTTGCCGTTCCCTTCTCCAGGGGAACTTCTCGGCCAAGGGATTGAACCCAGATCTCCTGCATTGGCAGGCAGATATTTTTACCATCTGGCCACCCTATATGTATGTAAATATATTTTTAAAGGTTCAGAAGAACTTTCAAACTCGACAGTGGTTACTTGGGGGAGGAGGTATAGATGGGAGAAAGGATGGGAACCAGGATTGGAAGGTGGTCAGAGGGAAGTTTAGCTTTATCCACAATTTTAATTATTCATGTTAATTTTTTAATAATGTAGTATTTGTGTTTCACTTGTTAATTAAAAATAACTCCTTTTTTTTTGTAAATCAGCTTTATTAAGGAACTGTTTACATATAATGAAATTCATTCACTTTAAGTGTACATTTCATTAAGTTTTGATAGACTTATGCCCCTCCTCCATGTAACCTTCATCTCAGTCAAAATAGAGAACGTTTCTGTCTCCCTCAGGTTCCCTCAGAGCCCTTTTCCCAGTTTCTCCACCAGCAGCCCTAGACAGACTCGGCTCTGGTTTTTGTTGCTGTTGATGAGAAACGTCTTTCCCAGGATCCATGTAAACGGAACGCTCCTGCACACTTCTGGCCGCCTCTGTACAGGTTGGTCTGAGCTGTGTCACATGACTGAAGTGACTTAGCAGCAGCTGCAGCCTGTCCTCCTCGTATTGTACTGTACGCTGGATCGTTCAGGTGAAAGTTTGACCTGAAATGTTAAACCTTGTACGTGAAGAGCGGTGTCTTGAATCCGGGGAACCCAAGTTAAAGATTCCCCAGTGAATTCCACATAGAAATAAAACCTTGATCATTTGAGTCTGTAATGGACAACGCCAGGAAGGTCGACTGTATCTAGATCCGATTGGCTGCTGGGCCAATGTATGGAAGAAGCACTGATTTATAAGGAGGGAATCACCTTACCAGTATGAAGCCCTGTTAGTGCCATTGTATGTAATTTCCAAGTGCAAAATTCACATTTAAAAGTCTTCAAAGACTTTGGAGTTGACATAATTTTGAGCTGTATGAAGTTTCTACTTTTGTAGGTCAGATCCATTTGATCAAGTTTCATGTAATATAACAGTTTATAATGTTGTTTGTTATGATTTCAGTGACTTTACTAACTGGAAGACAGTTTACTAAAAAGTAAAACTGAAAGATGTACTTGGGCTTTTAGTGTGAGAGGGGGAAGGAGTGGGGGAGGTGGGACGGGAAAAATAGGATGGTGTGCGTGCTTTAATGGATCGCTAGATTCACTTGTGTGCAAGAAACTGCCAAGTTTTTGTTCAGGTGACTGTTCCTGAGGTGTGTCTGTATAGTCTACTTGTCTTTGATTTTAGTATTAAGATAATGATGGCTGGGAAACTTCTTTCTCTCTTATCTGGGGCTGTGAAAAATTGGTAGCATTCCTTCTTCAGTGTTCGGTAGAATTTATAAGTGAAGCCATTTGGAACTAGAGTTTTCTTTGTGGGAAAGTTTTATCTATGAATTTAACGAAATGAATCTATTTCAAGTATCTATTTCTTCTTGAATAAACTTAAATAGAAAAAAATTGAATCAAGGCCAAATGAAGCAGAAGGAAGATAACAGGAGCATAAATTAATGAAATAGAAAACTGAAAAGCAATACAGAAAGAAATAAAAGCTGGTTTTTCAGAAAGATGAATAAACTTGATAAGCCTCTAGGCTGAAGGATCTAGCCAGGAGGGGGTGGGGGGAAGACAAGTTACTGATAACAAGAATGAATGTGGAGATGTTGCTATAGATTCTACAGACATTTAAAATGATGAAAAGGAAATATGAACAATATACCAGTAAATTCAACAATTTAGATGAAATGGGTAAATTCTTTGAAATGCACACTCCCTGCAGTTGGAAGCATAGTGTCTTAACCACTGGACAACCAGGGAGATTATGAAGAAATTTAATAAAACGTGTAAGACCTGCATGCTGAAAATGATGCATCTTGCTGAGCAAAATTAAAGACTCAAATGAAGAGACACTGAAGCTGAGGGTGGTCATCCGATCCATTAAACCATAGGTAGCTTAATAGTGCCATGGGCTCAGTCGTGTCTGACTCTGCAGCCCGTGGTCTATAATCCTGCCAGGTCCTTCTGTCTATGAAATTCTCCAGGCAAGAATATTGGAGTGGATTGCCATTTCCTACTCCAAAGGATCTTCCTGGCCCAGGGGTTGAACCCAAATCTGTATTGACAGGCGGATTCTTTACCACTGGGGCACCTGGGAAGCTCAGCTTGCTTAATAATGAACTGCCTCACCAATCAAGCTGGCTTTAGTTAGTTTTTTTTTTAACCAAACCTTGCCTGTAGATCAGGCCTCAGCACTGGGCTTTCAGGAACGTGGCATCAGCTGTATCCAGTTCAAGCCCCAGCTGGTTAGGACTGGCTGGAGCCCTCAAGACCCTCCAGCTGGAGCTGAGTTGGAAACCCTGCCTTCAGAGCATGCAGACGCTAGTTTTCTGAGGGACGTCTGATGGTGAAGCCTGTAGCTTGGTGCCTGCACTAAACCAGGTTACCTCGCCGTTTCCTTCTCCGTAAGCTAGCTCTTCCACGCTCCCCATGCCTCAGCTTTATCCCGTAAGTATCCCAAGCCCCTGGCCTTCGGGGAGGCGGATTTGAATTGTTCTCCCGGCTCCTCGTGAATAAACAACCCCCTTCTCCGCTGCACACCTCAGCGTCTGGCTGGCTGCGTGTCAGACAAGTCTGGTTTGGTAACAGCACCATACTCACAGACTGTTTTAAGTTACCAGTTTTCTCTAGATTGAACAACAGTTTCAATGCAATTTCAACACATTTCCAGAGGCTTTTCTTTTTTAGAAGCTTGTTGTTGAGGAAATTGTTCAGTCACTAAGTTGCATCCGACTCTTTGCGACCCCATGAACTGCAGCACACCAGGCTTCCCTGCCCTTCACCATGTCCTGGAGTTTGCTCAAACTCATGTCCATTGAGTCAGTGATGCACTCAAACCATCTCGTCCTCTGTCGTTCCCTTCTCTTGCCCTCAGTCTTTCCCAGCATCAGGGTCTTTTCGAATGAGTTGGCTCTTCATGTCAGGCAGCCAAAACATTGGAGCTTCAGCTTCAGTCCTTCCAGTACATGGTCAGGGTTGATTTCCTTTGGGACTGCTTTTATCTCCTTGCTGTAGGGTATACCACCTGAAGAGTGTGGGAACCTTCCTGCAGGTCGTGAGTTTTGACTTCCACTGGAGGTGCAGCACCCAACCTAGGAATTCTAATCCCAAAGAGGCAAAAAGAGCAAGCATGAGGGCATCAGGAACCAGACCACACTGGAGATGGAGACGGTCCTGGGAGGCAGAAGGGAAGGAGATGGGGGAGCGGTGGGGGAATCCTGTTTGAAGAACAACCAACCACCACAACGACCCTTCCCCCCCAAAGAAAATTATTGTTGGGATAGAGTTTATTTGATTCTTTGGAGAAAAAGAACAATCTGGATCGGAGGAGGCAAAATTACAGTTTTATTGAAAAAAAAATTTTTTATGACAAATAAGATACATTTCCTGTAACTTTGTTGCCAGGTTAGAATGGGACTGTCAACTGGAGGCAATGGTCTGTGGGGTTTGTGAAAAAAGATTCTGCCTTTCAGACACTTCAGTTTATTGCTGCTGCTGCTGCTGCTGCTGCTAAGTCGCTTCAGTCGTGTCCGATTCTGTGCGACCCCACAGATGGCAGCCCACCAGGTTCCCCCGTCCCTGGGATTCTCCAGGCAAGAACACTGGAGTGGGTTGCCATTTCCTTCTCCAGTGCATGAAAGTGAAAAGTGAAAGTGAAGTCGCTCAGTCGTGTTGACTCTAGCAACCCCATGGACTGCAGCCTACCAGGCTCCTCTGTCCATGGGATTTTCCAGACAAGAGTACTGGAGTGGGGTGCCATTGCCTTCTCCGTTCAGTTTATTAGGGGTGGTCACTTATAGAAGGTCACTAGGCAGGCTGTGAACAGAGAGGCCACGTGAACGGGGAGAGGGCTGTCTGGGAGATTCCTAGACCTTCCTCTCGGTTTGGCTGTGAACCTAAAACATCCCCCCCTGCCCCAAAAAAACTATTTTAAAAATATTAACAAAAGTGCCTTTGTTTTCCAGGAGAAAAATTAAGACTTAAAATTTTCAAAAAATTCTAGGAGGTCAGAGGTTTCAGAGTAATATATAATCAGAAATGAAACAGTTTGTTTCATATTTTTCTGGCTTCCTTTGATGAAGTCACATTAAAAGTCAAAATGGAGAAGCAAGTCTAAATCTCTGAGCCTCAGGCCTTCAGAATTGGGGGCAGTTGGTAAGCTGGATTCCCTGCTGAAGGGAAGCACTGCCTTGGGTGGGGGCACTCACCTTAACCTTGTTAGCCGGGCACCCCGTCACCTGGCATCCCACCCCAAAGGTCACATGGCTGAAGGACAGGCCAGCACCCCCTTGGAACATGGGCTTGGTTACACGAGTCCTTCCACGAGTGTTCACGTGAGAACACTCTTGAAGAAACCAATTTCATGAGTTGTCGAATGTATCATGCCATCCAGAAGTAAAACATTTCAGAACATTTCAGAACCATCTAGGCCAGGAAGGAGCAATGTATTTGCAGGACAAAACAGTTTTGCAGTGAGTCTGCTATGGGAGCCGAGAGAGGCAGCTGTCTTAGGTGGAGAGAGCATTCTTTTACTGCTTTATGGAGGATTTTCACTTTCTCAGCTACTCTGCAAACCAACTACTTAAAAAAAAAAAAAAAAAAAACAACTGTATTACTGCTGGGTAGATAAGGGTGGGAGGCATTTCTGTCTAGGGACCAAAGTCACGCAGGAGGAAAGAAACAGGCTGGCTTTCCCCTTGTGTGTGTGTTTTTTCCTGAGCTGAGCAGGAGAAAGTAAACCATCTTTCTTGCTCTTTGCTTGAGCTGGAAGTGCACCAGGTGGCAGGAATGGTGCTGGTCTCAGAGAAGTGCCTCGGGGTCGAGGTGGATTGGCACTCACTCCACCCTCCTCGTGTGCGTTCCTGAACCGGGGACGTTGCAGGCTCAAAGCCACGTCTCCGGGCTCCGTCGCAGCAAGGGTTGCTGTTGACACAGAGGATCAGCCAGCCGTGAACCGGTGGGCGTCTGCTGGCGCAGCTGCGAGCAGGTGCAGGAGTCGTTTCTGCGGCAGGAACGTGAGCCGAAGACCCCGGCAGAAAGCGGGCCATGTCCCTTGTGGGTGTGCTTTCCCGGTCCTCCTGGAGCCGAGGGCATTTGTCCCTGGAGCTGCAGTGGCAGTGGCTTCCTTATTCTTTTAGTGCCGTAACTTTGCGAAGCTGTGTGAGCCCTGATCTGTGCCAGCTGCTCTTAATTTCCCAGTTCCTGGTGTGGCAGAGGCGGCGGTGCTCTGGGCTGGCCAGTTCTGGAAGGCGGTTCTGGGAGTTATTTCTGAAGGCCCCACTTAGCGCCCACTCCTGCAGCCCATTCAGTGATTTTGTAAGCGCCCAACCCCTCAATTCATGTGCATTGTCTTAGCCCGTTCAGGCTGCTAGACTATCACAGGGTGGGTGGCTTAGACAGCAAACATTGATTTCCCTTGGCTGGCCCGAGGGAAGTCCAAGATGAGGGCATGGGCAGGTGCAGGGTCTGGTGAGGGCCTCCTGGTTCACAGGCAGATCGCCGTCTCCTCGTGTGCCCTCGGCGGTGGGAGGCTTGCCGGAGATCTCAGGTCTCTGTCTATAATTCCGGTCATGGGGCCCTCACCCTTGCGACCTAGTCGCCTCCCAAAGCCCCCACCTCCAAATACCATCTCCCTGGGAATTGGGTCTCAACTTGTGAGTTTTGGGGGGACACAAACATTCGGTCTAGAGCCTGTGTCGTATGATCGGTGCCTCTCAGAAGCACGAGGGCATCTCTTTCCTGAGTATGTTCTGTGGATGTCTCAGGCTACGTTTCCTGGGACGCAGACCAGTGAGGAGCGACAGTGGTTTCTCTCTGTGGCGGATGCCCTGGTGCATTTGGCCGCCTCCCACCCTGATGCAAGCACCGTCAGTGTCCGTCCACAGCGGAGGAAATGGGGCTTGGGGGACTCAAGTGACCTGCCCAAGGCCACCAGCCTGTCAGCAAGGACGCAGGTTGCAAAGCCGGCACGTTCCCTCACAACCCTGCCCCCATTCTGGAAACCTGGCATGGGTTACGAGGTCAACTGGATTTTTGCTCATCCTGTGTGCTTGGGATCCAGTGCTCTGCTTTTGTGTTCCTGAAATTCTTCTTCCTTTTTAGGAATGTTTGCTTGTTTATTCGGCTGTGTTGGGTCTCAGGGCGGCACTCAGGATCCTCACTGTGGCGTGTGAGAGCTTTCCTTGCAGCCCACGGACCCTCTAGCTGTGGCATGTTGGCACGTGTGGGGGCCGAGTTGCTTCGAAGTATGTGGGATCTTAGTTTCCTGACCAGAGATGGAACCCGAGTCCCCTGCATTGCAAGGCGGATTCTTAGCCACAGGACCACCGGGGAAGTCCCCCATCTTGAACTCCTTGGTGATTTTATCGTTGAATTTGCGTCTTGTGATGCAGATAATGCAGATCAGATGGGATAATGGCGCCCTTGATAGGGCTTCGCGCCTAGCTCCCTGAGTGCTCCCTCCTCTCTCCTCCTCCTGGGATGCGGTGGGGGGGTGGGGAGGGGGGTGGTGGTGGAGGTGGGGAGCTTGGGCACGCTAACCCCGGAGGAGGGGGTGAGCTGTGGGTGTCCAACACTCCGCCTGTGACTGTGCCTTTGCCTGTGGGAGCGTGACATTAGGACAGGTCAGGAGAGATCACGGAAGAAATGAAAGGTCTTTTTGTTTTCCCGCTTCTTGAACAAGGGGCCCTGCATTTCTATTCGGGGTGGGGCCCAGGGAATTGTGCAGCTCTGCCCTTTGACTCATCCCCTGGTGCTTTTATTGAATAACTACATGGACTTACTTGTCCACATTAGAGAGTGCTGTTAGCACATAAAAGAGGAGATAAATGGCACCCGTCTTTGCTCTTTTATTTTCACTCCCAGTATTAGCATTCTAAGATCATCACTCTTTTGATGTACCAACATTCTTTAATATCTATTTGGCAAAGAAACAAGGCATTCATCCTGGAATTAAAGGTTAACGTGGTTAAAAGTTATGAATTTTCCTTTTGGTGCAGAGTTTAGCCATAGTACAGATACTTAGTGTTTCTTTTTATAGTCTTTCCATTTAAGGATGCCCAAGTGTTGGATGAATGTACTATTGAGAGGGAAAAAAAATGCATAGAGGTTTAAAAAATTCTTGGGACTCCTCTGGTGGCCCAGGGGTTAAGACTCTTCACTAGAAGCACAGAGGGTGAAGGGTCAATCCCTGGTGTGGGAAGTAAGATCACATATGTCTCTTGGCATGGCCAAAAATTTTAAAAATTAAATAAAATAGAAAAACTAAAAAAAAATTAAAAAGTCACTTTTGCTGAAATAAATTATGCACACTTTGAAGGGTGATTGTTTTTTAATAGTAATTTGATATATTACAGATCAAATGGAGTGCCCCAAATAGGAGCACAGCACACTAACACACGTAGATACATGAGTCCCCAGCCCCATGGTCACGAAGCCCCCAGGTGACTGATGAAGCTAGCGTGGTCCGCGCTCACAGACCAGCCTTGGCGAACTCCCGCCCAATCTGTTGGTTTAAGGCAATCAGGTTTTTGCTATATTTCATCCTCTTTCAAGGGTCTTAAAATTCTGATATTTGAGGCAATTGCTTTGGGAAGATGAGGATGGAATTGTCTAGAAGAAATTTTATTTCATTTATTCCTTAGAGAGGAAGGGGATATAATGGAAGATTTCTTTTGATGAAAGACCTACATGAAGGAAATGGTATATTTGTGCTTTTAAAAAACATTTTTAAAAAAAATAAAAACATGTTTAGATGGGTTCATTTTTGAATTATTTTGATATTGAGTTTTATATTAGAAGTTCATATCTTTCTTTATTCATTGGTCTTCAGGAATGAAGGCAATGACATATGAGGATTCTTGGTTCTTCTGGATTCTTAGGCAGCTGGGCAATAATTCTTGACGATTAGGTAATTCAAAACCTTATTAGTCAATTTACAGTTGATGCACATGGCTTGGCTCTCCTCCCAGAGCCTGTTTCACTCTCCTAACATCTCCTCCATCAGCAGGGGCAGGGGCCTAGAAAGGAAACACAAGCATGCACAGCGGTGCTGTGACCCTCGCTGTGTGATCTGGGGTGCTCTGAGCGCACTCAGTACCCTGGTGGTTATTGGTGCTCCCTGACTTTACCGTGACGTGCAAACAAAACCCGTGATCAGCAGTCACTCACTCTAAGGAGAATTTGCACAAATAGATTCCCTCTTCTGGACTTTGAAAATCTGAAATGTGATCTCTGATAAAATGAAAGGATTTGTTTACCTTAGAGGAATTGAAAGTCGCAGATGATGGGGAGGGATTTTTTTTTTTTTTTGAGGGTTTTTTTCTGATATCACAGTAATCATACTAGCCTTGTTTAGGCTGGCTCTGAGCCTGCGGTTGTCTTTCTAGGGTTGGAAGAGGGTCTGAGGCTTCTTTCCTCCATTGTCTCTCTGCCTCCATGAAAAGCCCAGGATGGAAGCTGAGGGCTGGGGCGTCAGGAAATAGGGAGCTGGGACCCGGCACTTGCCCTGCCTGAACATGAGGTCCCTTCCCTCCCTCATGATTCTTCAGCTTCGTATGCTTAGTTACTCAGTCATGTCCGACTCTTTGTGACCCTATGGACTGTAGCCCAGGCTCCTTTCTCCAGGCAAGAAGTGGTTGCCATTTCCTTCTCCAGGGCATCTTCCGAACCCAGGGATGGAACCTGGGTCTCCTGCTTGGCAGGCAGATTCTTTACCATCTGAGCCACCAGGAAAGGTTCTTCAGCTTTAGGAACTGCTGTGAGTCCAGCCTTCTGTCATCCCCGAAATTCAGCCTGGATCTTGTCCCCACCCTGTGCCTAAGGGTGTCAGCAGTCCCTTACTTGGCTTGCAGGGCAGTTAGGACTGGAGGGTGGAGGACTGGTACCACGTGTGACCAGGAGAAGCTTAGCTTTGGGTTCTGGAGGCAGGTATGCAGAGAACCCTGTATTGGAGGAGCTGAGCCCTGCCGAAAGTGTATGTTCGCTAAGTGGCCTTCAGGGATATTATGGTTGGGATTTGCCTGGAGCTCCAGTGGTCAGGATCAGTGCTTTCACTGCCATGGGCCCAGGTTCAATCCCAGGTCAGGAAACAAAGGTCCCACAAGCTGCGAGTCTCAGCCAAAGAAAAAGAAAGTATGGTTTACTGTGAAGTACGCATTTCACAAAGACTTAGGAGGTAATCGCTGTTCTTTCACCAACCAGCTATGACTTTGGACAAATAATGTAACTTCTCTAAGTTTCCTTATCTGTAAAAAAGGGGTTTTCTCAGATCCTTCCCAATAATATAAATCCTATGTCAGTGATCCTATTAGGAAAAAAGTCATTGTCATCACCGATTAGAGATATGGTAGAATTAACAGAGCATGAAGAGAAAAATTGAAAATATGGTTTTGTGTGTGTTTGTGTGGTATAATAAAGACTATACCTGGCTTTTATCCTCAGTTTCTGGCAGAGCTTCAAAAACCCTTGGAATTTCCTGAGACAAGAGTGTTTTGTTATGCTAATGAAGTGACTCTGGGAGGGCCCCCAGAAACCTTCCCAACCGGGGCTGGTCACCAGAAAGCCCACACAGTTAGAGTGTTGGAACTTTGTAAATTTAAGGTGTACAATGTGTCGATTTGATACATTTATATATTGCAAGATGATTACCACCAGATTACCACCAGGGTGTTAGCTGACATCTCCATTTCCTCACGAGGTTACTTTGTTTCTGTGATGAGAGCTTTTAAGACCCCATCCAGGCAAGGAAGATACAGCGCAGCCAAAAATATAAAACTATTCTCTGGGCAGCTTTCATGTGAATTCAGCGTTGTTAGCTATAGTCACCCATGCTGCACAGATCAACAGGACTGGTCAATCTCAACCAGAACCGTGTACCCTTTGACCAATAGAGTCTCACCATGTCCCCCGCTCCCCAGCCCTTGGCAACTATCACTGCACACTCTGTTTCTCTACCTAAAGCTTAGCTATTTTTCTGTTAATTATATGTTCCTGCTTGTTTGACCCTATTTTCTATTACAACTTGTTGACTTTAAAAAATGCACAAGGTGAGAGTTACAAGTTAAACTGTATCTGGGGCAAAGAGAGGCCTGCAGCCTGGGAGACAGCAGCTCAGACAGCTCTTAGACACGGCTGGGAGAGGCAGTGGGGAAGGTCAGTATATATCTGTGCTTTTGGTGAAGGCAGAATACATGCAATTAAGCGCATATCTGTCCAGAAGGTTTCTGCCGGTCTCTGAAACTTTGCTCGTCACGAGGAACAGTCGCCATGGTGAAGGATTTTAGTGCTTTTCTAGATACGAAGAGATACAAGAACTGGGCTCGTAAAAGCAGCTCCTGAGAATACCTATCTGAAGACCTGTCCTGCCAGCCCCCCCGTGGCCCCCATCCCGTCACACCAGCACAGAGTGTCTCATTTCCGACCTCCACCCTGAACCCCTTTGAGGGGTTGTTGCAGGTCAGCAGCTGTAGCAGCTCATGATTGAAGCCTTGTCGAGGAAGGTGGCAGTTTGTAGTTGACAGATCTTTTGAAAACGTCTTACTGGCTTGTCTCAGCCATGCTAAGAATAAGCAAGGATCTCGGTGGTCTAGACTGGGGCGGCAGGTTCTGGTGATGGAGGCCCTTGTACCTGAAGAACCGACCTCCAAGGAGCAGGTGTACTTTCTCTGTCACCTGACCCGTTCAGAAGCGCCTGGGTTATTGGAACAGCAGAATTCCCGCGTGCACAGATAAAAGCATTCGTTAAAAACAACAGACTTTGGACAAATTGATGTACACTCATTTCTTCCGATCCACAGACATCCTCCCAGGCGAAGACCACAGTCTTTGGGGAGCTCAGGTTGTGGGAACTTCCAGGGTGCCCGTTGGCTGTGGTACTTCTAATCCTCCTCCACTGATCCAGCAGCCAACGAAGCAAGGATCACCCATTTTAAAAGCATTTTCAGTCAACCATGGTGGGCTGCTTTCCCACTTAGAGTGCTGTACCATATTTGGCCGAGGAAATAGTCATTATTTCCAAGGGCAGTAATGGTTGGCTATTTGGGGCAATATGGAAATTAATTTGTGGAAAGAGTCATCAGGCTCCTAAGTGTTTGAAAGCAGGCAAATCACCAGCAGAGTCTTAGGAGGCAAATGGCAGAGGAAAGGCAGCTGCATCTACCTGGAGGGGGACAAACCTTCCAGCTTTTTTCGTTTGATAAAAGATGTGTAACTGAATCACTGTGCTCTAGAGTGGAAATCAACACAGCGTTGTGAATAAGCTATAGATCAATAAAATAGATCTTTAAAATAATTTAAAAATTATTATTTATTTTTGACTCCTCTGGATCTTCGCTGCTACACACAGGCTTTCTCTGGTTGTGGAGAATGGGGGCTTCTCTTGCAGTGGCTCCTCTTGTTGCTGAGCACAGGCTCTAGATCTCAAGGGCCCAGAAGCTGTGGTACATGTGTGGGCTCTGTTGCTCCAAGGCATATGGGATCTTCCCAGAGCAGGGATTGAACCCTTGTCCCCTGCATTGGCAGGCGGATTCTTAACTACTAGACCGCTAGGGAAGTCCGGTAAAATAAATTTTTTTAGGAAAAGAGTTTCCCATGTAAAAGCGAAGCATCATGTAAAACACTTGACCAGCTTAAACTGGCTTCGTCTCCCTCAATAGGTCTATTAATCAAACCTTGAGTTGTTGTACGGAGACAGCCATGCAAGACGAGAACTCAGAAACCAAGAACCTTCAGTCCATGGAATTGGAAGGAAAGAAACGTTGCCATTGGCGCGCTTTACAAAGCGAGAGTTCTCTCATCAAGGAAAACCTGGCTTTCAACAGCAGGAGTACGTTATGTGGGAAACCTGACTAAACAGCATCCAAGTTTAAAATTCCACCATCCCCTTAACTTTCACCACGAGCCCTGGATCCTGGATCTCGGAGTCAGATTTGAGAACCTTGTGTGTCAAGCTTACAAAAAGGTTCTTTTTTCAAGAGTTGTAGCCATAGAGAAGGCTTTTATGCAAGTTGGGCAGGGAGCCTTTGCTTCATCTCTCCCCAAAAGGGGTAAGTGCTCAGGTTTTATCCCAGATGTCTTAAAACCCAAGAAAAAGGAGAATTCCTGTTCAGTAAAGATGATAACATTGGTTGTATGTCTAAAGAAACGGAATGATCAAGTTGTAAATCTGTGGTTCCTCTAGTGCTTCCCAAAAGGACTGAGTGCCTTAGAAGGAAATTTCTATTGTAGCTTTGGGGCATTGAATGCTGCTGCTAAGTCACTTCAGTCGTGTCCGACTCTGTGCGACCCCATAGATGGCAGCCCACCAGGCTCCCCTGTCCCTGGGATCCTCCAGGCAAGAACATTGGAGTGGGTTGCCATTGCCTTCTCCAATGCATGGAAGTGAAAAGGGAAAGTGAAGTCACTCAGTTGTGTCTGACTCTTAGCTAAAAGGAGCTAAAGTGGAACCCCTGTCGCTGGAGCGCTACAGAATCAGATGGAATTGCCAGCGCCAGTGGCTTTCGGCTGTCTTGTTGTGAGACCCTCTCCGCATGGCCTGCTGTGCTGGTGGTCCACACAGGTAGGGCAGCCCCTCTATCGAGGCCGTGCCATGTCCTGTGACTACGGAAACTCAGGGCCGTCCAACACCTCTGCCGGGTGGAAGAGGAAGAAGAGGCTGGAAAGAGACGACAGGTAAGAGCAGCATTTCTCAGTCTCTGAAATGCTCCCCACCACGGCCTGGCCCTCCCTGTGGCCATCTCTCCCTTGGTGTTTTCCATTTGCCTCAGAGCCACATACGAACGTGCAGGATGAATGTTTCCGTCCCTGTGGAACAGTGGGGATATTGAGGTCATTGTGTGGCTAAGTGCTGATTGGAGTTGGAAGGGATATGCTGTTTGCTTTTTTTTTTTTTGCTGTTTGCTTTTAGAAGACAAAAGCAGAACAAAACACAGTTTGGAAGCAGCTAATGTAATTGAGCAGCTCTGTTCTGCCTGGCGAATCTTGTGACAAATGAGGAGTCCTGGGAACACTGAAGAATCAATACTTTTGAACTGTGTTGCTGGAGAAGATTCTTGAGAGTCCCTTGGGCAGCAAGGAGATCCAACCAGTCCATCCTAAAGGAAATCAGTCCTAAATATTCATTGAAAGGACTGATGCTGAAGCTGAAGCGCCAATACTTGGGCCACCTAATGCGAAGAACTGACTCATTGAAAAAGACCCTGATGGTGGGAAAGATTGAAGGCAGGAGAGGAGGAGGACAGAGGATGAGATGGCTGGATGGCATCACAGACTCAATGGGCATGAGTCTGAATAAACTCTGGGAGTTGGTGATGGACAGGGAGGCCTGGCGTGCTATAGTCCATGGGGTCGCGGAGTCGGATGCAACTAAGTGACTGAGCTGAACTGGGATCCATGCTGAAATGGGAGAGATGGCCAGATGAGCAGATTTGAGATACCGTTCAAACCCTGTGCCCCCAGCCTGCTCAGGAAGAAATTTCAAACACCTTTCACACGAAAAACACTCGAAGATCCACATCTTCCTTCTCTCATTTCACGTCATCTTTCATTAAACTCAGGACACCCCTGCCGCCTGTGGTCTCATTTAATTGTCTACTAGTCTTAGCACCGGCATCAGCAGCCTCCTGGGAGGGGTCTTCCCTGGTGACCCAGTGGCTGAGACCCCATCCTCCGCAGCGCAGAGGGCCCAGTTCCTTCCCTGGTCTGGGAACTGCATCCCACGTGCCGCAACTACGAGTGCCCGCCGTAGCAAAAAACAAAGAACCTTCTTGGGAGGCACAGAGTTCCCACAACATTTGGGCTATCCTTCTAAAAGTTTTTTTTACATTGTGGTGAAATATAAATTTACTGTTTTAACCAGTTTGAAGTGCATGGTGCAATAGCAGAAGCGTATTCACATTTCTGGGCCACCATCACCACCAACCATGTCCAGAGCTTTTTGCATCTTGCAAGATTGAAACTCTTTATCTGTTAAAAATAACTCTCCATCCTCTCCTCCCCTCAGCCCCTGACAACCGCCATTTGCACTCTGTCCCTGTGAATTTGCTCTGCATCCCTGACTTAAGTGGAATCAACAGTGTTTATCCTTCGTGTGTGTGTGTGTGTGTGCACGTCGCTCAGTTGTGCCCAACTCTTGTGACCTGCCAGGCTCCTCTGTCCATGGGATTCTCCAGGCAACGATACTGGAATGGGTTGACATTTCCTGCTGCAGGGGATCTTCCCGACCCAGGAGTTGAACCAGGGTCTCCCGCACTGTAGGCAGACTCTTTACTGACTGAGCTACGACGGAAGCCCATAGGTTTATCCCTTAGGTGGAGCTCACTTAGCACAATGGCCTCAAGGTTCGTCTATGTGGTGGCCTGGGTTGGAATATTTTTTCTTCCATACCCCATATGTATGTACCACATTCTGGGCTATACTTTTTATCTGGCATTTGATATCTACTGTCACTTAGCTTGAAAGCTGCATGGGGATAATAAGACGCAAAGGATTCATATTTTAAATCTTTTCCAGGTATCCAGCATATCGTTAAGTACATGTTTTAACAGGCCCGTCAGGGCTCACTTTACACACACTCCCCGAAGTCCATGTCCTGGTGCGGAGCGGGCCGGCACTGACTTTCTTTCTTTCTTTTTTTTTCCTTATCTCTTAGTCTTTATTAAAGGAAAACAGAGATGAATGGAAAATGCCATCCTAACAGCATGAAGATCAAATTAAGGAGTGAGATTGCAGGGAAACAAATATTTTGTACTGACCTGTCACAAACACTTACTCAGATACAAGAAAGCACACACCACACTTTTTTTTTTTTAACCCTGAAATGATTCTGGCTTTTAGATTTCTAAATTCTCTATTTTCAGAGTTTACCTTTTTTCTGAACACCCACAGCACTGATGTTAATCAAGGTTACAAAGTCACTGATACTAAAATCTTACCACCAAATAGAAGCGGCTACTTCTTAGTATGGAAATTCAAATACCTTATATCTTTTGTCTTTTAAAAACAGTATAAAATACTCTAGTTTTCTTCTGTAGATAGCCATGGAAAGTAATCTCCAGTACTTCAGTGACTGCTGCTAAGTCGCTTCAGTCATGTCTGACTCTGTGCGACCCCATAGACGGCAGCCCACCAGGCTCCCGCGTCCCTGGGATTCTCCAGGCAAGAACACTGGAGTGGGCTGCCATTTCCTTCTCCGCGGCACTGACTTTCTATGAGTAAGAGAGGGTAACCTGGTTCTATCAAACACTGATGGCTTGTCTGATGGGTTAATTAAATAATTCATTCACCCACGTACTTTGTGTGCTCCTATCGCATGTCAGGCAGTTTGGTAATGACTGAGGCCACAAGGCAGATCCAGCACTTGCCCTCAGGGAGGTTTTTTCCTTAATTAAAGTGTAGTTGATTTACAATATGCTGATTTCAGGTGTACAACACAGTGATTTCTTTATGCATAAATATCCTCAGATTATTTTCCCTTACTCAGGGAAAAGTCTCTCAGTCGTGTCCAACTCTTTGTGACTCCATGGACTGTAGCCTGCCAGGCTCTTCTGTCCATGGGATTCTCCGGGCAAGGATACTGGAGTGGGTTGCCATTTCCTTCTCCAGGGGATCTTCCCAACCCAGGGACAAAACCCAGGTCTCTTGTATTGCAGGCAGACTCTCCCATCTGAGCCACAGAGCCAGGACGCTTTTCCCTCGAAGGCTATTACACAGTTCTCAGTATGGTTCACTGTGTTCTGCAATAGGTCCTTGATGGAGTCTTTAATGGAGGAGAAATGATAGCGTAACTTCCCAAATATATGCAATAAATATAAGCTGTGGTAAGAGCTAGAAAGGAGAATTATAGATAGGGAAATTGTGTTTCTGTTGTGTCTGTTGTTCTAATGAACTTTTCAAGTAAAAAAATTAAAGTTCATTGGCTTTCGGACCTCTGGACTTCCCTCTGTCAATTTCAACCTCGAAACCCTCCTTCCTCCAAAACCTAGTCCTGTGACCAAACAACAGATAATGAGTCAGCAAAAGTTGCCAGCTACAGTCCACAAAGGGAAGAGCTGATTGTTAATAGAGGTCAGGAGAAGAGTAGCCAAGAACAGTTGAGCGGCTCCGTCTGTCCTGTTGCCCAGCAACGCCTGACTCCACCCTCCCAGAAACGGGGTCTGGGAGGGATGAGTTCCTGAAATCTCCGCAGATGAGAGCAGTGGTCTCCAAACTGGAGGACGGCGGAAGAGAGGGTGCTCAGGGAGGAGCCGGAGAGCCAGCAGGCGACCTCAGAGCTGGTCAGCAGGACAGTGGAGGGGAGGACTGAGCTGGACAGGCGCCGCCCCTGAGAGGGCTGGTGGGGGACAGCAGCCAGCAGGGAGAAAGAGACAAAGGCTAAAAGCAGGCGCTGTCAGGAAGCCAGGAGAAGGGGTGAGCTAGTGTTGTAGCCACGCGTTCCGGGGAACAAACCCACTCAGGAGGACAAGCAGACAGCGGGGTGCAGTTTATTACAGCGGCGGGCCCAAGGCAGCGTCTCCTCTTAGCCAAGGACCCCGACCAGTTTTTGTGAAAACCTTATATACCCTAAGTGTACGTGTCCAAACCCACCTCCCCAAATTCCCTGAAACTAGTCTGAACAAAGGAAGAGAAAGATCCAATCAAAGTTAACCTGTGATTCACATGCCTTAAGCCTAGTTAGTTAACAGTGGACAATTATCAATAGGCCTGTGGTCATACCCCAATAAGCATAATAGAATTTATGATTCTATTTGGTTACACAGGCCTGTGGTCATACCCCAATAAGCATAATAGAATTTATGATTCTATTTGGTTACACAGGCCTGTGGTTATACCCCAATAAGCATAATAGAATTTATGATTCTATTTGGTTACACAGATAATTACCGTATTCTTTTAGGCAACGGAGAGTCTAGGTACAAGCCCTGGGGCTCTTCCATCCGGGGGGCCTGGTTTTCCAGTTGGTCTGTCATGTCCATAGATACTGGGCTTATAGCTCAAAGTCCACAGTCCAGCCCAAGACGGAGTCCTGCTTTCCAGATGGAGCCTGTTCTGCCTGTTTCCTCCTTCACTAGGAGGAAGGCTCTGTCTACTGGGTGAGCTGGGGAATCACGGGGGCGGTTCTGGGGGTGAACCCTGGCCACTGTCTGTCATTAGATCTGGCAGAATGGAAGTGATGGTTCCCTTGACACCCACAGTTGGAGTGGAGTCAGATGCTCCAGCTAATGACACCCAGGCCCCCTTGAAAATCACTTTGACCAGGGGGCAGGCAGGGGGTGTCCCGGTGCCAGCGATCCACGGTGGTTGGTAGAGGCACCTAGTGCGTGTCTGTGGAGACAGCCTCACAGGCGGGACTCCCAGTCGCCGTGAGCTTGGGGTTGGGTTAGCCTCCAGGGACGCACAATGCAGGCTCGCCATCCGGGCTCCTGTGGTTTCCTCATCATCTCCATCTGAGTCTGGCTTTTCCTTTCTGTTGCAAGAAAAAACTTGAGCATCTGAGATTAAAAGGACATTATCTAGGGGCCTTCCCTGGTGGTCCAGTGGTTAAGACTCCGCCTTCCAGCATGGGTGGTGTAGGTTTTATCTTTGGTCGGGAAGCTAAGATTCCACATGCCTGGAAGCCAAAAAAACAAAGTATAAAACAGAAACAATACTGTAACAAAATCAATTAAGTCTTTAAAAATGGTCTGCATCAAAAAAGAAAAATTATTTGAAAAAGGACACATCTCCTGGGTAGAGAAGCCCTGTAGTCCAGCCCACTCTGCTGAGAACAGACCCCCATCCGCTCCCAGGGGCGGGTGCCCATCTTCACCTCCCAGTTTAGCTTCCCCAAGGGAAGCAGCTAATTGATTCTGGGAGCAAACTGAAAGTCTCTCAGGGGCTTGGGGGCATCTCTCAGAACTTGTCTTCATCTCAAAGGCAGAATGTGGAAAAAAGGTTCATTGATCCCTTTTCATTTGGTATCAATATTTCTCGTAGTTTGGTGCGTTCATTTTGTCATCTTTGAAAACATGAGTTACTATTAACCACGTTAACAAATGTGACTGTCTTTGCAGAATGTTTTAAAGTATTTTCCCCTCTTCTTTGTGGCTTTCTTTCTCTTCTTCAAGGAGCTCCAGGTAACTTGAGTGGGAAAGTGAAACTGTTGGTTGCTTAGTAGAGTCTGACTCTCTGTAACCCCACGGACGGTAGCCCGCCAGGCCCCTCTGTCATGGGATTCTCCAGGCAAGAATACTACAGTGGGTTGTCATCCCTTCTCCAGGGACTTGGGTGGAAAGGAGACCTGACCTCCAAGTCTTGTTCTTTGGGATGTCCTGCCTCGGGGGAGTTGACGAGGGGCAGGACACAGGACCCCTGGCCTGGTCAAACATCCCTGTGCCCCCAGAATTTCATAGGAGTATCAAGGCACTCGACACCTGGAAACTACTCAAACCAACAGGGGCTTCCTGTCATCAGTCCTCTAAGACTGGCAAAAAACATCCTTGTCACTCACCAGTACAGCCAAGTGACCTGGGGACTGGTCACTTGCTGTCCGAGGGGTGCTGGTGACCCACCCTTTTGCCTCGGTCCAGGGAAGACTCTGCCAACTTTTTACTTCCCTGAAGATGGAAAGAGTACCTTCTGAAGGACAGAGGTCAACTGTCCCTTCCCCTCCAACTCAGGGAATGTGGCCACCAAGTTGAAATTTACTTGATCTAAAGAAAAATTTAAAAATCCATTTTATCAAGTGTATTGATGGCATCCCAGGTGGCACAGTGGTAAAGAGTCTGCCTGCCAATCCAGGAGACCCAAGAGATGTGGGTTCGAGCCCTGGGTCGGGAAGACCCCCTGGAGTAGGAAATGGCAGCCCACTCCGGTCTTCTGGCCTGGAGAATCCCATGGACAGAGGAGCCTGGTGGGCTATGGTCCATGGGGTGGCAAAGAGTCAGACAGAGCTGAGTGCACACACACTAGTGTGCTTGATTTTGAGGTCTGAGAATGTCACGCCCATCTCATATTACGTTAATTTGCAGAAGTCAGGATACCATCCGCGCTTGATTTTGTGGTCCCTGGAAAGGCATAGCATGCAGAAACGCAGCCCACAGTTAATTCCAAACTGCTTTTCCCCCTTGGAAACCCTTTTTTGAGGGGTTGATTTTTTTTTTTTTCTAAACAGCAAGGTATATTTCTTCTCCTTTCTCCCCTTATTGTAAGCTAAAATCATATACAGCCACTCTAGTAACACAGTTTGGCCGGTTTTTTTTTTTCCACAAAGTGAAGTGTACGCTTACCACATGATCCAGCAATCCCACTGCTAGGGTATTTACCCCAAGAAGTGAAAACACATGTCCACACAAAGGCCTGTACTTGGCTGCTCACAGCAACTGTCCTCATAATAGACAAGAACTGGAAACAATTCAAATGTGCCACTGGTCAAAGGAGCACAGTCCATCCGTACAGTAATGGATATTCATTGTATGGATATTCATTCAGCAAGCTGAATGAGTTACTGATACAGGTAACCTCATGGATGAAGCTCAAATGTATAATGCAAAGTGAAAGCAGCTTGGATGCAAGAGAACATACTGGATGATTCGAGTATTTGAAATTCTCTACAAAGCGAAACCACAGTGGCAGAAACCAGAGTGCTTGCCAGGGGTCAGGGAAGGGCGGAATCGACAGCCAGAGGACACGAGGGAGCTTTTGGGAGAGTTGGAAACGCTGTGTGTCATGACTGGTGATGGGAACCATGTGTCAGAACTCATCACGCTTCACACATAAAACTGGAGAATTTTATTGTTTAGAGATTATATCTCAAAAAGTGGACAAAAATCACGCAGGAGAAAGAAAGAAAGATACAAGTAATGAAGACTGGTTCCCGAGCCCCAGGAGGAGCTCCCGGGTTGCTGAGGTGAGGTTTTCTTTACTGCTCTTGATCTGCGCACACGTCCCCCCCTCGCCACCGCCCCCTGCCGGTGCTCAGGCTGGAGCTGCCCTCCCACCTTCTCCAGTGCCTTTTCTTCCTCTGGGGAGGAGCCAGGCTGTCTGGGTCCAAGGGAGCCAAGGGGAGCCCTTCCCCACGGAGTCCTTCCCTAACTCCCGCGTCAAGCTTTTCCTTTGAGCTGGCCCTTCACTCCCTCGGCTTTATTGCTGACCTCGGGCAAGATTTATCAGGTGTGTGTGAGTGAAGGTGCTCAGGCTAGAGAATAGAGAAACAGACCACCAGGAAAGATACAGAACGAAAGAGAAAGGCACTTATTTTAAGGAATTGACTCCCACAGGGTGTTGGAACTGGCAGATCTGAAAATTGCGGGGCAGGCTGGGAATGCCCTGAGAGGAGGCAGTTTTGAGTTCGCAGGCCGGACACGCAGGCAGAATTCGTCTGCCGCCGTCCAGAGGCGGCCTTCCTCCTTGTGCTAAGTCGCTCAGTCGTGTCCGACTCTTTGGGACCCCATGGACTGCAGCCCGCCAGGCTCCTCTGTCCATGGGATTCTCCAGGCAAGAATACTGGAGCGGGTTGCCATGCCCTCCTCCAGGGGATCTTCCCAACTCAGGGATCGAACCTGTGTCTTTTATGTCTCCTGCACTGGCAGGCAGGTTCTTTACCATCAGCGCCATCTGGGAAGCCCTTTTTCCTTCTTAGGGGGACATCAATCTTTGTTCCTAAGGCCTTCAGCTGGTTAGACAAAGCCCACCCAACATGTTTGAGGGTAATCTGCTTTATTCAAAATCTACTGATTTGAATGTAAATCACATCTTTAAAAGAAAACCTTTTTACACAACACCTCAACTGATGTCTGACCAGTCAATTGGATATCATAGTCCAGCCAAGTTGACACATAAAACTAACCATCACAAATGGGTACCCACATCTTCAACAGCCTCTTTCCTGCCACTTAAAGGCATTAAGTGCCACCCAAAAGCCTGGGTTTGGGCTCTAGCTCTTTTGTTTGCATTGCCTTGGGAAAGTTCCTTGTCTCTCTGGGCCTCTATTTCCCCAATATAACCCAGGAGCAGCAGTAGGATTGTTAACACAAGGATTAAATGAGTTAACGCAGTACCTTCAAAGAACCTAGATAAGTACTCAGCACATATAACCTAACTACTTTATGCCCGGCATTGTTCTAAATTTCACAATTACTAGCTGATTTTCCAGAAAAGTTTCTATTCATCTTAAAATTACATTTATTGGTTGAGAAACTCCTTAATCACTGCCAATGAATGACTTGAATCAAGGAAGGTGGTGGGAAAGCAAATGTTTGCAGAAAATTGGACGAGATAAAGAAATGGGATTCGGAATTTCCCTGGTGGCCCAATGGTTAAGAATTCACCTCACAGTGCAAGGGACACGGGTTTGATCCCTGGTCCGGGAAGATCCCACATGCCATGGAGCAACAAAGCCCAGGTGTTGCAACTTGTTCCCACAACAAGAGAGTCCCTGGGCTGCAGTGAAAGATCCCAAATGATACAATGGAGATCCTGCAACTAAGACCCAATTCAGCCAAATAAATAAATTTTTATTAAAGAGAAATGGTTTTCAAATTCAAATATTAAAAAAAAAAAATGCCCCAGAATCTTCCTCCTACATACTTCTTTATTGACATTTTCAAGTCCTGCCATTTAAGATAATTTTTAAAGACTTCTTGATCAGTGATATTTTTATTTTGTTATTTAATCGTTCAGTTCAGTTTAGCTCAGTCACTCAGTTGTGTCTGACTCTTTGCGACCCCATGGACTGCAGCACACCAGGCCTCCCTGTCCATCACCAGGTCCTGGAGTCTACTCAAGCTCACGTCCATTGAGTTGGTGATGCCATCCAACCATCTCATCCTCTGTCATCCCTTTGTCCTCCCGCCTTCAATCTTTCCCAGCATCAAGGTCTTTTCCAATGAGTCAGTTCTTTGAATCAGGTGGCCAAAGTATTGGAGTTTCTGCTTCAGCATCAGTCCTTCCAATGAATATTCAGGACTGATTTCCTTTAGGATGGACTGGTTTGATCTCCTTGCAGTCCAAGGGATTCTTAAGAGTCTTCTCCAACATCACAGTTCAAAAGCATCAATTCTTTGGCACTCAGCTTTCTTTATAGTCCAACTCTCACATCCATACGTGACCACTGGAAAGACCATAACTTTGACTATATGGACCTTTGTTAGCAAAGTGATGTCTCTGCTTTTTATTTTTTTATTTTATTTTATTTATTTTTTTGTCTCTGCTTTTTAATATGCTGTCTAGGTTAATCATTAGTGTGGCAGATAAAAAGTGTCTTTTCGTATATTATACTTTAAACATACATTTGTGAGCTGATAAGAACTCAGTCGTCATCACCAATCACCTTCCATGGGAAAATGTATTCTATGATCTAAGCAAATAACGTACAAACTTTTAGTCAGTAACCTGTCTCAAATTGGCTGACTGTCTATTTTAAATACAGACACTATAATGAAGTAGTTAAGGCCCAGGGTTTTGTAGGTTTCAAAAAGCCCAGCCCGGCCATCTGAAGTAGCATCTTCATGGACAAGTTGTTTAAACCCTCAAAGCTTCAGTTCCTCCACTTGTTAATAAAGATAACAATACTATGTCATAGATTTGTTGGAAGGATTAAAATGAATTTTTCTAGCACAGAAAAAGTGCTCAATAAATGAAATTATTCTACTCTAGAGATCATAATATTCATAATACTTCATTTACTTGGTGTCAAATCCATTTTTTTCCCCACAAACTTCTTTTTTTTAATTACTCTTTGCACTATGCTTGGGAACAATATGTTTAGAAAACTATTATTCACTGACAGAACACTCAAATAAAAATCAGGTTTTTATCTATTAGAAAAGTCTCTTCTTGCCTAAATGGTTTTCCTGCAAGGTCAGTAGGTTCTGGAGCTGATCACCATATTTCTTGCTGGATCCCAGACAGTTGCCCATGATCAGCTAAGTGACGGAAGACGATACGGCTGAGCCTCCAGGGCCGCTTTACGCCTCGTGGACGGGACATCATAACACATGGATTTCTGATTCTAACGGGGCAGCTATCCTGGGGAAGGGCAGAAATTTCTTCATCAGCCACCTCCTGAAGGTGTTTTGGAAGAATAATATTCTTCCTGAGAGAATTGATCCATAGCCTCTCATCTGCATATTCGTAGGCCATTTTTCTTCTGTTTACATCACGCAACATTCTCCAATCGACATAGTAACTTCGAGCTTGGCCTGAAGCTGATGAAGGAACCACCTGCCAGACGATCTGCAGCAGAGATCCGAGCATGGAGGTAGCCATCTTGTTCACCGCAAATGTCAAACCGCTGCCACTTTATTCTCAAATCCTTATACTTTGCTTTCCAAATGAGGAACGTGGGCAGAGGTATTAGTAGTTCCTCCTCCAGGGACTCCCCTGGTGGCCCAGGGGTTAGGACTCTACGTCCATTGCAAGGGTCACAGGTTCAACCCTTGGTTCAGGATCTAAGATCCTGCATGATTCATGGTGTGGCTGAAAAAAAAAAGTATCCCCTCTTCCAAACTCTCTAAGGATATACATTCATCCACGTTTCTCCCAAACTATTTGTTTCCACTTAAGAACTTCATAACCCACTGTCATCTGGCTTCACCAAGCAGCACTGAGGTCAGCCATCACCTCTGCTTCGCCAAACCCAAAGGGCCCTTTGGTAACTCAATCGGTAAATAATCTGCCTGCAATGAGGGAGACCCTGGTTCGATTCCTGGGTTGGGAGGGTCCCCTGGAGAAGGAAATGGCAATGCACTCTGGCATTCTTGCCTGGAAAATCCCATGGACAGAGGAGCCTGGTGGGCTACAGCCCATGGGGTCCAAAGAGTCAGCCACGAATAAGTGATTAAACCCCCAAAGAATACTTTACAGCTTTAAATTACTGGGTGTCTCTGCTGTGTTTGATTCTATCGAACCCACTGCAATGGTCTGAACCGTGTCCCCCTCAAATTCATAAGCTGAGGTGCTGACCCTTAGTGCTTCAGCTTGTGATGGCTATTTACTTGGAGACAAAAGCTTTTAAGAGACAGGTTAAAATGAGGTCACGAGGGTGAGCCCTAACCCGAGATGACTGCTGTCTTTATGAGAAAAGGAGAAGAGGATGCAGACACACCCAGAGGGATGACCAAGAAAACAGAGAGAGAAAGCAGTTGCCGTCTACAAGCCACGGATAGAGCCTCAGGTGAAACCACCTCGCTTTTGGACTTTCAACCTCCAGAAACATGAGAAAATCAGTCTTTCCTGTTTCAGCCACCCAGCATGAGGTCCTTCACTATGGCAGCCCTGTAGCAGGTCTTCCCCGGTGGCTCAGATGGCAAAGAATCTGCTTGCGATGAGGGAGACCCAGGCTCAATCCCTGGGTCAGGAAGATGCCCTGGAGAAGGGGATGCCTACCCACTGTAGTATTCTTGCCCGAAGAATTCCATGGGCAGAGGAGCCTGGCGGGCTACAGCCCATGGGGTTGCAAAGAGTCGGACACGAAGAAACGACTCACATACATAGCAGAGTAATACAGCCTCTTTTTTGAAACTTCCTGCTGCCAGGATTCCAACTCCCTGTTTCTCCTCTGGAGAGAATTTCGTCCTCTGCTCATCTTAGATGTTGATGATTCTCAGTGTGGATGTTCTTTCTCATCCCGTAGTCTCTGTCCAGCAGATGTCACCTACTCTCAGGTTCTAACCATGTTGACAGTAACCAGTTTGCTTGTATTTTGACTATGCTCACAGTAGCTGGTGACTTCCGCCTAGCCCTCTTGCAGGCACCATGTTCGTGTGTGAAACCGCACACCTCCCCTGAATACTCTCCACTTATTTCAGATCCCGCAGTCCAAACCTGCCATCACCTTCCCTTGAAATTGGCTGTGCTTCCCACGTTCTGGTCCTCTGCATTCAGTTCACACCAACATCCTCTTGTTCACCTGTGAGAACCTGAGAACCAGTCTCCAGGTCTCCCTTTCCTGATATCTGTCACCTACTAAGTATATGCTAAACCCTCTTGCCCTTTCCTTGGACTGCAAGGAGATCAAATGAGTCAATCCTAAAGAAAATCAGTCCTGAATATTCATTGGAGGGACTGATGCTGAAGCTAAAGCTCCAATACTTTGGCCACCTGATGCGAAGAGCCATGACTCATTGGAAAGGACTCTGATGCTGGGAAAGATTGAAGGCAGGAGGAGAAGGGGATGACAGAGGATGAGATGGTTGGATGGCATCATCGACACAATAGACATGAGTTTGAGCAGACTCCAGGAGATGGTGAAAGACAGGGAAGTCTGGCGTGCTGTAGTCCATGGGGTTTCGAAGAGCTGGACACGACTGAGTGACTGAACAACTTGTCCTTTCCATATTGACCATCCTGCTCTAGTCCCAGGGCAAGCATCTTTTAGCTAGACTGCTGCCATCATCCCCTCCTTGTTCTTTCTGCCCTCAGCCTCTTTCTGAAATCCATCCCAGTTGCGGTTGCCTAGGGGACCACCTGGCAGTCACCCTCCGCCATGCTCTTCCCTGGATAGCAGCAAGCATCCTTTGAGTCTGAGAGAGTATCACCTTCTCCAGAGAGGGCACAATTGGACAGGTAAGGACTGACCAAGAAGATGCTATTCAGGAAGAGGCTGGAGGCCTGAGGAGGCTCGTGTGGTCCTTCAGAACCCCTGGCGAGTCTTTAACAGGACAAGAATTGGAATCGCCCTCAGCTTTTGCTATTTTCCCCAAGGTGTTCTTTAAGGGTTGTTGGGCTGATGCAAAGTCGCCTACTGCCACCTTATGGCGGAAAGCTGAAATGAAACTCCCAGGGATAAAACTGTGCTAACTTCTAAAAAGCCTGATCATCCCTGCTGTTGCAGCGGAGGAGTTATTCTGTGCTCGGCCTAAAAAATTACTTCTATCTGGTATTGTCAGTTCTTTACTGACTCATTTTCATCAGCACCCAAATCTGCTGATTGATCATCATCTTCAAACCAAACCAAACCAAACCAAGAAACACTAGACTTCTCTCTAGTTACCACCAGTTTCTCTGCTCTCCTTGGTGGCAAACCTCTACAAAAGAGTTTTCTTTCTTTCCTCTTTTGACCTCACATGTGGCATATGGAATCTTCATTTCCCTGGCCGAACCAATAGCCCCTGCATTGAAAGGACGGAGCCGTAACCACCCAGGGAAGTCCCCCAAAGAGTTTTCTATACTCGCTGTCCTCTTTCCTTCCTCTTGTTCCCTCTTCGATCTCTTTGAGATCAGGCTTTTGCTGCTAACCTTCTCCTAAACTGCTGGGTCAGGCCCACAGGCGGCTTTGACTGCCCAATCCAATGGCCCAGTCTCAGTCCTCATCTTGGCCAACTGTAGATGCCATCACTGCTGGGCGCCTTCTGGAAACTCGTTCCACCCTCCCCAGACCCCCTCTCCCCTGCGTCTCCCTCCTGCATCGCAGGCCACCCCTTCCCAGGGTGCAGCGTGGTTCCTTCCTTTACCCCTGGGCTCTGAGCACTGGGATGCCCTGGCTCACTCTCCCCACCTCCTCCCTGTCTCCATCCACTCCCCAGACTGTCTCATCAGTCCCTCCACGGTCAGTACCCTTCACACGTTGACCACTCCTGCCTTCGCCTCTCAATTCCGGGCTTGGTATCACCCCTGCATGTCGAATAGGGATCTCAAGTCAAAGCGTTAGTTGCTCAGTCGTGTCCGACTCTGCGACCGAATGCACTGTAGCGCGCCAGGCTCCTCTGTCCATGGGATTCTCCAGGCAAGAATACTAGAGTGGGGTGCCATTCCCTTCTCCAGGGGATCTTCCTGACCCAGGGATCAAACCTACATCTCCTGTGTCTCCTGCACTGGCAGCCAGGTTCTTTACCACGGACGCCTACAGTTGGGTAAAATTACCACAAAACTATTCTCCAATAAAGCACTGAATATCTCATGTAACGTATTGGGTACTGGACTCAAAGTGAAGAGCAGAGTGGTTGTCTGGGTTTGAAACGGTCCAGGTGTATCAGTTGGGTTGTTTACGCTTGTGGTCACATGGCTGACGAGGAGCTGCCTCTGCCCAGCGTCCACGGGGTCGCAAAGAGTCGGACACGACTGAGTGACTGAACTGAACTGAGAGTCCTGAAAAGATCACACTGTGCATCCCTAACCCAGAAAATGACCAAAATTCAAAATGTGAAACATGTTTCTACTGAGCGTGTATTGCTTTCACGTCACTATAAACTTGAAAAACTGTATCGAACTGTCATAAGTCAGGGACCGTCTATATGATGACGTGTATCCATCTTTATCCTATAGAATACTTCTACATCCCTAAAAGTCCTGTTGTTACCAAACCCAGGTCTGGCTGCTCGCCGCTTTTGAGCCGGTACTCAAGTAGGAAATGAAAGATTGCTTCATTTCCGAGGCTGGCAACCCCCGGGGAGAAGGTGGACTCCTGTCCGAGAACCCACTCAGACTTGCTGCTCAGGGGATGGGAGCTTTCAAAGGAGAGTCTCAGGGTTGTTCGGGCAGTGGGAGGGAGCAGGGCAGCACCGTCAGCTTGGAATCAGCCATGCGCTGGTCTGATCAGCGTCATCTTGGTGGTTTTAAGTACAGTTAATCTTTAGTTCCAGGGTTTGTTCCCACTTCTTTGAGGCCAGTTCTTGGAATTGTGTGACGTGGAGCGGTTTAGGTCATAGCTTCCATTTGGTCATCATGTGGTCATCTTCTTCCCCCTTGGGGGGCTCCAGTGTCTGCAGACAGCTCACAGGATCTGGCTCAGAATGTTATCTACAGCCCTGGAGGAGGAGCTAAAGGTCCCCAGCTTTGCTGAGTGACTAAACTGTTACACTTTGTCTATGTAAAGGCTTCGAGAGTAAAGCCTAAGTTCCAAGACCAAGGCGGTGCTTGCCCTCTGCGCTCACCTAGGCCTCCTGCCCCTCCGGTGGTGGTTTAGTCCCTCAGTCATGTCTGACTCTGAGACCCCATGGACTGCAGCCTGCCAGGCTCCTCTGTTCACGGGACTTTCCAAGCAAGAATACTGGAGTGGGTTGCCATTTCCCTTCCCTCTAACCCTGAGAAACCCCTGAGCCTTTTACTGTCTCCATAGTTTTACCTTTTCCCTACGTTGTATAGTTGGAATTATATAACGTGGCCATTTCAGATTGTCTTTCACTTAGGAATAGGCATTTAAGGTTCTTCCATACCCTTTCAAAGCTTGACAGCTCAATTATTTTTAGTGCTGAATGATATTCCATTGTCTGGATGTGTCTTTTTTTTAAAATTTTTTATATCCATTCACTTATGGAAGAACATCTTTGTGGCTTCCAGGTTTTGGCAATTATGAATAAAGCTGCTATAAATATTGCACGCAGGTTTTTGTGTGGACCTAAGTTTTCTACTCCTTGAGGTAGATTGCTGGATTGTATAGTAAGATTATGCTTAGCTCATAAGAAACAAGCAAACTGACTTCTAAAGTGTCTGTACCATTTTGCATTTCCACCAGCAATGAACCAGGGTCCCTGTTGCTCCATATCCACCCGCATTTGGTGTCGTCAGTGTTCTGGATTCTGGCTGCTCTAAAAGGTATGCAGTGGTATCTTACTGTTTTAACTTGCATTTCATGGGCGTAATGAGCATCTTTTCGTGTGCTTACTTGCCATCTGTATGCCCTCTTTGGTGAGGTGTCTGTTCAGGCCTTCAGTCCATTTTTTAGTTGCATTGCTTGTTATTGCTGAGTCTCAATCAATTTTTAGTTTTATTTTTGCCCACAGAGAGAAGCCACCATTGCCAATTATTTTTCTGCCCTGGGGGGATAGAGTGGGGCAGGGCTTCCTGGTGACTTGATTGAAGTCACCCATTCCTCTGGTCTCCAAATTGTAGGAAGATAAGGAACGTCCCATGAGGAAGGAAAGGGAAACTCCAGTCTTTCCCTTTTCTTAAGCTTTTGAGTTATTTTGTTTTTGGCAGTTCTCGGTCCTCGTTGCTGTGAGGGCGTTTTCTCCAGTTCTGGAGAGCGGGGAGCTGCTCTCTCCTTGAGGCGTGGGGACTTCTCACTGCGGTGGCCCCTCTTACTGTGGCTCCGGGCTCTGGAGCCCAGGCTCAGTGGTTGCGGCTCCCAGGCTCAGTTGCTCCAGGCATGTGGATCAACTTCAGAATCAGGGATCAAATCTGTGTGTCCTGCATCTGCAGGCGGATTCTTCACCCCTGAGCTACCGGGGAAGCCCCTAGCTTTTCCCTTTTGAGGTTGAATGTTATTTGGATCTTACTGATTGGGAAGGCTCCTGCTGAGGGAGGTCAAGAAGCGATCCCTCCAAGGCCTTCCTGGGGCCACCAGTCCCGAGGGGACAGGGACTGGACTCAATGGGATGATGCAGGGTGTCATGGGGGAGAAGACAGTTCTGAAGTCTTTTGGGTGGGGACACCTCTCTGCTGGATTTGGGTCATGTCTGCAGTGGGACATGGCAGGGAGTCTGGGCTGGTTTGGGGTAGAGACCTTGGAAAGTGGGATTCTGTGTGAAGAATTGCTCCATCGTGAAGCCCACAGTGGGCTTCCCAGGTTGGTGCTAGTGGGAAAGAACTGCCTGCTGATGCAGGAGATGCGAGAGACATGGGTTCGATCCCTGGGTCAGGAAGATGCCCTGGAGGAGGGTGCGGTGACTCACTCCAGTATTCTTGCCTAGAGAATTCCATAGACAGAGGAGCCTGGCAAGCTACAGTTCATGGGGTCGCACAGAGTCAGACACTACTGAGGTGACTTAGCATGCATGATTGAAGCCCACAGAAGCATCAACGCATGAGCGATTGCTGTGAATCACAAGACGAGATCTGCTCATAGGTCTTGTGAACCCCGATGCCTGGCTAGGGCAGCTCATTCTGGAGCAGCCGAGTTCTGGAGGTGACTGTGGCTTCCTTCAGCCTCAAGGGCATTTGTCTGCTTTCACTTCTCGTGACTGGACAGGACTGGCCTTGGAGATGCTAATAAGCATGTGGGGTTTTGGACAATACTGGGAGGCTGGCGGGAAGCCTCAAGCCGGAGGTGTTGAACTTCCTGCTAATCTGGAGTGCTGCAGCCTGAGCCGGGTTCCGTTTGAAAAATACACGGGCGCTGCGTTCCTTGTGCCCTGAGCCAGGGGGAGGCTGCTTCCGGTTATGTAACAGCCTGGTGTCGTCTCTGCTGCATGAGTCGCCAGCCTCTGCGATCTAAAGCTGATGATCTGAGGTGGAGCTGATGTAACAATAGAAATAAAGTGCCAGATGCCTGTAGCATGCCTGAATCATCCCCAAACTATCCCACCACCCTCGGTCCGTGGAACAATTGTCTTCCACAAAACTAGTCCCTGGAGCAAAAAAGGTTGCGGACTGCTGTGTAGAGCCTGGTGGGTCACTGCACTCCTCTGTGTGTTTCTGCTGTTACATAGTCCTCTCCCTTGCCCACATGCCTGGTTTCCACGACCTTGCATCACACCCAAGTGAAACCCAGCTGGGACTAATCCACATCTTCCCTCTGCTCCTGCCCTGGAGAACATCATGAGACCCCCGTCTCGTTGCCGCGAGGGGTGTATTGAGCCCAGTCTTGCCCCCGATCCCGTTCATGTCCCTCTTTGCTTCCCTCAAAATGACAGTCTGATCATCTCCTCCTTCACTTTGAAAACAGAAACCAGCAGACAGGGCATCCCTGGTGGTCCAGTGGTTAAGAGTCCTCCTTGCAAGGCGGGGGACACGGGTTCGATCTCTGGTCCAGGGAGATCCCACATGCCTCTGGGCAACTAAGCCCGTGCACCCCACCTGCTGAGCTTGCCTGCCTAGAGCCCATGCTCCCCGATGACCGCAACTAGAGAGTAGCCGCTGCTCGCTGCAACTAGAGAAAGTCCACAGACAGCAACGAAGACCCGGCACAGCCAGGAAGAAAAAACAACATTATTTTTTAAAAAAGAAAGAAACAGAAACTCCTGCCACCAAAAATGTTTCCTTTTCAGAATCGTAATTGTGACAACTGATCAGTACTGAGAGCTGACAGCCACTCAGACTGCCTGAACCCTTCACTTGCTGGCCCATTTCATCCAGTGTCGGCCCTGTTTTATGATGAAATAACTTGACTGAGGTCACACGGCAAATCAGGAGCAGACCTGGGATGTGAACTCAGACCAGCTGACTCCAGAGGGCCCAGCACCTGTTACAGTGCATGGACGCACAGGTGCAAAGTGAAATGTGTCCAGTGAATCAGCACGTGAGTAAATGAATGCCCCAAGTCAGCAGCTTGAGTTTATAACTTGGGTCATCTCAGTATCAGATGAAAAGGGAAAATGACAGCAATGTGAAGGGCAGGAAGCAGTGAAGCCCAGTAAATTTATATTTAAATTCTTTTTTGCACACAAAAACGATACTTACTAATTGAAGAATATATGGAAAATTCACAAAAGTATTACTATAAGGAAGAAGAGAATACCAGTAGGAAAACCAGTAAAAAGCTGTTCTTTTGGAAATTTACCTATTTCTGGAAATGTGGGAAGCCTGACGTGCTGCAGTTCATGGGATCTCAGTCGGACACAACTGAGCGACTGAACGACGTATCTCTGGAAAAAAGATCTTGTTTTTCCAGAAGATCATTTATACCTCTGAATGAATTTCAGATGCCTTTTAAATGGACTGTGACAAACGGTTCAGGGTGCCAACTGCTGGTGCCCTCCTCTCTGACAGAAAACACACTTCAGGGGCCCAGTTGGGGTCTAAGTGTTGCCTTATTAATGGCAACAGTGCAACTTCCCAGTGACCCTTAAAGTGCCTGGCCCTGAAATCCCAGATCAGAGAATGTTCTGGACCTCCCACTTTCTGCCCCGAGTTGAACCTGTGTGGATGGACAGGAAGGCCCAGCTTGGTTTACCCATGGTATCAGTCAGGGCTCTCCAACCAACAGGCTGCGTGTATATCTGTGTAGAGGGATATACTCTGAGGCCTTGGCTCACACTGTCATGGCATCTGGCAAGCCCAGAATCTCCAAGGTGGGCTGGCAGGTTGGGACTCCCAGGGAGGATCCAAGGCTGCAATCCAAGTTCAAGGGCATCTATTGGCTGAATTCCTTCTTGCTTAGCGGAGAGAGGTCAGGCTTTTATTCTACGGGGGCCTTTGACTAGATAAAGGCTGTCCTTACAAGGGAGGAAAATCTACTTACCTCAAACTTTACAAACTCAGGTATATCCCTGGTGGTCCAGTGGTTGGGAGTCTGCCCTCCACCGCAGGGGACATGGGTTTGATCCCTGGTCAGGGAGCTAAGATCCCACATGCTGTGGAACAACTGAGCCCACACACTCCAACACAGACTCAGTGCAGCAAAAACAACAGCAGCAAAACTCTACAACTTCAGATGTTAATCTGACCCACAGAGCACCCTCACAGAAACATCCAGAATAATGCCTGACCAACTTATCTGGGTACCAGAGCCCAGCCACAGGCTTCCTCTGTGGCTTGGCAGTAAAGAATCCACCTGCAAAGCAGGAGACGAAGGAGCTGTGGGTTCGATCCCTGGGTTGGGAAGATCCCCTGGAGGAGGGCATGGCAACCCACTCCAGGATTCTTGCCTGGAGAATCCCATGGACAGAGAAGCCTGGCAGGGTGCACTCCAGGGGGTTGCAAAGAGTCTGACATGACTGAAGCAACTGAGCACTCACGCAGGCAGGGCTCAGCCATGTTGATGCATAAAATTAACCATCACCCCCACCTAGCCTAGGCTCGTCATCAGCAGGGGAACAAACGATCCCCTTTCCCCAGTAAGGAGCCTGGTTGGCAGGGAGGGGGCTGCTCTTAGGGGAGGGTTGTGGAGAGCTCACTGTCCTTGAACTCAGCAGGTCTAAAGTGGTGTGAGGCGAAGGCTGTGCCAGCCAGAGCAGGTGCTACCTGGAACGTGTTAGAGAACCAAGGGCAGATCCCATGTTTTTGGAAAGAAAAGTGAAAATGAGAGTCGCTCAGTCGTGTCCAATTCTTTGCGACCCCATAGACTACACAGTCCATGGAATTCTCCAGGCCAGAATACTGGAGTGGGTAGCCATTCCCTTCTCCAGGGGATCTTCCCAACCCAGGGACCGAACCCAGGTCTCCCGCATTGCAGGTGGATTCTTTACCAGCTGAGCCACCAGGGAAGCCCAAGAATACTGGAGTTGGGTAGCCTAACCTGTTTTTGGAATCTGCTTTAATAAGAAATGCAAGCTTGGGTGCCGGGCTGCAGAAGAAGCCGTGAAGCTATGCACCCTTTCCACACAGTGGATCACCTTGAGGAAGGGGGCGTGGGGAGAAGGGTGCAGGACCCGCATGCCCACTGTAAACCCCAGCGTGCAGAGGGGTGTGCACCGCAGTTGGTGGCTGAGGGAATGAAACCTTGATGGTGACGCTGGGTGGTGAAGGGGGCTGGTCCTTTCTCTGCATCGTGACTCATGCGGGGATGCAGAGAGCTCAGGGGATGTGCAGGTATCTGAGCTCGTCCAACTCCAGACGTCTTTTCTCTAAACCAGGGGTTGGCAACCTTTTTCTGTAAGAGGCCAGAGGGTACATCTTTGAGGCTTTGTGGGTCCTATGGTTTCTCTCTCAGCAAGTCTGGTCAGCTCTTAGACCACAGGGAGGTCGTGGGCGACGGACACACCAGTAGGACTGAGTTTCGATTTAATTTTATTTCTAAAAATAGGAGATGGGCCAGATCTGGGCTCTAGGCTGCCCTTTGCTCTAGATCATAGGTTTTTAAGCTTTAAAACCAAAATCTTGTGTGTTTTTTTTTTTTTTTTTTAAACAACAGCTTCGATCACATCCCAAACGTCAACCTGATCAAAGTGGTTGTTCCAGTCAAAGTCTGGGTGGGTGGGAGGCAGCCCAGAGCCCGACTCATCTCGTGCTGGCCCTGGGGAGACCGCCATGGAGCCTCTGGGGCCCCCTGGGGCCCTGTGTGAACCCACCGCCCCACCCTTGCACGCTCAGGGGCGACCCTCATGGCCTTTGCTGTAATGTCGCCCCTTGTCCCGTAACTGTACTGTGTCGTGGCTGAGGGTGTGGGCAGCAGTCTTTCCCTCACCATGGCGTCTGGTGGTGTCAGGCTCAGACGCAGCTGTCTCACTTAGCACATCGGGGAGCATGTCTAACACCGGTCGGTCCTGGCTCAGGGCGGCCTAATGCTGAGCTACGGGGGTCTAGGGCCAGGAGAGAGCGAGGCCGGGCTTCTCCCTGGTTCGACGCTGTCCACCATTGTTCAGCTGAGAGGATGAGGCCCGCGGGGTCCTTAGGTCATTCACGTCTGAACCCTCCTCTCTCCCATGTCGTGGTTTCCCTTTCTCACAGATGGTAATCTTGGTCTGCCCCTGATGTTTCTGGAAACAACCCTTCAGGCTTCTCACAGGAAAGATCAGGAGAATGTGAGTGGTGTGTGTGTTCTCACGGGAATGCTCAGGAGAATGGGTGTGTGTGTTCTCATGGGAATGATCAGGAGCATGTGCGGTGGTGTGTGCGTGTGTGTGTGTGTGTGTGTGTGTTCTCACGGGAATGATCAGGAGTATGTGTGGTGGTGTGTGTGTTCTCATGGGAATGATGAGGAGAATGTGTGTATGTGTGTGTTCTCACGGGAATGATGAGGAGAATGTGTGTGTGTGTGTATGTGTGTTCTCACAGGAATGATGAGGAGAAGGTGGGTGGTGTGTGTGTTCTCACGGGAATGATCAGGAGCATGTGCGGTGGTGTGTATGTTCTCACAGGAATGATGAGGAGAATGTGTGTGTGTGTGTTCTCACGGGAATGATCAGGAGAATGTGGGTGGT